>NW_028081011.1:3531637-4115622 GCF_014824575.4 Sturnira hondurensis | reverse complement strand
CTGCCACACCGAGCTGGCAAATCTCCAATCCTGCATGCGTCTATGGCATGGCACGCTATTTGCTTATCCAGTATCCATTCACCTCTTCTTTCTCAGTTACGGAACCTTGATTTTATTTGGAGTGGCTGTGTGCTCCCCTACAGATAGATATGGGACATATGACCGAACTCTGGCCAATAAGATATAAGGGGACATGTGGCTAAGACTTCCAGGAAGGCTCCTGGGCTTGAGTACATTTTCTCTGCTGTGACCCTCACCCTTACTTTCTGGAGAACAGATAACTGGGTCATAGCCTTTTTGTCCTTTCCTCCTTCCTCTTGTTTCCTGCTTGGATTCAGAAATAATGGCTGGGATCTTAGAAGCCACCTTGAAAAAAAAAAAAAGAAGCCACCTTGGGCCACGAGGAAACAACCTTCAGGACAGTGAGGAGAAAGGTGGGAGCCTAAGTACCTATGGACAGTGGGTTCTGCAATCTGCCCCCAGATCCTTTTATATGATGGAGAAAAAAAGTCCTCTGTCTTATTTAAACCACTGTTACTTGTGGTCTCTGGTGCTGACAGGTGAACACAAGCCCTAACCAATAAGTCCTAAAGGTTTCTAAACGGCATGGTTGAATACTGCTGAGGAGAAACACAATCATGCACAATGATGTTTATGGTTTCTTCTCTGAGTAGAATGTGTTGAGTACAACCTTTTGTTTTCTTGGTGACTACCTCACGTTTTCTCTTTATATCTGATCCTTACCTAATGTTTAGAAGAAACCACTGTGGTGTTTTCTTTGTAGAATATTTTAAAATCTCATTTTTAGAAAAAGATTTTATTTATTCATTTTTTATAGAGAGGAGAAGAGAAGGAGAGAGGCAGAGAAACATCAATGTGTGGCTGCCTTCCGGGCACCCCATACTGGGCACCTGGCCCCCAACCCAGGCATGTGCCCTGACTGGGAATCAAACTGGTGCCCCTTTGGTTTGCAGCCTGTGCTCAATCCACTGAACCATACTGGCCAGGGCAACAATCTCAGTTTTTATGAAGTTGAATTTGTCAATATTTTGATTCATTGCTTTTCAGTTTTATGTCATACTTTGGGAGGTCATCTCCATACAATGGTTCCGGCACTATCCTTCTTTATTAATGAGAAACTTTACCTTTTAATTTACTAAATTTCTTCATATATTTGGGTCTATTTTTATCCTGCCTATATTAGAGTTTTTCTTTTCTTCCATCACTTTATCTGTTATCTGTTTATCTATTATATGCTAGTGTTGCATCATTTTAATTATTGTAGCTTAAAAATTATATGTTAATGTTCATCTAGTGCTTACTTTGTGCCAAAGTCTATTCTAAATACATTATGTTTAATTGTCATGACAACCCCCAGGATAATTACTACTATTATCCCTATTTTACTGATGAGTAGGTTGAGGCACTGAGTAATAGTACCACCAGAGCTGACTCAGCCATAATTTGATGGCAGGCAGTCAGATTCTATGCTCTTCACCTTTGTGCTTCAATATCTAATAGGGAAAACCTTGTAGCAAATTTTTAAAGTAATTTCAAATCAATTTTGATGTTGTTGGGGCATAAATAATTGATGCCTCTAACTCTGTGCTCTCTTTGAGCTGTTAACACATACATCCAAATTTCTGATCAATATTTCTACTCAGATGCCGCACAGGTATCTCAAACATAACATAGTCCAATCTCAAGGAAATATCTTTCTCTTCCCAAAACGTGGCCTTTGACCTTCTATGTCCCCTAATTCACTTTGTTTCATTATAGCCTTGTTCACTCAAGTTGTAAAAGTGAGACTTCTTCCTGCTCCCTCGCCCCTACATCAGTCCAATCACCAAGTCTTACTGATTGAGCCCCTCTTAACCTTTTCCAGAATCTGTCTCTCTGTAGATCTACGTATCTGCAAGGCAAAGTGAGGTTGCCTCTTGGCTGCTTCATGTCCTCTTCTCCCATCTTCTACTTCCCTCATAGCACTGAGCTACTTACAGTTACCAGAATGGTTTCCTTTGCTTGGAGGAACAGAGATCTCTATAATACCCTCACCACTTCTGTGGCTAATTCTCTTTTTATTCTTTGAGAATTTTTGACAGTGTTACTTCCTCTGGGAAGTCCTCCCTGATTCCTCTCCTTCCTCCCAATGTACCATAGCTCTTTTCAAGTGAGGCAATCAGCCCATGAGGCACCTCGTGCCCCCTCAAGAGTTATGTGAGAGCAAGGCCTCTGTTTTATTTGCTTATATCTCCAATTACAAGCCAGGCCTAGAAAAGGGGAACCCCACTAATGCTTGCTGAACTGAGCCAAGTTCCTGTCCCTTCTGTTCTGTCTTCTCCGTGAACCAAATGGTAAGGACTGATGAGAAGTGATCAAGTCAAGAAACAAGAACTGTGAAATGATCAGACTTGTGGCAAGAAGTTGGTCTGGAGTACTGGCTTCAAACTTGGTCACTCACAGACACAACTTGAGGAGACTGTTAACAATGCAGATTCCCAAGCCCAGAGCTCCCCCCAAGTAGGGATCTGCCATTTTAACAGGCATCTGTGGTCATTCTGATGCAGGTGGGTTCAGAGAAACACCTGGTTGGGAAGCTTGAGGAGAGAGTGGGATCTTTGACAACTTACCTTTCCTTCTCTTCCACCTGAGGCAGACCATCAGTCCCAAAATTGCAATTATGAGCATAGCACTGGCCACTGCCACCCCAACTATAGCTCCTGGAGTCAGGGGCCAAGACCCTGAGCTCCTCTCTTTCCTGGAGACATCGATGCCAACTGTGGTGGTGGTGGTGGTGATGGTGCTGGTGGGCCCTTCTGTGGGTTTCTCGGTGGCTGAGAAGACATGAGAAATAAGCAAATTGTCCCTTGGAGGCCTGGAGGTATCTGAGTGAAACTGTCACATCGTGTTCCCTAGTTTGGGGAATACTGGGCCTTGAGAGCAACCCTCTGAAGCTGTCACAGTGGGAGGTGAAATGCTGAAGGCTTAGAATATACATCACTCAGTTTACATCCTGACTCTACCAAGGATCAGTGCTGTGACCTCAGAACCTCATTGCATCACCTACAAATAGAGATAACTAGATCACAGGATTAAAAAAACTATTGTGGCAAAAGCCACACAACATAAAATTTGCCACTTTAACCATATTTAAGTGTACAGTTCAGTGGCATTAAGTACATTGACATTGTTGTGCAGCCATCACCACCACATCCAGAATTTTTCGTCTTTCCAAATGGAAATGCTGTCCCCATTAAACAACTCCCCTTTACCCTCACACCAGCCCTGGGACCCCCCTACCCCGCATTCTGCCTTCTGTCTCTATGAATTTGGCTGCTCTAGATACCTCACATACCTGGGATCAAATAATATTTGTCCTTTTATAGGATTGTCTTAATAAGTGAGAAAACATCTATAAAGCACTTAGTATATATTTGAAAAATGTTTTTAAAGTTACTTTAATATATGTTAATGAACGTCAGTTCCTACAGATTGTACTTTTTAGATTTTTAATACACCAGTAAAAAATAACATAATACTAAGCCCACAGAAAAAAATTCTAATTCTAATAAAATCTTTAGGTTACCATGAACCAAATTCTCTGTCCACTCTTATTAGAAATTAGTAGTAAAAGGGCAAATATCATCTCTCAACTAAGATAAACTATTTTAAATTCTTAGTAAAGAAATATACAGGGCCCAGCACAAATAGTGCTCCTTTTTATTACAAAATCTTTTATTACAAAATCACAAGCATGAAATTCTGTACCATAATATCACACTCAAGCATACCATGTGACATTTTAGGTGAGATGTTCAAAGTGCTGTCCATCTCGAGAGGGACACTCACCTACCCTATCAACCACACTCGAGCAAGCCTTGCTTCTGCCAGACCCCGTATATAATAACGTGCTATTTAGAAAATGAAACCCAGAGCACCTGAAACCTAATTTTGTTAACAGTGGCCCCCAATAAATTCAATAAAAAGGTAACAAATTCTAAAAAACCCAGAACAATACGTATTTTTAAAAAACTCCTGGAATGTGAATAAAGCTGCACTCACTCTAATACTAAATTTATAGTGCTAAATGGTTTCCCTATTTAAAATGGGAAGAAAATTTTAAATGAATGAAATTTTTAAAGAAAAAATAACCAAAACAGAGGGGAGTGAGCCCTAAGGAAACTCATAGTTTGAAAGTAATGGAAACATATGAGGGAATAAATTTATTAGGAAACAGAGTAGCAAAGGGTATAATAACTCTAGGAAGTAGTTATTTAGGGGAAAAAATGAGAAAACAGACAAGACTATCGCAAACTCAACAACAAAACTTTGTTTAAGTTGTGAGTGAGTGTATGCTTACTTATAGGTTGATAAAAAATTTTTAAATATTTTATTTATTTATTTTTAGAGAGGGGACAGGAAGGAGAAAGAGAGAGAGAGAAACATCAATGTGTGGTTGCCTCTCATGTATCCCCCACTGGGGACCTGGCCTGCAACCCAGGCATGTGCCTTGACTGGGAATCGAACCAGTGACCCTTTGCTTCACAGGCCCGTACTCAGTCCACTGAGCTACACCAGCCAGGGTGATTGATAAAATTTTTAAAAACTCTGAAATGGATAATTTTCAGAAACAAAAATTTTTTTAAAGTGGCTTTATAAGTAGTAAAGTTTAACTGACGGATAGACAAAGAAGTGAGAACACTATTAAGGAACTATCTTTCATTAATTCTAAGCTTGGTGGTTTTATGGGAAAACTCTAGTAAAGATTTAAGGAACAGATAATTCTTAGACATTAGTTTCCAGAACATAGAGTAATATGGAAAACTGCAATTCTAATTTATTACATAAAATGATAACTCTTATGCTAATATCCACTCATAATTTTTTTAAATGAGTATTAAAACAAAAGGCTGGTTTTTTTTTAACTGGGCCAAGTAGGGGAAAGTACCCAGTATTGACACAATGGGAGTAAAAGTTGACACAACCTTTGGGAATGCATTCAGGAATATCTATCAAAGTGTAAAATACACATGTATGCTCTCAGACCCAGTGATTTTTGTGCTAGGAATTTGTCCTATGGAAATGCTGGTGAAAATGTTGAAAGGCTTGTGTTTAAGGGTGTTCTTTGCAGCATTGTAGTGATGTGGTAACAACTTGAATATCTTTTAAAAAAAGATTTTATTTATTTATCTTTAGAGGGGAATGGAAAGAGAGAGGGAGAGAAATATAAATGTATGGTTGCCTGTTGTGCATCCCCTGCTGGGAATCGACCTGCAACCCAGGCATGTGTCCTGACTGGGAATCAAATGGTGGTTGTTTGGTTCACAGGTCTGCGCTCAGTCCACTGAGCCACACCAGCCAGGGCTGAATGTCCTTAAATAGGAAACTAATTAAGTAAATTATGATACATTGCTACAATGGGATAGATGCCATGCAGCTATTTACACTCAATATTATTTTATATTAGTTCCAGGTGTACAGCATAGTGGTTAGACAATCATATGCTTTACAAAGTGGCACCATACATAGTTATTAGATTATTGACTATATTTCCTATTCTATAATTTACATCCCTGTGATTATTTTGGGACTACCAAATTGTACTTCTTAATCCCATCACCTTTTTCACACAGTCCTTCATCCTCCCTTCCATCTGGCAACCATAAATCTGATCTTTGTATCTGTGAATCTGTTTCTATTTTGTTTGTTTATTATTTTGCTCTTTAGATTCCACACATAAGCAAATGCATATTGTATTTGTCTTTCTCTGTCTGACTTATTTTACTTAGCATAATATCCTGTAGGTCCATCCATGCTGTCACAAATGGTCAGATTTCATTCTTTTTCATGGCTGAGTAATATTCCATTATATATATACTGGATTTATGCCACCACTTTTTAGAATAATGTATTTTATTGATTATGCCATTACAGTTGTCCCATTTCCCCCTTTGTTTCTCTCCACACCGCACACACCCTCCCACCAACATACCCCCTCTTTAGTTCATGTCAATATGTCATAAGTTCTTTAGCTTCTACATTTCCCACACTACTCTTGCCCTCCCCCTGTCTATTTT
This sequence comes from Sturnira hondurensis, assembly GCF_014824575.4. NCBI lineage: Eukaryota > Metazoa > Chordata > Mammalia > Chiroptera > Phyllostomidae > Sturnira > Sturnira hondurensis. The sequence goes on along the minus strand of NW_028081011.1, from coordinate 4,109,545 downwards.
CTCCCCACTGTCTATGCTACTTATTTTCTGTACCTTCTCCCCATCTCTCCTCCTCCCACTCCCCTGTTGCTAACCCTCCATGTGATCTCCATTTCTGTGATTCTGTTCCTGTTATAGTTGTTTGCTTACTTTGTTTCTGTTTTTGTTTTAGGTGCGGTTGTTAATGATTGTGAGTTTGCTGTCCTTTCACTGTTCATCTTTTTTGTCTTCTTTTTCTTAGATAAGTTCCTTTAACATTTCATATAATAAGGACTTGGTGATGATGCACTGCTTGAATTTGACCTTGCCTGGGAAGCACTTTATCTGCCCTTCCATTCTAAATGAAAGCTTTGCTGGATAGAGCAATTTTGGAGGTAGGTCCTTGCATTTCATGACTTGGAATACTTCTTTCCAGCCCCTTCTTGCCTGTAAGGTCTCTTTTGAGAAATCCGCTGACAGTCTGATGGGTACTCCTTTGTAGGTGACTGTCCCCTTATCTCCTACTGCTTCTAGAGTTCAACCCTTCATTTTAATCTTGGCTAATGTAATTATGATGTGCCTCGGTGTGTTCCTCCTTGGGTCCACCTTCTTTGGGACTCTCTGAGCTTCCTGGACTTCCTGGAAGTCTATTTCCTTCACCAGATTGGGAAGTCCTCCTTTATTATTTGTTCAAATAAGTTTTCCACTTGTTGTTCTTCCTCTTCCTCTTCTGGTACCCCTATAATTTGGATGTTGGAAAATGTCCTGGAGGTTCCTAAGCCTCTCCTCATTTTTTTGAATTCTTGTTTCTTCCTTCATTTCTGTTTGGTTGTTTCTTTCTTCCTTCTCGTCCACTCCATTGATTTGACTCCCAGTTTCCTTTCCATCACTATTGGTTCCCTGTGCATTTTTCTTCATTTCACTTAGTGTAGCCTTCATTTTTTTCATCTAATTTGTGACCATAATCAACCAGTTCTGTGAGCATTCTGATCACCAGTGCTTTGAACTGTGCATCTGATAAGTTAGCTATCTCTTGGTCGCTTAAAAGTATTGGCTCTGGGGCTTTGATCTGTTCTGTTTGAGCCATAATTTTTTGGTCAGGTCATGCCTGTTACATAGTGAGGGGTGGAGCCCTAGGTGTTCACCAGGGCAAGGCAACCCACATTGCTGTGTTGTGATGCTGTTTGTGGGGGTGGGGTCAGAGAGGAAACAACAACACTTGTTCTGCTCTCTCTTGGATTTCAGTCCCCTCTGACACTTCCCACAAGCAAATTGGGCCCCTCTGATACTGGTTCCCAGGTGCGTGGGCTTGTGTACATTCTAGGACCCTGTGGGTCTCTCCAACAAATTCTCCTGTGAGGCTGGGAGTCACTCCCAGCACCTTTTCAATTGGTGCTTTTAGGCTTTATTTCCCATCTCTGGGGCCCTGGGTTGCGTGGTCTGTCTCACTTCCCATTTTTGCCTGGCTTATCTGCGGGTGAATGTCCAGCCGCGGCCAGCCAACCGCCTTGTGTGCCTCACTGAGTCTGCTCATTTTCTCCCTACACCAGGGGTCTTCCAACTGCTGCCTGCATGTCTGGGTCTGCCAGCTACAACCTTTTCCTGCTGGTACTCCTCTCCGCTGGCCGCCGCCTCTGCCCCTCTTACCGGTCTGGATGAATCATTGTCAAACTTCCGTCCAGTTCAATTTTCTGTCTATTCTAGTTGTGTTTTTGTTTCTAAATATTTGTTGTCCTTAATTTTGGTTGTGTGAGGAGGCACAGTGTTTCCACCTATGCCTCCATCTTGGCTGGAAGTCTAGGCCACCACTTTTTTACCCATTCATTTATTGGTGGACCCTTAGGTTGTTTCCATATCTTGGTTATTGTAAATAAGTTTGCAGTGAACATAAGGGTGCATTTATTCTTTTGAATTAGTATATTATGTTTCTTTGGTTATATACCGAGAAGTGGATATATATATCCAGTTCCATTTTTAATTTTTTAGGAACCTCTAAACTGTTTTTCATAGTGGCTGCACCAATCTTTATTCCCACTAACAGTGCATGAGAATTTCCCTTTTTCCACATCCTCACCAGAACTTCTTTGTTGATTTATTAATGATAGCTGTTCTGACAGGTGTGAGGCGATAGCTCATTATGGTTTTAATTTGCTTTTCTCTGGTAATTATACCTTTGAGTATCTTTTCATAGATCTCTTGGCTATCTGCATATCCTTTTGGAGAAGAGTCTATTTGGGTCCTCTTCCCATTTTTTATTAGACTGTTTTTCCAGTGTTGAGTTGTTATGAGCTCCTTATAAATTTTGGACATAAAGCCCTTATCAGAAATATTATTGGCACCGGCCAAGACGGAGGCATTGGTGGAAACCCTGTGCCCCCTCCCACAACCAAATTTAAAGACAGCTAAGTTTTAGAAACAAAAACGCAGCCAAAACAGTGAAAATTGAACTGTACAGAAGTCCGACAACAACAAACCACTCAGCCAGACCGGTAAGAGGGGCGGAGTCAGTGGCGGAGCGGGGTAGGGCTAGAAAGATCTTTTGGTCCAACCAACCCAGGAGTGGAGGCAGAGGCAGTTGGTGGATCCCAAGCGTCGGGTGGTGACGGGTGGACCCAGTGAGGGTGCAGGGTGGCTGGCTGACTGCGGTCACACATTCGAGTGCAGATAAACTAAGTGAAGGAGCAAACAGTGAGACAGACAGCTCAGGCTAGGGCCCCAGAGGGAATTAGAGCCTGAAAGCACCATCTGGAAAGACTTTCTCAGGGTCGAAGGGCCAGGAGAGGCTCCCAGGCCCACAGAGAGTTCGTTGGAGAGACCCACAGGGTCCTGGAGAGTACATGGGCCCACACACCCGGGAACCAGCACCAGAGGGGCCCAGTTTGCTTGTGGGAAGCCGCAGAGGGGACAGAAATCTGAGAGAGAGCAGAGTGGAGCAAAGTGCCATTTTTTTCCCTCTCTGACCCCACCCCCACATACAGTGTCACAACCCAGCAACCAGGGTCCCCACCCCCACCCCGGTGAACACCTAAGGCTCCACCCCTCAAATATAACAGGTGCAAACAGACCAAACATTATTACTCAAGAACAGCTCAAAGCCCCAGAGCCTATAATTCTAAGTGACCAAGAAATAGCCAGCCTTTCAGATGCACAGTTCAAAATAATGGTGATCAGAATGCTCACAGAATTGGTTGATTTTAGTCACAAATTAGAGGAACATATGAAGGCTAAACTAATTTAAATGAAGGGAAATGCACAGGAAACCAATAGTGATGGAAAGGAAACTGGGACTCAAATCAAGGAAGTGGACCAGAAAGAAGAAAGGAACAACCAAACTGAACAGAAGAAAGAATCAAGATTTCAAAAAAATGAGGAGAGGCTTAGGAACCTCCAGGACATCTTTAAATGTTCCAACATCCAGATTATAGGGGTACCAGAAGGGAAAGAGGAACAGCCACGAGTGGAAAACTTATTTGAACAAATAGTAAAGAAGAACTTCCCCAGTCTGGCAAAGGAAATAGACTTTCAGGAAGTCCAGGAAGCTCATAGAGTCCCAAAGAAGTTGGACTCAAGAAGGAACACACCAAGGCACATCATAATTACATTAGCCAAGATTAAAATGAAGGATTGAACTCTAGAAGCAGCAAGAGATAAGGGGACAGTCACCTACAAAGGAGTTCTCATCAGACTGTCAGCGGATTTCTCAAAAGAGACTTTACAGGCAAGAAGGGGCTGGAAAGAAGTATTCCAAGTCATGAAATCCAAAGACCTACATCCAAGATTGCTCTATTCAGCAAAGCTTTCATTTAGAATGGAAAGGCAGATAAAGTACTTCTCAGATAAGGTCAAATTCAAGGAGTTCATCATCACCAAGCCCTTATTATATGAAATGTTAAAGGACTTATCTAAGAAAAAGAAGATAAAAAAGATGAACAGTGAAAGGACAGCAAACTCACAGTTATTAACAACCACACCTAAAACAAAAGCAAACTAAGAGGACAGCTAGATCAGGAGCAGAACCATAGAAATGAAGAACACATGGAGGGTTAACAAGAGGGGAGTGGGAGGGGGAGAAGCGGGGAGAAGGTACAGAGAATAGTAGCATAGATGGTAGGTAGAAAATAGGGGGAGGGCAAGAATAGTATGGGAAATATAGAATCTAAAGAACTTGTGACACATGGACATGAATGAAAGAGGGGGATGGTGGGGGAGGGGTGTGCAGGGTGGAGGAGAGTGAGGGGGGGAGTGAGACAACTGTAATGGCATAATCAATAATATATATTTAAAAAATACTATTGGGCCCTAGTGGTGTAGCTCGGTGGATTGAGCATGGGCCTGTGAAGCAAAGGGTTGCGGGTTCGACTCCCAGTCAGGGCACATGCCTGGGTTGCAGGCCAGGTCCCCAGTAGGGGACTCATGAGAGGCAACCACGCATTGATGTTTCTCTCCCTCTCTTTCTCCTTCCCTTCCCCTCTCTGTAAAAATAAATAAATCAAATATTTAAAAAAATAAAATAGAAAATATTACTGGCAAATATTTTTCCTAATCAGTAGGTTGTCTTTTGTTTTGTTGATGGTTTCCTTTGTTGTGCAATAACTTTTTAGTTTGATGTACTCCCATTTGTTTATTTTTTGTTTACCTTGCCTGAGGAGATATATCAGAAAAAATATCACTAAGAGAAATATTAGACATTTTACTGCCTATGTTTTCTCCTAGGAGTTTTAAGGTTTTGAGTTTTACATGTAAATCTTTTAATCCATTTTAAGCTTATTTTTGCCTCTATCTGTCCAGTTTCTCAACACCATTTATTGAATAGACTGTCTTGACCGCATTGTATTTTCTTGCCTCCTTTGTCATATATTAATTGACCATATAGCTGTGGGTTGATTTCTGGGGTCTCTATTCTGTTTAATTGACCCATATGCCTGTTTTTATGCTAGTACCATGCTATTTTGTTTGCCGTGATATCAGGTAGCATGGTTCCACCAACTTTGTTCTTTCTCAAGATTGCTGTGGCTATTTGGAGGTCTTTTGGGGTTTCATATAAATTTTTGGATTATTAGTTCTAGGTCTGTGAGATACATCATTGGTATTTTGATAGGCAATCATTATATGTAAATCATAATATATGTAAATAAAACCATCATGCTATATACCTTAAGCTTATATGGTGATACATATTTATTAGTTCTAAGTAAAACTGGAAAAAATAATAAGTTAGCATTCTCAGAGGGACTTGTAAATAACATTAAAAATATTTGACCCTGGCTGCTGGTCAGGTTGGTGGCATAGGTAAATGTGGTATTCACCTCCTCCTACAACCACATCAAAATTACGACTAACCTACAGAACAACCATTATTCAGAACTGCCTGAAATCTGACTGAATGGAAGTCCTACAACTAGGGAATTAAAGAAGAAGCCACATTGAGGCTGGTAGGAGGGGCAGAGTCTTGAAATGGGCTGGTCCTACACTTATGTGTGGCAGATAAAAATTGGGAGGGATCTCTTGGCTGTGGAGGTCCCTCCTGAGAAGTGAGGGGTCCAAGTCCCATACCAGGTCCCCTAGTTCAGGGTTCCAGCGCCAGAAAGAGAAGTCCTCATAACTTCTGGATCTAAAAACCAGTGAGGATTGAGGCTGAGGGAGACGGAGCTTTTTGAGTGCCAGGCAATTTCTCTGAGAGGGATTACATATGAAATTACTTGGACTCAGTCTCTCAGAGCTCCAACACTGGGTCAGTAGCTTGAAAGGCAACAGAGACATATGAGGAGGAACTGAATTGTCTGGCATCAGGACAAGAGCTGGGGGGCAACTTTCTCCCAGGCAGAAATGCTGACAGAGACCGTTGTTCCTTTTGTGAGCTCTCCCCACACAGACCCAGCAGGTTGGCACAATGTATGAGATTCTATCCACCAAGCTCACACTGTTGGCCCTGCCCTGGTGATTCCCTGATGCAGTACCCCAACAAACTGTTGGGCTCACCCAAGCTGTTTCCAGTGGCTTTTCCATACAAATATCCTGTCTCGCCTCATGCTTCAGATTCTCCTGCAGTTTCTCAGACAAGCAATGTCAGGCCTCAGTGTGCCCTGTATGTTTTGTACTAGCAGCAGCTGGCCTTGGCCCAGCACTAGCATCAGCCAGACTTGGTTCACAGCTTGGCCTTGCTTAGGAACCTCCAAGTCTAGCACAAGTAGTAGCCATCTGCAGATTGCTTTGTAGCTTGTGCTGGGTGGCCACAGGCAAAACACAAGCAATGGCTGGCCCAAGTGTGCCAAAAGCTAGAAATATAAATGGATAGGACTGAGCATGCCAACAGGTAGCAAGATTATTGGGTAGAAAAAAATAGCACTCCCCTCTCTAATCCCTAGGAGAACTGTGGGGCTTGAGCAGGAAGAGGAAATGGTCTTTAAGACAGGAGTCCACCATTCTCTCAGGTTGTGTAGCACCTGAATAAAATTTCTCTTCTTTTGCACCAGCACCTGCCTCGTGAGTATGGTTTTTGTTGTGGCAGGCAGCTGGAACTGTTTTGTTTGCTTACACAGGAGAGTTCAAAATATGGGTTAAAAGAATGCTCAATGAACTTAGAAAGAACTCTAACAGCATAAAAAAGAACCAGTCAGAAATGAAGGATACACTAACAGAAATGAAGAATGATTGACAGGGAATCAACAGCAGAGCAGATGAAGCCAAGAATCAAATCAGCAATGTGGAATATGAGGAAACAAAAAACACCCAATCAGAATATCAAAAAGAAAAAAATTTCAAAAAATTTAGATAGTGTAAGGAGTCTTTGAAACAGCTTCAGATGTACCAACATTCACATCAAGGGGGTGAAGGAAGGAGAGGAGGGAGAGAGAGCAAGAAATTAAAAACCTATTTGAAAAAATAATGACAGAAATCTTCCTTAATTTGGTGAAGGAAATAGACATACAAGTCCAGGAAGCACAGAGTCCCAAACAAGATGAACTCAAAGAGGCTCACACCAAGACATATCATAATTAAAATGCCAAAAGTTAAAAACAAAGAGAGAATCTTAAAAGCAGCCAAAGGAAACCAGTTAAGTTAGTTACTTACAAGGGAGTTCCCATAAGAACTTCAGCTGATTTCTCAACAGAAACTTTGAAGGCCAGAAGAGATTGGCAAGAAATATTCAAAGTGATGAAAAGCATTTTTTCATCTGTCTGTGGGCTCTCTGTATGTCCTACTTGGAGAAGTATCTGTTCAGTTCCTTTGCCCATTTTTTGATAGAATTGTTTGTCTTCCTAATGTGGAGTTGTGTGAGTTCTTTGTATATTCTGGAGAGCGAATATGTTCGCTTTGGCAAATATGTTTTCCCATACAGTTAGTTCCATTTCCATTTTGTTGACACGTTCTTTAGCCATGCAGAAGCTTTTTGGTTTGATGCAGTCCCATTTGTTTATTCTTTCCATTATATCCCTTGTTCAAGGGGATGTATTAGTAAAAATACTGCTGCTTGGGATATCTGAAATTTTCCTGCCTATGTTTTCCTCTCAGATTTTTATGGTGTCACAACTTATATTTAAGTCTTTTATCCATTTTAAGTTTATCTTGGTGTATGGTGTAAGTTGGTGGTCATCACTAGCCATTAGAGAGATGCAAACTGGAACCACAATGAGACACCATGTCACACTGGTCAGAATGGCCATCATTAATAAATCAATAAACAACAAGTACTAGCAAGGTCGTGGAGACAAGGGAACCCTGGTACACTGTTGGTGGGAATGCAGACTGATGCAGCCACTGTGGAAAACAGCATGGAATTCCTCAAAAAACTAAAGATGGGATTGCCTTTCAATCCAGTTATCCCACTGCTGGAATTGCACCCTAAGAATCCTGAATCACCAATTCAAAACAACCTATGCACCCCGGTGTTAATAGCAGCTTTATTTATAATAGTCAAGTGCTGGAAACAGCCTATCATCAGTAAATGAGTCTATCAAAAAGCTGTGGTACATTTACATGATGGAATATTATGCAGTAGAAAGAAAGAAGGAACTCCTACCCTTTGTAACAGCATGGATGGAACTGGAGAGCATTATGCTAATTTAAAAAAAAAGCCAAGCAGTGAAAGACAAATACCATATGACTTCATCTATAAGTGGAACCTAATCAACAAAACAAACAAATGAGCAAAATAGAACCTGAGACTTGGAAATAAAGAATAAACTGAGAGCATTGAGGGGCACGTACTGGGAAGCAGAGTAGGAAAAGGAAGCAGGGAGGTTGGAAAAACAGGTGATGGGGTGTTAACAGGGGCCAGGCCAGGGGCATCCTCAGGCCCTCACTGGGTATCTCCTGTGTGTGCCAGGCTGAGCTCATGGCTGTGGGGAGCCACACATATGGGGCTTGCTGGGGGTCCACATCCAGGCACATGGCAAAGGGAAGGCAGGCCACATCCTGAAAAAGTCAAGTTCACTTGGAGGACTTGAGGCCAGGGCAGGGGCAGGGCTGGAGCCCCGGCTTGGAGCAAGAAGGGAGGACAACCAGGGAGTCAGGAAGGGGCTGAAGACTGGGGAAGGGGTTGGGGGCTGTATCTGGAGGGGACAGTGATGGAGGTGGGCAAGGAAGGTTGCCCAAGTCTGGGGAAGATTATGGTGAGAATGGTAGAGTTGGAAGAGGCCTGGGAAGGAGTCAAGAGCAGGGAGAGGATTTGAGAGAAGGGTCAGGAAGAGAGGCTCCTGGACCAGTCCTGGGGCGGGAGGGCACCAGAGGCTGGGGCAGCGGGACTCACCTGTGGTGATGGTGAGTTTGGTCCCCTCGATGGACTGCCACTTTTCCTCACGTCCTGTTGTCTGTGTGTACAAACAAACTCGGCAGAAGTATTCAGACTCATCCTCCTTCCGCAAGTTAGAGATCTGGAGGGAGCCATTCCTCTGGCCCTTTGTCCAGAGCAGGGAGAGGCGGCCCTTGTAATCCTTATGGGTGAAAGGCGGGGTTGTGTTGTAGATGAACTCCCCATGGAACTCTTTCCTTCTCCAGAATATTCTCACCCTGGGATTCCTGGCTAACTCCCAGGGGTAACAGAAGGAGAAGGGGATTTGGATGGAACCACCCACAGGGGCTGAGAGATGCTTTGGTTGGTAGACTTTAAAAGTAGAGGCTGGTTTGCATTTTGCTGAGCCACCTGGAGGAGGGAGAAAGAGGGAGAGACTTTGAAGCCACTTGGAGAGACAAAAAGATAACCCCAGACTGCCTGGTACCTTCACCCATGGGCAGAAGTGTGACAGACATGTCTGGCCCCCTGGCTGTGTGTCCCCCTTTCCAGGCCTAGGGTAGAAAGGAGAGTGAAGGGTGTAGGGGACCCAGCACTGTGGGACCAGCCCAGCCCATTGCTTGTGGGTGGGAGGCCTGGTTGGCTACCCCAGCAGACCCCATCTCCAGAGGCCTGGCCACAGACTCTCCCCAGACCCCCCTTCCCTGCCCTCATAACCCTGGGCAGAGCCATGTGGTCCTGGCCACTCACCAGCCTGCAGAGGTGCTGGCAGCAGCAGCAGGGGCAGCAGCAGGGGCAGACCCATCGCCTTGCCCTCCTCCTGGGGATGAGAAGACAAGCAGAGCCTCTAGGCCAAAGGGGAGGCCCAGGGGACAGGCTGCCTTGGTGTAGTCTGACAACTGGGAGGGGTGGGACCAGGCTCCTTCAGAGTGCTGAGGGAGCATGGGGGCCTTCCCCAAACACCCCTGCCCCAGAGTGACTAGCACTTCCTTTTTCAACTTGGCTTCTTCTTTTCCTATATTGCTAAAGGGCCTCTCTTGTTGTCAGTGAAAAAGAGCCTTAATAAAGGTCCTCCAGTCCCCATCTTCACGCTAAAGGGTGTGGTCCTGACCTTGGCTGCCTGGGCCACACCACCCCCCACCCCGCCCCCGTCAACTGCCTGTCTCTGCCAGGGACTTGCTCATCTCCTAGGATTCAGTCTCAAGCTTGCTCATACTCTCTCTCTCTCTCTCCTTTTCTCTGCTTCTCTGGGTGCCTCTCAGTCTGTTTCTCTCTCTCAATCCAGGGGAAGTGGTGGCAGCAGGACCAGCTCAGGCTCTTTCAAGAGAGGAAAAGCAGCCCTGAGTCCCTGCCCAGCTACAGCCCCTTAGAGAGAATAGGAGGGGGAGACGCTGATGGAGACGCCCTCAGCCCCAGGTGCATCTGGCTTGCTCTTGGCCTCTGGCCCTCCCCTGTAGTCCCCAGGCAGAAACGAGACCCACAGCCCCCATTCCACTCCCTCTGTGCATCTCACACCCTCTCTGAATTTAGGAGGTGAGGGTGGTCTTACCCTTCTGGCTCCCCAGAGAGTGGGCTGTCTGGTGGCCACACCCTAACCCACAGAATTCAAATCTGGATCTGCAGGGTCATCTGTCTTCACCACTTCGCATTTGAGGTGACCAGGACTCAGAGAGGGAGTGCCCCAAGTCCATGACTCTCAAGTGATGGGTCCAGGACATGAATTACAGTCTTTGGGTTTTTTCATTCTCACCCAAGAACATCTTTTCATTGCTTTTAGAGAGAGAGCAAGGGAGAGGCAGAAACAGTGATCTGAGAAGCATTGATTGGTTGCCACCCACACATACCTGGACTGGTGATTGAACCCTAAACACAGGCATGTGCCCTGACTAAGAATCAAACCCACAGTGTTTTATTATGGGGCAGTGCTCCAACCAACAGAGCCACACCAGCTAAGGCTCAAAGGCTCCAGTCTTGTGAAGTCCACGAACCTTCTGTCCCTTATGGATGCTTCTACATGGTTATACCACAAAATCTCTAGGCCTGGGCATAGGGTGTACAGCTCTGGAGCGTGAGCTCCAGGAGGCTGCATTTTAATAATACTCCTTAGGTGATTCCACCCACGGCTGTGAGAGCCCTGACCAATCCAGAGTGGTCCCTGGACAGAGGGGATTAAGACTCAGAGCAGTAATGGGTCACCCCAGGGACAGTCTGGGGACCATCAATGCCAGCCTGTGACTGGTGGTGAACAGGGTGAGAGACTGGGGACTGGGACCCTTGGTGACTCACAGGAGGCTCTGTCCATTCCTCCCCCAGAATGAGGTTGGCATCAATTTACTGAGGAGACCATGTGGGTGAATGGTCATGATTTCTTCAGAGGAAGTGGTATTTGTCTTCTGGAGATGCAAGAAGCAGACCAAGTTCCTTTTTTATTAGTTTCTTCCCCAATCCTAACACTTTCTCCCACACTTCTCCCAAGGCCAGTCAGACAGCCCCTGCCTCCCTCTGTGCCTGCTTTTCTTACCCTCCTCCCAGGCCTGAGAATAGGGGTTTCAAATTTTATGGAGCTTTCTTATCTGAGTCAGACGCTGAACATCCATTGCCTCACTTTCAGCTTTACAATATTCTGTGGTGGGTGCATTGTTACCTCCTTTTTACCCATGGGGAAGTTGAGGCCACAGAGCCTTGAGGTCATGTAGTCCCCTGGGCTGTGAAAGATGCTTGTGAATTGATAACAGTTGTAAATATGGGCAGAAGAGGGGACAGGGGACCCACTGGTTTCTTGGCAGGACATCCAGAGGGTGGCCTGTCTTGTCTGTGGGGTGACACTTGGGTTCCATTTTCACCTTGCTTCTCTAGCTATGGGACCTGGCTGGACAGTCTCCTCATTGCCAGGCTGCCTGAGGAAGGGGACTCCACCAGGGGTGTCACTGATCATTCTGTTGGGCAGCACAGAACTTTTATGAAATAGACCCTGTAACTTTTGCAGAGAACCTGCTGTACAGGTGCCCTCGTGCTGGTTCCACGAACAGTCTCTCTAGATGCAAGTTGCACGTTGCCTGTCACGTTCAGTCGCCTGACCCAGTTGGATGCCCCTGAGGATAGGAATTGTGAGGCATGATTTCTTTTTAGAGATGGTGCGTGGTCTTCTGATCTGTTCATCCTTTCTTTCCCCCCAAAAGAATGAGAGGGCCTGGGAGTCAGCCTCAAGTTATGGCTCCACTCACAGAGGGGGCTTGTGGGAGCAGGAGGGCCTGATGTTTTGTGATGCAAGGGTGTGCAGAGCCTAAATGTAGTACGTGGCCATGGGGAAGGAACAGCAGTGTCATAAGGAGCAGTATATAACGAGCCATGGACCACATTTTGAGGACCACTGCCTTAAATCTTCCCCAAGTTTTTCTGAGCTTCCACTCTCCCACTCTCATTGGTCACGCCCATCACTGCCCCACCATTTGTCCCTCCATGGCACCTTGCCCTCCTTCTGTTTTTCTCCCAACATCAGAAATAAGGCAAAGACATCTGCTTTCACTACCCAACTCATTGTGCCGGAGGTTCTATCCCTTGCAATTGAAAAGAAAAGGAAATAAAAATGTTCTACCTGTATTTTCTTAGATCCTACATTTATGTTTTGCATCCAGTCACTGTAGGGCCAAGTACACTAACTACATTTTCTGTCTTTCTTTTTTAAAAAATCCTTACCCAGGGACATGCTTATTGATTTTGGGAGAGAGGGGATGAAAAGGAGAGAGATAGAGAGGTAGGAAGAGAAATATCAATGTGAGAGAGATTGATTGGTTGCCTCTCGTACACGTCCTGGCCAGGGATCTAACCCATAACCTAGGCACATGCCCCAACTGGGAACTGAACCCGTGACTTTGTGGTTTACAGGATGATGCTCCTACCAAATGAACCAGCCAGGGCTATATTTTCTTTTTAAAATATTTTTATTTGTTGATTGTTTTGAGAGAGAGAAACATTGATTTGTTGTTCCACTTATTTATTCATTTATTGGTTGATTCTTGTATGTGCCCTGACTGAGGGTCAAACCTATAAACTTGGTGTACCAAGACCATCTCTAACTCAGGGGTCCCCAAGCTGCAAGCCATGGGCCCGTACCAGTCCATGGCTTGTTAGGAACCAGGTTGTCCAGCAGGAGGTGAGCAGCAGGCCAGTGAGTGAAAAGTCAGCTGTATTTACAGCCACTCCCCATGGCTCGCATTACCGCCTGAGCTCTGCCTCCTGTCAGATAAGCAGCAGCATTAGATTCTCATAGGAGCGCAAACCCTACTGTGAACTGCTCATGCTAGGGGGTTGATGTTGCACGCTCCTTATGAGAATCTAATGCTGTATGATCTGAGGTGGAGCTGAGGTGGTGATTCTAGCCCTGGGGAGCAGTTGAAAATAGAGATTATCATTAGCAAAGAGGTTTGACCGCAGCAACCATAATAAATCAGGTGCTCGCAGACTGGTATCAAAACCCTATCAGTGAGTGGTACACCAGTGACAATTAAGCTGCATCTGGTGGCAGGCTTTAAGTCAGAATCTGACACTTATTTTATTCTGCACATGTCCCGCCCATTATTTTAGACCACTTCTAGCTGCGCCTCTTTCCCACACTGCGCACTTGCCTCAGCCGCAGTTTTAGTAAGCCCATAGGCTAACCCTAGCCAGAGTTACTGAAAAACAAAAATTGCTGTAGAAATTGTTTGAAAAGGGGGAAAGACCCAATGATGGGAGAGCAGAAGCCTCTAAGACTGCCCACAAAAAGGAAGCTGCATTTAAAAGGAAATACCGAGTCCCATTGAAATTATGGGTTCATTGCAACAAGTGATTCACATTCTCCAACTCTGCTTCCTATAATATGTGGTGACTAGCTAGCCAGAAAAGCCACGAAACCTTCAAAACTGCTTCGCTACACGGAGACCAAGCACCCTGCATTAAAAGGCAAGGCTTTGGAGTTTTTCAAAAGAAAAAATATGTGAACATGAAGAACAGTGGCAATTATTGAAGGCCACCGCTTCATCAAATGCATCTCACTGACAGCATCATGGCTGACTGCATCGCTAAAGCCGAGACGCCCTTTACTGTTGGTGAAGAGTTGATCCTGCCTGCGGCTAAGGACGTTTGCTGTGAACTTTTAGGAGAGGCTCATGTTCCTCTTTCAGCTAGCATCATAACTAGACAATCTGATGAAATAGCAGAGGGTATTGAGGCACAACTGTTACAGAGGATTAATGAATCACCATGGTACACAATCCAAGTTAACGAGTCTACAGATGTTGACAAGGCAACAATGCTTGTTTTGTGCAATATTTTTCAGGAGGATGTGCATGAGGATATGCACACTTTTGTTGTCAACTAACACCACAGCTGCAGAACTATTCAAGTCTTTCACATCAGGAAAACTGGATCAGTCATGTTGTGTCAGTATATGCACAGATGGAGAGGCTGCCATGACTGGGTGGCTTTCTGGTTTCACTTCTCGGATCAAAGAAATTGCTTCTGAATGTGGGCCTACGCACTGTGTCATCAATAGAGAAATGCTGGCTAGCCAAAAAATGTCACCTGAACTTAAAAATGTTTTGCAGGATGTGATTAAAATTATCAGCCACATTAAAGTGCACGCCCTTAACGCACATCTGTTCACGTTTGTTCACAGCTCTGTGAGGAGATGCACCAGAGCACACATGTCCTCTCTTACACACAGAGATGAGACGGCTTTCCACAGGGAGATCACTGGCCAGAGATTTTGAGTGATGAGAGTCGCTCCAGAGATTTTTTTTTTTAGAAAAACAGTCACCACTGGGGGCACATTTCGGTGAAACTGAATGGGTTGCAAAAGTTGCTTACTTCTGTGACATACTCAACCTACTCAATGAACTCAATCTGTCACTTCAGGGGAGAATGACACTGTGTTCAAGTTGGCAGATAAAGTGGCTGCATTCAAAGCCAAACTGGAATCATGGGGGCGATGAGTGAACACTGGGGTTTCTGACATGTTTCAAACATTAGCAGAGATTTTGAAAGTTACTGAGCAAGGACCTTCTTTCTCCCGGCTGGTTTACCTATCCCAGCTTTCAAGAGTGTGAGCATTACTTCCCAACCACAGAAGACACCCAAACTGGGAAGGAATGGATCCACAACCCATTTGTGAATAAACCAGGTGAATTCGACTTTGTCCATGCCAGAGAGGATCAGTTGCTTGAGATTATAAAGGACCATGGCCTTAAAAGTATGTTTGAGACAACTTCACATCTCCACACATTCTGAATTAAAGTAAAGGCAGAATATCCTGATATTTCCACAAAAGTACTGGAAAGCCTGCGTCCATTTCCAACATCCTATCATGGATGTGAAGCAGGGGTTTCTGGAGTGACAATCACCAAAACAAGATTACAGAGTAGACTGGACATAAACACTTTGGGTGTCACCATCTCCCATCACTCTCAGATGGGACTGTCTAGTCCCAGGAAAACAAGTTCAGGGTTCCCACTGATTCTGCATTGGGGTGAGTTTTATAATTATTTCATTATATAGTACAATGTAGTAATGATAGAAACAAAATGCCCAATAAATGTAATACCCTTGAATCATCCCGAAACCACCCCCACCCCCAAGGTCCATGGAAAAATTGTCCTCCATGAAACCAGCGCTTGGTGCCAAAAAGGTTGGGGGCTGCTGCTCTAACTAACTGAGCTATGCAGCCAGGGTTCTAACTACGAGGTATGTCTGGGTAAAGTCCAGCCAGTGTTAATATAACAGAAACAGTTTGAGCAACATTGATGTAACTCAGCAGTCAAGGAGAGTGGGTTGGAATGCACATGCATGAACAGTGATGGCTTCACTGTACTAGTCAGTGGGGGCGGTAGATGTCATTGAGTGAGCATGTGTACTGTGTGGCTATCACTTCAAAATAACTGGGTAGAGCAATGAATTTGCATCAAATTTTGTGTTAAGCTTAAACATTCCTCCATGGTAAGTATTTGGATGATTCAGAAGGCCACAGCTATGGGCAACTCGTGATTGGCAGCTTCATCATGACAATGCAACCACTCATGCTTGACATCTCATGCAAAGTTTTTTGGTAAAAAGTGAAATTCCCCAGGTGACTCAACCCCCCTACAGCCCAGAGTTGGTGCCCTGTGACTTGTGTCTTTTCCCAAAACTAAAATCACTTTTGAAAGGGTTGATATTTCAGACTGATGATGAAATTCAGGAAAATACAATGGGACAGCTGATGGCAATTAAGAGAACTCTGTGAGGTCCCAAGGTGTCTACTTTGAAGGGGACTGAGGTGTCATTGTCCTATGTATGATGTTTCTTGTATCTGGTATCTTTTTCAATAAATGTCTCTATTTTTCATATTACATGTCTGGATACCTTCTGGACAGACCTCGTCTATTTTCTTATTTTCTGTATGCTTGATGCTTTGTCATTTGCAGCCTCCCTGACTTGGGGGGGACTGCCCCTCCCCAGGGCTAGCCAATTCTTAGAGATAGCTAAGGGTTCTTCTGGATGCATGCCTCTCATAAGCAAACTCACCAATCTTTGACTACCTCTTTTATCTAACTCTCACACATCAAGCCTCTATTTCCCTTGCCCTAAGTCACACTAGCCAATCCTAAACTGATCCCCCTGCCCTGCCCTGCTTTTTCTGCAGAAAACACAACAACTGTGGCCTGTGCTTTCCTCTTCTTTTGGGGGTCTGTCTCCTGACTGACACTGGTGCTCATTCACGGCCTCGCCTGCCCCTCCCCTTAGGAAATGTCAGTAATAAAAACTGTCTTTCAATGGCATTAGCCTCCCTGACCTGTCATTCAGTCATCTTTATAAGTTAAAACCCTGTGAGTACAACCATTAAGGCAAAAGTCATCCAGATTGGAAAGGAAGAGGTAAAAACAGTCTTTACTCACTGATGACCTGATTGTGTTTGTAGAAGATCCACCAGAATTTTTTTTTAAAAAGCCACTACAACTATAAGTGAGTGAAGTGAGACTGAACGGTACAAGGTCAATATACAAAAACCAGTTGCATTTCTATACACTGACAAAGAGTTGGAAATTGAATTCACAACAATACCATTTACAATAGTATAAAACATGAAATACTTAGAAGTGAATATGACAGGAGATGTGTAAGATCTGAACACTAAAAACACTGCTGAGGGGAGTGAAAGAAGATGAATAAATGGAACAGGCTAATATAACCACTACTGTGAAGTCACTGAACATGGAGTTGGAAGGAAACATGCAGCAGTCATTACATAGTGTTCCCACCACGCAGGCGCAGCAGCGTAAATAACCTCAAGTGCAGAGACAATGCTAAAATATGGTAAAATATGTAGGAAGAGGTGAGCTTCCTTCGTTTTTGATATAATTTATTTTTTTGTAATTTTATATTTAATTTTTCTTGATTAAAATTTTATGGTAGTAAAATATATGTAACATAAGAATTATCATTTTAACTATTTGTAAGTGTACAGTGCACTGGCATTAAATACTTTTACATTGTCATATGCGTGTTATTTAATTTTTAATAATAGCTGTGTTTGACAACAGACTCATGAACATTCCCCAAAATGTCATAATCAATGCCACATGCCCCATCTGTGGGGTCTCCCAAGTCGTCCTCCGATAGCCTAGGAAATTTGTGTGCCCTTCACAGAATTCAAATTTAAGATGAATTATGATTGACGCACTAATCACCATTTTTCTTTTCTTTCTTTCCTTTAAAAGATATGTTTTTAGTAATTTTTGCTCTCCAAGGCTGAACAGGTGTTAACAATGGCACATAATGAATGGGCAAATATCTCAGCCAAGGTTCTGAGCACAGGTTGCAGTTTGTCTCAGCCCACAGACTTCATGTCATTGCACATCACTGGCCCATAGTATTTGTTTGCTTGTTAGTTTATTTATTTTTGGTTTAAAACAACAGAAATGTGTTTTCTCACGGTTCTGGAGGACAGAAGTCCAAAATCAAGGTGTCAGCAGAGTCGTCCTCCTTTTCTAGGCTCTGGGAAAGGATCCTTCCTCGCCTCTTCTAGCTCCTGGTAGCCCCGGCATCCCCAGGTTCTTGGTAGGTGCATCACCCCATCTCCACCTCCCACGCCTATTGCGCAAGTCTGGGCATCACTATGTTCCCAGTTCACAAACATGGACCACTGGCTCTGGAGGGGTTCACTGAGGGTAGATAAAAATTTTGATGAAAACACTTAGCACTGAACCGCAGGTAGCACAAGCCTGGAACAGTGAGTGGACCCCAGGGAGAGTTTCTATTTGCTGAGACAAGTGAGTGAGCGGGATGACTCTGCACAAGGGACCAAAGAAGGAAAAGGATTCTTGGAGGTTGGGGCTGGGATCTGAAAATCTGGAGTCAGCACACTTGCAGTCCTTGTTCCCAATATATAATTCATCCCTGGCCTTTATTAAACTGTACTCTCTGTGGATAATTAATTATTTCGTACAAGCCAAAGCAGTGTTCCTCAGTGCAAATTGGTGAGTTTTGTTTCTAAGGGTAGAGGAGATGATGCCAGAATGAGCTAGGTGTTAATAGAGCTGTGCTTTCTGCAGCAAAATAAGGCATGTGCTCCTGTTGGGCTTTGTGTGACTCTGCCAAGACCTGCTGGACATGACACCTTGTTCCCTGCTGCTGTTATCCAAAGGCTGAGGGACTGAGGTTTCATTGTACCTAGACAATGGGAGCTGCAGTGAGATCCTGAATAGAGAGAGGGAGGTAGGACGATGACACCCCAAAGCAGTATGTCTCCAGGCCCCCTGTCTGGGCTGCCCTGCAGGGGTGTGGTCAGTTCACTGCAGGCTGGCCTCCTTCCTTGTGGGCGGTGGGCTTGCTCCTACCAACTGTGAGATGTGGGGCCAGAGGCCCATGAGCCTTATGTCAAAATATTCAAGCATTATCAATGAAGCTCATTGTCTACTACAAAAAAGGTGCTTTCTCTCTCTGTCCTGAGGGGTATGTGTCATAATACAAAATTGAGAAATACATGTTTTTTTTAAAGATTTTATTTATTTATTTTAGACAGAGAAGAAGGGAGGGAGAAAGAGGGAGAGAAACATCAATGGGTAGTTGCTGCGCACGATCCTCCTACTGAGGACCTGAACTGGCCTGCAACCCAGGCATGTGCCCTGACTGGGAATCAAACCAGTGACCCTTTGGTTCGCAGGCCAGCGCTCAATCCACTGAGCCACACCAGCCAGGGTGAGAAATATATATTTTTATACCAATGAAAATTAACAAAACAAAGACACTTGTATTTAATTATTATTGCATGAGCTCAGATGTTCTCTCTGTTA
Source organism: Sturnira hondurensis (assembly GCF_014824575.4). Lineage (NCBI taxonomy): Eukaryota > Metazoa > Chordata > Mammalia > Chiroptera > Phyllostomidae > Sturnira > Sturnira hondurensis. The sequence continues at coordinate 4,090,549 of NW_028081011.1, read as the reverse complement.
ATGGGCAGGTGATATTTGCAGGATTCTTAAATATGGAATTCTTAAATCACTACATATTTATTATGTAAAATTTGCCTTTTTACCTTATTTCAGCAAAATCACTAAATATGATGTTGTAATACAATTTTTCTTTTTTTTAATATATTTTATTGATTATACCATTACAGTTGTTCTATTCCCCCCCTTCATTCCCCTCCACTTGCACACTCCCTCCCGCACCATTCTCCCCCTCTTAGTTTATAACCACGTGTCTCAACTTCTTTAGATTCTATATTTCCCCCACTATTCTCGCCCTCTCCCCTATCTATTTTCTACCTACCATCTATGCTATTTTCTGTGCCTTCTCCCNTCCCCCTTCTGGTACCCCTATAATCCGGATGTTGGAACATTTAAAGATGTCCTGGAGGTTCCTAAGCCTCTCCTCATTTTTTTGAATTCTCATTTCTTCATTCCTTTGTGGTTGGATGTTTCGTTCTTCCTTCTGGTCCATTCCATTGATTTGAGTCCCAGTTTCCTTTCCATTGCTATTGGTTTCCTGGACATCTCCCTTCATTTCAATTAGTTTAGCCTTCATATGTTCCTCTAATTTGTGGCTGTAATCTACCAATTCTGTGAACATCCTGATAAATAGTGTCTTAAATTGGGCTTCTGAGAGGCTGGCAATTTCTCGGTTGCTTAGAGTTATTGGCTCTGGGACTTTGAGTTCCTCTTGCGCCATCTTTTGGGCTGTTTGTACCTGTTAAGTAGCAGGATCGGAGCCCTAGGTTTTCACCAAAGCAGGGCAACTAAGTCGCTGGGTTGTGACATTGTATGTGGGGGCGGGGTCAAAGAGGGACAATGGCTTCCCTCTGCCGTCCGCTGCCTCGACCCCCACTGGCACCGCAGCCACCACTGTCACCAGGCCCATGCGTTTCGTTCCACTGCACTCGAGTGTGCCACCGCTGTTGGCCCTCCACCACTGGGTTCGTCCCCTGGGGCCTGCGTGGTCCGTCTCACTGTGTGCGAATGTGCGACCTTGGTCAGTCTGCCCCGCACCCCGACTGGCTTTGGGCTGCCCGCGCGCCTAGTGCCTAGGTCGGGGGATCTGTCCTGCCCGACCCAGCTCTGCTGCTGGCTCCGCCCCTCTTACCGTCCCATTGAACGGTTCGTAGCTGTCGGACTTCCATATAATTCCATGTTCTGGTCTTTGGGTGTGTTCTAGTTCTCCAAAACTTTTGCTGTAGTCAAAGTTGGTTGTGGGAGAAGGCACAGTGTTTCCGCCTATGCCTCCATCTTGGCGGAAGTCCCCTAGAATTTTTCTTATAATTCATTTTTTACTGACAGTAATGCCAAATTAGACAACCTTTACTGGTTCATTGTATTTCTGAGGTAGTTTTCTATTAATTCCTATTTGGAAACATCTCTCTCCTAAGGCAGAAACTGGAATTGTGAATACAATTCTTGCAGCAATACTTACATTTGGAAATGTCATGCATCTTATACAACATATTCAAGTGTTGAGACAGGGTCACAAATCAGAAATTATTGCAGAAAATATTATAAAATATTTTATTATCTGACTTGTTATCACTTAGATCATGATTTTAGCCACTTTTTAAAGCAACATTCATAGCATGCATCATGTATGATAGGCCAAACCCATATATAACACATATGCATGTATAATGTATATATACATGCACAGGCACATATGTAGACATGTAATAAGAATTGTTTAAAGCGCTACAGTGCCATGTGCAGCTGTTATGCAGAGCATGCTGCTTTGCGCTACAGTGCCATGTGCAGCTGTTATGCAGAGCATGCTGCTTTGTACCTGGAACTATAAATTGGAACATGAAGAGAAGAAAGAAAGTGGGTGCTGACACAACCAGGACACAATTGTTTGTTTGTAAAACTCTACTGCATTCTAGTTCTATGAGGGACTTAACCAGTTAATTTGTCTTTTCTTTTTTTTTTAAATTTAATTCTTGTTCAAGTACAGTTTTCTGTCTTGTATTCCCAGCCCTGCCCCCGTAATTTTCTTTTCTGAAACATCTGTACCTCCTCTGCCCATTTCCTTCACACAGGCCTGTGCAGAGACAGGCTTCTCTGTCAACAAGGGCCTCCCCGAGCCTTACGGCATTTGGGTCCAGTCCCCTTGGATCAGGACATGGGGCAGGCTGTGGGAGAAGCACTTCTCTGAGGTCGGAAGGGTGTTAGTCACGAGAGCCCTCTCTATAGGTTACAAGTTTTCCTGGGCTAGCACTGAGGTGCTGGAATCCAGGTGACCCGGAAGTTCTTGTGTGTTTCATAAGTTCACTTGTGTGTTTATGTTCAAGACTTTCTGGAGCCTGGGGTCAGGGTAGGATCCCCCTTGCCTGACTGTGTTCCCAGTGCCTGTCAAGCAGCCCTATCTGCACAGCTCTCCCTCCCTGCCTCCCTCCCCCTGTGTCTGGATTCTGATAACCACTCTCTCAGGCTTGCAGGTGGAAGAGCAGGCTCATTGGGCCAAACTTGGACCACCACACTGACTCTTCTAGTGTTCCTGAACCCTGCCCACCCCTTCCTTTATAACTGTCTCTTTCTCAGGGTCTCTTCTAATTGCCTTTGTTGGGAGAGTCATGTATCCAGTTAGGACCCACCCTGCTTCCTGACCTGACAAAAGCAGGTGGAGTGTGAATTTGCTGTGGGCAAAAGTGCGGTGGCTAAGAATGGAGATGTGCTCTATGGCTCTTTGTTCGAAAGCCACGGTGTGGCTTGAGAAATGTAGACAGAAGGAAAGAGGGTTTATAGTCAACCAAAGAAATTGTATCTTACATTTTTTCAATCTTGGACCTTAGGTCCATCCACGGTAACAAACAACCCTCAATGCCTGTGGTCTGGAATCTCAGTTCTGTATAACATTTTAGTGGATGTTCTTGGTCCAGGGCTCCTTGGGTATTCATCTCCAATCAGTAATTCACGGACCCAGACTCCTTTTGTCTCATAGCTTCACCTCCTTTGGTTCCTTAGGGTCCTCTCCATCCCTCTGGCAAATGGGGAGAGAAAGAATGTGGAAGATTCTACAGAGGGGTTACATCACTTCCTCCCACATCACATTGGTTAGAAATCAGTTGGATGACACCACCCATCTGTGAGAGAGGCTGGGAAATATATTTAGTTATGGGACCAGGATCACAGTGAAGCAAGTGGGGGCCATCACCTCAGAGTGAAGACATAAGGGGAAGGCAAGAAACTTAGGAGATTTTTAAAGTGTTGTTGATGAGCTTGCCTTTTTTTATTGTTGTTCAATTACAGTTGTCCCAATATTTCCCCCATTGTTATCCCCTGACCTGCCAACCTTCCCCCCCACCCAGCTCCCACAGTCAACCTCCACCCTGTTATCATGTCCATGGGTCATTTATACCTGTTCCTTGACTAGATCCTTTTCTTTCTTTCCCCTATTATATTTCCCTCCCCTCTGGTTACTGTCAGTTTGTTCTTTATTTCCATGTCTGTGGTACTATTTTGTTTATTTATTTGTCTTGTTTAGGTTGCACTTATAGGTGAGATTGTCTTTCACTGCCTGGCTTATTTCACTCAGGATAATTCTCTCCAGTTCCATCCATGCTGTCGTGAAGGGTAGGAGTTCTTTCTTTCTGCTGCACAGTATTCCATTGTGTAAATGTATCACAGTTTTTTTGATCCACTCATCTATTAATGGGCATTTAGGCTATTTCCAGCACTAGGTTATTGTAAATAATGTTGCTATTGGGGTGCGTAGGTTGTTTGGATTAGTGACTCAGGGTTCTTAGGGTTTAATCCCTGTGGTGGAGTTGCCAGGTCAAAAGGCATTTCCATTGTTCGTTTTTGAGGAAATGCCACACTGTTTTCCACAGTGCCTGCACCAATCTGCATTCCCACCAACAGTGCACTAGGGTTCCCTTTTCTCCACAATCTCACCAGCACTTGTTGTTTGTTGACTTGCTAATGATGTGTGAAGTGGTATCTCATTGCGGTTTTAATTTACATCTCTTTGTTGACTAGTAATGCTGAGCATCCTTTCATATGTCTCTGGGCCCTCTGTATGTCCTCCTTAAAGAAGTGTCTGTTCAGGTCCTTTGTCTGTTTTTTAATTGAATTATTTGTCTTTCTGGTGTGGAGTTATGTGAGTTCTTTTTATATTTTAGAAATCAAACCCTTGCCTGAGGTGTCATTGGCAAATATGTTTTCCCATATGGTTGGTTCTCTTTTCATTTGGTTGATGTTTTCTTTTGTTGTGCAGAAGCTTTTTATTTGATGTAGTCCCATTTGTTTATTTTTTCCTTTATATCCTTTGCCCTAGGGGATGTGTTGGTGAAAATATTGCTGTACAGGATATCTGAGATTTTCCTGCATATGTTCTCCTCTAGGATTTTTGTGGTGTCATGACTTATATTTAAGTCTTTTATCTATTTTGAATTTATTTTGGTGTATGGTATAAGTTGGTGGTCTAGTTTCATATTTTTTGCATGTACCTGTCCAGATCTCCCAACACCATTTGTTTAAGAGGCTATTTTTACTCCTTTTTATGCTTCTACCTCCTTTGTCAGATATTAATTGACTATAAAGACATGTGTTTATTTCTGGGCTCTCTATTCTGTTCCATTGATCTTTGTGTCTGTTTTTTTTTTCATTGTGAATTTTTTTCATTTCACTTATTTATTTATATATTCATCGATTCATTGTTTCTTTTTTAAATTTTTAAAATTTTAATTGTTGTTCAAGTACAGTTGTCTGTCTTTTACTCCTCTATGTGTCTGTTTTTAAGCCACTTCAAAACTGTTTTGATTATAGTGGCCTTGTAATATAGTTTGATAACAGGTATTGTGAGCAGGTATTCTGCTTTATTCTTCTTTCTCAATATTGCTGAGGCTATTTGGGGTCATTTATGATTTCACATAAGTTTTTGAAATATTTGTTTTAGATCTGTAAAATATAGCATTGGTATTTTAATAGGAAATGCATTGAATCTATAGATTGCTTTGGGTAGTATGGACATTTTAATGATGTTAAGTCTAATCCATTAACACAAATGGAAGTACATGCTTCCACTTTTTTTGTGTCTTCCTTAATTTCTTTTTTCAGTGTTGTGTAGTTTTCCAAATACAAGTATTTTACCTCCTTGGTTAGATTTATTCCTAGGTACATTACTTTTCTTGTTGCTATATTAAATAAAAATTTTTTCTAGTTTCTGTTTCTGATATTTCATTGTTGATGTACAAAAATGCCTTCAATTTCTGAATATTGACTTTCTATTCCACTGTTTTGCCAAATTCACTTATTAGGTCAAGTAGTTTTTTGGTGGAAAAACAGACAGCCATAACAAGAAAAAAATCAAATAATATGCACCTAATTGTAGGAAAAGCTCACCTATAGCAATATCAACAACCAATGAGCTAAGATTTATATGGGTGGGATGGGAATAAGAGAGAAAAGGGAAAGAAAGAAGAGCTTAAGAGATGTCTAGAGGAGAGGTTTTTTGAGAGGGTAGAGGGAGAAGGATAGGAGTGTGGAGTGAAAACCCAACTGAGACAGGGAAAGATTAATGATTAAGATTAAAAAAGGAAAGGGCAGGAGGAAGACAAAATGGAGTAGGAGAGGGGAATAGTGAAATTTGAGATTTGAAATAAAAAGATAGTGACTCTAGAAATAAGATTGAAGAACTGTAACAATAACCTACTTATCCACAACATACGAGCAAAGATTGATAAAGGTGGAAAGAGAGTAAGGGTATTTTAAGAATGAGAAAAGGAATGTGAAGTGACTAATGACAATAACAAATGGTTTTGAGAGGCTGGAGAGGTGCACAATAGTAAGAGTGTAGGATAGGAACAAATCATAACAAGAGAGAAAATGAAGAGTTTAAAACAAAGAGGGAGGAAGGAGGTAGTGTGGAGTAAGAGAAGGGAAGAACAATATATGAGATTCAAAATAAAATATATTATAAAACTTGGTGTCATATTATGCTCAAACTTGAAGGATATGAAATGAATATTGAACAGCTATGTAGGAGAGAAGATAGCATCTTGTTGTACCTGTCTGTTTGCTCTGCTGGGTTTAGCAGATCAGGGCGAGGAGCTGTGTTGCATGTAGTGTCTGGCAAAGGGCCCTATCAGCATTTTTTCTTCTTTTCCCTGAGTAAATGTATGCAGCAGGACACTCCTGAGCCTGACCTCGCAGCTCTGCCAAACTTGTAATCCTGCAGGTGGGGATTGGGTTTACCTGTCTGTGAAAGGATCTGGCTGACTATAGGCTTTCAGCTCCTGCCTTCCAGACCTGAGCTTGGTGCTCTCTCACAGGAGGGTCAACTGTAATTCTCCACTCTCAGCTACCCTCTGTCCACCAGCCACACTGAGTCAGATTCCTTCAGTGTATTCTCTGCTTCTGAGTTGGTTAGCAAAACCACTGTGACCTGCTCCTGCACAGCCATGCAAGTCCCGGAGCCCTGCTGAGCCTCAGATCCCACCTCAGCTCCCCTTTTAAAAGAGTTTCTATATGGTCCCATGCTGTAGTATTGGTCCCTGGGGGTCCCATTCTGCACACACTCCCCCCTGCCCCGCCCCCTGCCCCACCAAAAGAGTCTTTCATGGTGAGGACTCACTGCCTCTTTCAGAGCCTCTGGCAGTTTTAGATAGTTTCTCTCTGAATCTTTCCCAGTTGGTGTTGGGAAGAGCCCTCCCTGAAGTTACAATGTAACACAGGGCAGTGGTGGTGTGCTGAGCCTGATACAGGGTGCAGCCAAGGGGGGGCCCAGAAAAGATTTGGAATGGTGTCCAGAACGCAAAGTGTACAGGAATATTGGAGGAAATATTAAGATATCCTCACTCCCCCCCCCAGGTGTCAGTTGGGGGAAGGGACGAATGGAGCAGGGCCATTGAGAGCTGTTTTGCATAGCAACAGTTTTGCAGCTAACCTCTGGAGTGGTCATTTAACATATCTATAACCTTTAACTGGTTTCATAGATATGTTAAATAGCTGTGGCCAAGTTTTGGGCCAGGGAGAAGTGAGTGGCTGCTACCCAGGCTAGAATTGGGAGCTGCTTCTCTGAGAGAGGGCCTGCTTGAGAGCCATGTGGCTTTAGCAGAGTGGGGGCTAACCAGGCTGGAATTGAAAGCTGCTTCTCGGAGAGAGTGCCTTCGAGAGAGGCATGTGGCTTTAGCAGAGTGAGGACCCCCCTCCCCCTTGGCCAGGGGAGGGGGAGAGCCACGCTGTTTTGGAAAGATGTAGACCCCTGTAGCCATTAGGAGGGAGAGCCATGCGGTTTCAGCAGAGTGCAGACCCCCTCTTGGCCAGGTGAAAGGGAAAACCACGCAGCTTTGCCAGAGTGGAGATCCCTGCGGCCAGGTGAAGAAGAAAGACGCGCTTTCGGTGGAGTGCGGCTTTGGTAGAAGAGGCCCACGCGGCTTTGGCGTGCTCCCTTTGGCTGAGTGGCCTGGAAAGCAGGAGAGACTTTGACTAGAACTTGGTACAAAGAACTCTTGCCAGTGGAAGGTGCCGCATGACTTTGGATTAATTGGAGATCCTGCCTGGACAGGCAGGCGACACAGCTCACGTGCCAGCGGCCTGAAAAAGGGACGTGTGCTCTTTTCCTGATTTACGGTACCCGGAGTTGGGACAGTGGGAGAAGGGAGCGCTGTGTGTGTGTGTGTAGGTGTATACCCTTAAAGACTTTAATATTTTAAGGAAGGCATTAGGCCTGAATAGCATTAAATAAACATTTTGTTTCCTTTTCACAAATCTCTGGCATTGAGAGATGTCTTTCCAATTGGCGGCGGACAGAAGAGCCCTATAGATATTAGTGTATCGTCCTTGGGAGGGGCCCCTGTTTTCTGCAGCAGTTTTTGGCATCCCTCGGTGGGCCAAGTATTGCCCCCCCTCGGACCCTTGGTTCGGTAACAAGCCCACATCCTCCTGAGATCTTCAGCCTCAGGCAGGCCTGCTCCCTCTGTGCTGTTTCTAGAGCCCACACCTCCCAGGCCTTCTCTTGCCAGCCCTGTTGCTTGCAGGTACTGAGCTGATCTATACCTGCCCTGACTCTGTGCAGCCATCAGTGCCAGTTCTTGCATATTTTGTGCACTCCCCATGCTCTCAACAGTCTACTTACAGATGCTTTCACTCCCTGTCTGCTCTGTGTTCTGACTGCAAATCTGGTCCATCTTTGTCTGAGAGCAGATAAATGGGGCTGCCAGCTACTCTGATGCCATCTTGGATCCATTCTGCCTTGCTTTTTTAAAGCAGGACATTTGAGATGCTGACTTTTTAAAATGGATTTTATTTAGTTATTTTTAGAGAGAGGGGAAGGCAGGGAGAAAGAGAGGGGAAGAAACATTGATGTGACCAGGTACCAAACCTGTACCCCAAACCTGTGCCATAATGGAGAATGGAACCAACTTTCTGTTTTGTGGGATGATGCCCAACCAACTGAGCCACACTGGTCATGGAGAGTTTGCTTTTTTAAGGCCAGAAAGATAAAATAGTAATAAATTCTGGTTTTAGTACAAACAAAATATTTAAGCTTAGTGTTGTAACTTTTAACAAGGGGGCCTTTTCAATTTTTCAACATTTTTAGCTCTATAATGTTCTGTTAAAAATGATTAAAAATACATTAAATCATTTTCATAACATTCACATTTTTGTGTATCTGGTAAAAAAAAGAAAGATCGGTTTTGAGGAATACCTAACAGTCTCTGCCAAATCTTCACACTTTATTGTCCGTCCTTTATTTATTTCATTTTTCATCTTTCTTCTTTAATAACAAATGCCTTTAAGGCAGGACATTTTTCTCTGCATACAGCTTTCACTGCATCCCAGGGTTTTGGTATGATGTGTTTTCCTTCTTGTCAAGTGGTTTATTATTTCTCTTTTAATTTCTTTTTTTAAAAGATTTTATTCATTTATCTTTAGAGGGGAAGGGAAGGAGAGAGGGAGAGAAGCATCAATGTATGGTTGCCTCTCGTGTGTCCCCCACTGGGAACTGGCCTGCAACCCAGGCATGTGCCCTGACTGGGAATCGAACGGCAATTGTCTGGTTCACAGGCCCGCGCTCAATCCACTGAGATACACCAGCCAGGGCTTTTTAATTTCTTTTTGATTCAAGAATTATTTGTGTATCTCTTTATTTTCAAGCATATATAGTTAAGATTTTTGGCCCTACTTAAAAAAATTATTTCTTAGATATAATTCACATGCCACACAATCCACTCATTTGAAGTATACAATTTAACGTTTTTTGGTGTATTACATTATTAATTTTTAAAACTTGTGGTAAAATATGCATAACAAATTCCTATTTTAACTTTTTTGGAGTATATAATTCAGTGTCATTACTTATATTCACAATATTGCACAGCCATCACCACAATCTATGTACAAAATCTTTTCATCACCCCAAACAAAAACGTTTTTCTTTTGCCTGTAGATTTCCAGTTGCCACAATAGCACTTATTAAGGCAAACTCGCATATTTTTTTAGTGGTTGTTGTAGGGATTATTGTATGTAGGTTTACTTTTTAACAGTTTTGTTTGAATTACTATTTTACCACTTCAAGTGAACTGAAGAAAATTGAAAGCCACATAGATCCCTCTAGCCTCTCCCTTTTATGTTGTAATTGTTATATGTGTTAAATCTACAGTCATGGATAATCCCACAAGATAATGTTATATCAACAGTCATATATATTTTAAATAATTTTAAAAGAGAAAAGGAATCTTTTAAATTCGTCTGGATTATTACTATTTCTGTGGCTCATGCTGCATTTCTGAAATTCCAAATTTTCCTGTGGTGTCATTCTCTTCCCAGTGAGGAACTTTTTTTTAGCATTTTTTTTTGCACGGGATTAGGTGTGCCAGTTTATGAATACATTCAGCTTTCCTTCATTTGAGAATATCCTTTTAAAAAATATGAGATAATGGATGTTAACTGAAGTTATCATGACAATCATTTCATAATATATGTAAGTCAAATCACTACGCAGTACACGTTAAACTTGTACAAGAGGGATTTATTCCTGGGGATGCAAGTTTGGTACAATACTTGCAAACCAATAAATGTGATACATCACATAAACAAAATGAAAGATAAAAACCATGTGATCATATTAATAGATATAGAAAAACATTTGATAAAAGCCAGTACCCATTTATGATACAAACTCTCAGCTAAGTGGAAATAGGTGGATCATAACATAACAAAGCCCATATATGAAAAACACACAGCCAACACCATACTCAATGGGAAAAATTCAAAAACAATTTCCTTAAAACCAGGAACAAGACAGGGATGTCCACTTTCACCACTCTTATTCAACAGTACTGGAAGTTCTAGTCATAGCTACAGACAAGAAGAAGAAATAAAAGGTATCCACATTAGAAAGGAGGAAGTAAAACTGTCATTATTCAGAGATGATGCAGAAAACCCAATAGGCTCCACCCAAAAAACTACTAGCCCTAAAATAAATGACTTTGGCAAAGTAGCAGGATGCAAAATCAATACTCAGAAATTGGTGGCATTTTTATACACCAATAATAAATTATCAGGAAGAGAAACTAAGAAAACAATCTCATTTACTATTGCAACAACAACAAAAAATAAGTTACCTAGGAATAAATCTAACCAAGGAGGTGAAAGACCTGTACTTGGAAAACTATAGGACACTGAGGAAAGAAATTGAGGAAGGTACAAATAAGTGGAAATAAGTGGAAGCGTATACCATGTTCATGGATTGGAAGAATTAACATTAAAATGTCCATACTACCCAAAGCAATCTATAGATTCAACACAATTCCTACTAAAATACCAATGGCATATTTCACAGATCTAGAACAAATATTCCAAAAATTTATATGGAACCAAAAAAGACCCCTCAGCAATCTTGAGAAAGAAGGACAAAGTTGGTGGGATCACAATGCCTGATATCAAACTATACTACAAGGCCACTGTAATCAAAACAGTTTGGAACTGGCATAAGAACAGACATATAGATCAATGAAACAGAATAGAGAGTCTAGAAAGAAATCCACACCTTTATGGTCAATTAATATTTGACAAAGGAAGCAAGAGTATACAGTGGAATGAAGATAGTCTCTTCAATAAATGCTGGTAGGAGAACGGGGCTAGTATTTGCAAGAAAATGAAACTAGACCACCAACTTATACCATACACCAGAATATACTCAAAATGGATACAAGACTTAAATATAAGTTGTGATAACATAGAAATCCTATAGGAAAACACAGGCAGTAAAATTTCACATATCTCACACAGCAGTATTTTTGCTTATATACCTCCCAGGGCAAGGGAAACAGAGGAAAATATAAACATGTGAGACTAATCAAATTAAAAACTCCTGCATAGCTAAAGAAACCAAAATGAAAAGGGAGCACTGACTGGTGTGGCTCGGTAGGTTGGGCATTGCTCTGTAGACCAAAAAGTCACCAATTAGGTTCCCTGTCAAGGCACGTGCCTGGATTGCTGATCAGGTCCCCACTTGAGGGTGTGGGAGAGGGACCAATCAATGTTTATCTTGCATGTGGATGTTTTTCTCCCTCTCTTTCTCCCTCCATTCCCCTCTCTCTAATGGGAGAACACATTTGCCAATGATACATTAGAAAGGGTTTAATCTCCCAAATATTTAAGAACTCATACAACTCAACACCAGGAAGACACACAATGCAATTAAAAAATGGGCAAAGGAGAAGAGACACTTCTCCAAGGAGGACATACAGAAGGCCCATAGACATATGAAAAAATGCTCAACATCACTAGCCATCAGAGAGATGTAAATTAAAATCACAATGAGATATTACCTCACACCAGCCAAAATGGCTATTATTAATAAATTAACATACAAGAAGTGCTGGCAAGAGTGTGGAGAAAAGGGAACCCTAGTGCACGGTTGGTGGGAATGTGGATTGGTGCAATCACTCTAGAAAACAGTATGGGGTTTCCTCAAAAAATTAAAAATACCTTTTAACCCAGCAATTCCACTTCTGTGAATGTATCCTAAGAATCTCACAACACGAATTCAAAAGAATATATGCACCTTTATAGCAGCATTATTTACAATAGCCAAGATCTGAAAACAGCCTAAGTGCCCATCAGTAGAGGAGTGGATAAAAAAGCTGTTGTACATTTACACACGGAATACAATGCAGCGGTGAAAAAGAAGGAATTCATACCTTTTACGACACTATGGATGGAACTGGAGACTATTAGGCTAAGTGAAAGAATCCAGTCAATGAAAGACAAATACCATATAATCTAACTTATAAGTGGAATCTAATGAACAAAATAAACTAACAACCAAAATAGAATTAAAGGCACAGAAACATGAAACACACTGACAATTGTAAGAGGGGATGGGGGAAGTGGGACTGGTTGAAAGAAGGTGAAGGGAATAGTCAAAGAACATACGTATATGCATGGACATTGACAACCGTGAGGGAATTGACTGTGGGAATGGGGAGGGGGCTGACTGAAGCGAATCAAAGGGGGAAATTTGAGACAACTGTAATAGCATAAACAATAAAATATTTAAAAGAAAAAAGCTTATACAGGGCTGAATGTCAACTATAAAACTAAAAAATTATTTAAAAATGGAATTATAATTGAAAGAGGACAAATTACACTGATACCACTGAAATACAAAATAATGAGGTTATTATTAAAAATCATACACCAACAAATTGTATAATCCAAGAAGAAATAGATAAATTCCTAGAAACATTTAATCTACAAATGTCAAGCCATAAAGAAATAGAAAAATTGATCAGACCAATAATAAATAAGGAAATTGGGTCAATAATCACAAATCTACCAACAAAGAAATGCTCCTGGGATGAGAGGGTTTCATTGAAACTACCAAACATTTCAAGAAGGATTAATGCAAATCCTTCCCAAATTCTATCAAGAAATTGTAGAGGGGACACTTCCAAACTCATTTCATGAGGCCAGAATTGCCTGCATATCAATGCCAGGTGAGGACACTATAGAAACATTTGAAAATATCCTTTTTACTGAAAGAATGTTTTCACTAGACACAGAATTCTGGGTTGACAGTTCTCTTTCAGCACTTTAAACATGTAGTTTTAACCATATGACCCAGCAGCCCTCTTTTGGTTATCTATTTGAAAAATTTGAAAATATTTATTTGTAAATGCACTTATTTGTAAATAAATGCAAATTTATTTGCAAATTTATTTGTAAATTTATTTGCAAATAAATGCATGTAAATGCATTTATTTGTAAATATTTATTTGTAAATGCACCTGTGTTCATTGCAGCATAATTCACAGTGGCCAAGACATGGAAATAACCAAAACGTTCTTTGGTAGATGATTGGATAAAGAAGGTGTGGTACATATATACAATGGAATGCTGTTCAGCCACAAGAAAAGATGAAATACTACTATTTGCAACAACCTGGATGGATCTTGAGAATATTATGATAAGTGAAATAAGTTAGAAAGTCAAGAACCATATGATTTTACTCATATTTGGGATATAAAACTGAAAGCAACAACTGGACAAACAAAAACTCATAGACACAGACAACAATATGGGGGTAACCAGAGGGAAGGGGGTAGGGAAGGTAGTGAAGGGTAAAGGGGATCAGACATATGATAACAAGAGGATTTGATTTTGGTAAACACACAATGCAATATAGAGATGATGTATTATCATAGAATTGTACTCTTGAAACCTATGTAATTTTATTGATCAGTGTCAGCCCAATAAATTTGATTAAAATTTTTTTGAAAAGGAAAATGGGGAAAAATGTATTTCTGCTATCTTTCTGCCTCTACATTTTATGATGAAAAACCTGCAGTCATGTATATATATTGTTCCCCTGCTTTCTTATGTTTTGGCTGGTTTGGAGCTTCATTTATTTATCTTTAGTTTCTGATGTGTCTGGACATGGTTTTCTTTGACTTTCTCCTGTCTGGGGTTGCATGAGCTCCTTAAATCTCTCAATTTATCTCTTCCACCACACTGAGAAGTTTTCAGCCACTGTTTGCTCAAATATTTCTTTTTGCATTGATCTCTATCTCTTCTTCCAGAATTTCAAAGATACATATGTTAAATCTTTTCATGTTGTCCCATGGTCTTTAAAGTTCTGTTCATTATTTTTAGCCCTGGCTGGTATAGCTCTGTGGATTGAGTGCTGGCCTGTGAACCAAAGGGTCACTGGTTTGATTCCCAGTCAGGGCACATGCCTGGGTTGTGGACCAGGTCTCCAGCTAGGAGCATGTGAGAAGCAACGGATTGGTGTAACTCTTGCACATTGATGTTTCTCTCCCTCTCTATCTCCCTCCCTTTCTCTCTCTCTAAAAATAAATAAATAAAGTATTTTTAAAAAAGACTGTTCACTTTTATTTCATGGAGCATAATGTTAAAGTCTTTGACTAAAAATTCCAACATTTGCATCTTTTGCATGTGGGTTGTTGAGATTTTCCTATTTCTTGTATGTCAAGTAATTTTGGTAACATCCAGGATATTTTAAGTATTTTTCTGAGATGCTGGGTCCTGTTAAAATCCTTTAAAGTTTGTTGATTTCTCTGTTTTGATAGACAATTGAGCTAATTAAATTCAGACCACAAGTCCTAACATGGCCTCTGTGGGATGTGGTTCCAATACCATTTGCATTTTTAAATATTTGTGTGTTTGGATTTGTCCTGCTAGAAGAGGATTCCACCCTCTTCTTTTCCTCCTCTCTTTCCACTCCTTGCCCCCAGGCCATTCTGAGACTATGGTGAGACATCTACACCACAGTTTCGTTCTCTAAGTCTTTGGTATGTGTTTATGGATTGCTTCTGTGTACGGTATCTCAGAGATGGGCCTGGGACTTCATATGCAGCTTATGGAATCCCTTTCTCAAGCTTCCTTCTCTTAAATAGAGAAAGACAGTGTTTCAGTTTTCTCAGGCACTTCTTGTCACCTATTTCCTGTTACTGCATCTTCCACCTGGGGGGAAGCAGTGGGAGGCAACAGTGAGTAAAAAGCGGGGGGGATTTCCCCTACTCTTTTTCAACCGTAGGGGCTCCCGTTGTTAGTTTTTGTGGTCTGGCAAAAGGATTGTTTTCTCTCTTCTAGTTTCTCTGTCACTGTGGTCATGTATGTTGCTCATGCTGCTATGTTGCCACTGCTGTGACAAGAGGGCATCTTTGGGAGAGGGACTTGCTTTGGGGCAAGGTTGGATGGGTTAGAGGTGAAACTAAGGTTTCCCCCTACTCGCTCTGTCCTCGTCCTCTGACAGAGAGAACTTCTCTTGGAGCTCTTCCCCTGAGCCTGCTATGCTCTCGGGGGATTCCGGCTGTTCTGACTGAGCCTGAGCTGGGAGATAGGGGAGGATAAAAACAAAACAAAACGGTAAACTCACTGCCATATTTTCCCTTGAGTTTTGACAGGTCTCTCCAATCTGTCTTCTATTATTTACTTTTCCAAGTCTTCCAATAGTTTCTTTATGTATTCTGTCCAGGGTTTCAGTTGCAGTCCTAGAGGAGGTGGGGTGGAGTGTGTTTACTCAACCAGAACTGGACCCCACCCCCCCCACATTGGTATTTTAAATCTCATGAATGAGACATTGTTGCCATTGTTTTGTAAGCTCAATATTTGTTCTGGTTTACCTGCATCCTTACTCCTTTTTTCTCATCGTTCCCTTTTGCCCCACAGACTTTACTTCCTTCTGTTACTTTTGAAAGTAACAGAAGGAAGTAAAATGTTATTTTACTGAAAATGTTATTTTGCTAGTGTTCCTAAAAATAATTTGTCTGAGTATGTAACTTTAGGTTGACATTGCCTTTCCTTCACAATGCAAACGTGAAGTGCAAACATGCAAACGTGGCATTTCACTGTCTTCGGAGTTCCATCGAGAGGTTAGCTGTTTATTTGTGGCTATTCTGTAGAACTGGCTTTTCATTTTGTCTATTAACATCTTTTTGTCTTTGGCATTTACAGTTTCACTAGAAGGCTTCTAACTGTGGACTTCTTTTCATTTATTATGCTTCAAATTTGTTGGGCTTCCTGAATCAAAACTGGGAAATTCTTAGCCATTGTGTCTTCAAATACTGCTTCTTTCCCAGTTTCATAGTCTCTCTTTCTTAAGTCATATTATCTGCCATCAGAAATGGCAGACATTCTCACTCTTTTACTTCTGAATTTTTTCCTTCATATTTTCCATTTCTGTGTTTTCATGTTGCATTCTAGTAACATATTTGGACCTATCTTTAATCTGCCCACTAATTTTTATCTCCAGCTGTATCCAATTTGTTGTTTAATTTATCCATTTACTTTTTCATTTTAATTTTTATATTTCACATTACTAGAATTTCCATTTGTGGTTTCCCCCCATCTGGTCATTTTTACATGCTTCTGTTTCATACTACTTCTGTCTTATTTTATTTCCTTAAACATTATTTTGTAATCTGTGTCAGATAATTCTAATGTCAGCAGTTGTTGAGGGTCTAATTCTGCAGTTAACTGATTCTGCTGTTCTCTTGCCCATGAGCACTTGTTTTATTGTACTTGATGATTTTTTTATTTTTTATTTAAAAAAATATTTTATTCATTTATTTTAGAGAGGAGAAGGGAGGGAGAAAGAGAAGGAGAGAAACATCAATGTGTGGTTGCCTCCCATGTGCTCCTTATTGGGAACCTGGCCTGCAACCTGTGCATGTGCCCCAACTGGGAATCGAACTGGCGACCCTTTGGTTCACAGGCCAGCACTCAATCCACTGAGCCACACCAGCCAGGGTTGTACTTCATGATTTTTTAAATTGTTATTTCATTACTTGGAACTTAATCTGTGGGAATCCTGTGAGGCCTAGATCTAAGTGCCTTTCTCCAGAGGAGATCTATGTCTACATCTGCTAGGTCAGGTATGCTACCCATTAGGGGGTTGCATTAAATGACATTGTTGGCTTTGTATTTTCCAAGCCTCATAGCACTGTGAAGTCTGGTCTAAACCCTTGAGAGTGTTATGAGTGGTTAGGGATGCTCTTGGGAGGTATTTTTCATTCTTTCAACCCTACCACCTCCTCTGCTTTTTCTTCTAGCTCACTATCTGAGGGTTTAGTGTTTTAGGGGTCCTACCTTCGTGCAGAAGTCTCATCTGATCTCCATCTTTTAAAAAATGTTTTATTTATTATTTCTGTTTAGACAGAGGGGAAGGGAGGGAGAAAGAGAGGGAGAGAAACATCAATGTATGGTTGCCTCTCATATGGCCCCCACTGGGGACCTGGCCCGCAACCCAGGCATGTGCCCTGACTGGGAATCGAACTGGTGACCCTTTGGTTCAAAGCCTGCACTCAGTCCACTGAGCTACACCAGCCAGGGCTAGTCTCCATCTTGCTGTGGCTCATTTTTGTCTCTTGTCACTGGGGAGTTTGAGGCCTGTTAAAGCTCATTCATTATGTTTGGATCCTTGGGGACTAGATGAAGGATGCAAAGTATCTTCCAGGACACATTCATTAATAACTTGCCTTTTATTCTTGTGATATGTGATTGATAAGAAAATTCTTATAAGAATTTATAAGAAATATAAATTCTTCCCATGAACTTGGCTTCTCCTGCATGCTGAAGGAAGTTCATGTCCTTAGGGTGTCAGAGGGGAAAAATGCTGTGGCTTTGGGACAACCTGGGGCTGTGTCAGCACTGACAGGAGCCTGGTTTCCCGAGGACCTGCTGGGGACATGCCACTGAGGGATGAAAAGGTGACTAGGGAGACTGGGGTCCCAAGGACACCTATTACATTAAGGCCACTCTACCGAGATGGGGAGATGGAGAAGCTCTAATACATAGAAATAAACACAGGAAGGTAGCCAGAATGAGCAGGCAAAGAAACATGTTCCAACAGAAAAAATAGAACAAAACTGTAAAAGAACTAAACAAAATGGAAATACAAGATGCAGAGTTCAAAACACTGGTTATAAAAATGCTCAGTGAACTTAAGGGGAGAACAGATGAACTCAAGTGAGAACTTTAATAGAGGTAGAAAACATAAAATGGAGATTAAAAGAAACATAAAAAGGAACCAGTCAGAAATGAAAAATACAACTGAAATGAAGAATCCTTAGATAGAGTCATCAGCAGATTAGATGAAGCAGAGGATTGAATCAGAAATTTTTGAAGACAAGGCAGCCAAAAACACCCAGTGAAAACTTCAAAAAGAAAAAGAATTTTAAAAAGTGAAGATAGTTTAAGGGGCTTCTGGGACAACATCAAGTATAACAACATTCACATCATAGGGGTACCAGAAAGAGAAGAGAGAGAGCAAAGGATTGAAAACCTGTTTGACAAAATAATGTCAGAATTTTCTGAAAAAATTTTTCTGAAAATTTTTTCTGAAAAGAATGTCAGAAAATTTCCCTCACCCAGTGAAGGACAGGGTCATAGAAGTTTGTGAAGCACAGAGAGTTCCAAACAAGATGAACCCAAAGAGGCCCACACCAAGATACATCATATTTAAAATGCCAAAGGTCAAAGACAAAGAGAGAATCTTAAAAGAAGCAAGAGAGAAGCAATTATTTACTTGCAAGGGAGGTCCTGTAAGACTGATTTCTCAACAGAAACTTTGCAGGCCAGAGGGATTGGCACGACATCTTTAAAGTGATGAAAAGCAAAGAACTACAATTAAGATTACTCTACCCAGCAAAGCCATAATCTAGAATCAAGGGACAAAGAGCTTTCCAGACTAGAAAAAGCTAAAGGAGTTCATTATCACCAAACCAGTATTATAAGCAATGTTAAAAGGTCGTCTTTTAAGAAAAATAAAAAATTAAAATATGGATAATAAAATGGCAATAACTACATACCTATCAATAATTACTTTAAATGTAAATTAATTAAATGTTCCAATCAAAAGACACAGGGTAGCTGAATGGATAACAAACAAGACCCATACAAATGCTGCCTCCAAGAGACCCATTTTAGAACATTTGGTTTCTTGCTCCCTGGCATGTACCCTCACTTGGTTGAAATTAAACTAATAAAAAACTTTTAAAGTATAATAAAAAAAGAAGAAGGGACCCACTTCAGACTGAAAGACATACACACGGAAAGTAAAGGGGTGGAAAGATATTTTATACAAATGGAAACAAACAAAAAGCTGGGGTAGCAATACTTAGACAAAAGAGACTTTAAAACAAAGGCTATAATAAGGGACAAAGAAGAACCCAGCAATTCCACTTCTGGGTATTTGTCCAAAGAAATCCAAAACACTAATTCAAAAAGGCATATGCATCCCTATATTCACTGCAGTATTGTTTACAATGGGCAAGATATGGATACAATCTAAGTATTCATAGATGGATGAATGGATAAATAAGAGGTATACATATATGCAATGGAATATTACTCAGCCACAGTGAGATGTTGCCATCTACAACAATAGGAATAGACCTAGAGGGTATTACAATAGTGAAATGGGTCAGAGAGAGGAGGACAAATGCCATTTGATTTCACTTACATGTGAAATCTAAAAAACAAGACAAAACGAACAAACATAAACATTCCATTCATAGATTCAGAGAACATTTTGATGATTGCCAGGTGGAAGGGGTTTCAAAGGATGAGGGGAAGGGATTAAGGTGTGAAAATTGCCAGTTATAAAACAGTCACAAGGATGTAAGGTACAGCATGGGGAATATAGTCAATAATACTGTGATAACTGTGTATGGTGTCAGATGGGTATGAGACTTCCTGGAGTGATCACTTTGTAAGTTACATAACTGTCTAATCAATATGTTGTACATCTGAAACTAATGTAATATTATATGTCAACTCTAATTGAAAAATAAAAATGATTTCACCTGGCTGGTGTAGCTCAGTGGACTGAGCTCGGGCCTGCGAACCACACGATCGCGGTTCGATTCCCAGTCAGGGCACATGCCTGGGTTTCGGGCCAGTTCCCAGCAGGGGACTCATGAGAGGCAACCATACATTGATATTTCTCTCCTTCTCTCCTTCCCTTCCTCTCTAAAGATAAATAAACAAAAATCTTTTAAAAAAAGAAAAAGAAAAATGATTTCAAAAAAGGACATTAAAATATATATATATGGTCATTCAGATGACCAAAATACATTTGCCAGGTATATTTGGTCTTCATCTAGATTTCTTGGCTTACATCTCCCCAAACCTTTGGAATTCTTTACTTTTATGTAAGTTCTGAAGCCAATAGTGTGAGTTTTCCAACTTTATTCTTATTCAAAATTGTTTTGTTTTTTTCTGCAGTAGGTACTTTTGGTTTTCCCTGTAAGTTTTATAATCTGCTGGCAAATTTCTACAAAGAAGTCTGGTAGAATTTTTATTAAGAAGGCGTTAATCCTGTAGATGTACATTTGGGAAGAATTGGACTCTTAACAATGAGCCTTCCAATCTATAAATATGATATACCCCTCTATTTATAACTTTTGATTTCTCTCATCAATATTTTGTGAGATGTTTCCCCTTCCTAAGACAAGGTCTGGGCTCCATGGAGGGGTCCATATGCTTTCACCTTGTCTGTTTCTCAAGCATCTCAACTTAATCTGTCTCTTATTGGCTTCTTGATTGTCACCCATTCCCTGGAACATGCTCCTATCCATCTTCCATCTCAGTGAATGGCACTCCTTCTACCTAGTCACTCAAGCTGAAAAACAGGGCATCACCCTTGAGACCATCCTTGATCCCCTCCCAGCAATGAAGAACAACTCTGCCTCAAAAACATACTTTGAATCCATCCATTTCTTTCTTTTTTTAAAAATATATTTTATTGATTATACCATTACAGTTGTTCTATTCCCCCCTTCATTCCCCTCCACCCGCACACTCCCTCCCCCACCCTTCTCCCCCCTTAGTTTATAACCACGTGTCTCAACTTCTTTAGATTCTATATTTCCCCCGCTATTCTCGCCCTCCCCCCTATCTATTTTCTACCCATTTCTTTCTATTTATATTCCACCATCCTCTACTCAGGTACCCCCATCTTCCATCCGGATGGTTGCAATAGCTTCCCAGTTCTTCCCACTTCCACTTTTCTGCCCTGCCTCCCACACAGATGTTTTTTTACCCAGATTGGTCTTTTTGTTTATTTTATTGCTCTGCTTAAAACCCACCCCGGATTTTATAATGATGCCCTTACAATAAAATCCTGATCCCACCCTGGCTAGTGTGGCTCAGTGGACTGAGTACCAGCCCGACAACCAAAGGGTCACTGGTTCACTCCCCAGTCAGGGCACATGCCTGGGTTGTGGGCCAGGTCCCCAGCAGGGGCCATGTGAGAGGCAACCACACATTGATGTTTCTCCCCTTCTCTTTCTCCCTCCCTTTCCCTCTCTAAAAATAAATAAATAAAATCTTAAAATAAAAAAAATCCTGATCCCTTCTGTCAACTTTGCCTGCTGCTCTCACTCACCTTGATTCAAACATACTGAGCTGCTTTGGGCCCCCGCCATGCCCAGCTCTTTTCAGCCTCAGGGCCTTTGTTTTTCCCTGCCTGGAAGGGTCTCCCCACGATTGTTGCCTACACAACTCCCGCTTACCTTCAGATTTTATTTTAAATGTCTACTTGGAGCGCCTTCTCAAAGCACCCCGGTATCTTAATTTTAACATTTGTAATGTTAGTTTATTTACTTTTCTCCAAACAGCCCAGCTTTCCAAGTGAGTTGACTCGTTTCACAGATGCTGAAAGAAAACTATTTAAGGACCCAGCTATGGGAATTCCAGATGTCACTGGCCACATCAGCAGTTTTGAAGTTGGAGAGCTTCCCCTGCCCGTGACTGGGCCAACGGGTCTATTAATACAGTATCCTCTGCATTTGTGCTTCCCTGTGTTGAAAATGAGGGCACAGTCTGTGGTTTCTTTTGGGGGAGCTACTCCTCTATGGGGTCTGGGAGAGGCCCAGGGAAGAGCAGGCTCTCTTAGCTCAACTCTGTCCCTTTCAACCACTGTCTCACGCTGGCCAGCATCTTGTCTTGCTGGCTGAGCCCTGACACCTCCCTGTCTGATTCCTTCTTTCCAGGTCTCAGGCCCATGCTCTTCACTGTTGCAGTCTCCTGGCCATCTCAGCTCGAGCGGGGTGGGCGCCCAGCAGGGGCTGGGAGCTAGGTCACAACGCGGCCCAGTGTTCTGCAGCACACCTGGCAAGGGGATGAGGCTCCCCAGCAAACTGGCGGCTGGTGGTCACCCACTGCAACCACCACCACCACCCCACTCCCCCAGCGGGCGGGCGGTCGTGGACCCCAGATTCCAGCACTTTGCATGGGCGCGGGGTTCTTTCCAGCAGGTCCCCAGAGGGCCTGAGGGCGGGGAGTTTGGCTGCTGGGCACCTTGACTGGCCTCCTAGGGGTCCAGACAAGGTGGTGGCAGCTGGGGGTTCAGAACAAAGAGCAGCCTGCACGACAGGGATCAGAAAGAGCAGGGGGCCACATAGATGTTGGGGACAAACGGAGGGAGGGGGGCGAGGGGAGGGAAGTACTAGAGGAAATAAAGGGGCCAGGAGTGAGTTCCAGGGACTGGTGGCAGGACATGGGTAGGGAGGAGGGCTGTGGTGGGCTGGGGGTGGAAACGAGCGTAGCTAGGGCTGGACCATGGAAGGAGGGCTCCGCGGTCAGTGAGGGGCAGATGGTCAGAGCAGACAGATTCTAGGACCCGCTGCTGGACCACAGTGGGGTTGGGGTGGGGTTTGGGGGATCAGCTGACCGAGGGTGAAGGTGGTCACGGTTCAGCCCAGCGTGCTGCTGGGCAAGGACAGGCTGCGGAGGGGGTCGGGGTGGCGGTCGCTGGTTGGTCGCAACTCTGTTGAGACCCCAAGACGCCTCCGAGGATCCTATTCTCTCAGGCAGGGTTGGTGTCTTCTGCAGAAGTACCTCCCGGGAACCCTCGGGGGCAGCCGCGCAGTGGGGCAGCGGCTGTCATCGCAGGGCCGACTGGTCCAACCCGAGGGCCCGGACTCCGTGGGTACCCTCCAGCCCCCTCTGGCCTCTCCCCATCGCCGCAGGGAGGCGGAGTCTGGGGCAGCTAATGTGTCCAGGACCAGACGGGTAGGAGTCCCAGGCCTCCTCTCCCCACCTCCTAAGAGCACCTCTGCCTTCCAGTCCCTCACCCGGGGCTCAGGCTCCACATCTGTTAAATACGCTATTGAAAATACCTACTACCTACCCCTTGGGGTTGGTGAAGTCCCAGATAAGATACCCCAGGCAGAGCTGCTTGGTACTGAGCCCTACTGCACAGTCCCTCACTCCCTTCAGGCCTTACCACCCCTACTAGGCACCAGATGAACCTAGTGAGCCTCCAGAGGTTAAGTCTTCTGGGTCCCACAGCTAAGGAGTAAGTAGCCCTTGGGATCAAACCCAGGGCAAGTTCAAAGCGCAAGCCTTCTCTCGGATTATGTCTGAGGGCACAACCGGGATGCCTGTCTGTGGATGTCCTGGGGCTGATTCAGTTCTGTCCATTTGAGCAAGTCCTCTTTTGGGCCTCAATTTCCCCTCTCATTGAACAAAGGTGAGGATGATCTCTCAGACTGGGTCTGAGAAGGGGCCTGGATTGCGGATCCCGCAGGCTGTGTCCAGCCACATGCCCACGGTGTAGAGCCACAACAGGGTCCTTTCAGCTACTCCCCTCAGCACTGCTGGGTCTGGCACTTGGGGATGGACAGTGGGGAGCAGGCCAGCTGCAGAGACTCCCTATGTCTCCAGGATGTTGATTCTGCGTGCAACCAAGACCAGGCTGGGCTGTGGCCTCCTGAGCTTGTTTGTGGAAGGCCAGCTCAGGCCAGAGGACCTCTCCCTCAACTCACTTAGAGGCAAGTATCCTGGCTGGCAGTTGGGCTGGGGCTGGGGGTCCCTCAGAGCTCCCCTTGTCCCATAAACTGCACTTCCCTTCCTAGAGAAGTAAACCTAAAGCCTCCCCTGAGACCCTGTAAGCCCCACTGCCCCCCAAACCCCTGTCCCTGGTCTCGACATGGTTCCAAAGCGGCTGGGCCCTCAGCTACTCCCTCGCTCACTGACATCTTTCTCACCCTCAACCCACCTGTGGACTTCCTCAGCAACCCCTTCTCTCTCCCTTAAACCCCCAGCCCTGCAGGGACCACTAAACTGTCTAGGCAAGTGCCAGGGGCTCCACAGAGGAGGAGGATGTTCGATGACTGAGGGAGGCAGGCCCAGTAAGCCCTTCACCACCCCCACGCTATGTCTGGTCCACCTTCTCCCTAGCACAGCATGGAGTTGGTGGCTAGATGGGCCTGGGTTCTGGGAAGGCCTCTTCTGAGCATGACTGGAATAGTAAACTGGTTTGCTAGAAGATTCTGTGGTTGGACAGAATCTCCAGGCAGGTTCTCCCTAAGTCAGGCAGAGGCACAAGAGGTGGTTCCTGGCTTGGCAACTGGTTCTACATGGGATCTCCCATATGGAGGACCAAGGAAGGGGCCAAGCAGCAGGTATGCCCCTGAACTAGGACTTGCCCTGGTTGGAAGTGCAGGCTCAGCCTGGCTCCAGAGCTCCACTGTCTCCCACGCTTCACGCAATCTGCCACGCTCCCGTGGAGCCTCTCAGCTTGCAGAGCTCTCCCACACGCTGTCTTAGGTGGCAGACGTGCGATGAGGCCCAGGCCGCTGGGTCCTTTTACAGGAGAGCTGCATCCTGGGCAGGAAGACAAGTGGGCAGGGGAGTGTGAGTTCAGCCCCTGTGTCAAGTGGGCCTGTCTGCTAGTGGCCAGTGGGGAGTAGTCCTGGTGCCCTAGTGACAGAGGGGGAGCAAAAGGAAGCCACTGTGGGCAGATATGAGGTAAGTCCCCTGCCTCTGAGTGTCAACTCTGGAGGGGAGACATCAGGGCTCATCCCCAGGCCATCTCAGAGAGCCCTGTTGTAGGGACAACAGGTCTAACCACAAGGTCTTTTCTCAAGTTGAAGCCCCAGAAACCTTTGTGCTCTCCTAGGATATGGTGGGGTTTGAACATGGACTATCCTGCCTGTGGCCATCGGACCCCCAGTTCTGTCAATCTCACCTGGCACCCCTCAGCAAGGCCTATAGGGCCAGGAGTCCCCTGCCTGACACGGCCACCCCAGCCCCAGGAACCCCTTGTCTGGGAGGGGCCGGGGCGGGGGAAATTGTCCTGTACTGGTGCCCTGCCTCCTCTGACTCTAACCTGGCTCTTACCTCCCAGCAGTCAAAAATACCTCTAACCTCTTAGGCTCCCAAAGAAGAAAAGGCCAGCCAAGACCTTAGTCAAATAAACCATTTCTGTTAACTTAATTATTGACATTGCCTGGGAGGGCTGGGGACTTGAAAACAGGAAACGACCTGGTATGGGTTTTGTCACCTCTCACATACACAGGTGCCCACACGTAACCCACATGAGCACATATGCTGACCACATCCACAGTAAGTGGGCCCTGGCTGCATGGACATGGAAACACTTACCAGAGGCCTAATAAGATGTACAAACACCAAAGGAAGGGGGTCCCAGAGGCCTGGGAGGTGAGAAGGCTGAGTAGACTTGGGGCCCCTTTCATTGAACTCTTATATGTCCCTCCTCGGCTCTGGGCTCCCGAGGGTCAGAGAAAGGGATGAGGTTGGAATGGGTGTGGGGAGGCCTCTCTCCTGACTGAACATAGAGTCCATTCTCAACGGAGATGAAACTGCTGCAAGCAGAGGCTGGCAGAGGTGCCCAGGGGGCAGGTGGGTGTGTTGTGTGGGTGGGGATCGGCGCCCACCTGGACAATGGCTGGGGTGGAAGGACTGTGTCCAGATCCGCCGGGCAGAAGTAGTTGGCGGTGATGGTGGCGTAGGGGATGTGGGGAGAAGCCAGGGAGACTTGGCTGGCGGCCTGCATGGGTAATGGGGGAAAAGGCCCAAGTGAGGTTCCACATCATGGCCCCAGCTCCAGCCCAGCCAGTTCCCGCCCACCCAGTTCCCTGCTCCAAAGCCATCCCTGATCCTCACCCTTGCTCTTGTCTGTGTTGGGAGGCTGCTGAGGGGTGGCTGAAGCTTCATGACAGAGCTGGAAGAGAGTTAGGAGGGTGAGAAAAAAAGCACGTGGCTGGCCCAGTGATGTAAAGATTTAGACTGGGCCTGGCCAGGGCTAGATCTCACCGGTGCTTCTGCCGATGCAGCAGGTAGAGAAGGTAGATGCAGCCAAAGACGAGGATCCCTGAGACCCCCAAGATCCCGGCCAGGTCAGCCCGCAGAATAGGGGCTGGAGTAAGGGCAGGAAGGTCTGTGTACAAAGAGAGACATACCAGATTGGCAGCTGGTGTCCCAAGCTCCTCCCTGCCCTCCCTGGGCCCTGCTCCTCATCAGCCCTACCTTGGTCGGTGCCGAGGAGGAGGTTCCCACAGGCTTCCTGGGAGCCCTCAGGAAAGGAAGTAAACTTGCAGCAGAAGGTGGTGTTAGGACTGGGGCTTCTCCCATCAGGCTCTTCCAGGGTGAGGGAGATGCTGGTTTTAGTTTCCCAGTGGGCCTGATGGGCAGGGGGCCACTTCTTGGTGCCAAATTCTGGGCTCAACACAGCCAGCTTGGTTCCTCCAGCACCATCAGGCCCCCCGGAGCTCACAGTCACCTGGGAGATAATGCTAGATCCCAGGAAGCCACAGCGAACAGTGAAAACAGTGAAGGACGGGGTCCTGGTGGCCATCTGAACTTGCACCCATACCTCAGGTGTCCCTGTGGGTTACAGACACAGGAAAGGCACAAGGCTGAGTCTCCATCACATCCCCACAGCCTGTGCCTTTCTCTGGCTGCCCCACTCACCAGCAGTGATGCAGAGTGTCAGCAGTGCCAAGAGCAGGACCAGAGCCCGGGGCCTGTCCATGGCTCCCCTCTGGCCCAGGCTCTGGGGGCTGTCATAGTGGGGATGACACCTGTTTCCGCTCTCATTGCAGGAAGTTTTCATGTGTGAGCAGGCCCAGGGGCAGCTGGGCTGTGTTCTCTGAAACCCAGATCCACTTCCTTCTCTGTCTACCTCAGCTGGTGAACACAGGGCAATGAACCCCCTCCCTGAGGACACTTAAAGTGACAGTGACAAGGTTTTTCCTGTCCCCATGTTGTGCTTTAGTGTGAGCAGGTCAGGTGGCTCAGATTCCTTTACCAGCCCTGTCGCTGGGTAACAACCTCAGCAGGGCAGGCCCTGGGGACAGGTGAGGGGTTGGGAAGGGAAGAACACTGCAAAGGGACCTGAAAAGAATCTCCTTCCCTCAGGAGGGAGGGAACCCTTATTTCTCCTTAGGAAGAAGGCTCTGTCCCAGACCCTCCCCACTAAGAGGTGGGGAATGTGGAGAAACATGGGAAGAGGAAGACCTATAAGCAGCAGGGGCTACCTATCCACTGAGGACACCTGAAGTGAGTGTCCTCACTGTCTATATGCCAGCCTGTCCCACATTTAAGTCTCCAGCCCAGACCTCCTTCTCCCTCCCAACAATACAAGCACACCCCAGACTGAACGCTACCTCATCTGCAGCCCACCCCCACCCCACTGTTGAGGGCCACTGGCTTCCAGCTGCACAGGCCAGAAGCACAGGCATCTGTGACTCTCCTTCCATCTCTAGCCCACCAGGAAATCCTGAGGGCTTCACATTGTGGCCACCTGATTTCTTGTCACTCCTACTGCTGCCTCCCTGACTCAGGCCATTTTTTTCCGCAAAGTGTTGCTCCAAATTGCTTCTCTGTTTATGGTCATTTACAGAATGCTGCTGTATAAGCAATGATGAGTGATCAGAATGCTTTGCATTCTGTCTTGCGCTGAGCTTGATTCTGGAATGAGAGTAGTTTGGTGAGCTCAGGGTTAGAGCCAAGGGGGTTGTTGAGGACTCTCTTGTTCACCGCATGGCAAGAAATGAGAGGTGGCCCTGCCTCAGGGCTGTGGTCGCATTTCTGGTTTGCCTACCTGCCTGATTCAGCATCTGTTTAATCCTGTGTTGTTGGCCACAAACCAAATCAGTCTCTTGGGTGAATCTGTCACCCCATCCACACCTGAGGGCAGTAAGGAGGGCCCCGGCCCAGTTAGCATTCTCTTAAACCTTTGACTTCTCAGGACTGACATTCCAATCTCCAAATCTGACTCAGACCCACTCTCACCACTTCCTCCATTACTTTTCTGTTGACAGGGTGGGAGACCTGTGCAGAGCTGATGTACTTTAAGTGTGGGCGCTGAGTGTGGGTGCCGAGCACTGGGGCACTGGAGGCTGCCGCTAACCTCGGCCTCCCTCACCTGGAAGATCATTGTCTCTCACTGACTGAAATCCTATTCTGCAAGGCCCAGATCAAATTCTACCACCTCCAGGAAGCTGTGAGATGGCTGTCCGAGAAGAACATTGCCTTCTTGGACAGCCATCTCACAGATGGCAGGCTTTAGTGGTGGCTCTTCGACCCTCACACAGTCCAAGTACCTAAGGGAGGATCAATGGATTAAAAGCCATGGTACGAAGTTAATTACTCGCCAACATTTTCCATTGTTTCCACCTGTAAGCCACGTTGTCTCCTCAGTAAGTTCTAATTGCGTAAAATTCAAGCGATATAAACTAGAAAACACCAAAATTCTCCTTCACCATCTTGTTCATTCACATTTTCCTCCTCAATTTAATTATCATGAAGTTAAAACTGTCGACTTTTTATCATACCTAAATTTCGTATACTGCTTAGTAAGGCCAACTTCTAAACATAATTTTATAGTTTTGGTTTTATTCTTAACCGAGGGTTTATTTTTAGCCTGTGAATAATTTTAATGGGGTGGGGGCAGGGTGTAAAACAGTGTGACATTGTAGGTAGAGAGCCAGAGGTCCCCTAACCGTTTATTGAATAGTAGTCTGTTTCCCTACTGTCTGGAAATGCTGTCTTGATCATAAATTCTTACAAATGGATATACTTCTGGCTTACCACGTGTCTCATTACCATATGGCCCTAAGCAGCATGCTTTCTATGTTTTGATACACGTTAGGGCCCTTGTTCTTTCAGAACGTTCTTGGCTATCCCTGAACCGTCTCCAGAGTTTGGAGCTTCGGAGACCCTACAGGTCATTAAACCCAGCAACGTAAGCCCGGAATCATCAGGTCTGTGTTGTTCACATCATCCCTCTTGGGCCTGGAGGTACAAAGTTAGGGGACACAAATCTGGTAGCAGCTACTTCCTGCTCTAACACCTCTTGGCGACATTTGTACAGCCATAGCCCGAATCTAGATGCCGTGGAAGCGGCCCTAGTGGTCAGTCTCTAGAATGAGGCCCCGGAGGGTTTGAACTGGCGCCACAATTTCCTAGCTCTGCAAGCTTAGGTAAAGTGACTTCACCTCCTGGAGAAGCAGTATCTCCATAGGACTTGACTCTGCTTCGCAGTGTAATTGAGAGTAATTATGCACATGTGGTACTTGGTTCACATCTGGCTCTAGCACTCTGGGTATTGATGACCATCCTTTTATATAGGATACTCTGCATGAGTTTATAGAATGAAACTGATAACTGCTCCATATAATTTTAACATACATTTTAAATGTTGTGAAGAGGTCATTTGTGTTTCTGTATCAAAGTAACATAAAAACTAAGACGTAACATCTAATGTATACTGTGCTAAATTTGTTTGAGTGATTCCACACTTACAATTATCTGATGAGGAAGTAACTTACCCAGGGACACCAGGCTAGTACACAGTGAAGCTCAGATTTGAACTCTGGCAAAAACTTTGGCTCCAGAACCTACACTATTAACTATGCTGATCTGCCTCTCCTACACATAGTTCAAAAATTTAAATTGAATTATAAGGTTTTTGTCAAAAAACAGCAGTCCTCCACCCCATCAGTGGGGAACCTGTGCAGACTCCCTATACTGGGCTGCCTGCCCATCCTCTAACGTGAGAGGCCACTGCAGTCACACAAAAGGCTGCATTTTTCAGCTTTCCACTACGCCACTCAGTCCTGTTGCTCGTTCTAATCTGCTTTATCAAATTACATAATTTTCCATTAGGTTTCCTTCAAGCCCAGGATCTAGGCCCCTCTGCCCACTGGAGGTCCTCTTTAATTCCTGGGGTTCATTTCAGTGTCTTTGCCACTCTTCTCCTTCTCAGCTCCATCCTGACCTCAGTCTCAAGTGCCCACTCCTCTGGTGTTTCCAACTCAACGCGTAGTTAGGGTTTTCAGTGAATCTGTGCTTAAGACTTGTTTTGTGTATGCTCTCAAGGGTCACAGCATGCTTCCCCTATTCTTGGGGAAGCATCTGCAGAGCTCAGCGAAGACCTTTCCACCACCTCATCCTCTCAGGCCAAACACAAATTATTTTTTCATCTTGTAACCCCCCCCCCCGGAGTCAGTTTTGCTTGAAGTTCAAAGGATGGTGACTGACTTGTTAGCTGAAGACTTTCCTCAGCAACTGGGGGGGAAAAAACCCTTCACTTTATAATTTAGGAGAGACTACGAACAACTCATTTTCTGGCAGAGCTCATGGCTACAACCAGAGTTGAAAAAGCCTTATTTAAAATTATTTTAAAAGCAACTATTCAGTAGTAAGCTTAACAGGCAATGCACAGCAGGGACACTCCTGAAAAGCATTACTTAGCATCATTTATCAACCCCGGTGAGCTTCAGCCTGTGTGGAGGCCCCCACCTCTCCTGCCTGAGCTGGCCTCCACTGCAGTTCCAGCCTGGCGGGGCCTAACCCACTGGAAATGCTCATGAAGCCCTCAGCTCTACCTCTGCTGGCAAGGAGCTTAGGGCACGGAACCCTCTGATGGGGCTGTCAAGATGGGGTGTGTGTCCCACAGGCGGTATGCAGAATATTCACTGGTGTCATGCAGAAAAAATGATCAACATTTCTAATTTTTAAAGATAAAAATACAATGAAGTTAACTTTTATTACTATTCAATGACACTGGTGCCCTCACTGAGATCCAAATGTCATGGTTCACCTCTGATAAGATCAGTAACCTAAGGTAAAGAGAGGCAAACCCACAGCTTATGATGATGGACTGCAATTTATGTGCTACAGGATGTAGTGATCCATGTAGTGGTCCCAAACAATGCATCATACTGTTATTTGCTGTTGGAAATAATTTTATGATCTGTTACAAGTCTTCTAAATGAGTAATTTCACTGGATTTTAGCTCATCTATTAAAGTAGTAAATGCAGCCAAAGCAGCACCCATTCCATTTGGATTTACATGTTTTTGAGAGGTATTCTTTTCAGGTATGAAGGTCATTGAAACTATCAAGCTAAAATAAACTTTCAGCTAGACTCAGAAATGTGAAGCTCTGGCCCTGACCAGGTGGCTCAGTTGGTTGGAGCATCATCCCATAGACCAAAATGTTGCGGGTTTGATTCCCAGTCAAGGCATATACCTAGATTGTGGGTTCAATCCCTGGTCAGGGAATGTATGGGAGGCAGCTGATGGATGTCTTTCTCTCTCTGCAATCAATATACATATCCTCAGGTGAGAATTTTAAAAAAATATTAAGCTATGATTTCAAAAATGTTTCTCACTTTGCTCTTACATTTTTATTGTGAAAAGGTGTATTGTACCATTAACCAATAAGGTATTTAGAAACATTTACTTCATCACTAATTCATCCATTATATTGTAATATGTAAAGTAAATGTTTAAGTAATATGTTTATATAACATATACAATTTTTTGACTGATAAAGATGCGCAAACATTTGGAGTCTTAAGACTCTAAGGTTCCGTTTCAGTTTAGTGTTACATACCCAAACTTAGTGGGGTAGCCACCACCCCTTTACCATGCTCATGGATTCTGTGGGTCAGGAATTTGGAAAAGGCACAGAACGGTGGCTTGTCTCTGCTCCCTGATGCCTAGGAGCTCAGCCAAAAGAAGCTGGATGTTGGGATCATTTCATTTACATCTGAACCATGTCTGGTGGTTAATGCTGGAAGTCGTCTGAGGCCTCAGCTAGAGCGGTTGGCTTCACACTTACACACAGCCTTTCTCACAGAATGGTGATTAGGTTCCGGGAGTGATTATGTGGAAGCTGCCAGTTTAATGTCTGGGCTTGGAAACTGGCATAGCATCACTCCATCATATTCTATTAAGCAATCACAGAGCCCACATTCAAGGTGAGAGGACCTAGAACCCAACCTCTCAGCAGAGCGGTAAAGAATCTGGGGAGCATGGTGTAACACTTGCACGGATTCTAAGGTTGGAGCTCAAGCCACTACATTGGGCTGTCTGGCTGCATACATATTGCCAACATTTACAGAGCTTCCAAGTTTCTCTTTTGATCTTGTGAAGCACTCTCAGCTTGGTTGGTATTTAAATAACTCAGGAATCTTTTGCCTTCTGGGTCCTCAGTGATCTTCACCTCTGTTTTCCCACTCTGTTCCCAGATCCCATAGAAAAGGCTCCTTTTCCTGGTGCTGTTCCACCTGAACCCAGACTAAAGATCTCTGACTGCATCAGCTGCCCCCAGGATACTGGTAGGCTGCCTTCCCCAAAGGAGACTCATGAACCCAACTTCTAGCTTTTATCTAGGAGGAAGGGGAAAGAAGGAAAAAGTGGGTTTGGCTGAATGACCTGCAGGAAGTCATGGTTCCTTCTGCAGAGACCACTAGCTGGATGGCTGTCTTCAGCCTGGAAGACCACAGTGAAAACTGGAACTTAAAGCAGACGCCTAGTACAGGGATAAACTGGAAAACATATCTAAAAGGAAAGACTAAAACGTTCCTTAAATCACAAAAGAAAACAGTTAAGGTAGAAAGTGGTAAGTGTCTTCACATATTTGATTGCTTGTCAGAGTGAAGAGAGAGCAGAGCTCTGTGCTGCTCCAAAAAGCAGTGTAAGATCTAACAAGTCAGTGTTTCAAGGCCAGTTTCCATAGTACTTTATGGCAATCTAAGTGAAAGATGAAGGTGGTAATGAAAGGAGAGATGGATCAGAGAGATATATTGGAGAATGACTTGACAGGACTTGGTAAGAACTAGCTGGGGAAGGCAAAAACGAAGAAGGTGACGTCAAAGACTTGCATTTTAGGGTTGGACACTTAGAATAACTTCTAAGCTACCTCCTAATTCTCAGATACTGAGATTCTATAAAATTTCAAGTTATTGAGGGATGAGGGCTTACAATCACCCCTGGAAAGAACCCCTAGGTGAAGGATGCCAAGTGTATGGACTGGCCTGGTCTCATTGTAGGTGGGACAGGCAGGTCCACCCTCCAGCCGATCATGATACCACCCTTCCTCTTCAGCCTAAACTATTCTCAACAGATAAACTACTCAAAGGCAGCCAGTCTCTCCCTAACTTCTCCGCCTTGCCCAGTCTCTCCATCACTGAGCAGCAGATCCTTGAGAACCAATATAATATAAGCACCTGGGGTGTGTGCAGGGCCGCCCCTGCACACCACACTATGGAGCTGGGCAGGGCCATTTAAAATACCAGCAAAGACCTGATTCCCATCAGTTTAACAATCTCAAGCCACACCTGGACCCAGCTGACTCAAACATGTTTATTGAGCTAATCACTAGGGCACAGAAGAGGCTGGGAAACATGTTCCAAAAACAAAGGAAAACTGTTACGCTCTTTCAATTCAACACAGGGAGGTAGTGCCCCTCTCAAATACTGAGGTGAAGCCCCCACCCCTCCAAACACAGCAGGAAATAGGCGCTATGCTCAAACACAGAGGAACAGAGCAATGGTGCATTAGGAATGATGGGGCTCAAGGCTTCTCTATGCCAACATCATCAGAGAAACATTGAATTAGAAGGGCAAAGCCCACTTCTTATTCCTCTCAGAGACCAGGGCTGGGGCTGGACGTTAATGGTTCATTTTGCTTCTTTTCCTGTTTGCCTTTTTCCAAGTGGTCATACTGTTGAGGTGGTGGGTGGAGATAGGTAGGGGCGCAGAGTCATGTCAGAAGTCCTGTATTGAGAAAGTTGAAAGGCAAACACAGATATTAATAGACCACAGGGCAAAGAGATGACTGCAAGGTCCTGCAGATGACAATTCTAATTCCCCTCCTGCCCCCTTTCCTGGCTAATCCTAAAGCTCTGGACACAGCTGAGAGGGCAGGCCATGGCCTGTGGCGTTTCTTTCTATTTATTTGGCAGGTACACAATGACCTGCCAGCACATCCTAAGAATATATCACTCCTCTTACTCTGCCGTCCGCAGCCTGTTTTGGGGGTCACTCACCTCAAAGTTCAGCTCTGTAGAATCCAAGAGGTCCAATCCAGGCTCACTTGGGTAAGAGTGCTAAAAGGAATGGAGTCAAAAGTCAGAAAGGTCCTTCCCTAGTCCCATCACACTGCAAACAATCACAAAGTTCCTTTTCCAATAACAAGTGTAAGGGCTGCAGTAGGTCCCTGAAGCAGTCAGGGAGAGATTAACAAAGGCAGGGTGGGCGGGAAGTTCAGGCCTAGGCTTCCCAAAGTCATCAGAGAAGTGCCTTCTCTTCTGACGTGCTGAGTCCCTTCAATTCGTTCCATGTTGGAACCTGAGAATGGGATTTTTTTAGGGGTCTTTAGGAAAGACTACAGAATTTTAATTGCAGACTTGCTCGCTAGTCTCTGGTTTAAAGATATCATTGTCTGGTTTTTCCTTCTGAGCACAGAATCTCCATTCTCCTGCTTTATTCCATCCTTTCTCCTTCCCCTCAAAGAGAAGGGAGCAGAAGAATAACAGCAGCAGACACACAATCTTTTTCAGTTTATAATCATTTTTATTCTTTTTCATTTTGTATTTTGTGTAAAAGCTTCATTTTAAAGATGAGGAACCTAAGAAGGGTTAGAGAGCTAGCTTTATGAAGTGGTAGAATTGAGGACTCTCAGGTCACCTCAAATTCCATGCTTTTCCTACTCAACTGGCAGCATTTCCTACTGGGGAAGCAGTCGGGCTGGGGCAGAAAAGGGAGGGGATGGAGGAACAGGGACTGCACAGCCCTCTAAAGAGACAGGAGGAAAGGCAGGGTGCCCATGTGCCCATGTACATGCATACATTATGAAAAGACTTAATGAATGGGCTGTAAGACTAGGCTAAATGACCTTTCATCTCTAGCTCTAGGACTCCTTTCAGTTTAGATTCAGAGGCAAAATACTTATTTGGAGTGCTGTTTCAGTCCTTTCTGGTATTTTTTGCATTTTTTAAATAAAAATAAAATCCCAGCAAATGCAAAGCAACTTCAAACCTCCTTCCATTAATCTGTGATGCTTTTAAAAAGTATCTTTCAGGGACAAAGACATCATCAGGACTGACAGAGCAGAATCACTCTAGTTTCTCTTTCTCATATGTGCATCTCATATGAGGGAGAAGGGAATGCTGGGTCCACTCACCTTGTCTGGATCTTGCCATTCTTCACCTGACTTGTTCTGAATTTCTAACTCTTCTTCATCCTCTTCCATAAGGCTGAGTCTGATGGCAAAGAGTAGAGGTTTCCAAACTGCTTTTCAAGACTCCTGAGAATTTCTCAGAGGCACCCCAGGGAGCAATAAGTACAACAGGTTCCCACTCCTGTTTTAATCAGCAACTCTACTCTTCTCACAGTTTTATATACTAGAGTTCCACATTATATTGGAAAGAAGTGTTCTGTGGTTAAAACAATTCCACAAAGCATCAGCACAGAGCTTTGGATAAGGGGAGAACCCTTTCACCATGGGTAACAGATCTGAAGTGAAGACAGAAGATAATGAGAAAAGCTCACCGGGTCAGCCGGTTGCCCAGACCAGGACCTGAAGGGTTGAAGACAGTCTGGAAACGCCGTGGACTCAAGAACCTTGACCTCTGGGTGCCTCTAAGGAGTTGACTGTTGGGAAGGGTGTAGGATCAGTGACAGGTATGTAAAAATAAAGAGTAAAAAGAAGAGATAAGGCGGCCAGCATTAAAGGGGAGAACAGCTCAGAGTATAGGGAAAAAGAGAAAGTGTAGAGCTAAAAAGATTGAAAAGCATTGGAGGAAGATCCAAGAATGAGAGAGTGCTGCAGGGGAGAACAACAGAACAAAAACAGCAAGATGGAGATGGCAAGGCACCAAACTAAGAAATCAGATACCCAGATTCTCCCTCTCAACCCTCACCCTTGGGTGAACTCTGATTCTGAGCCACCTTCTTCTTCCATTTCTTCCAGCCCCCCCAGGGGCTGCCTATTCTTCACAGCCGTGGAGGTAAGAGTGGGTGTAGGTGGGATGCTGTTCAGTTGCAGGCTTTCCTCCTGGGATGAAGAGATGTCCTCTCTGTGCTGCCGGGAGGAGCCTGCAAGGAAGCAGATGCACATAAACTGTAGACCAGGTACTGCCATGGACAGTTTTATTTTTTTCAAGACCTGTATTTTGGTTAGAAAAAGTTAAGAAGGAAATGGAAAACCTAAATGGCCTATGTTATGACTAAAAAAATGAGTGTAGCCTTACATACTAAAAGAACAAGGATTACAGAAGTGTACCTAGTACTTTCCATCTCTGGCCAACACAGTAAAAGCTGCCACCACGTCTGCCTACCTGCAATGGATAGTCATATAGAACTGCTCCAGCTTTCTGATAAACAGGAATAAGCAGACATACAGCATGGACCCCAATGATCTGAAGGCATGCAACTCCTTCTCCTCTAATGAGCTGATTCACCACAAGATGGTGGGTATAGAGCCAGTGGCTGATGGCAAAGGTGTGGTGGTCATCGTGAAGCAGAGATGGGGACAATGAAAGCTGGCCACCTCCTATGCACAAACCACCATCAACAGAATGCCTGGGCCACCCTGAGCAGCATCCAGCACATGATCCACAAGAACAAGTTCTACTTGGATCTGCACATGGTCACCATATGCAGGGCCAGCACTATCCTGGGCAGCCAGAAGCCCATGATGGTGAAGAGGAAGCAGGTCCACCTCACCAAGAGCTTCTGAGCACCACAAAGCAATAAAGATATCAGTGACTTTTCTTAAATAAAAAAAAAAAGTCCTGGCTGGTATAGCTCAGTGAATTGAGCACAGTCTGTGAACCAGAGTTGCTGGTTTGATTCCCAGTCAGGGCACATGCCTGGGTTGTGGGCCAGGACCTCTTTGGGGGCCACATGAGAGGCAACCCCAGATTGATGTTTCTCTCCCTCTCTTTCCCCCTCCCTTCCCTAATCTCTAAAAATAAATAAATAAAATCTTAAAAAAATAAAATATTTTAAAAAGACATGGAGGGACCTTAAATGCATATTACTAAGTGAAAGAAGCTGATCTGAAATAAATAAAAAGTATACCTAGGACCTAGCTAAGAAAAACTTACTACAGAGCTTATAAAATAAGATGGAAAAAAATGTAAATATATTTTTCATATATGAACAGTAACATCTGAACATGAATGTGAGAGGGGCTGGTCTCAGTTAATAAATGAAGATATTTAAGGTCCTATTCATTCAAGATTTCTGTGGTGAGAAAAAGCTTAAAATGGCAATAGAGTTTTGGGACCTGAAGCTATGACAGAAGGGGTGGTAAGGGAAAAAAATGGAATACTGGATTTTCAAAAAGCCAGAAAAAATGAGATGATTGCAATGTTGGTGTAGTGCTGATACAAAGGGTAAGTAAAGAACCTAGTTAAGAATCTCAAAAAGAAAAAAAAGAAAAAAAAGAAGAATCTCTCTCCTGCAGAGATCTGAGAAGGTAGAGGAGAAAAAAAGAATCCAAAATGTCTCAGAAAACCCAGGTAATACTATTTGAAAACATAGGTTAAATTGATATTAATATTTGTCATCTGTAAATATTCACACCCCATTACCCTCCCCCCTTATGGCCATGCTTATTCACTGAAACCAATGACCTGGAAAAGTGAGGAAGAGTAGAGCTACAGATAACAGGAGGGAGCCACAAGCATGAGCTTGTAAACGCAGAGAGGAAACCTTGGGCCCCCAGGTGGATCCCCCTAATCTCCCCAGCCTATTAATGGCATAATTCCCAAGAACTCAGCCTTTGGGCCCCTCCTCTGCCCCACCCTCACTGGCTTCCTTAGCCATTTAGCCTTTACACCTTTAAATACCAACTCCTAAATTCATCTCAGCTTTTGCCTCTCCCCTGAACTATAGATTCCTATTCCCAACTGTCCATCCAACATCTCCACCTATAAAAACATGGCTAATACAAAAGTCCTGATCTCACCCACAGCCCTGCCCATCTCCTATTGATGCCATCCTTTCACTTGTTAGGCCAAAATTCTTGGAGGCACCCTCACTCCTCTGTCTTATATCACACATCTGGTTTGTCAGGAAGTGCTACTGGTGATATCTTGGAAATGTATGTCCAGAATCTGGCCACTTCTCACCACCTCTGCCACTCCCCCCACTGTATCCTGTCTCATCTGTACTCCTGCAACAGCCTTCTCAGTGGCTCCTTTGCTTCTACCCTTGCCCCTCTTGTCAGTTCTCAACATAGCAGCTAGAGGAATGCTTTTTTTAAAAAAGATTTTATTTATTTATCTTTTAGAGGAGAAGGGAAGGAGAGAGGGAGAGAAATATCAATGTATGGTTGCTTCTCGTGAGCCCCCTGCTGGGAGCTGGCCTGCAACCCAGGCATGTGCCCCGACTGGGAATCAAACCACAATCCTCTGGTTCGAAGGCCCACGCTCAATCCACTGAGCTACACCAGCCAGGGCCAGAGGCATGCTTTTAAAACATAAGGCAGGTCCTGTCACTCCTCTGTTCAACTCCTACAGTATACTCTCATTTCATTCCATGTGAAGTCCAGTCTTTACTCTGTGCCATACATTCTAGGCTCCTATGACATCTTTGTTCTCATATCCTACACAATCTCCATTCGGTGATTATGTACAGCCAAGGGAAAACAGAGAAGACCAGTATAGCCAATCTCTATTCAGCTACACTGGTCTTCTCTGTTGTTCCCTGAACGTGCCAGACACATCCCCTATCATGGCCTCTGGATGGGGTGCCCCTCTGATAAACTATTCTGATATATACCTAGCACCCTCCCTCA
Organism: Sturnira hondurensis; assembly: GCF_014824575.4. Classification (NCBI taxonomy): domain Eukaryota; kingdom Metazoa; phylum Chordata; class Mammalia; order Chiroptera; family Phyllostomidae; genus Sturnira; species Sturnira hondurensis. The sequence goes on along the minus strand of NW_028081011.1, from coordinate 4,051,698 downwards.
GCTGCTTTAGGTTTTTGCTCAACCTTTGCTCTCTACAAAGCTTCCCTTTGATCACTCTCTACACACCACAATCCCTACCTCATCAGTGTTTCCTGATCCTCTTCCATTTTTTCCCACAGCATATTATCACTACCTGACACTCAAAAGAAAGGGATAGCTGTCTTTTTTGTTTGTTGTTGTTTACATCTCCGGCACATGGTGCTCAATATGCATCTGCTGAATGAACAGTGGAACTAATCTTTTTAGTGTCATCCTACCTTTCCAACCCTGTTTTAGGCAAACCAATCAGCACATCCATGTGTTTTACCTAAAGCATAGGTTCCTGTGTTTGCTTATGCTATGCTGCTAGTACATGGTACTCATTCTTTCCTGATTCAGTGTATGTAAATTTTACCCATTTTTCAAGCTCCAGCTTAAATTCCATATTCTTGGTAAAATCTTCAAAGATCAACTAAACGTAAAGTGGCAACTTCCTTCCCCAAATTCTTTAGCATTTATCTTTAAATTCTCAAATGCTCAGGAAGTTATCATTTACTGGTGACTATTCATAATTCATATTTTCTACAAATGTATTTCCTCTTTCCTATTAGATGGTAAGCTGTTTAAAGATCCTTCATGGTCTCTAAAACACCTAACACAGTATGTTGCATATAGTAGGTCCTTAATAAATAATTTATTAGCTAAATTATTAAAATAAAGTTTCCTGGTAGTATAGGATAATTTTAGGTGGTATACTGAAGACATTAAAAAGAAGTCATACCCTCCCTCACAACATATACAAAAACTAACTCAAAATGAATCACAGACCTAAATGTAAGAGCAAAACTAAAAAGTCTTAGAAGAAAGCTTAGGTGTAAATCTTCATGACCTTGAATTAAGCAATGATTTCTCTAAATGACACCAAAAACATAAACAATGAAAGAAAAATCAAATAAGTTGGATTTCATCAAAATTAAGAACTTTTGTGTTTCAAAGGACACCATAAAGAAAATGACAAGAAAACCCACAGAATGGTAAAAAACTTTTGGATATCCTATCAGATAAATGACTTGTATCTAAAATATATAAAGATCTCTTACCACTCAACAATAAAAAGACAAAACAATTTTAAAAGTAGCAAGGGATTTGAATAAATATTTCTCTAATGAAGATAAATGGTCAATAAACACATGAAAGATGCCCAGCATCATTACTTATTAAGGAAATAAAAATTTAAACAACAATGAGATACCAATTCATAGGCACTGAGGTGAATAAAATAAAAAACACAGACAATGACAAATACTGGCAAGAACATGGAGAAACTTGGGTCCTCATACACTGCTTTTGGGATCATAAATAATGTGGGCACTTTAGAAAACAGTTTGGTAGTTCCTCAAAGAGTTAAACATGGAGTAATCATATGACTGAGCAATTTTACTCCTAGTACAGTCCAAGAGAACTGAAAACACATGTCCCTGAAAAAACTTGTACATGAATGTTCATAACAACATTATGCATAACAGCAAGAAAGCAGAAACAAACTAAATGTTAATCAACTGATGAATGGATAAATAAAATGTGGCCTATCCATACAATGGAATATTATTTATTATTCAGCCCTAAAAAGGTATGAAATATTGATATATGCTAAAACATGTATAAAACTTGAAAACATTATGCTAAGTGAAATAAGTCAAACACAGAAGGCCATGTATTATATGATTCCATTTCATAAAATGTCAAAAAATAGGCAAATTCAGAGTTACAAAGTACATTAGTGGTCTTGCCCAGGGTTGGGAGGGTGGGGAGAACAAGGAATGACTACTACTATTTTAATCACATCAAACTTGTGATCTAGGATGCCACTTAAGATGATACTATATAAGAAATTTAGTTTAAAGAAAAAACCCTTATGTGAATTATAAGATAGGTGGTGATTTGAAGGTAAAAAATATGAAGGTGTGTAAAAATATTTACAATTTGCAAAATCACAGAATACAAGGGGCGCCCCAAATGTACAGATCTTAGCTCAATCTTTGGCTTTATCATTAGTTTCCAATTGATTTTTCATGGAGGTTTGCTTTTTTCAGTTGGCTAAATAGACCTTGATAAAAATGAGTACCCTTAATGGTAGTAGATGCTCAATAGAAGATTTTTTATTTAACCAAAGGCAAAAGTTTGAAGTAGGCAAAAGACCATACGCTGCTTATCCACATAGTGGCACTAAAGGAAGTAGTGCTGGGGACCCTGAAGCCTGTACACACAGTATATATACATAGGACACATACATGGCACTCTACCTTCAATGCGCCTCTTCTTGGAGTGGGGGTAGCCCTGAGGGTTGGTCTCTGCTGTGTTCTCCACAGGGCTGAGGGAGTGGCAGTAAATGGTGACTGAATCCCAGGGATGGCCAGGGGTCTGGGAGACACGCTGCAGACACTTTTCTAGGTAGGACAGTCTAAGCAAGGGGTGGGATGAAGAGGCTGAAATGATCCCTGGACCCTCACCATCCCCTTCTTCCCTAATCCACATCTTAATCCACCTACCCACAACTTACAGTAGCTGCTTGTCCTGATGGAAAAGTCGGGGGGAAAACTCTGAAAGGAGCTCCAGGAATGCAAGATTTGGAGGTTGACTGGAGGATCCAGCTGGAGGAAGCTCAGACAAGGAGAACTTGATACCCTCCCTTGGTTGGACAGATTTATTTTAGGAAAGGAGTCCCTTTCCACTTCTGTCCCAGGGCTGCCCAAGTATACCCTCCTCCTGTCCCCCAGCTTGTCTCCCATAGCTGCCCACCTGCCAACCTGACTGCTCATCCTCCCCTCTAATACCTTATTCCTGCTCTCCCTACACAGTGTTTGACTTAAACTTCTCAGGAAAAGTCAAAACACTGACTTCCAACCAATACGGCCTTACTTGTGCAGCATGACCACAATGCCACGGTTCTGTAGCTGCTGGGGTCCAAAGCTCAAGGCAAACCTCCGGGCTAGGTCCCTCATCTCCATGAAGGCTGGAAGCTCATTCAGCCCCTGGGGCCCCTGTTCCTGCAGCAGTTCTGTGTACAGCTGTGTCAAAGTCACATGATACATTTGAGAGCAGGAGAAACAAGGTGGACATAGAGGAGCAGAGCGTTCCCTTCTCTGCCTAGAAATTCTGAAGGGCTTGGTATGCTGTCTGCTACTTTTACTCTTTCTTTCCTCTTAGGACACTATCCCTACCTCTGACCCCTGCATCAGAGAGAGCTTTCACCCCTGCTCTACAGCAATAAAAAACAATGTCTGTAGTAACCAAAGGATGCTGAGAGATAATAGATTTTTAAAAATTAGAAATTCCCTATAACTTTATTGTTGGTGTTCCTAAGTAACATCTAATAGTTGAACTGCTATAGAGTTGGGGTAGAAACTGTCCTTCAGTTAAATATTTCTTATGGGTCTAGTAGTTATGAAGGAGATATCATGTACAATAACAGCAAAAAAAAAATCAGCAAATTCCTGCTCTTGAGGATCTCACATTCTAAATGGCTTCGGGTGAACAGAAAGTCTGTGAACTGTACAGAGGGCATGCCACAGCTTTGAGGCACTCCAGGCAGAAGAGCCTACCTGCTTGAGGCTCAGCAGCAGGATTTGGGAACAATGACTTCGGTCAATCTGTCTTGCTCTAGTTAATGTTTCCTTGATGATATCACCATAATCATTGTAAAACTGAGGGAGAAGAAATGGAGAAGACAGTGTTTGACTACAGGAAAAGACTGTTTCTGTTTGGTTTCTTCCTTCACATTCCTAATTAAGTCTCCTTCCAAAAGTGACTTAGTGACACCGTTACTATTTGACCCCACTAGAAGAGAAGTTCTATGAAGCAGGAATGTTTTTCTATTTTGTTCAAGGCTTTGTCTTTAGTGTTTGGAATGATGCTTGGCACATAGTAGATGCTCACTTAACAGAAATCAATACAATGGTGGATTGAAGAAACCAAGATATACATCTAGGCATCTTATGAAAACTGATCCCTCTTTTTTTCCTTCTTATATTACCCCATTCCAGAGACTGGGTTTACACAAAAAAATATTTCCTCTCCAATGAACTTCCTCCTCCCAACAACTTTTTCTCTATAATTGTTTACTACTAAGTTTCTTTTCTTTGTTCCTTTATTCTAAACTCCTATTGCTTTTTTCTCCTACTTTTCCTTTAAGCCTCATACCATAATCTCCCCTACCCTCCTTTCTGTAGGGCTACAGACTCTGCAGTCATGCCTATAATCAGCTTGGTGCCCACTGTACCTTGTTATAGTGTTTGAAAACATCTGAAGCTGCATCCATCTCCAGCACTCCATAAATCAACAGCTTACAGAATCCTGCCAATAGGCGGCGCCGCTTGTGCAGCTGCTCTATCTGTAAATGGTCCTCCTGGGAATGACCTGGCTCATATCAATCAAATGCAAAGTGGAAATACAAGAACCAAAGGTTTAGGCCTCTTGTCCTATTTGCCTGAGGTAGGCCCAAGACCCAGACCTTCCTCAGCCCCAGGTATACAACTCCTGTACCCTTGCCCAGTTCTCCAGGCTGGATGAAGATGTGGTCCATGAGGAAGCTGGCTAGCTCAGACTGCAGAGTGGCTTCAGGAACAAAGACAAGGGGCCTAAGAAAATCACGTCCCCCTACAATCATCTGAGGGCTGAAGATGAGAAGTAGATCACTTAACAAGACAAAAGCCTGTTAGGGAACAAAAAGAATGCTTAAAAACATCAGAACATAGACCAAGATCAATATTACACAACTAATTTCTCCTTAGAAAGGGACTGCTCAAACAATGGGAAGTCTTGCCTCCTGGGTCCCTCTTGAATAAATGCTCACCTGTTCCTGGATCTCAGGGTCCACATCCGAGAGGCAGCTTTGGCAAAGTTCACAGAAGGCCACCATTCTGCCCTTCAAACTCAAAAGCTGTTTCTGTGGAGACAGTGCCTTCAGGCGAAGGAATGAAGACACAGTGCCTTCATTCCCATTCCCCCTACTCAGGCCCATATTCACCTGGGAAGCACCTGCTCCAGAAAGGTGGGTTAGTGTCCAGAGAATGGAAAAATAGACAACAGTCAAGGCTGGCAGGATCACCTGTAACCACCAAATGTTACAAAAATGAGGGATAGGTCAGGAGAGTAATAAAAAGATAGGGAGGGGAAAAAGAGAAAAGAAGAGGAGGAGAGACAAATAGGTAGATGTATATGAGGTCTGTCTGGAAAAAATCCAGCCATTATTAATATAACAAGAACAGTTTGCACAACAGCAATGTAACCTGGCAGCCAAGGAGAGTGGACTGGAATGCGCATGCATGAACAATGACACCTTCACTGTACTAGTCAGTGGGGGTGGTAGTTGCTGTTGAGTGAGCATGTGTAGGTACTGCATGGCCATTCTATTCAAAATGACTGAGTAGAACAATGAATTTGCATCAGATTTTTCATTAAGCTTGAACACTTCTTATTGGGAGCTATTTAGATGATGCAGAAGGCTGCAGCTATAGGCAACTAGTGGTTGGCCACTTCATTGCAACATTATGCCCATTCATGCATCATGTCTCACGCAGTTTTTCTGGCAAAACACCAAATCACCCAGGTGACTCGGCCCCCCTACAACTCAGATTCAGTGCCCTGCAACTTGTGGTTTTTCCAAAAACTAAAATCACCTTTGAAAAGGAAGAGATCTCAGACCATTGATGAGATTCAGGAAAATATGATGGGGCAGCTGATGGTGACTAGGAGAACTGTGTGAGGTCCCAAGGTGCCTAATTTGAAGGGAACTGAAGCATCATTGTCCTATATACAATATTTCTTGTATCTTCTTCAATAAATGTCTCTATTTTTCATATTACATGGCTGGCTACTTTCTGGACAGACTTCGTATAAGGCAGTAAAAAGAGACAAAAGCCGTGAAGAAGAGAGAAGATGAGTTTAAGGGGTGCTCCAATTTCTTTTCTGCTATAAAAGAAGTGATTCCAGACAATCTTCAGAGGATTTTATCCTGGATAAAAATGTCACCTCTGCTTAATTTATTTGGTCTCCTAGAATCTGTCAATATTATCCTTGACTCCCAGAAACCAGAGATGATGGCTGTTTTCAGGCATTGAACAATACAGTTCAGCCCTGACTGATGTTGCTCAGTGGGTTGAGCACTGCCCTGGCAAAGCAAAAGGTCACCGTTTGATTCCCAGTCATGACACATGCCTGGGTTATGGGCCAGGTCCCTCGTTGGGGGCATGGGAGAGGCAACTGATTGATGCTTCTTACACATCAGTGTTTCTCTCCTTCTTTCTCCCTCCCTTCCCCTCTCTCTAAAGAGTAAAATTTTTAAAGAAAATAAAAAGTACAGTTCACTTTCCAAGAGTGAAATGGAAGGAGAGCACAAACATGATCTTCTTTTGTATCCACTCCACATCCCTAGGACTGGAATTGCCTGGGAGAATTTGCTACCTAGGACACAGGGCCCTTAAAAACTCCTCTCTGCCTCCACATCTCCAACTTGTCTACTTGCCTGGTGAGGAACCTGTCCTGTGTCCACAGCCTTCCGGATGAGTCGGTAGCATGGCTCATAGAGCTCCCATCGTGTTAGGTCATGAGCACTTGAGTGGAGAGGGAGGAGAGGGAAATGTTACACCAGAACAGAAGGTGAAGAATCAACTCCATAGACACCAGTAGAAATCAAAGAGGAAGCAGGTGGTGAGCTGCTCACTTGTAGAAGGCAGAGAGGCGCTTCAGAGTGGCTGCCAGGCTATATACCTCATCTTCATCTAGGAAGGATGACTGAAGAAGAAGGTCCACAATGAAATTTTCCTAAGAACTCACAGACCCATGTTCCCTGTCCTGTGGCCCTCTCCCTGTCATTCAGCCCCAGTTCCTACCTGCAGCAGCTCTTCAAGTTCCTGCTGGAAGCGGTCAGTCAGCAGATCGACTAGTTGGCTACGGGTAAAGTCCACTCGGCTGAAGAATGTGAATTCAGGATTACAGAGCAGATAGAGGGCGTGAGCTCCAGCCTCAAGCACTGCTGGGTCTGCATGCTTCATCACCACCTCCTGGAGTTGCTGCAAAAACAGCTCCAGGTGCTGAGGAAAAAAATGGTGGGAGAAACTAATGCTGTTAGGGAGGTGGAGAGGACAACTCTTCTGGAGGGGAGTATAGCTAAGGGAGACAAGAAACAGTGTTAAAAGCATTAAACTTTAAAAAATAAGATACCTAAGAAAGGGAAAACTGATTTTTCAGAAACCTAGGTTCTTGAGAAGAACCAGATACTAGCAGTAGAACCTTTGGCCCTAGCAGGGAAGGAGCAAGGTAGAGGAAATACATCTTCCTCCTCACCTTCTCTAAACGCCTGGTGCAATAGATGTTGAGGTCAAAGTAGTTAAGAAGCTGCAACAGGGGGGCAACCTTTTCTGCATCAGCTGAGAACTGTGATTGAAAGGGAGACCAACTTGTTATCTAATACACTGCTAATTCTTACTCCTATTTCTCATCAGATGCCCATTTTTCACCCCTTCCTTCCCAGATGCTGAACAGTGAGGCAGCTCTACCTTGGCCAGGAGCTGAGGTAGCAGGGGAATGAGATGCTCAGTCAGCTTCACCTTGTCATCCGCTTGGATCTTACGTTCTTTAGGGGTTAAGCCCTGGAATTAGAGTCATTTGAAAGTGTGGAAAAGGTGTGGAGAAACACTGGTATGTGTATCCCTCCTCCCCAGGAAGGACGAGAGTATTTAGCAGTTTCCTTCAGATTTTTCTTCTGGAAATGGAATTCTTTGAGGGACAGAGTAAGGGGCACCCTAAGCTAAGACTTGAAGATTGATAATACCTGCCTGGATTTAATATTGCCAATCAACCCAAGCCATCTCCATGCCATACCTTCCTCCCAGTGACCCGTCCCACAGGCGGATGACCCTCTGAAGCTTGCCGAACACTGGACACAAGGATTTCTATCAGTGTGTTCTCCTGTACATCACCCAGGTCTGGATTGGCAAGAGAATGAAAAACAGAATCATAGATTAGCCACCTCCCATATCCAAGTCTTCCCCACCACCCTGTGTCCCCACTGCCCATTACACTTCTGCCTTTTAAAATATAGGAAAGAAATCTCTCCCAGTTTCCTACTAGGTAAAAGGCCCCCACCCTGCCCCCAGTTACCATATGATACGCACTCTGGTCCTTCTCCAGAAGCAAGCTTGTCAGACTCTCCCAGTCCTTCAGCTGAGATCCTGCACAGTCCCACAGACTGTCTACTAAGTAAGCAGCATGGTCATGGAGCTGTGGAAGAAGGTACCCATTAAGTTACTGAAGTCACATTAAAAAACCCTAGGAAGTGACTACTGATAAACCATGTTTCTTCTTCCTGTAGTTCCCCCATCCTTCTCTACCTACAGGTGTTACGCACAACAACTAAACAGCTCCTTCCTATACGTCACCTCACTCTCCACAAAGAAGGACAGCAGAAGGTGGAAGAAAGTCCTCTGAGCTAGTGGACTTCGGCGTCGCTCTCTCCCACTCACCATTCTTGTCTCATATTCAGGGTAGAAGAGCCTGGTAGAACAGACACAAAGAAAAGGCACAGCACAGGAAGAAATAACCACCATGGAGGGAAGAAAAAAATCCAAGAAGAGGTATAGAGAAAAGAGGTTCAGAGCTAAGGGAAGCCCCAAGGAGTGAGAGGGAAAAGGAGACCCTGAGAGACTTTAATAGGTATGGGGAGTTCTTAGCAAGATCAGCAGCAGGCGAGAGAGAAAAAAAACAACAGAGGATGGTGTTAAAGGAACAAATGAAAGGAGCCCCACTCACTTCCAGTACAGAAACTCCCCTGCAGCAGAGGCCAGGGCTCGGTGAGAGGCATACACAACAGGGTAGATGCTCTCACAGTCTGCATCTGTCAGCACCCCTTCCATGTTCCTGTCAAGGGAAAAGGAGAAAAAGGAGGTGGGTATAAATGTAGTCTTCTGGCACAACTGAGGCCAGAAACAGAAACAAGCAAAAACAATAAGGATTAACTCACAAAGAACTTTTAAATGAAGAGTAGAAGACAGAGGAGTATGGAGAGTTAGAGAAGATAGGAGATCTTGCAACTCAGGAATGACCTCTTTCAATCTGTACATAAGGGAGAGTCAACCTATGCTAGGTGGAGGGATAGGACTCTAGAAGGGCCTGTCTGATGCTGCAAAGGTGCAAGTTCAAGAAGCTTGCTTCTCTACTTTCCATGACTCACTTAAGGATAAGTATAAGCAACCTGACGGCCTCCACTGCCACATCGTACTCTCGGTCCATGACCATGGATACCATCCGATCCTGCAAGAAGGAGAACATTGCTCAAAACTTCACTGTACCCATCCCCAAAACCATGTTCTCTTAGAATCTGATTCCTAAAGAGAGGGTGTAGAAGCAGATGCTGCAATAGCTATAGCTTTATCAGAGCAATAGAAATGGAAAAATGAGGCAGGGCAATGGGAACCACAGGAAAGAGCCAAGCACAGGAGGTACTGTCCCAATTTTACCTTGAAGCGGCTGGTAAAGAGCTCTAGGCGTGCGATCAAGTCCCGGTTGCTGTACAACTCTTTGAGAGCCTTCAGGCACTTCAGACGGACCTCTCGATGCTACTGAGGAAAATGGAAGTATGACTGACGACTCCTTTCCTCACCCTCACTGGGCCTCCATACTATCTCCCCCTTCCCCAGATTACTCATTCCGGGCTTGGGTATCCTCTACAATGAGGATTCTGAGATACCTTAAAGACAATTTACAGCTATCTCATTACTTAAAAAATAAAAAGATCATAGCGATATTTAGCAATCATAATGGAAAGGATCTCTGGTTATCACCCCAGCACCTATGCTATAACAAACCATCAATAATGTTCTTGCTTTTTTATACGAAAAGTCTTTCTTTCCCCTACTCTGGTTTTGAGGTGTTTTATTTCCTGGATAGGTCTTTCTCTCTTCTACCTTATCCTATTCTCTCCTCCCCAATACTGAAGAAGTTTCAAGGTTCAGTATCTTGACAGGTTGATTACTGATCACTAATCAAACACTGAAGTGGCAGGACCAGGAAAAGCTGAAGTGTCCTAGGGCAGGGGAAAGAATGAGGGCAGTAAGGAAAAGGAGATGGACTCTGCTCTCACCTTATCATGCAGGGTCCAGCCAATATATTTTAAATAGCTATCAGTGAGGAAAGAGGCACTGTAGCTTTGCATCCAAGACCCAATTTCCTCGATGCAGATAGCACGAATCTCAGGAAGAACATCTCTAGGCATAGAGAGATAAATTGACCTGTATCACCTTCTTTCCAAATTCACTTTCCATCCTACCTGATGACCTCTCTGTCACAGAAGAATTTTTCTTGACACCATGTACCACGCCTTTCACTACCTCTTCCCAATGTAAATATAATAGACAAAAAGTAAACCTTTTCTTTATGTTATCAGCCCATAAAATAGTTAAACTTATCTTTCTTGTCCCCTTTAAAAACTAATTTTGCAAGTTAATTTAACTGTTGGCCAAACAGTGAGTGTTTTAATTCCACTCCAAGAAAAGATTAAATCAGTTAACGAGTTCTGAAAAGGCAGAGGCAAAAAAATCTAAAGAATGAGAAACAAATACAGATGCTCTTTTTAACTAATTCTACCCATTTAAACAGTATAAAACTCCCCCACTTTAGCATAGTAAAACAGCATGCTAGGCTTGGAAAAGGCTTGCCAAACTATACATCCTCAGAAAAGCCCTTTTTGCTTTCCATTCTTATCCTCTCAAGTATCTAGCCCCAGGAAAATGGGAGAGGGAAGGTATTAAACGATGCTAGAGCAGAAGAATACTCAGCAATGCCCACCCTCTTATTTGATCTCCCAGAAGAGCTTACAAGATCCTTTATAGGTGAGGATAAACTAAACTTCATTAATTTTAAACATCTGTTAGTTAGTGCTCTAGCTGCATTAGTTCTAAGACTAACCAAATAACTCAGAGTTAAGGAAGGGGCCGTGTTACTTCTACAGACTCTGTAACTAAGGACCAGCTCCTTCAATGAGAAGAGCCCGTTAACTCACCTATACCGATGTACAAAAACACCCCTGAAAAGGGCATTCATCATCCCCTCAATCTCCTCTTGATGCTCTTGGAGCTGAAGGATAGGAAGGAACAGGTGGATGTTTCTTGTACTTGAACAACATAAGGCCACAGAAATATGAAAAAGTATGGCTTCTGCCTGCTTCCTATTTATTATAGGACATAGTCTGAACCCTTGGTATCCTAAGTTCCCTTTAAACCTTCTAATTCTGAAAGAACCTGTATAGTCAACTAATATCTCAGGGGCCTCTTTGTATATGGAAAAAATAATATTTCCTTTGCATCTGGTTATTTTATTATTTTCTTAAATTTTTGAAAATTTCATATTTAAAAGAAGAAGGAAAGGGAGGACAGAAGGAAAAAAGGTAGATCATCAGTACCAAACTCTACAGAAGTTTGGAAAAGGGAATTTGAGAAAAGGCCATTATCTAAAGGGATTAGAAAGTTGCTGATTTGAGAATGACTTCAAAGAAAAATGAGGACAGAAGCTAGGCAACAAAAAGGATTCAGATGAATATTAAGAAAGTTAGGAAACACTTTCTCACAGAAGCAAAAAATAAGGGTACAGTTCAAGAGCTTCCATATATCTTATAAGCGAAGAGAAGAAAACAGCAGGGAAGGAGGGACTAAAGAAAAAAAGAGGAATGATAATTGATAAAGCAAGAGCATGGAGAAGTACAAAACAAAAAGACACACTACTGTACATAAGATTTGAGACAGAACTAATACACATAAGGTTTAAGAGCATACTGGCAGTGAAAACTGAAAAAGAGAATGAAGTAGAAAGTTTCCTTCTCTAATGATTAAGCACAGAAGATATCTTTGGTAAGGACTGGGAAAACAGTTAATTAGTACAGTTAGACATGGTGAGTCCCACCATCTGAAGATGGGAAAGTCTCAGATAACAAGGGAGAGTGGGGGGGAAAAATCAGTGTCTGTCTCATGACAGACACAGCTTTTGAAGTTTTAATCAGTGTAAAAGATTTTGTTAGGGCTTATGTCCTCCAGTGGTCTTTTTTAAGTTTCAAAGGAAATAAAGCAAGTATCTATTATGTGCCAGGCTAGGTAATTTACTCATTATACTCTCCATAAAAAGGTAGAATTATCCCCCTTTTAAAGAAAAAGAAACTGAAACCTAGAAGTGTTACTTAAGGCCCTGGAGCTAGTAGCTAAATAGAACAGAATTTAAACTCAGGAGTGACTGAAGGGCCTGTGCCCTTTCCATTCCTTAAAAACTTGGCTCCCCCAGTCAGTGGTGAGCCTTAGTGGTGACCTGCATACTGTACACTTGACAAGAAGGTCAAAACTTAACTCCTTGCATGAGATGTAGGCACAACACTTAAATACTCCTAATAATGAATGTAGACAATGGAAACTGAACAAATGTGGAATTATAGAGAACTCTAAAATCTACAAATTATCAATGGAAATGATAATAATTGAGCCCACATCCCAGAAACAAGATGAGCACGCAATGACCTCTAACAGGATGGATCTATTAAACTACTGCCAGCCTCCATTATTCATAATGTAAAATGATGCTTGGGGACCTGTGCCTTACCAGAGAGAAGTGCTTGGGGACTGATACGGTGGGCTGTGGCAGCAGCAAATGGAAACTGGGAGAGAGGCAGAGAACACTTCTCACCTCTTTCCGTTTCTCCAACAGGCTCTCCAGCCTCTCAGGTGCTCTCTGTCCTGGCCCTTTGTTTCGTTCAGCCTCATACTGGCGCTGATTGTTGTCTTTGTGCAAACTCAGTTGGAGGGCTACTCTTACGAGGGAGGTCATTAGCTTCATGGCTTTGAGTCAGGAAAAGCAAGATAAGGAAATCATCACTTAAGTCAGAGGAGAGAGGATAGGTTCAAAGGAGGAGGAAATAAGGAGCAGTAAAAATAAAAAGCTAGAACAAGGTCACCCTCAAATTGCAAGATTCACTGTTCTGGAATGGACTTTTTCCTCCCTAACCCCTTTGGGCTTCTCTTAATCCTCAGCATATTCCCAGTGGTGAGCTATAAGAAACACAGGAAAGCTGGAAATTGTCAATGTGTCCCATCTACCCTTTTTTACAATTCCAGTAGTAGAAACTTAATTTGGTTTGTGATTTAAAAAACAAACATACAAACAAAAAAAACCCCATGGCCTTGAAATAAGCAGCTAAGATGCAGGAAGGAAAGAAGATCCAGGACTACAGAAGAGAGGAAAGTCCTAATAATCCCCAGGAGAACATTTACAGAGTAAAAATGAGTGCTCACCAGCCAGGGTGCTAGTGTGACGAAAGGCACGGACTTGGGAGTCTGACAGGCCAGTGAGCAGGGAGATGAGGTTGTCCATAGGAAAGCCATCATAAAGGAGACTGTACTGACACTGATAAACCAAAGTCCTCACAAATTCACAGAAACTTCCATGGAATTTCTTCCAGGAGGGACCTGGAGCTGTCAGGGGATAGTCTCCTGAGTCCTACACAGGGTTTATGAAAAGATTGGGAAAGTTATTACCAGGTATATGAAGCAATAGGATGTCAAAACCCAATAGTATAGTAAGTATGTTATCTTTGTTATACCGCATTTCCTGCTATTTTCAACTCTAGAGGTATATTCAGATAATATCTATGGGTCTCTTTTGCCCCCATGAGATTGAACTTCTTCTAAAAGCTATCCTATTTCTCCAAATCAGAAAGAAGGGGATAAGGAGTCTTGTGTTTTGAAATAGGAGTTGCATAATAATCTTGGTCTTCTCCTTCCACCTCATTAAACTGTTCTGTTAGGTGCTGGATGATCTCCGAGTTGGACATCTTCTTGAACATCTCAGGTGTCACAGTGCCTAAGGAATGGAGGAGATGAGATATTTACAAGGAAAATAACAAGGCATCATGACTCTTTACATATACGTACGAAAATGAGCTCGGGAATATATCAAAAAGAGCTTAGGTGAGGAAAGAGAAGACCCAAATCTGCTATCATCTAATTGTATATCTAATATAAGGCAACCACTCCAGAAAACCCAAAGGAATCAATCAGTGGAAAAGTACAGTTACAAAAAAAATCCAACAAACAAAAAACAAAGACAGCAATACAACACCAGATTCTGGATTCTTATAATACAACCTGCCTAAGACTACCTGCCCCAATAAATTAGGTCATGGACCCTGGGGGCCCATAGTTTCAATGAAGAAATATGTGATAAAATGGCTAACAAATAGGGAAGAAGAAAATAAAATATTATTTCATGTAGAGAAAGGAAAACTAAAAGGTGTCTGATGGTCCATTTTTAATTTGTGACTAACATTAGTATGACTACTTGCTTTTCCACAAAGGGTTTTATCTCCAAACCAACAGTGATCCCTACTGGATACCTATTTGCCACTTAACAAGGTAGTTAAAAAAGTAAAACTTTTTTTATGATTTACCTTCTCCCTTCATTTAGGAAATGTCCAATCCTACTTGTCTAAATGGAAGAAAGTTTCATAACATAGGAGCAGAAGGCTAGAGACCAGAAAGAGGTAGATGTTTCCTCACCTTTACATCCACAAGATTGAATGAAAAAGTTAATGAGCTCCAGGAATGCTGCCTCTTGGTTTTGTTTGTAGCTCTCCAGCCACTCATCCACCAAAGACTAGGAAAACAATGTGGATAATTTATATTTTGGCAATACGACAATCTAGAAATCCTGTATGATCTTCCCAATTGAAGCATCTAAACTTCTGATTAAATTTTAAAAAACATCTTTTAAAATGTATTGCTGAACTGGAATGAAAGGTAAAATTCTGTATAGTCCAAAAATGAAGTGAAGGCAGCAATCCCTAGAGATAAGCCAACTGACTTTTGCCGTGAAGGTTTCTATTAAGCCCTGGGAACCCCGACTTTCTGTCCAGAAGACTGCCTGGACATCAGAGCATAGGAGATGGAGCCTAACAACTTCCCAAAAGGAGGCTCCTGCACAGAGTTGGGTCCTGCAGAGAGTCATATCCTCATGAAAGGAAGATGAGAAATAAACCTATGTGTCAGAAGAAGACAACAAGAAAACTCTCTCGCTATGATCTTAGTGTTAGGTGGAGGGACAAAAGAATTCTCCTTTGAGAATTCATAACCATAAGCCAGCTCACAGGTCTAGATATGCAGTCCAGATTCCCACCCCCTTATATAATCATAATTATTGCAATCAGAGAACTTAATTAAAAGTGATTCTGGAGTGTTCCCAGTCAACTACCAGAAGCAAATGCAGATTCCTTTCTTTAAATCTAACTTCAACCCAGGCCCCAAAGAATTCCAACATATAGAGCTCCATGGCAAATGAGCAGATCATAGTAAAACCTAGTAACAAAACAAGGCACTGAAAGTAAGAATCGTCCCTGGCTGGCGTAGCTCAGTGGATTGAGTGCGGGCTGCAAACCAAAGTGTCGCTGGTTCGATTCCCAGTCACGGCACATGTCTGAGTTGCAGGCCAAGTCCCTACTTGGGGGCATACGAGAGGCAACCACATATTAATGTTTTCTCCTTCCCTTCCTCTCTCTATAAATATAAATAAAAATAAAATCTTAAAAAAAAAGAAAGTAGGAATCGGCAGGAGAAACAGATAGCAGAATTATATTCACAGACTTTAGACACTGGTTATCACAGATTATAAAATTGTTATGTTTACTATGATTAAAGAAATGAAAGAGAAGCCTGAAGGTAGAAACAAATAACAATTAGTTTTGAAAAGGGCCAAACAAAATTTGCTGTGGTAGAAAATGTAATAAATAAAATTTTAAACTTCAATTAATGAATTAAAAGCAGATTGGGCCCTGGCTGGTATAGCTCAGTGGGTTGAGTATGGACATGTGAATCAAAGGGTCACCAGTTGGATTTCTAATCAGGGCACATGCTTGGGTTGTGGGCCAGGTCCCCAGTAGGGGGCGTGAGAGAGGCAACCACACACTGATGTTAATTTAAGAAAAAAAGCAGATTGGACGAAGAACAGAAGATGAGTAAACTGAACAATTAAGCAAAAAAAAAAAATTTATCCAAAATGCAGCCCAGAGACTAGGAGAAATAATGAAAGAGCTATTTAGAGACATGGAGAATATAGCAAGAAGTTCTAATGGTATCTAATTGAGTTATAGAAGATAATATTTGAGATTAGACAATATTTGAAAAAAACTTTCTGTAATTGTTGAAAGACACCAATCCTCAGAGCCTGAACACTAATAGATCTTAAGGATGATAAAACATCCTTTAAAACATCAGAACACAAAAGCAAAAAATGTCTTGAAACAGTCACAACAAAAGGAGATCACTTACAAAGAACTGGCATTTAACACTTACAAACAAAAACATATACAACTTACATTTACACAAATACATTAGCCCCTAGCCATATCTGGCTATTTAAGTTAAATCAAATAAAAATTAAAAATCCAGTTCCTAAGTCACATTAGCCATATATCAAATGCTCAATAGCCACATGTGGCTAATGGATACTGTACTAGACAGTGGTGACAAAGAACATTTTCATCCTAACAAATTGTTGTATTAGACAGCACTAACTCAGACTGATACCTGATTTTTAGTAGCAATAAGGGAAGTTAGAAGGCAGTGAAATAATATTTTTAATGTGCTGAGAGGGAAGAAAAATTTCATCTTAGAATTCAATATACAGCAAACAATCTTTCAAGAAAAAGGGTAAAGAGACCTGAGCAGGTGGCTCAGTAGGTTAGAGCATTGTCCCATACATCAAAAGGTTTACAGGTTCCAGCCCTGGGGGTTCATCGATGTTTGTCTCTCACATCAATGTCCCCCCCGCACCCTCTGTCCCCCTTCCAAGTCAATAACAATATCCTCAGAAGAGGATTAAAATAAGAACAAAGGCAAAGACATTTTATACAAGGAAAAAATAAGTTTGTTAATAAACTCATATCAAAAGAAATTTTAAAAGATAAACATTGGACAGCAAGAGAATGATTCTGTACAGAAGATCTGCAATTTCAGAATGAATGACAAACAAAAGGATAGAAATGTAGTTACACACAAACACTGTATAAAATAGCAACGTCTAATTTTGTGGAGAGGAGGAATGGACACAACTAAAACACTGTACGCAAGCATGTAAACTGGAAGGAACAATGGAATTAAAATGTCCTCAGGTCCTTGTGGAAGGCAGAAATCCAAGAGCAAGCAAAGAAAAGGGAAAAACAGATAGGAAAGCAAGATAAAGTAAAAGCACATACAATGGTAGAAATAAATTCAAATATATCAGTAGGGGCAATAAATATAAATGAATTAAACTCTTTTGTTAAAGGAGAGATTGGACTTCCAGTCAAGATGGAGACATAGGTAGACATTCTTTGCCTCCTTGTGCAACTACAGAAAGAATTACAACTAGAACTCAAAACAATTAATACCCAGAACTGTCAGGAAAGCAAACTGTATGGAAGTCTGACAACCAAGGATTTAAAGAAGCCACATTCATCCAGATGAGTAAGAGGGGCAGAGTCTGCAGGTGGGTGGAGGGGCATGGAAACATGGTATGGCACAAAGAGGCAGCAGTGGCAGAATGGACAGTCCCATATTCATGTATGGTGGATAAAAATCTGGAGGGATACCTTGGTAGTGAGCAATTCCAGCCCCAGGTCAGACTGCATAGCCCAGGGTTCCAGAGCCAGGAAGATAAATCCCCGTAACTTCTGGCTGTAAAAATCATTGGGGGTTGGGGTGGCAGAAGGAACTGCTAGACTATCAGGAAACTCTGTTTTAAAGGGCCCATGAAGACTTAGAACATATGCAAACCCACCCACTCTGTGATTCTGCACCAGGGCAATAGCTGGAAGAGTGCCAGTCAAATATGGGAAATGACTGAAGTGATGGGAAATGCGCAAACCTCCAGAAGCCTGGCAGTGGCACTGTCCTCTCTCTGAGACCTCCCCACACAGAGCCACAAAGTAGTGAAGGGGGTTGCCCTGCCTGGTGTTTACCTAAGGCT
Organism: Sturnira hondurensis; assembly: GCF_014824575.4. Lineage (NCBI taxonomy): Eukaryota > Metazoa > Chordata > Mammalia > Chiroptera > Phyllostomidae > Sturnira > Sturnira hondurensis. The sequence continues at coordinate 4,033,689 of NW_028081011.1, read as the reverse complement.
CCCCAACTCACTATTTACAGGTGCCTTTTCTATAATAGGCCACACTACTAAGACAGGGAGAACAAGCAGCTCTACCTAATACGCAGAAATAAACACAGGGAGGCTACCAAATTAAGGAGACAAAGAAAGATGGCCCAATTGAAAGAACAGAACAAAACCCCAGAAAAACAACTAAACAAAACAGAAACAACCAACCTATTAGATGCAGAGTTCAAAATACTGGTGATCAGGATGCTCAAAGAACTCATTAAGTATGGCAACAACATAAAGGAAGAAATGAAGGTTACACTAAGTGAAATAAAGAAAAATCTACAAGGAACCATCAGTGGAGGGCAGGAAGCCAGGATTCAAGTCGATGATTTGGAACATAAAGGAGAAATAAGCATTCAACCAGAACAGCAAGAAGAAAAAGAATTTTAAAAAAAATTTTAAATGTGGATAGTATAAGGACCCCCTGGGACATCTCCAAAAGTGCCAACATCTGTATCATAGGGATGCCAGAAGGAGAAGAGGAAGAGCAAGATACTGAAAACTTATCTGAAAAAATAATGAAAGAAAACTTCCCTAATTTGGTGAAGGAAATAGACATACAAGTCCAGGAAGCACAGAGAGTTCTACACAAGTTGGACCCAAAGAAGACCACACCAAGACACATCATAATTAAAATGCCAAAAGTTAAAGATAAAGAGAGAATCTTAAGAGTAGCAAGGGGAAAGCACAGACTTACCTACAAAGGAGTTCCCATAAGACTGACAGTTGGTTTCTCAAAAGAACTTTGCAGGCAAGAAAGGACTGACAAGAAGTATCCAAAGTGATGAAAAGCTAGGACCTACAACCTAAATTACTCTATCCGGCAAAGCTATCATTTCGAACGAACGAAAGGGCAAAGTGCTTTCTGAACAGGGTAAAGCTAAAGGAGTTCATCATCACCAAGCCATTGTGGAAATGGAAACTATTCTACATCCTCAAGCACATGTAGAATAGTTTCCAAAAAGGACTAAATGCTTAATCATAAAGCTAATCTCCAAGTTTCAAAGACCACATTTTCTGACATTGCAATAGTGTTAGAAATCATGACAAAAATATAAATATAAAAATTGTTTGAAAATTTTAAACTTCTAAAAACTATAGAAACCTATACTACACATCAATATGGATCTCAAACAATTGAAATAATTAAGTCACAGAACACTATAGGATTCATTTATTTAAATTAAGGAACACATTAATTGGTGATAAAACCACAATGAAAAGACAAGGAAATGATTAATAGAAAATTCACTCTAGTGGTTGTCTCTGGGTGGTGAGGGGACTATGGGGATAGGGTAGAAAGAAGATATACAAGGGCCTCTACAGCACTATTAATATTTCATTTCTTGAGCTGGGGCTGGAGATCTGGATGATCATTTAAAATTTTTGTAAACTACATAAAAGCCTTATATACTTTTAGATGATAACAGAATTATAACAAGTTATAAAAAATGTGGAGAAGGAAAAAGGAATTAGGTATAATTGTTAGAGTGTGAGTAAAAAATGACAAGGGTGAACAAGTCGCCACCATATCCAAGCTTTCTCGCTAGATTTTCCAATGCCTACTTGCTCTGTGACAGTTAGGAAAGGAACTATCTTTCTCATCTAAGTCTCCCTTTGTATCATTCCAAGGATTCACTTCATGGTCTTATCTGCCTTTCCTGATATAGGTTATATTCATTAAAATGTCCACATCAAATTAAGTTTGTAGACACCTGTCCTTATCTTTCCACACTACAAAGAGTGAGATGGTATCAAGAAAGAGAAGTGAGACACTGTTTTACCTGCATGTCACTTTTGGCCGCTTTCACAGCATCAAAGAGATCATTGGCTGGTGGCTCTGACTCTTTCTGGCTATGACCACGTACCATTTGAGACCCCTTCTTAGGGTGTTTTGCCACCTGTTAAGTATAAAGAGATCAGGGATATGTTTAAAAAGTGAAAGTCTTATTAACACTTGGTTTCATCATCACATCGGTAGGCTTAAGCTGCCAATTTTATACAGCAGTTTGAGTTACTGACTCAAATCTAAAATAACTAATTTTAATACATAACTTTTTTTTCCTTTCAAAAAGTCCCTTAGCCCAATAAACAAAGATTTATTCATTTAAATTAAGGCACACATTCATTGGTGATAAAACTACAGTGAAATATTCCTCTGAATCCTAATACCCTCCTCTTTTGTCCTTTTCTCTTCAAAATTTGCCTTCTTCCTCCTAACACTCTTTAAGTCTTGTTTTTTTTCACCAAACATATCTCCTGAGCCTCTTCTAGGTTTTCTTTCAGCATTTCCCAGAACAGGTTTGAAAACAAAACAAAAGGGACTAACTCACTGGGGCTGTTTTCAGTGGTCGTTTTGCTGCTCTCTTCTTCACACTGCGTTTCAAGCTGTCTTCAAAGTCACTGTCTTCATCAGCTGACAAAGAAGCACTATCCCTATGAGGGAGTGTGGTTCTCCTTAGATACAACACCCCAGAGTTCCTCCACAGAAAAGGGTAAATAAATTATAATTTCTTTTTCATCTCTAACTGTACCCCTTCTCCATGAAGTATGTATTCAGATTTTCTTTAAGAAGAGATGAGCTTACTGATACCCGGAAGTAGGGACAAAGTCTTAAAGAAAAACTCAGTTGAATAAAGCAATGGAAATGAATGAGGAGCTAAAGTAAGTGAAGAACAACCTTTTACTAACAGTCTCTCTGAATAAGAAAAACAAACGATATTTACTTAAGTGAGCAGAGGTATAACTGCTGTGTAGAGAAAAATCAGCACAGCTTGGGGAATCATACATTACTCATACATAAACAGGAGATTGATATGGGCCTGGAGTTTAATCCCACCCTGGAAACAAAACCACATGTCTGATTGATTACAGTTAAATTTGCAACATAGATCTGGTCCTCAATAGTGGCACTGACAAAAACAGAAATGATTTGTAGGAGGCGAACTGAAAGAACTACAGGATAAATCAGATCTTGTGTAAGACTGTATTTTTTCCTGCAAAGATTAAAAGAACGAGTTATTATAACCTTCACCCCAAAGGCTCAAAAGTGGTAACAAATAAGGATAGATGAACCTGTATATAAATCCCCAAATTAAAGCACTACAGGACATCAACTACAAAGCATATACTGCATGTCAGGCAACAAATAAAGAACTCTTTACTTCCCCTTCCACTCTCTCCCCCTCCCCGCCCCCACTAGAGGCTGTACATACTGAACATATATTAAAGAAAGGGTTCGACAACTTGGATGATGGATTTTAGAACAGAATGTATTATTCTTGATCTGTACAACATGAACAGCAACTAAAAACAGACACCAGAACTGGAGGGGCGTCACTGTTGTTCACCAGAAAAGTATCTTTTACATTTTCATGTAGTCACACCCATTTTACTATTAAGGCAGTAAAAAGAGCGAAAAGCTGCCAAAAAACCAGACAAGCTAACAATTTGTCACCAACTCCACTCACCCCTCTGAAGTCTGGTCCGAGTCCCTGTCTTCACAGGGCGCATTGACATACAAACTGGAAGACGCAGACAAGGCCCTCTGTCCACTTCCCATTGCTTGTTGCAGTGGGGAGGACTCACTGCTTGGGGAGGAGGAGCCATGGAGCCAGGAAGACGGGGATCGAAGGGTAGGCATGGTGGTCCGGCTGGGGGAGGAAAGAGAGGAAAAGGTTTCTTTCCAACCACTTCCCCAGCTCCGACCACCCGCTTTCTTTCCAGAGGAACTGCTCTGGAACTTGGAGGGGGGGGGGGCGGGGGCACACACACAAAAATAAGACAGTCTTGACCCAAGGCATCAGGGGATTAAAAACACCGCTGCCCCAGACAGACACAGACTGGGTTTGGAGTTACTCTCTGAGGGCAGAGCGAGGTACACACACCAGAGCAGCTGAAGGCAGACCCCTCTCCAAATTCAGAAGCCTAAACTGACTGGAGCAAGTGAACCAGATCACACGTTACAAACAAAAAACAGAAAATTACCTAGAGTTTCATTTCTAGCATGGAATGGGACATTTTTCACAATTTGGGGGTGGAGGCACCATTAGAAAACGGCCAGAAACGCCGAAGAAGTAAAGGAAAGCTCACATTCTCTACTTTTCTAGATGGCGGTACTTCTGACCTTCCATTGGGTAAGTTTCTTTGGCCTGAGGAGGCTTCTAACCGTTCAGGAGAGTAACTATCAGTCCCTCAGGTTGTAAAGCTGGAGGAGGCCACTGAGGCACGGAGGAAAATCCTCTCTGAGGGCCAGCAGGGCTGAGGGTGAGGGGGTGGGGGCGTATTCTCGGGTCAAGGAGGAGCCTCACTGTCTGAGCCGGGAACAGCAATTCTGGGGGAGCTGGGTTGAGGAAAAGTCACCACCTGGGGGTTCCCTCTGGTCTCCTGTAGTCACCCCACCTGCGACACAGGAGCCCACTGCTTCCCTTCCTGTGGCAGAAGAATCCAGAAAAACGCGGGAAGGCGCAAAGCGCGTTGTGCGCAGGCGCGAGCCCAACGGCTAGTTGCAGGGCTGGTAACTGTCGCGAGGCTTGGACGTGTGCGAGCTCGTGCTCACTACATTGCAGTCACGCTGCTCTGGCAGCCTCGTGTGACCGCCAGCTCTACCGCGTGCCGCCGCGTCACGTGGGCTCAAGCGTGCCGTCTGCCTGCATCAGCTGTGCTCCACCCGGCCCCGCCCCTCTGCTTCAATATTCTCCTTTCCCCCTACCCCGGGCTTTGCACTAGACCAGTAGTAGCCCCTTCTATCTGGTTTATCAACTGCCATAGGCTGGGTTCTATACTGGCCCCGACTTTCGGACTGGATCGCCACGCCCCTAGGAGAGGCCACGCCCCTCTCTCCCCCCACTAACCTCCGTAGTTCAGCCTAATTACGCCCCTCTGCTGAGCTTCCCCACTACATTGGCTTAATTTCTCTCTTGATCCCGCCCCTGAGGCCGGCTCCGAGCCATCATTGGTAAGGCCCCACCTTAGGCTCCTCCCGCTGTCCGACTCCCCGCTCCCATTGTCTCAAAAGAGACAGCTATCGTGCTCCGTGTTCATATTTCTGAGGTCGCTCTCTTTCTCTGCCCAGCGGGGCAGTCCTGCAACGGAGAACCAGCTTCCCGAGTTCGGGCAGCTCTTCTTTCCTCCTTAGGACCCACTTTGCTGTTCCAGGGTCGCAACTACTATGTCTGCGCTACGAACTCTTCTGCTTCTGCTGCTTCCTCTGTATCCCGGTCTTGGTCCTGGAGCCGGGAGCGAAGCAAAGGTCACCCGGAGTTGCACTGAGACCCGGCAAATTCTGGGGACCCGGGGATATAGCTTAAGCCTACTCCCTCCCGCCCTGATCTCAGGTGAGGAGAAAAAGGAAGACTAGAGAATTCGGGGAGAGGGGTTCGGGGGCGGGTCCTCCCCATCTGACAATAACTTTCCTTTCAGAGTGACCATTATAATCTTTTCATCCCATAGTAACGTCTCTCCTCCTGAACTTCCTTATTAGGATCACAATAATCCTCCTGTTCACATAGTAGCTTTCTTACTCCACCCCATCCCACTCCAGGAATCCCTTTCTAGTAATGAGCATCCACCTCTCGGTTCCTTTCTTTATAGCTCAATATGTTCGCCTCGCTATTTTTAACAGTACTTCTATAATAATACATTCTTGCTAACCAAGTAACTCCACCCCTCCAAACCCCATCTTCCTATAGAAGCTGTCCTATAAGTCCTTAGAGACCTGGAGTGTGCGATGTTGGGGAAGGTCCCCTGAGGACTCTGATCACTAATTTGGCCCATCACCATTTGATCCCATGGCCAATGCCAGTGGACTTGGGATGGGTGAGGAGACAATAAAGTGGGGATACAGTCAGGTAGGAATGCCGGTACAGACAATAGAAAAGAACCTCACAGGTGAAAGAGAAGGGATGGCCCCCAGAGATTGGCAGGAAAAGAAAGGAATTTCACCACACCACTTCCCACCATTCCTTGTTCTCTGTCCAGGTGAGCACCTCCGGGTCTGTCCCCAAGAATATACCTGCTGTTCCAGTGAAATAGAGGAGAGGCTGACCTGGGACACTGAGGCTACCTTCCGAGGCCTGGTGGAGGAGAGTGGCTCCTTCCTGGTTCACACATTGGCTACCCGGCATAGAACGTTTGATGGTGAGGACTTGGGGTCCCGAAACCTGGCCACACACCCCCTCTCTGTGCTCATGACCCCAGCATCCTATCATTTCCTACTCCATCCCAAAGGCACCCAGCCCAGGTTTAGCCCCCCACTCCCACCCCATCCCCACCCCAGGCTCTTTCCAGGCTGCTGCCCCACCCCATTCCCAATCTGCTGAGAGTTGCTCAGTTTCTAACTCACTTGTCTTTTCTCTTCTCTCCCCATTCCCATCTCTTCTTTCCTCTGCCCTTTCATTTTTTCATCTTTCTCTGGCCTCACCCCCCTTTATTTGCATTTACCACAGAGGTTTTTCGGGAGATGCTCTCGTCAGCTGAGCACTCCCTGGCCCTGCTCTTCCACCGCTCCTATGGCCGCCTGTATTCCCAGCATACTCCCTTATTCAGTGGCCTGTTCTCTAGGCTGCGTGACTACTATGAGAAGTCTGGTGAGGGGTTAGATGATGCCTTGGTGGATTTCTGGGCGCAGGTCCTGGAGAAAATGTTCCCCCTGCTGCACCCACAGTACATCTTCTCCCCTGAATACCTCTTCTGCCTCACGCGCCTTGCTTCCTCTGCTGATGACTCTCTGAAGCTTTTTGGGGACTCACCCCGTCGCCTCCGCCTACAGGTGAGGGGTTTCAAGGCCTGAGTTTCCATTACCTTTGATCTAGCAACCTCTGAACTGTGCATTCACCTCCAATCAAATGACACCCCCTTCATGCCCCAGTCACTTCTGACCTGGTGATACCCACATCCTGCATGTCAGCCATCTCTGACCTGGTGACTCCTATATTCAGCCCCAGTCATTCCTGCCTGACCCAGTATTCCTTGGTCTCCTTTGATTGTCTATCCCCCACTTTCATCCTGTGTGGTAGTTTCACACACACCCCTGACCCACTCACCTATTCTTGGCCCCCAGTCACCTTTCTGCCAACTCTTCCCTCATCCCAACTTGACTTCCTCTGGTTCAACTGAATATGAATTAGGCACTTAATATTTGAGAATGATTTTTTTTACTTAATCTTTATTGTTTTTTCCACTACCATTTAGTCCCCTTATAACCCCCTTACAACCTCCTTCCCCCAGCAATCACCACACAGAAGGATTTTCACTTTATAGTATCTCATTTGATTGCTATTGTAACTCTGTGAGGTAGGTGGTAGTATCCCTGTTTTGCAGATGAGAAAACTGAGCCTCCCAAACGTTAATGTCTTGCAGTCAGTAAATTGTAGAGTTCTGTCTCATACCCAGGTCTTCTGGCTGTACGTTCAGTGTTTGTTTGGTGCACACAGTTCCTTTATCTCCAAGCCCTATAAAACACAATTCCTCCATCTCTTCCCAAGCCCAGCTGCCCTTGATCCTTCCAGACTGTAATTCCTTTGAGTCTCTTGCACCTGCCTCCCTATACCACCTGACACTCCTAACCACCCCTTGATAACTCCACAGACCTACCCCCTCACTGCTTATCCCTTTGGTGCGGTCTCTTGGCCCCAGTCTTGACTGACATAACAACCCCATGGTTTTTCTCCCCTTCTTTCCCCTCCTCCAGATAACCCGGGCCATTGTGGCTGCCCGGGCCTTTATCCAGGGCCTGGAGATCGGAAGAAATGTGGTCAGTGAAACGCTTAAGGTTAGAGGGGGCCTGAGTGTGGGAGGGACTCAGAGAGGGAGAGGAAGAGTAGGAGAGGTCCCATGGTGAAGAGTCAGACGCCAACTGGCAGGAAAGACCTGCAGCCTGCTCATATCAGCCTCAAGGTCCTGGCATTCCAGGGAGAATCTGGAAGTAGGGGTGCCAGAGTGAAGTCTCCCTTGTGTCATGATTCATGACCTCCTCTCCCCTCTGCTGCTCTCTGGTGATTCATACCCTTGCCAGTCTCTAGGGGCCTGCTCATCTCCATAACATTCTGAGATGGGAGTACTGGTCCCCCTGGTTTCCCCCAGACCCCTCAGTGGCTCCCCATTTCCCTCTCTTGAAGGCCAGATTCCTGATCTGGCTTTCAAGGCCCTCTTCCTTCTGCCCATTCTCTCCTGACCTCCCAGCTTTACCTGCATCCTCAGTTTCATCCTTCCCCTACCACTGTCGCCTCATTCTTGTCCTCAAACCTTTTCTCAGACTTCATTGTTCCATCTCTCTCAAGAAACAGTTTCTGCAACTTGGCTCCTAGAAACCTCCAGTCTTTTGGAGGTCTCACCTGCTGCCCACCCTGGCTGTTTATATCAGTTCTCCACATAGGGCCTGGGAAGGCAGGGTGGGGTATTTGATTTCTCTCTGTGCCTGACACCAAGGTTGGCTGAGGGCAGCCTCAGTGTTTGTGGATGACACAGCCAAGCCCTCTGTCCCCAGGTGCCCATGTCTGATGGCTGCAGGCGGGCTGTGATGCGTCTGACTGGCTGCCCCTTTTGTCGGGGGGTTCCCTTGCTGCCTCCTTGCCGGGGTTTCTGCCTCAACGTGGCCCATGGCTGTCTCAGCAGCCAGGGACTGGACCCTGACTGGGGGGCCTATCTGGGTGAGGACTCACAGAAGCCTGGAACGGCTGTCTGTGTAGGAATGAGTGGGATGGACTGGGAGGGGGAGCATGGAGGGGAGCTCTTGAGTCCTCCCCCATCTAACACCTTGCTGCCCAAGTTAGGATTTGTGGGAGCTTCCTAGTTTAGTGAGTATCTCCCTGGCTGTCCCCTCACTTCACCCCTTGTCTTTCTCCCCCTCTTTCAAGACGGTCTCCTGTTACTGGCTGAGAAGATCCAGGGTCCCTTTTCCTTTGAGCTGGCAGCCCAGGCCATTGGGGTGAAGATCTCAGAAGGTTTGATGTACTTGCAGGAAAACAGTGTGGGGGTGTCCGCCCAGGTACAGGAGGAGTGTGGGAGTGTCAGTCTGGGGGCCAGGGGAAACAGTCTGGGGGTGTTTGCTCTAGTACAGGAGAGGGAAGGGTGGAGACAAGGGTCTAGGGTTGGGGGACAATGTGGGGTATCAGGGAGGCACTATATCTGGGGAAACAGGGAATGTCAGGGGATATTTAGGTATTGGAGAGGGGATACAGTTTCAGTTTTGCTGTGTGGGGGCATCCCTGTGCCACAGGTGTTTCAGGAATGTGGGGTCCCCCCAAAGGCAATGACCCGTGCCCGCCGAGCCCCAGCACCAGTAGAAGAGGTGGGCCGATTCTGGACAGCAGGGGCAGAGGAGGAGCTGCCGACAACAGCGGCAGGCATGTTGCCCAGAATGGTAAGCTAAGGACAGGCCACATGGGGGTGTTGGGTGGGTAAGTAGGCACGAGCTGCAGCTCCACCTGCTCTCTCTGCACACCCAGGTGTGGGAGCTGCGCGAGAGGTTGGGCCGGGTCCGGGGCTTCTGGGCTGGGCTGCCCCTGACAGTGTGTGGGGACCCCCGTATGGCTGTGGACATCGCACAGGAGGCAGCACCCTGCTGGACCGGAACAGGGCGAGGCCGGTGAGAGCTGGGCAGATGGGTGACTTGGTGTGTGGGTGAAGCCCAAATTCAGGCATGGGGCTGATTGGCAGGGCCAGGCGGGAGCCTTCAGGGCTGCTTTGCTCACAGGTACTTGTTGCCTGTGGTCGGAGCTTCCCTGACAGAGCAGCTCAACAATCCAGAGGTGCCTGTGGAAGCCTCAAATCCTGACCTTCAAACTCGGATGCGGCGGCTGCAGCTCCGGTCAGCCACAATCAGGATGAAGGCAGCCGCCCTGGGACGTGACCTGGAACTGGAGGACTGGGGTAAGACCCCTGGGGTGCTCTGAGGGTCTCTGCCCTCTGGCTGCTTGGGACTAGAGCCTGGTCCTGCCCACTGCTTTCTGAGTCCCTCCCCTATCATCTTGGTTTTCATTCATTCTCTCATGCATTTTACAGTCTTGTATTGAATGATTACCTTGGAGGTTAGGGGCAGTAGAGTAATCTCTGAGAAGGTCTCTACCTGTCAGTTCACATTCCAGTCAGCAGACTCCAAAACATTCTTACAGAACAGTCAGCAAAGGACTGTGGGAGATTGGGGAGAGTGAGCAACCCAGGGGAGGTGGGGGAGTGGGATGGGGGTTCCATTGGCCTGGCTTCCCAAAGTAGAGTTTGCCAGAGAGACAAGACAAGGACACATTTTTTTCTCTCTCCCACTGTCTATCTCTTTGTCCTCCCTCTCTCCCTTTTCCTGTGTGCTCTCTGCTTCTATGAACTCGTTTTCTCTCTTTTCCTATTTATCCACTCTCCCCATCTGTCTGTCTGTCTCTTTCTTTTCTGTCTCCCATTGCCCTTCCTCATTCCCATGTCTTCCTGACCCCTCTCTTTCCTTGCCTTCTTGTCGCTGTCTTTCTCCCTCTTCTCATCTACCTACCTATGTCTCTCTCTCCTACCACTCTTTCTTATTGTTTTTGAATGATCTTCTTCCTTGTGTCTGTCTCTTTCCCTTTTACTTACTCATCCCTGTCTGTCTCTGATTCTCTCCCTCCCTGCAGATGAGGACGCCAGTGGCTCTGGAGAAGGACAGCACTATGCAGATGACTGGATGGCCGGGGCAGCAGCTGTGGGACCCCCAGCTCGGCCTCCTCGCCCTCCTGGCCGCAAAGGAGGTTTCATCATCCGCCAAAACCAGGGCAGGAGCAGGACTGGGGGGACATCTGTGGGTTTTCACACCCAACCCATTCTCATTCTCTTCCTCTCAGCCCTGGCCCTGCTTGGACCTCGATAATGGGGGAGGGGTGCCCTGGCATCAGAAGGGTTCATGGCCCTTCCCCTCCTCCCCACTCAGCTGGGTCTGGGGAGGAGTTGAAGGGGGCTGCAGATAGGGTAGAGAAGGGACGTTTTTGGGTGAATGGCTAGGGCCCCAAATCCAGGAGATTCCCATTGGGGTTGGGTGGATGGGTACTGACCTGGGGTTGGGTGGATGGGTTCACAATATTTATTTTTTCATTTGGTATTGGGGTGGGGAGGCTGGGGGTATTTATTTAGGAAGGACTTGTGATCTCTCCAACCAAGCCTCTAAAGCTGGGCTCTGGTGGTCAGTCAGCTCCAAGGAGGAGGAAGGGAAGATTTTTTAACTGACATTTGCTGATGCAGGGTGGGGGCGGCGTAGGGGGTGGTGAGGCTTGAAGGACATTGGAAGTGGGGGGTGGGGGGCCACCTGGCCTCAGAAATGAGCAAAGCTGGGTGCCAACAAGGTGTGGGGCAGGGAACTTGGTTGGGTATGTGAATAGGATGTCAGGATCCATGGGCCTCGGTTCTATGAGATTTTTCAGTATCAATTTCTTCTACTAAAACACACACAAAAAGGACTCAGCTCATGACCTCTGCCATCCACATCCTTCACAAGCTTTGCATTTCACAAATAAACAATGAATTTTTTGGACCCTGCGTGTGCGACTCTAATTTCAGCAGCTCTCCCTGGGCCCTGGCTCCTTGCAGAGGCCCCAGGGTCTCTATAATGGCTCGTTTTCTGCTTGCTTCTTGCCTCTCTTGGACCCTGTCCCCCGATACTGAGTTTGGGCAAGTTGTTTACCCTCTGGATCTGAGGACCTTCATTTGTAAAATGGGGAGAAATGTGAGGACCAAACAGGAACTGTGTGAGGAAGCACCTTGTCACTGCCGAAATTCTTTTCGAACATGAGGCATCATTAATATTACCTCACTAGTGCCCCCTGCCTTCAGGGAGGGGTCCTGTTTCTGCCCTCCTGCCTTTGGCTACCTTGTCACAAGCTCCTGACAGTGCCTGCTTTCAACTCTTGTCTGTTACTTGCTCCTTTCTTTCTGTCTCCTGAATGAGTCTTTTGTTCTGCAGGAAGCAGAAACAGAAAAGGAATAAGTGATTCCCAAGTGTGAAAGGAGGGTAGAAATTGTGTCTTCTAAGAGTGAGCTGGCTGCCCAAACGGGAAAGATGCAGGGAAGGAAAAGCCCGAGACTAGATCAAGCAGCAGGGACTGGCCAGACAAAGGGAGGGAGAGGGGAGGAGCCTGAGCGCTGAGAAAGTTTATGGGGAAAGTTTAGCAGAGTGAGGAGCTGGTTGGTGGCTGGGAAGGGCCAAATCCTGATTTCCTTGCTGCTCCTCAGGTGGCTTGGTAAGTGGGCAAGTGACACTGAGGCTGCAGCCAGTATAGGGACTGGAGAATTTATGGGAGGAGTCCTTGTGGGGCGGGGGGGGGGGGGTGTCACCACAGCTGAAGGGGACAGAGGGCTGGAATCAAGAGTAATGGAAGGAGACAGAGATGGGTGGAAGGATTAGAAGAAACCTGGACACAGGAGAGGAGTCTGGCACAGGGCTGGATTCTGGGGACTGTGTTGGGGGAAGGATGCCAGAAGGGGCAGGTCTCTAGATTGCAAATATCGATTCTGTCTGGGGTTTCTCCTGCCTCGTCCTGGAAAGGGGTTGTCTAGGCTTGTTTGAAGGGCTGTGGCCCAGTAGGCTGTAATCTTAAGAGGTGGGTCTGACTCCCAGTTGATTAGGAAACTGGGGCCTGGGAAGGAATTCCAAGCTCGGTGTTTGTCTGCCAGTATCTTTGTCTTGCAGAGTTTCTCGCCCGCCCTTCAGCCCCGCCCTCTCAGTCTCCTCCGGGTGCATCGATGGGGTTGGAAAGTGGGAATAGGAGTGTGTGGAGGTGTGCCTAGGTATCTGGGTTTTGTCAGTAACCCCACACTGGGGTCAGCCCTGAACTGAGAGGGGAAAAAGAGATGCCTGAGTTTAGCCTACATGACTGACTCTTACTCATTATGAAGCCACTCCTGTGGTCTCACCACTCTGGGTTCATCTGACCCATATTTCCTCCTTAGGGCTTTCCCTTTCAGCTTCCAAATGGGACTCTTGTTCCCCATCTACCAGAAGCTCAGGAGGGAGCCAGGGGCCTGGCAATGTCCACCTCACTGTCATATGAGCAGATTGGCCTGATCTTTCTGGCGGGCTCTCTTTTTCCCCTTCCCCTTCAAATCCCTGAGGCTCAGGGAGAAACTGCAGGTGGCAGTTGGGAGAGCTGGAGGCTGACAGCAGAGGGGTAGTTGAGGGGCCACCTAGGTCTGGGTGTAGAGAGCACCTCATCACCACCCCGCTCTGTGCATTATTCTCAGCTGCAGGAAAGAAGGCTCTACCCTTTCCTTAGACTCCCCTCCTTCCCCTCATTTCCCTTCTAGACGCTGACAGAGGCAAAAATCTGCTAACTCAGGGGGCAGACTCAACCAGGGCTGCAAACAGGTCTGGGGAATGACCCCCGATCTCGAACCTGTGCCTTCCGCGGCTGCACAGCTGCCTCCGGCTGCCTCTGCCTCTGTGCCTGACCCTTGCCCTGTCACCCTTGCCTGTGCCACATGGGCCCTCTGTCTCCTACCAGGACCATGCGCCTCTGGGGGCCTCGGAGCCTGGGGGTGGCTTTGGGAGTCTTCATGACCATCGGATTTGCCCTCCAGTTCTGGGGGGGACCTTTCCAGAGCAGGTGAGTTTCATCTTGTTCCGATACCTGATAGATGCCCCTTTATATGCTCCTCCCAACCCTACCCATGACTGCTGGGAACTTAGAGGAGGCTCCACACCCTCTGAGGTTCCACACCCTCTGTCCTTGATCCACAAGATGCCCATCCGCCTGCTGGCAAGGGACAGAACACATTCCCCCCCATCTTTTCCCCAGGCTACCTGGGCTGCAACTTCAACAGAGCTGGGCCCCATCCCCAGGACCAGCTGTTCCATCCTGTCCTCCTCGGCAGCGACTAGTGTTCCTGAAGACGCATAAATCTGGGAGCAGCTCAGTGCTGAGCCTGCTTCATCGCTATGGGGACCGACATGGGCTACGCTTCGCCCTCCCTGCCCGCTACCAGTTTGGCTACCCAAGGCTTTTCCAGGCCTCTCTGGTCAAAGGCTACCACCCTCAGAGTGGAGGCACTCAGCAGCCCTTCCATATCCTCTGTCATCACATGAGATTCAACCTGAAAGAGGTGAGTGGTATAGAGGGAGTGGGTGGGACTGGAGAGAGATGGGATCAGGCCTTTCGCCAAGACCATCTATCAGTGGAGGAGGCCCCAGGTGTAACCTCACCCAAAAGTAGGGCATGGGAGCCACAAAGGTGAAATTTTCTGTCTCTTCTCAGCTGTCCCTTCTCCAGTAGTTCCTGAGAGCAGAAGTCCTGGCCTCTCCTATCTAGTGCATTTTTCAATCTCCTCCTTGACCAACTGACCCAGCTAGTGTCAACACCCTGCCTGCTCTGAATCCCACCCCCAAACTCTCCCTCCAAGTGCCCCTTACCCTCCTTGGCCCCTTCCATTGACATTACCAGGCTCTCTGCTTAGCCACTGCCTTCTGACCTGTCCTCCTTCACTCCCCTCACCATGTCTGCCAGAGTTTGGGGGTCAGATACATGCCAAGCCATAGCCCAGCCCTGACACCCCTAGAGCCTCAGTTCTAAAACGGAAGATGGGTACATGGACTCACATGCTCACCTGAACACACAGAGAAACCTGAGAGCTCTTGGAGAAAGTCAACATGCAAATGAAAACATGCAGGAATGAGGCTAACTTTTATTGAATACTTCCTGAGTTCTGAATATTAATCTTATCATCACCTTGCGGGGAAGGCATTGTTAAGTGCTCCATTATACAGAAGAGGAAATTAAGACTCTGAGAGGCCATGTGACTGGTCTCTGTTAACCAGATTTGAACCCAGGCCCATCTGCTCCAAAGTCAAAGTGCTTTCTGTGGTATGTGTGCATATGTGTGTCTGTATTTGGAACTGTGGGGAGAATATTCATCAAAAAGAGGTGAGGCTTTCTGGAGAGGTAGGTTTTAAAGAAAAGGGTGGATATAATTTTGTAGTAAGAACACAAGGCATTCTTGGAAGAAAATACCAGCTAATGTGTGGTGGTGTGGAGGTGTGCAAGGGGTGTGTGTGTGTGTAGGTGGTAGAACTTGAGTGGGGACAGCAGACACACTCCTGTTGAAGCTGGATCTGGAGAAAGCAGCTGAGGAACGTGAGTGTGATCTAGAGGGCAGCAAAGGCCCACTGCTGGGGGTGAGGCAATGACAACGATCTTTGAGGCAAGTTTCTCTAGAGGTTAGAATGATGACCTTCATTGTCACCACCACTTATTGAATACCTGTCATGTTCCATGTACTTCCATATTCTTCAAGTTAAGTGTTAACCCAGATTTATAGATGGAAGAATGAAGGCTCTGAGGAATTCAATAATCTCCCCAGAGTTACTTAACTGGTAAATGGCTGAATTGGGGTTTTATTCCAGGTCCACCTGATGCCACAGACTATCCTCTGTACTGTTCTCCTCTTCCTTCACAAAGACACACATTTCACAGCCCTGCCCTGCAGGCATGCTCATATGAGCAGGGCAGATCTGAGGACATCATGTCAGGGAGTCAGGTTCAATGACAGTCACATTCAGAGGCAGAAACCCTTTAGGGAGCCCAGGAGCTGGTTTCTGATGTGCAGCCACCTAGCTCTGCCCAATTCCCACCTTCCTTCTTGCTGAAAAGTGGGACCAATGTCCCAGGTCTCAGGGCAGCTCTCTACCAGGTGACCATGGCTCCCCAGTGACCAGTCCAGAGGTGTCTTTCCCTCTCCAAGATGCCCAGGAGCCCCAGAAGTGCCCTGTTTTTCAACGCATCCTGGGCTGCACACCCGACATCTATACCTGAGACAGCATTATGGTTGCTGCTCTTTTCCCTCTTTGCAGCAAGTGACCTCCACCCCCACTGAGAAGGCCTGACGCCTTAGAGTTGTGACCAAGAGTCCCAGGGTAGGCACTTAATAGTTTTTTGCTACAGAAGTGAACACAAATTGTGATTCTTAGAGGTTTTACTGACCAAGGCAGACAGAGAGGCCAAAGAAAATAAATATTCTCCAGGAGCTTTCCACATTCCAATTCCCTCATATCCTTTATCCCATGTAACCTCCATAATCAACTGGGAAGGAAGGCACAAGTATCCTCATTTTGTAGATGAGCAAACTGAGTCTCAGAGACATTAATAACCTGGCCAAGATCTGTCAGCCATTTAAGAAAGCTGGGGGTTCCTCACAGAGCTGTCGGGAGGAGGCTGGGGTATCCGTGGACATTGGACTTGCACTTAGTTTCTTCCTGGCCCAGTTCTTTCTCCCTATGTCTGTTTTTTCTCCTCTGCAGGTACTTCGGGTCATGCCTTCTGACAGCTTCTTCTTTTCCATTGTCCGAGACCCAGCGGCTCTGGCCCGCTCTGCTTTTTCCTACTATAAATCCACCTCATCAGCCTTCCGCAAGGCCCCTTCCTTGGCTGCCTTCCTAGCTAATCCTCGAGCCTTCTACCGACCTGGGGCCCGTGGAGACCACTATGCACGCAACTTGTTATGGTTTGACTTTGGCCTCCCCTTCCCCCCAGAGATGAGAACCAAGAGAGGATATCCTCATCTTCCCAAAGATCCCAGTCCCGCAGAGTTGCATGTCCTGCCTTCTGGCACTGGCCCTCGAGCCCACATCCTGGATCCCAATACTCTCTTCCATCCTGCTGCCACTGCTGTTGATGGTCACAGCCAGCTGTCCAGCCCTGCTTCTTTAGATTTGGGGTCTTCATCCTTCATCCAGTGGAGTCTGGCCTGGCTGGACTCTGTCTTTGATTTGGTCCTGGTGGCCGAGTACTTTGATGAGTCTTTGGTTCTGCTGGCAGATGCCCTGTGCTGGGGTTTAGACGATGTAGTGGGCTTCATGCACAATGCCCAGGCTGGAAGTCAGCAGGACAGAAGTGTTGTCAGTGATGGTGAACTGACCGCTGAGGACAGGCAGCTAAATGCACGGGCCCGAGTCTGGAACAGCCTGGACTGGGCTCTTTATGTTCACTTCAACCACAGCCTGTGGGCACGAATAAAGCAATATGGCCAGAGTCGACTGGAGAGTGCCGTGGCAGAGCTCCGGGCTCGCCGAGAGGCCCTGGCTAAACATTGTCTGGTGGGGGGTGAGGCTTTAGACCCCAAATACATCACCGACCGACGGTTCCGCCCTTTCCAGTTTGGGTCAAGTAAGGTTTTGGGGTATGCCCTTCGGAGTGGATTGAGCCTCCAAGACCAGGAGGAATGTGAACGCCTGGCTACCCCAGAGCTACAGTACAAAGACAAGCTAGATGCCAAGCAGTTTCCTCCAACAGTCTCTCTGCCCCTGAAGACTTCAAGGCTACTCTCTCCCTAGACATTAGACCACTGAGTGAGTATTATGCTAAAAAACAGCTAACCTACAAGACACCTGTGACAAGTATAGGGCTGCCAGAGGACATTTCTGCTTCCCTCAGAGAGCTTGCCTGCTCCCTAGAGGATGAATGGAACTTTGTACGGCTGTGGGAACCAAAGTCAACTAGGCTGTGCCCAGGAATCCAGTCGTTCAGCTCCTAGCAGAACTCCTCCGCCCTGTTTTGCCTCCTTCTCCTTTCCAGGCCCCTGGCAGGTCTGTGTAGAACTCTCAAAGGCTCCCTGGAGGAGCAAACCATGGTGTAAGCCAGAGAAAGTTTGGAACACGATGGATTGGAATAATGCATCCATTTCTCCATGAAATGTTTGTTACTGAGCTATGCTCATTTCACTATGAAATGTTTGTCGAATGAATAAATAATTTGAAACTTGGACTTGCTTTATGTAGGGCAGAGAAGGGATGAAGCATCTTTCTTCCTGGGAGAAGCGGAGTTTGGAGGGGGTTCTTTTAATATTCTCTAAAAATTCTGTCTATAGTCTTTCCTAAAACCCCGCCGCAACCTAACCGCAGCTGAACCCCGCCCTTCTCCAGGGTCCGGTCACCCACAAATTCCGGGGCCTCAGAGACCACGCCCCTTCCCTTCCGCTTCCGGCTTCTCTCCAGTCATTCGGCCTTGCTCCTTGCACCGGGTTCCGGCCCCGCGGGGTCCCGGTTCTCGACCCCAGCGGGTGTCTTTGGGCCGCCCTGGCCTGGCCACGCGCAGCTCCCGTTGGGTGTCAGGACTCCCTGCCCCTACCCTGGCGGCTTGCCCTTCACGGCCGTCCCTCGCCACCCCATGGAGTCCCAATGCGACTACTCGATGTACTTCCCGGCTGTGCCGCTGCCACCGCGCGCGGAGCTGGCTGGGGACCCAGGCCGGTACCGGGCGCTGCCCCGGCGCAATCATCTCTATCTGGGGGAGACTGTCCGCTTCCTGCTGGTGCTGCGCTGCCGGGGCGGCGCAGCCTCCAGCGCCGGGGGTGGCCCGGGCTTAGGCTCTCGAGGGGCCTGGGCAGAACTGGCAACCGCCCTGGCAGCCCTGGCCTCGGTCAGTGCCGGAGGCGGGGCCCCCGGGGGCGGTGGTTCCTGCGACCAGGATCCTGAACCCCCAGGGGGCGGGGATCCTGGCGGTGGGGGGTTGTTTCGAGGCTGCAGCCCCCTTCTCACCCACGGCCTGGGTCCTGCTACCTCAGGGGGAGCGACCACGGTGAGAAGCTGGGGTGACACGCACAGGGGCGAGGGTGCGATTTGCGGGACCCCAAAGACCAAAGAGAAGAGGGACACTGGAGGGAATTTGGAGACGGCTGACAGTTGAGGGGAGGGAAAGAGGAGCCAGGCACCTCTTAAAGGGGACTCTGCAAGCTGCCTCAATCCTGACCTCTTCACCCCTTTCACATCCCCAGCTGCCTGTGGAGGAACCAATTGTGTCCACAGATGAGGTCATCTTCCCACTCACTGTTTCACTGGATAGACTGCCCCCAGGGACACCTAAGGCCAAGGTAAGATTAGCAAGGGGTGGGGCTGTTGTCCTAATTACCACACCTTCTCTAAGGTTGGCTGGCACTCCCCTCTTGACTGTGGTCCTGTGTACCCTGTGCTCAGATTGTAGTGACTGTGTGGAAGCGGGAAGTTGAGGCACCAGAGGTCAGAGATCAAGGCTACCTGCGCTTGCTGCAGACCCGATTTCCTGGAGACACCTTCCGGGGAGAGCAGAGCGCTTTCAAGGCCCAAGGTAGGGAGAATGCAGGGAGAAAACGCTGGAGTTTAGAATTTGGGGGGCAAATGGAGGGGTGATATTGGCAAGTGCCATATCTGAAAAGAGAAAGGTTAGAACTGTGGGTTGGCCTAGGTCTGTGCCCAGCCCATAAGTTCTTGCCTTCGCCCTTTCCTGCAGTGAGTACGCTGCTGACTCTGCTGCCCCCTCCAGTTCTGAAATGCCGCCAGTTCACTGTGGCTGGAAAACACTTGACAGTTCTCAAGGGTGAGCAGATTGGCAGCTCAGGCCTTGGGTAGTAGCAAGGGCATTGACTGGGTGGCATTTACCCTGTGCAGGATGCTGGGGATGGGTCCATTTTGGTGGGATTAAAGTGGGGTCTGAGGGGTCTGGACACTTTGCACTGAGCTGGTTACCTTCTACAGTGCTGAACAGCTCCTCCCAGGAGGAAATTTCCATTTGGGATATCCGCATTCTCCCAAACTTCAATGCCAGTTATCTACCTGTCATGCCCGATGGCTCTGTGCTGCTGGTAGACAATGTCTGGTGAGGTCCTGGGGAGGGGCAGGGCTGTGAAGTGGTGGGGATGGGGGCAGGGCCGAGAGTTCTGGCATGGAAAGATCCAGCTCTTCCTCCTCCTTAACTAGTCACCAATCTGGGGAGGTCTCCATGGGCTCCTTTTGTCGGCTCCCTGGTACCTCTGGCTGCTTCCCTTGCCCGCTCAGTGCCCTGGAGGAACACAACTTCCTGTTTCAGCTGAGAGGGGATGAGCAGCCACCTCTAGGGGCCAAGGAGGTGAGTATAAGGGGCTGGTGATTTTAAGGAACAAGGTTAAGAAAAAGCAGGAGGGAAAGGCCAAGGGGGTGTTGCCCAAACGTGACATATATGGGGGTTCCCTTTGTCTCTCCCACAGGGCCTAGAAGTTCCCCTGATCGCTGTGGTTCAGTGGTCCACCCCAAAGCTGCCCTTCACCCAGAGCATCTACACCCACTACCGGTGAGTGTGTGGGAGCCTGGTGAATACTGCCCTGTTCACCTTTGTTTCAAAACACACACATCCTGCTTTCCTCTCTCACTGCATCTAGTCTGCCCAGCATCCGCCTGGACCGCCCATGCTTTGTGATGACTGCTTCTTGTGAGTCCCCAGTGCAGACCTACGAGCGTTTCACTGTCACCTACACACTGCTGAACAATCTCCAAGACTTCCTTGCTGTGAGGCTCGTGTGGACCCCGGAGCATGCACAGGCTGGTAGGTTGCTACCAGGCTGGGCCATTGTCCTGAAGGAGCTAGGGGAAAGGGAGTCATGGAAGTAGGTGCCTTGTGGCAGGCTGCTTTGGCTCTGTCCCTGGGTGCGTGTCACAGATGGGTAGTTTAAAGAGGCATTAGGGAAGTACGAGAGCTGGGCTCCCTGGTATTGGTATGTTTGATTGCTACCTCTCGTTTATAAGCTGTGTGACCCTAGGTAGGTATTTAACCTCTCTGATCCTCGGATTCCCCATCCCTAAAATGGAGAAAATAATACTGCTTACTACTCCATACTGCCCCTCCATGAGGTTGTTATAGTGATTTAAAGATTTAACATGTTAGATTAGACCTCAGCACAAAGCAAATATAAGCTGGTCTTTCTAAAATTTGGCAAAAGATATACTCAGTTCACTCCACAGGATGACCTTGAGGTCAAATGAGACTGCTTGTTGGAAGCCCCTTGCTGAGGAACACTATGTGTTTAGTGGTCGTTGTTTCTGCTTCCCCAGGAAAGCAGCTGTGTGAGGAGGAGCGCCGGGCCATGCAGGCTGCCCTGGACTCCATTGTCTGCCACACGCCCCTCAACAACCTTGGCTTTTCCCGGAAGGGCAGTGCGCTCACCTTCAGTGTGGCCTTCCAGGCTCTAAGAACAGGGCTCTTTGAGGTGGGCAGGGGAGGCACTGGAGAGGGGTGAATAGTGTGCTGGGTTGTGCAGAATGTCGGGACGGGAGACATGGGGGTTGCTAGCCTCAGTGGATGAAATAATGGGCGGCATGAAAAAAGCCAGGCCACAAGAAGGTGGGATTTAGATCCAACACTGCCCTGTCAAGGGGGAAGATGATTTGAAAGGTCTGGGGCCTGGAAGCCAAGTGGGGATGCTTATCTCTCTCTCTCCACCCAGCTGAGCCAGCACATGAAACTGAAGCTGCAGTTCACTGCCAGTGTGTCCCACCCTCCACCTGAGGCCCGGCCCCTCTCTCGAAAGAGCAGTCCTAGTAGCCCAGCTGTCCGGGACTTGGTGGAGAGGCACCAGGCCAGCCTGGGCCGCTCTCAGTCCTTCTCCCACCAACAGCCCTCTCGCAGCCACCTCATGAGGTATGGAACCAAAGGAGGGGTGCCACTGGACTTGGTAAAGGCCGGAATTGGAGAGGGAGCAGAAAGTTCCTGAGGTCTAACCAGAGCCCACATCCTCTGCCTTTCTCCAGGTCGGGCAGTGTGATGGAGCGCAGGGCCATCACACCCCCTGTGGCCTCCCCTGTTGGCCGCCCCCTCTACTTGCCCCCAGAAAAGGCTGTGCTTTCTCTGGACAAGATTGCCAAGCGCGAGTGCAAGGTCCTGGTGGTGGAGCCTGTCAAGTAGCACTGTGCTGGCTTTCTTACACTCCCAGGAATCGAATGCCTCCAGAGGGGGGTCCTTGTTCTAGGCTGTGCCTCCCTAGGGATTCTCCCGCGGTGGTCTCGGAGGCCCTCCAGGGTGCCTGTCTGTGTCTGCTGATGAGGGAAGAAGCTGTGAACTGGGTAGGCATGGCTGCAGCACTAAACCAATAGTATTTCCCTGACTTCCTGGGGGGGCTGGCCCCACCCCTGGATCAGGGCAAGGGTTCCAAGAGCTCCCTTGTTCCCTGCCTTGTACCCTGGCTCTAAGTTTACAAAGTGTTTTCTCATTCCTATTAAGTTGTCTTTCATGCCTCTGACATTCCCTCTCACTCACCTACCCACCCCAGGGCTGAGATTAGAGGGTGGTGGTGGTAAAGGGACCCAGACAATGACCCTCCTGTGTCAGAGGTGAGAGGAGATAGCTAGGTGGCCTCCTCCTGCCCCTATTGTTTACGTTTGCAGCCTGAAGCACTTTAAGTTGTGTGGGGGTTTTTTTGTCTTTGTTTTTTTGGTCTGTCCCTGTAACTTATTCTCCAACTACTGCTTCCACTGAAATGAGACTATTAAATGCCTGTTCAGGAGGGAGAAGAATGACTGTTCTTTGTGTGTGGGTGGCAGGAGCAGAGACTCAGAGGCTCAGAATGATCCCCTTCAGCGTGCATACCAAACAGCTCCTGTCAGCTCCCCCCATTTCTTTTTGATTCCCAGTTTCATATGCTCAGAGGTGGCCTAGGTCCACACCTTTGAGCTGAGGTACCAGATTTTCTTCCTAGAAGGTAGAAGACATGGGTATAGCACCCCCCGCCCCATACACACATCTCTGGGCCAGGGAACATCAATAGACTCATGTTTATTTCCTCATAATCCTTAACACAGTGCAGTCACCAAGCCCTTCCAGGTAATGGGGAAGGGGGAGGAGGAACAGAACGCCTTAGTTTTAGCAGCAGGCCAAGAAAATTAGAAGTTTGTATCTTTCTCATCAGAGGTTCACGGACCCAGTCCACCTCTGCCCCTCGCCTTTGGCAGGCTTAGACGTCAATGGGCTCCCGGCCTCGGTTCTGCCTCTTCACCACAAACACCCTCTGTCCTGACACGGTCACCAGCAGCGTGTGTTCTCCAAAGACCACTGGAAGGGAGACACACCTTCCCAAGCCCCGGCAAAGGGAAGGGAGCACAGAGTCAGTGGGATGCGATGGCCTCCATGGGATCTCACACAAACTGGCTGGGATCAAGAGCCAAAGAAATTTAATGGTTCAAGATTCAGAGATCTAAAGGTGGGAGGTCTCCATTCAATCCTCTCCTCACTTTCTCATACTTCTGAGATGCAGGGGTGCATCCCAAAGGGAAGAAAGTGGCTAGAACCAGGGTCCCCAGGGAGAAAGGGTGGGAGGCTGGTAGGAAACAAGTTTTTTTTCCCCTGAGGACAGCACCCCACCTCTGGGAATACCCTACTTCCTATTACCACCATCAGGGGCAAGGGCTGTGGCTCACCCGACAGGCGCTTGAAGGGTATGTTCATGCCGTGGTGTAGCCGGAAACCGCAGGCTGTGCTGACCAGCTCAGAGATGGCACTGGCTGCCTGCTCATCATTCTCTAGATCCCCAGATGACTACATGCAGACAAAGGAAGGAGGATGACAGAAATTAGGGAACAGAATTGGGAAAGAATTCCAGGAAGAGTCACTTGGCTCTAGCCTTGGTACTCTCTCCCAATGGTCACCTCAGCTTTGGAAAAACAAACCTGAAACTTTCCTACTGCATTGCCCCCTTGATGCCACACTGTTTCTCATCCTTGTTCTGGGCTTCCCATGATGAGCAGTGACTCTTACCCACTTCTTTACCAACCACCAGTTTTCTAACCCCCCGAAACTCGGTTTCTCACCCTGTCTCCACTTATTTGATATAACCACATTCTCAAATTCCAATGCCCACCCACCACTGACTTGTTCAAGGCTCAATCTTCCCACTTGTAGCCCTGTCTGTTGAATCTGAAATAAACATTTTTTATCCTTGAACCCCCTCCTATTACCTAGGCCTTGAGTAATAACGTCAGTGGTCTGGGCTTCCTTTTTTCTGGTGACAGTTGCAACTTCTCCCTACCTCCATATAGGCCTCTCACTAGGTTAAGTTCAGTTCCCTTTGCTCTCTTGGACATCTGTACCTCAGTTTCCTCATCTGTAAATTAGAGACATTACCTATCTTATGGGCTTGTAAGGGTTTTATGTACATATATTAACTGCTGTTACCCTATTTGAAATTCAACGTCCAAGGTCAAGCCATCACAATTCCCCTTACAGCTCCCATTCCCCAGTCAACTTCCTTTAGTAGTTTCCTGTTAATGACACCACCATTCTAGGATTGAATGGAAAAGTATCTCTTCTATTACATTATGTCTAGTCATTACAAAGATATATTGATTCCTACTTTAAAAATGTCTCCTTGCTCTTTCTCACTGCCACCAACCCAGACTCAGATTTTCTTCCACCGCAGCCTCCCCACTTGTGGATCCCTCCCCTTCCTGCCCAAATCCACACCTATTAGAACAATCTTCCTCAACTATTTCATCAGCTCATGTTTCTGTTCAAAACCCTTCAAAGCTCCTATCACCCTCAAGATTAATCCAAATGTGCTAACCCGGTCTGGAAGTCCTCCACAAACAACTCTTTCCTAGCCACACCCCCTTCTTTCCCTAAACCTTTTGAAATCTTTTTAACATAAACCTATCACCAAGTCAAACAGGCTGGTGTCACTCCCACAAATATCTCCACCTCTCAGCCATTTTCTTTCCTACCTGTTCACAACCATCCACCCTTTAAGCCCAGCTGAATTTATGTCCTCCAAGGATTCCTTGTTGAAACACAAGTTATAACGTTAAAGGTTGAATCCTCCATTTTCTGGACTCAGTAGTCTTACCATGGGCACTGCCTTCAACTTTTACCTATAAGCCTTGTTTCTAGCTAAACTGAAAACTTCTAGAGAACTAACACTGTAGTATACTAACAAGTAAAATACAAATCCTCTTCAATAAATACCAAAAAAAGACATATTAGAGAATAACTTGGGTAGTATCAGTTATCAACAAACCTGAATAGTTGTTTGACTTTGGTAAAGTTAGTAAACCCTTTTACTTTAGAACACTTACCACACTAAGATTCCAGAGATTTATTTAATTATTGAAAACTTGCTCTATGCCAGGCAGGAATGGTACCAATTAAGACCGTGAATTGCGGGAAATAAGTGGGCAATGTTAGAAGGGATCACCCGGCCGTGTGTACTTGGGGGAAACCCCCTTGCCCAGAACGCACCGCCAGCACTGCGCCTTCACTCAGAACCAGGTACCCGAGCTGATCAGGAATTCGCTCCAGCCCCTGGGTCAGTGCAGAAGTCTAGTGGATAAAGATGCAATCAGTAAGAAGCACTGCTAGGAGGACGGCCCTTGAAATTCTTCACTTGCAACCCACGTCTCTCCTGACCTGCCCTAGACCTTCTCTTTCCCAGGGAAAGAGAAGAAGCCAGGGCCCTTCCAGACCCTCTTCCCTACACATGGCCTACAACAGTGATCTTCTTGAGCCTCTGATCTGTCCTCACCCCATGTTCCTGGGCCCCCTTGGCCTTCCACATCCCACCATTGCTACCACTGGAGGCCTTTGCAGCCTCGCTGGCTCCTCTCTACAACCCCCTTTCCAATTCCCCAGTAAGCCAGCTGCTCCTCTGCACACTACTCCCCAGCCCTCGTACACCCTCCCAAAGACCCCCTCCTCAGCCCTCTACGTCGCCACCGCCCTCCTCCCCCACCTCTCGCTCCAATCCATCTCTGTCCAGGCGAGAATGGGAAGTGAGGGCGGAGGGCGGCCCCACGAATGGAAGGGGTAACCTGAGATTGGGGACCAGGGACATAGAACCCCCAGCAGGTACTCCCGCGCATGCGTCCTCACTCACCATCGCAGCCTTAGGTGCGGAGGGGTGCTCCGTACCAGATAGGTAGCTTCCGGATTCAGGCCCAGGTCACGTGCTTCCACCGGACAGGCTTCGCCTCCTCCTGCCTGGCGCCTGCTGGACTTCAGCCCCGCCCCCAAAATGTGGATTGGAGCTTGACT
Organism: Sturnira hondurensis; assembly: GCF_014824575.4. Taxonomy (NCBI): domain Eukaryota; kingdom Metazoa; phylum Chordata; class Mammalia; order Chiroptera; family Phyllostomidae; genus Sturnira; species Sturnira hondurensis. Next base: position 4,007,917 of record NW_028081011.1, on the reverse strand, counting down.
AAGTCATCAAACTTAATCTGCCAGTGTAGAGAGCCGCTTCTCGGAGACGCATGCGGATTGGTAGCAGACTATCTTTAACACCCATCTCCCCGCCCTCCTGACCCAGACAGTGAGTAGGAGGAGTAAGTGTTAGTGAAGGGGTGGGCCTATGGTGGTGGGCGGGTGGTGGGCGGGTGGTGGGCGGGAGGGGGCGGTGACAGAGGGAGGAGTGTGGCAGCCTGTTTGCCCAAGATTTGGCACAGGGTTTCTGCCTGGCATATGCTGCCCACAGCTGTGACCGTAGCAAGCGAATAAAGTGAGATGACGTGACCTGCGTGTGAAAAGCAATTCAAGTGCTACTCTTAGGCCTACTCTAGACTGTTCTCTGTTTAAGGCAGGGACTGGTTCCCAAAACGGCGTTTCTTCCAGGAATTCTGTGAGGAGCCGTGTGATGGTGAATTGAGTCTCACGCTGGGCAAGACAGCTTCAATATTGGATAATCTCTGCCAGGAAAAACTAGAAACTAGTACCATGGAGTCATTTAAAAAAGAAAAATATTCCACAAAAATATGGAATTTTGTGTTTTCATTTAAATAGTTTCTAGACCTGCTGCAATACTAATGTGACTGAGATAGTGTTGGTAAGTAAAATGGATGATTCTAGAAATAAGTACGTGTGGGGAAAGGATGTGGAGAAATTGGAGCCCTAATACTTTGCTGGTGGGGATATAAAATGGTGCTGCTGCTGTGGAAAACATCAGCGGTATCTGGTGAAGTAAAATACAGAGTTACTGTGTGACTTAGCAATTCCACTCTAGTTATGTACCTAAGAGAAATGACAAATATGTTTACACAAAAACTTGTATCACATGTTGTGGCAGCATTATTTATAATACCTCTCAATGTAAACAACCCAAATATCCCTAAACTGAAGAATAAATAAATAAAAGTAACATATCCGTACAATGGAATATTATCACTGTTAAAAAAGAAATTAATTACTAATACAAGCTACAACACAGATGAGCAATGAAGTCATTAAGCTAAGTGAAAGAATCAGACATGCACAAGGCCACATATTGTGTGATTCTCTTTATGTGAAATGTCTAAACTAGACAGAAAGCAAATTACTGGTTGCCTGGGGCTGGGGAGACAGGGGAGTAGTAGGGAGTGACAGCTAAGGGGCATGAGTTTCTTTCCTGGTGATGAAAATGTTCAGGAATTTTATAGTGATGATGATTGCACAACTTTGGGAATGTAATAACTAAACTGTACACTTTAAAGTGGTAAATTTATCTCAATAAAATAAAACTAAGTACTGTTGCTTGAGGAGAAAACTCATTAGAGAAGATGCATTTTAAAAGAGGAGTTATGTTTATAATAAAAAATTTAAAGTGAAGGAGGATGTAGAGAGAGAGTAAAATACAGTGTGGAGATGTTTAATCTGCAAAACCTTCCTGAGCCTTAGTATTGATGACAGTTTGTGGTATCATTTTCTTTGCTGTTCAGAGCATTTTCATCCATGCACTCATCTAACCTCCACAGTAACCACCCTGTACTAGTACCCCAATTTTGCAGATGAGGAAGTGGACACTAAGAAAGGCTGAATGTTGCTAACGGGCCCCACTGGCAAGTGGCAGAGCCAGATTCCAGTCTGAGTCTGCTGATGCTGATGCTTTTTCCATTGCTCCATGGGCCAACTGAGTTTCTTATTATTTTAAAGCTACATTTAATATTACTGAATTCCTGCACTCATTTTTCTTGACACAGGAAGCCTTAGCAGAACAATGCTCATTAGCCATCATTAAATTGTTTCACTTTCACAACTTGAATCATACTAGTCATATAGAAAGCAAGGTTTCTCTGTCTTTCATTCAACAACTGTTAATTGAGCAAATTCTATGTACCAGATGCTCTTCTTGGAATTGGAGGTACAATAGTGAATAAAAATGAGACATATTTTTTTTGTTTTGTTCTCAAGGAGCTATGAGGGAGAGGGTGACCCCAGAGAATCAATCAATCAATCAATCAATAAGAAAATAAATGTTAATTGCTGAGAAATGCTATGAAAAAATAAAGCAGAATTCCATTTACATCAAGTTCAAAAACAAAATAATGTATCATTTAGGGAAATACATATATTCATATAAAACAATAGGGATATATCTCAAAATAATAAGATCAAGGGAATAATAAATTTTGGCAAAATGGTTACTAAAGGGATAAAGATGGAGGTGAGATAGAGGGATATATATATTTTTAAACTACAAAAAGTTTTAAAATATTGATAATTGTTATAGACTGAATGTTTTTGTCCCACTTCAACTTCGTATGTTGAAACTTCATCCCTAATGCAATGATATTAGGAGGTGGAGAATTTGGAAAGTGCTTAGGCCATGAGGATGGAGCTCTCATGAATGGGATTAATGTTCTTACTATTTTTTAAAAAATTTCTATCTTCACCCAAGAACTTTTTTTTTATTTATTTATCTTTAGGGGGGGAAGGGAAGGAGAGAGGGAAAGAAATATCAATGTATGGTTGCCTCTGCCAAGGACACACAATGTATCGTGTGTCCCCTGCCAGGAACTGGCCTGCAACCCAGGCATGTGCCCTGACTGGGAATCGAACTGCGATCCTCTGGTTCGCAGGCCGGTGCTCAATCCACTGAGCTACACGAGCCAGGCCCCCAAGAACATTTTTTAATTGCCTTTAGAGAGAGAGGAAAGGAGGGAGAGGAACATTAATATGAGGGAGAAATCAATCAGTGTCTCCCAAACATGCCCAGACTGGGGACCAAATGTGCAACCTAGGCATGTGCCCTGACTGGGAGTAAAACCCACAACCTTTCAGTTATAGGATACACTCCAAACAGTGGAGCCATACTAGCCAGGGTGGGATCAGTGCTTTTATAAAAGAGACCCCAGAGTCTCTGCCCCTCTCATCATATGAGGACACAGCAAAAAGACGGCAGTCTATGAACAGGAAGTGGGCTCTCAACAGATACTGAATCTGCTGGTGCTTTAATCTTGGATTTCCCAGCCTCCAGAAATGTGAGAAATAAATGTTTTGTTTCTAATAAGCCTCCTTGTCTCTGATATTTGTTATAGCAGCCTGAATGGACTACAACAATAACATACTGTTTCTTAAGTTCTAAGTCTGTGAGTAAGTGTATACATATAAACACTGTTTTTAATACATGAGAGATTTAATAATTTTTTAAAAACCTTTAAAAAATAGGTCTGTGACCCAGCAATTTCACTCCAAGGTGAAATGTATATACCACACAGAAATGTTTACATATGTTCACCCAAAGACATGTATTGGAATGTTCACAGAAGCTTTATTCCTAATCACTCAAAATTGAAAATGCACCCAATGCCCATCGATGATTGAGTGGATAAATAAATAGTGTCACATTCACATAATGGAACACTATAAGCAATAAGAATGAATGAAATAAAATGATACACAGACACGTGAATAAATTGCACAGACTTCATATAGAATGAAAGAAGTCAATCCCAAAAGAGTACCTTCTGTGTGGTTCTGTTTATGTAATGTACAAAAACAAGCAAAACTAATTTATGCTGTTAGAAATCAGTGTGCTGGTTATTCATGGGGGAAGGCAGGGGCCTATTAGCTAGATATTGTTTCTGAGTTGCCCAGCAGGACTTTTCCTGTGGTGTATGTTCCTCCCTCTCTCAACTGCTTGTAAATCGCCCATTCTCACTTCTGAAATCTAGCACCCTGCCCACCCTCCCACTTTCTCTTTTGTTCAAAATGTCTTATATACCTAATGTTGCCTCACTGTCTTTGGGATTTTCATGCCTATGTGGATTCCCCATGTGCATGCATTAAAAACTTTGATTTTCTCCTGTGGAAAAAAAGTTTGGGTTGAAAAGAAGAGTGCTGAAGGAGGCAGCAGAGATACAAAACCAACCGAAATTAGCCATCAGTTAACCACTGTATTAGTCAGGGTTTAACAGAGAATGAGGGAGAGATAGAGCTATTTTAAGGAATTAGCTCACGCAATTGTGGGGGCTGGCAAGTCTGAAATTTGTAGGGTAGGCTGGCAGGCTGGAAATTCAAGGAAGCATTGACATTGCAGTTTTGAATCTGAATTTTGCAGGGCAGCGGGCTAGAACTCAGGCAGGGTTTCTGTGGTATTATAGCCTTAAGAAGAATTCCTTCTTCGCTGGGAAACTTTTATCTTTTCTTTTAAGGCAGAAGTGTCAAACTCATTTTCACTGGGAGTCACATCAACCTTGTGGTTGCCTTCAAAGGGCCGAATGTAATTTCAACTCCTTAACAGTTAAGGAGTAGTTACATTTAGACAGTCCTAAAATTATTTTGGAGGAGGACGCCTTCCACATGAGGGTTTCATCTCCTGTCCTCACAAAGAAAAAGAGGACAGCCAGAGTGCCCTTCCTGCCCCTGCTATTTTTTAATAGCAACTCAAAATAATTTTTAGCTCAAAATAATTTTTTTGTCCAAAAGGCATATTTTGTGGTGACATATTCTGATTTCCTTGAACAGCAGCACCTACACTGCTATTTGACCGGGCAGCTGGGTACCACAGCCTAGCCAAATTAACACCTAAAATGAATGGTCACAGCCACAAAACCCAGAGAGGGTGGGCGTCCCTTTCCTGCAATGCTCTCCCTGGCAGCATTCATACCTCGGCCTACACTCCTGAGTGATTCTTCCCCCTGGTTTTGATAGGGGACTCAAGACTTGGAAGATTTTGGCTTAAGATAAAAAATCTGTTAATCAAACAGTTTCAAGGTAAACATTAAAATTTCAAATTTCTTTAAAGAAAAAAAAAGTTATAAGTCTAGCAAGTAATGTGTATGTTAAAGCTTTTGTTTCAGAAACTACAAATGAGGCTCATCTTGGCTCCTGGGAAATAGCCAGCCTCCTGGGGCGCTGGCTAGAGATTACTGCCTGGGGACAAGTTGGAGGCATCTGGGCCTTTTGTCTTCCAGGGGAGCAGATGACCACCACCCGCCCCTGGGAACAGCTAACTTCAGAGGATAGGAATGTTGCAGCTTGTGAATCTCAAGGCCCTCATCATGCCTTGTTTGTCCTCCCCCACCCGCCTTATAAAAGATCAGGCCAGGAAAGAGAAGGGAAGATGGTTTCCTTAGGGTATGAACCCACCATCTTTTCGGATCACCTGCCATCTTCTTGGATCGCTGGCCATCCGAATAAAGCGCCCATAGAAGTTTCAATTGCTGTCATTGCTTATTGTATTTGGTAGTGACAGGCAGCCCGAATGCCGGTGTCTTTTCCAGTTACAGTTTTCCCTCTTTTACTTCCACCCCAACCCAGAAGTATGATGAAATAATGGAGCGAAGAGGCAGGACTGTACTTTGTCAGCACATATTTTGGGGAAGCATTGGTGAGCTACAAGGGAAGGAGGCATTTGGGGGTCTGGGCTCTGGCAACCTGTGAGCACCAGGAGCTCATGTGATATTGCACTGTCTATCTCCTTGCTTCTCTGTGGCCAAGAGGGAACAAAGCTTATTAAAGCCCCAACCACTGCCACTTCTCAAATTTAGCAGTAATGTGAAAGGGCAAAGAGAAACAGGGTTCCAAAATTGTGGCATAAATGAAATAGTTATATTTAACAAATGAATGCTTTTAACACAAAGCTTTGTGATTTTGAAAGTTATTCAAGAATTACAAGGCTTATTAAGTTATTCCATGGGGCAGAATGCTGTAATGAGACACCAGTTAATTGTAAGCTGAAAGGCATCTACTGTAACTGGAAAAGACACCAGGGTTTGGGCTGCCTGTCACTACCAAACCCAATAAGCAATGGCAGCAATTGAGTCTTTATGGGCACTTTATTCAGATGGCCAGTGATCTGAGAAGACGGCGGGTTCATGCCGTAACAGACCATCTTGCCTTCTCTTTCTAGGCCAGACTTTTTACACCAGGGAATAAACAAGGTGCGGTGAGGCTTTGAGATTCAGAGAGGATTACATAATAGAAGCTGCAGCATTCCTGTCGTGAGCAGTTAGCTATTCCCAGGGGGAGGTGGTCCTCTGTCTCTCCCTGGAACACAAAGGCCAGGATGCCTCCAGTTGTCCCTGGCGGTAATTTCTAGCAGTGTCCCAGGAGGGAAGGCAGCTGTTTTTCCAGGAGCCAGGATGGGCCTTATCTGTGGTTTCTGAAACAAAAGCTTTAACATACACATTACTTACTAGACTTAGAACTTTTTACCTTAAGCTAAAATTTTCCAAGCTTTGAGTCCCCTATCATTTCCTTTCTTGTGGTGTGCCTCTGGCTGAATATATAACCAGTGCCCTTTAGAGGGAATGTTCAACATCTACATTTGAGGTTCTTTATGGATGTGAGGCCCAGGCAAGAAGTCCCACTCACCCTGAGATAGGCTCCAGATACAGCGTTATCATGCCTCAGTGTTTAGCTATTCTCATGACCCTAAGGAGGGGAAGTCCCAGACAGAATTAATAATGTGGCCACATGTCACATCTTCAGCCCTGGTCTCTTTTTTTCTAGTTACAGATTTGCTCAACTGAATTTGTAGCTCCTTCTAGGACTTAAGTTTTTTCCCTAGGGCATGGAGGGTTCATTTGCCCATTATTGAGAGTTACTCTGTACCTGGCACTGTCACTGTTCCACAGGCTGTGGATAGAACAGACAAAGATTTCCACCCTCATGGAATTTATATTCTAGTGGATGGAAAGAGAAGCAAGCAGTACAAATAAAAGGGAAATGAAATAGTATGTTTCATTCACTAGTACGAAATAAGTGTTATGGTGAAAAAAGCAGAAGTAGATCAAGGTAAATGGGGTCCAGAGTGCAGAAGTAAGGGGTGAGGGGCATACCACAGTATTAAATATGGTGGTCATGGTGGGTCTCTGTGAGGACACATTGAGACGAGACCAGCAGAGACTGGAAGGAGATGAGTCATCCTGGAGGAAACCTGAGAGATAGTAGCCATAGCAGAGATAACAATGAATGCAAAGGCATACGGGGTGAGTGTGTGTGCGTGGATGCTTGATGTACTTAAGAATCAGCCGAGAGTCCAATGTGGTTGGATTTGAATGATCAAGGAGGAGAGTAGTAGGAGACGAGCTCAGGGAAGTAATGAGGGACAGATTATGTAGGGCCATGTAGGAGTTTGATGCGCTTCTGTATTAGTGGTTGTTCACCTTTTAAAAATTACTATGTCCCTTCTGGGCCATTTTAGATTTTATTTTCCTGACTGCTACCATTCCATAAAATTTTAATAACATAGATATAACATATTTGTTTATGTATTATAGCCCTTTGGAAGGCCACAAACTATTGTAATATCCAAGAGAGAGAGTGAATGAGTAGAATTTCTTGGGCAATGACCTTCTGAAGGTGAGAAAGGATGGGGTCTAGTGAAGGGTTAGAGAAGAGTATAAATAGTTCATCCATGGTAATAGAGGTGCAGGCTGATTATATGGATGTGGATGCTGATAGTTAGCTAGATTGTGGGTGAGGGAGTCTGTGAAATTTTTGTAGAAGTGGGAACCATGGTCATTACCTAAGAGAGAGGATGAGAGGGGTATTTGGAGTCTGAGGACAGAAGCTCAGGTGTAAAATGATCAGCCTAGACTGAGCAGCTGAGAAAGAGTAGATGACAAGATCATTGGTAGATGGCAGCTCACAGAACTGAAAAGCTATAGTGTTCAAAGGTTCACCTACATAGATTTTGAAATTGATGTGTGTTAGGACAGGAATTGGAGAGAATGACATTTAGCCAGGAGTTGACTTTGTTTAGAAATGAAAGAAAGGACATGGTGGCTGGCAGATAGCAGGAGCAACTTGCAGTGGGATCTCAAAAGCCCTGAAAACTACCGGCATGGCTCCCATTTCTGGTCATAAAAGTGGATCTGGGAGTAAGGCAGGTGAGGCAGGTGAGGCAGGTGAGGTGACTCCAGAGCAGTAGCACTGTGAGCCACAGGGTCAAGGCCTGGGGCCAGCCAGTCAGTAATAGCTAAGTGACCAGGCAGACTGAGAGCTAGAGTGAGGAGGGTCTCTTTTTCTGGCTTCATTAGAAGGTGAGTGTATATTGGTTGGCGCAGGCATCTGAAATTAAAGGATGCTGATCATAGGATGAAGATGTGTAAACTTCCAGAGCTGCTAGTGTACATGATTTCAGAGGATTTCAGAGGATGTCCAGTGGTTTATTGACACTACCGTGGATTTAATAAGCAAAACATTTTCTTGTATGTGTGGAGAAATAGCTATGTATCATTAGTGTTGGACACTATCAACTCATCCTCTATTCAGCCCCTGAAGCCTCAGCTCAGAGTGGCTGTTAAAAACTTGCAAACTAAGAACAGAGAGGATCCAAGATAGAGGCAGAGTGAGTGGAAGATATACTCACACCCTCTCGGGGCCCAATTGGAATTACGACTAAATTGTAGAACAATCAACCTGAATAACAACTGAAGACTAGCTGAACAGAAGTCTTATAACCAAGGATTTACAAAAGAAGCTACATTATGAAGAAAGGGTGGAGACGTGGAAAGGGCTGGCCCTGTACCCACGTGTGACAACTAAGAATCTGGAGAGATAGCTCAGCTGCAAAGGTCCCCTCTGAAGAGCAAGGGGTCTCAATCCCATGCTCGGATCCTCATCCTGGGAAGAGGAATCCGAATAACACCTGGCAGTGATAATCAGTGGGAATTGTCAGGGTGACATGGGAGCCTGCTAGAAACTCAGGCCAACACACAATATCTCATTTGGGGCCACTCCAACCTGGCCTCTGAAGGAAGAAGGGTGAATCAAAGGGTATTGTAGAGGGAGAGACTGGCTTCTGTGGCTTGGAGTGAGGGCTAGGGGCACAGCTGCCAATGTCTCTGTGCTGAATCCCTCTCACACTGCCCACAGACACCATTTTCCCTGAGTTGAGCACTCCTCTCCATGTGACATCAGTCTGGGGGAATACACTAGACCTACCCATCAACTCCCAGTGGCCCTGCCCTGCCAAGCTTGCTCATTGCGGAGCAGTCTGCTGGCTGTGCCAGCCTGGGCCTACAGTGCAGACTTTCTCAGAAGATAGACTCAGCAGGTGTCAGAGATGCACATGGAAAGACAGAGTTGTTCGGCTTCAGGGCCATATCCCTCCTGCAGGCCCCGACCAATGCCACCATTCCTGTGCAGATCCCTCCCTCCACATGGCCAAATCTCAATCTGTTTTAGCCTGATGAACTCTACTGGCCTTACCCTACTGACTTCCTGAGGCCCCATCTTACCACAAAGGTCTGCAGGCCCCAGGTGCTTGGCAGCTGGCCTTGATGTACCCTGAGTCTTTTCCTGAGTGGCCACAGACCCAGCACTGGCACCAAGTTTGGATTAACTTGCTGAATACCACTCACCCCTGCCTGGTGACTCACTGAGAGCCTCCTTCAAGCAACTCGCATACTGGCAAAGGCTCTTTCAGTGATTACATCTAACAGGCAGCTGGCAGCCAGAGGTTAAGCTTGAGGTACCTTGGACATTTTGCTGACCTGTCCCCAGGTTTGGTACTGATGGAGGCTGGCCTTGGTACACAGCTTGATGCCTCTCACATGTACCCAGGCCTGCAAAGGCAGCCACAAACTGTGGATCACTTTGTAGCTCGTAACAGGTAACCCAGGGTTGGCCTTAAGCAGTGTCTGACATTTATCTGTACCAGAGCCCCTGAACCAACACACTCCTTGGCAGGCTTTAGACCACAATGGAGCACGAGCTGATTAGCTCCACAAGCAGCACTCCCAAAGGGAGATTGCAGCAGGTACTAGACCCTGCTGGGGAAAATTCTACTTCTTGGGGTCAGCCTTCACACAGCTACTCCTACAATGTGGTCAGAACCAGTCCTTATAGTCAGCTAGCCTGAAGGTCAACTTGACCCACAGGTGGTCCAACAACAATCAAGACTCAAGTACAAAAGGAGGGCTCACATAAACTATACAAGGGACATCTTGGAGCACCTAGCTTGGGTGATCAGGGAGACAGTGCCATTGAGCCCCATAGGACACCTACTACATGAGGCCACCCTACCAAGACTGGGAGACGTAGCAGATCTACCTAGAAATAAATACAGAGAGGCAGCCAAAATGGGGAAACAAGGAAACATGCTCCAAATAAAATAACAGGTGAAATTCCCAGAAAAAGAATGAAATGAAATGGAGACAACCAACCTTCCAGATCAGATACAGAGTTCAAAACAATGGTTATAAGGATGCTCTAAAAACTTAGGGGAAGAAGGAATGAACTCCGTGAGAACTTCAACAAAGAGATACCAAGCATAAAAAAGAGTTTGAGATTATTCTTTGATCAGCTTCACTGCTTCACTTTTATCTTGGGTCTGATTCAAATTGGGTTGCTCGTTATTTGTTCCTCTGACCTTATTTGTCCTTGGGTTTGGCTGGTGAAAATGGCATTAATTGGGACTCTGTTATTTATCTCCTTGACCAGGGAAGTTTAGGCTATTTGTTGTCTGGTTAAAAAGAATGAGAGGTATAAACCATTTGTTCTCAAGTGTAAGGTCTTGTGATTTATTAGCTTTCTGTAAATTGTTCAAATTGTTTGACCTTGTTTAATTGCCTTGTTTTAGTTTCTTCATTCCACTTGTCTAGGAATTCTAGCTTCTTACTATCCTGCATCAGTTATTGTCTTCATATACTTAACTGGCAAGTTATTTTCAACTTGATTTTATGACTATTGAAAAAATTTTTGCTTTGATGTGTTACATAGCCTTTAAAAGAATGGCAAAGGTGGATAGCTACAGACCAGGTTGGAGCACCACAACCCTGCCCCTGCACAGCTCATCCTCTGTAGAAGGCAGAGGTTGATGGGCAGTGGTCACAGCCTATCCTTGCAGTTGACTGGCGTGGGTAAATCCCTCCCATTGATCTTCCAACAGCAATCAAAGCTCAACTACAAGAGGAAGGTGTACTCAACCCACAGGAAGGGTGCAGGTTAAGTACCCAGCTTGGATGATAAGGGAGTCTCTGCCACTGGACCCTACAGGACACCTATCATATTAGGCCACACTTCCAAGACATGGAGTCAAAGCAGCTCTATCTAATACATAGAAACAAACAAAGAGAGGCTAACATAATGAGGAGACAAAGAAACATGGCCCAAGTGAAAGAACAGATCAAAACTACAGAAAAAGAGCTAAACAAAATGTAGACAAGCTATCTCTATAAGACACGGAGTTCAAAACAATGGTTATAAAGATGCTCAAGGAACTTAGTGAGGACCTCAGCAGCGTAAAAAAGATCCAGTCAGAAATGAAGGATTCACTAATTGAGATAAATAACAATTTATGGGAAAATAACAGTAGAGTGGATGAAGCCAAGAATCAAATTAATGATTTGGAACATAAAGAAGCAACAAACAACAAGTCAGAACAACAAGAAGAAAAAAAGACTCCAAAGAAATGAGGATAGTATAAGCAGCCTCTGCAACAACTTCAAGAAGTCCAGTATTCACATCACAGGGGTGCCAGAGGAGAAGAGAAAGAGCAAGAAATTGAAGACTTATTTGGACAAATAATGAAGGAGAACTTCCTCAATCTGGCAAAGGAAATAGACTTCCAGGAAGTCCAGGAAGCTCAGAGAATCCCAAAGAAGTTGGACCCGAGGAGGAACACACCAAGGCACATCATCATTACATTACCCAAGACTGAAATGAAGGAGAGAATCCTAGAAGCAGCAAGAGAAAAGGAGATAGTTACCTACAAAGAAGTGCCCATAAGACTGTCAGCTGATTACTCGAAAAAAAACCTCTCAAGCAAGAAGGGGCTGGAAAGAAGTATTCAAAGTCATGAACAGCAAGGATCTACATCCAAGATTACTTTATCCAGGAAAGCTATCATTTAGAATGTAAGCACAGATAAAGTGCTTCCCAGTAAGGTCAAGTTAAAGGAGTTCCTCATCACCAAGCCCTTATTATGTGACAGGTTAACAGGACTTATCTAAGAAGAAATATGAACAGTAAAATGACAACAAACTCACAACTATCAGCAACTGAATAAAAAAAACAAACTAAGCAAACATCTAGAACAGGAATAGAATCAGTGAAATGCAGATCATGTGGAGAGTTATAAGTGGGGAGTCGGAGTGGGGAGAATGGGGGAAAAGGTACAGGGAATAAGAAGCATAAATGGTACATACAAAATAGACCAGGGGAGGTTAAGAATGGTGTAGGAAATGGAGAAGCCAAAGAACTTATATGTATGACCCATGGACATGAACTAAGGTGGGGAAATGATGGTGGGAGGGGGTACAGGGCAGAGGGCGGTAAAGGGGAGAAAAAAATTGGACAACTGTAATAGTATAATCAATAAAATATATTTTTAAAAAGAATACAGTTTTCTAAAGGTTTTGGGTTTAAAAAAGACTGTCAGCTGATTTCTCAAAAGAAACTTTGCAGGCTAGAAGGGATTGGCAGGAAATAGCCAAAGTCGTGAAAAGCAGAGACCTATAGCCAAGACTGCTCTACCCAGCAAAGCTATCATCTAAAATTGAAGGGCAGATAAAGAACTTCCCAGACAAGAAAAAAGATAAAGGAGTTCATCACAAAACCATTCAAATCATTATTATATGAAATATTAAAGGGACTTATTTAAGAAAAATAAGATCAAAACTAGGAACAATAAGATGGCAAAAATACATATCTATCCACAATTGAATCTAAAAAACAAACTAAGCAAACAAAAAGAACAGAGACAGTATCATGGATATGGAGAGCCTTTTAATGGTTGCCACATGGGAGGGAGGTGTAAGGTAATGGATGAGGAGTTGAGAGGATTAAGATGTACAAATATGTAGTTACAGAATAGCCATAGGATGTAAAGTACAGCACAGGAAATGGAGTAGCCAAAAAATTTACATGCATGACCCATGAATATGAACATTGGTTGGGGGTGATGCAGACACTGGTCCACAGTGTCTGCAACATTATAGATGAAATGAGACATTCTCATGGACTACTGAGTCTGGTGAAGGAAAAGGGACAGCAAGGCTTTTCTCTTGAGGGGAGCAAAAGCCTTGGCCCTTGTCCTCACTGGCCTTTGTTAGGTTTCTCGGAATGTTACATCATGGTCCTCATTTACTATGCACAGGTTCATTTTAAGTGGTTACCTTTTACAGAAAACAAAAGAGCCAATGCTACTAATCACATCACAGAAGAAGGATATTTGCAAATGAAAAGGCAAAAGTAGTTGAACTGGGCCCTGGCTGGTGTAGCTCAGTGGATTGAGCGCGGGCCTGCGAACCAGAGGATCTTGGTTTGATTCCCAGCCAGGGCACATGCCTGGGTTGCAGGCCAGTTCCCAGCAGGGGATGCAGTTCCCGGCAGGGGGCGCACAAGAGGCAACCATACATTGATATTTCTCTCCCTCTCTCCTTCCCTTCCCTTCTAAAGATAAATAAATAAAATCTTTAAAAAAAAGAGTAGTTGAACTGGTTATTTCATCCTTGGAAGGTTTAGCATGGATTTTAGAAAGTCACTTTGCAGTAAATGTTTGCCACTGGGGACTGGGCCCATGCCATGCAGAATGGTCTCCTACATGTCCCACCTTGTTTTTAGTTAGGACCCTATAGATCCCACAAGGCTTGCTACTTGTTCATCTCCCACACGACCCTGGGAAAGTAATTTGCAAATACATCAAAGTACATAGAGCATTATTATTATTTTTTTTTAATATTGTATTTATTTATTTATTTATCTTTAGAGGGGAAGGAGAGAGGGAGAGAAACATCAATGTAGGGTTGCCTTTCGTGCGTCCCCTGCTGGGAGTTGGCCCGCAGGGAACCAGACTGCAACCCAGGCATGTGCCCTGACTGGGAATCGAACCGCGATCGTCTGGTGCGCAGGCCCGAGCTCAATCCACTGAGCTACACCAGCCAGNCTCGGCATGTTACATCATGGTCCTCATTTACTATGCACAGGTTCACTTTAGGTGGCTACCTTTTACAGAAAACAAAGGAGCCAATGCCACTAATCACATCACAGAAGAAGGATATTTGCAAATGAAAAGGCAAAAGTAGTTGAACTGGTTATCTCGTCCTTGGAAGGTTTAGCATGGATTTTAGAAAGTTACTTTGCAGTAAATGTTTGCCACTGGGGGCTGGGCCCATGCCGTGCAGAATGGTCTCCTACATGTCCCACCTTGTTTTTAGTTAGGACCCTATAGATGCCACAAGGCTTGCTACTTGTTCATCTCCCACACGACCCTGGGAAAGTAATTTGCAAATACACCAAAGTACATAGAGCATTATTATAATCAGTAAGCAACCAGTGGTTTAAGAGACCCACATTCTCAGATTAAGCCCATCCATCATTGTCAGGCAGTATCGATCAAATAGATAACATTCAAAGAACTCTGAGGGCCTATTTTGAGTCAGGGTCAGATACTGAAAGGGCCATAAAATTCTGGGGAAACAAACTCATTTCAGGCTTGGGCCCTTATCATTTAAATTGAGGGTATTAGCAAAGCAGGTTTCATAGGATTTTATGCTTTCTCTCTTAGGCCTCATTGCCCTGCGGAACCTACCCTCTCCAGCACAGGGCCACACCCACCTCCAGCATTGTTTCAGGCTTAGGTTAAGCAAGAAGTAAGGCAGTCAGTAGATTAGGAGACTTCTTGCAGACAGAAGGAGGACTCAGGCTATGTCAGAATTGAGGGGTAAGGGTCCATCACCCCCTTTTTCTATAGCCCCCCAAGTCCTTCCCTGAGGGCCTCCATGTGATCATGCCTGTCTTAGGTCACCCCGCCCTTGAGGGATCTTACCCATCATTGGCTAACCGACCAAGCACTGGGGACCAGGCAGAGTGAAGTAAAGTGGGCAGAGGTGGTGCTCCTGCCAGGAAGATAAGCTTTGTCTCCTTAGTGGCTTATAGTCTGAAGGTTGTTCACTCAGCCTTAGCCATGGAGGGGTTACAGCTTCTGAAACGAGGCAGGGCAGCTCCCAACAGGGGGGATTACCTGAGGGAGTGGTATATGCTGGATGAAGGGTGGGAAAGGGGGAAATATTAGGACAATATTAGGACAAATATTAGGACTGTAATAGCATAATCACTAAAATAGAATTTAAAAGAATAAAAATAAAAGAATGGTAGAGGATTAAAATCCAATTTATTTTTCTCAACAGATTTGATTTATTCTAAATAAATCATAACTTTTAAAAATCCTCACCTGAGGCTATATTGATTTTATAGAGATAAGAAGGGAGAGAGGGAGTGAGAGAGAGAGACAGAGACAGATGGAGAGAGAAAAACATCAATTGGTTGCCTCCTGTATGCACCCCAACTGGGGATGGAACCCACAACCTTTTGGTTGTATGGGATGATGCTCCAACCAACTGAACAACTTGGCCAGGGCAATTTTATTCTAAATTTTAAGTCTAGACTTTTTCTTATATGGTGTTACATGAAAAGGGAAAGTGAATATTTTGAATTTTTTGTTTTCATTTTTTTCCAGTGATCTCTGAACTTTTTATTGGCTTCCTGTCCCCACCACCAAAGGGGCCCCTCATTTCCGCTGCCTTTAATGTCTCCAAACTGGTGTCATTGACCTCAGACACCATGTTTCTGTCCACACTCCTGAAGGTAGTGGTCTTTTGGTTGGATTGTATGAAGTGACTGTTGTCCAGGACTTCACCAAGGTTGAAGTCTTCCCTTTCTTTCAGCAAGTGGTGGTAGCTGGCTACCTCACCCTCCAGCTTGACCTTTATATTCAGCAGGGTCTCGTACTCCTGGGCCTGGCACTGCCCCTCTGCCTGGGGCTGGGCCATCTCTGACTCCATGTGCAGCACCAGGATCTGGTTGAACTGTTCCATCTGCATGGCAGAGTGTGTCTCCACCTCCCTCATGCTATTCTCCAAGCTAGCCTTCAGATTTCTCATGGAGTGCAGGTTGATCTCCAAGGACTCAATTGTATGTCTCAGCTCCATGAGTGTCATCTCAGCAGCTCCTATCTCTGTAGTCTGCAAGGTGACCACTGTGGTGCTCTCCTCAACTGCTGGTACCAGTACTTGTCTAACTCCTTCCGTTCTTCCAAGCCAGCCCGTCATACTAGACCCAGATATCTGCCCTGATTTTGCTGATGTCCTGAGATGTGGGGGCATCCAACTCCACCATCAACTCAGAGATGACAATCGGGTTTTGTAAACCATTTACTTCCTCCTTCATGAAGAACAGCTCTTCCTTGAGAGCCTCAATCTCTGTCTCCAGCTGCAGCCGAGTGATACTGGATATTAATGAGTGGTATCAATGACCTTTTGGAGCCCACTGATGTCACTCTCTACAGATGGATACATGGCCAGCTCCATCTCATGCTTGACTCTGAAGTCATCAGCAGCAGCAAGACAGGCATTGTCAATCTGCAGAATGATGCATCATTGTCCATAGAACCTGTAGAGATCTGAGCCCTCAGGTCCTAAACAGTCTTAAAATAATGCCCCAGCCTCTGATCTGGCATCCCTTCTTCTCCAGATGTTCCTGATTTTGTTCTCCAGCCTCTGATTATCAGCCTCCAGTTGTCTCAGCCTCTCCAGGTAGGAGGCAAAGCAGTCATTCAGGCATTGCATAGTCTCCTCCTTGCTCTGGATGTTGCCTATACCCACAAACCCCTGGCCATCCCCATAGCAAGACCCCTGGACCCCAGCCACCCTCATGCTGATGGAGTGGGAAACAGAGACCTGGGAGCTGAAGCCCCTTGTGCCTGCATAGACGCTGGCCATGCTACTGGCTGGCCGGACCCAATAGCTGGGCATGGAGTCCAGGGTCTGGCAGTTTGTGGAAAGCTGGAGTGGGTACTGAAGCTCATGTTGTTCTGGGAGGAAGACGAGAGCTGAGACTCAGTCAAGCAGCAGTTCAATTTTTATTTTCAAAAAGTATTTAGCAAAACAAGTTAAAAAGTCATTTAAAAGCATATTTTATATCTATGAATTTTACATTTTAAAGTAGTTTATATAGTGTAAGGTTATTTTTAATTGTTCCTAGTGTTTTCTACCATGTGCATTTTAGTATAATTTCTTTTTTGTTTGTTTCATTGTGCTTCACTTAATTGCACTTCACAGATGTTGCATTTTTTTATAAATTCAAGTCTAGTGGCAACCTTGTGTTAAGCAAATCAATCAGCACTATTTTTACAACATCATTTGCTCACTTTGTGTCTGTTTCACATTCGGGTAATTCTTGTAATATTTCAAATATTTTCATTATTATTATTATATGTGTTAGGGTGATCAGTGATCTCTAATGTTCCTATTGTAATTGTTTTGGGGTCCCATGAACTGCACCTACATACAATGGTGAACTTAAATGTGTGTGTTCTAACTGCTCCACTGATTGTCCATTCCCCCATCTCTTCTCTCCTCTGAACTTCTTATTCCCTGAGGCACAACAATATTGAAATTAGGCCAGTTAAAACCCTATAATGATCTCTAAGTTTTCAAGTGAAAGGAATAGTCACACATTTCTCATTATAAATCAAAAGCTAGAAAAGATTAAGCTTACTGAGGAAGTTGAAAAGCCAAGATAGGCCAAAAGCTAAACCTCTTCCACCAAACAGTTAGCCAAGTTGTGAATGCAAAGGAAAAGTTCTTCAAGGAAATTAAAAGTGCTACTACAGTAGCACTTTTAAAGAAGCTGTTTAGCACTTCCTCTCTACTGACACAACTTATAAAAAAGTGAAATGGCCTTATTGCTGATATGGAGAAAGTTTTAGTGGTCTAGGTAGAAGTTTGAACTGTCCACAGCATCCTCTTAAGCCGAAAACCTAATCCAGAGCAAGTTCCTGACTCTCCAATTCTGTGAAGACTGAGAGAGGTGAGGAAGCTGTAGAAGAAAAGTTTGAAGTTAGCAGAGTTTGGTTCGTGAAGTTTAAGGAAAGAAGCTGTTTCCACAATATAAAAGTACAAGGTGAAGCAGGAAGTTGTAGAAGGTACAACAAGTTATCTGGTAAGACCTAGCTAACTATGAAGATGGCTATACCAGTCTTGTGTTAGAAGATGACATCTAAAATTGTTTTATCTAGAAAGAAGTCAATGTCTGGCTTCAAAACTTCAAAGGACAGATTGGCTCTCTTGTTAGGGGCTAATGCAGCTGGTGAGTTTAAGTTGAAGCCAATGCTCACTTACCATTCCAAAGATCTCAGGGCCTTTAAGAATTATGCTAAAATCTACTTTGCCTGTATTAAATAAGTGGAACAATAACGCCTGATGACATCTGTTTGCAACATGACTTACTGCTACTTAAGCCCACTGTTGAGATCTTAATTTAATTAAAAAAAAAACATTTTAGGTTTGTATTTATTTATTTAGAGAGAGAGGAAGGGAAGGAGAAAAAGAGGGAAATATCAATGTGTGATTCCCCCTTGAGAGCCCCCTACTGGAAGCCTGTCCTGCAACCCAGGTATGTGCCCTGACTGGGAATCGAACTGGTGACCCTTTGGTTTGCAGGCCCGAGTTCAATCCACTGAGCTACACCAGCCAGGGCAAATATGGATACACTATTTTTAAGTAAAGTCCATAGTTTCTTTAGTTTTAACTCAGTGATTTAACAGGTGTGCAGTAAGAATTTTTGAAACATGTAATACTTGACTATTTATCAGGGGCACTGGCCTCTTTTCCCTTAAATTGTCGCACACACAAAAATGACAACAGCCAAACAACAATAGATGTCCAGTGTGAATGAATCAAAGATGACACCACTTTTTTGTCAGATCAGCAAAAAATGTGTATTTTTAGTAATTAGTTTGTGTGTGCTATGAGATCAAAAAGGTTGAAAATTGCTATTTTAACCTAATGTTCTTCTTCCATTCCAGGATCCCATTCAGAATGCCACATTACATTTAGTTGGCAAGGCTCTTCTGGGTTGTGACAGTTTGTCATACTTTCTTTATTTTTGACGGCTTTGACGGTTTTGAGGAGTATTGATTACATTTTAGTATTCCTCTCTACTGAAATTTGTCTGATGCTTTTCTTATGATTAGAGGAGGTCACCGAGGCCAGGTTACATTTTCATCACATCATATCAAGGGTGCATACTAGCAACATAACTTATGAGTATTGATGTTAGCCTGGTCACCTTGCCGGGGGAGCGTCTGCCAGGTTTCTCTGCTGTGCAGCTACCGGCGCCCCCCCCCGCACCCCCTCCTTGCATACCATACTCTTTGGGCCTCTTTATGTACAGCCCACACGGAAGGAGTGGGGTTATGATCCCTAGTGTCTGAGTGTTTTATAACAAAAATTATTCTGCTCCATATTCCTTCCAGAATTTAGTGTCAGAAAGAGTTAGTCTCTCCTGGCATGCTTGTGTACCTCTATTTATCGGAGGAGTCCTACATGATCCACCTTGGATGATCTTCTATTACCTGGACTGTTAAGTAAACTGAGAGCTAACAGGTGGGTCATTTGCAGAAGGTCCAGGTTCCCAACAAGATTTTCCCTTCCTCCGATCACTTTTTCTCACTCTTTATTGTAATTGCCTCATTATAAATGTGCTAATTATATTGTAATGCCTCAAACTCCTTTTGGAGTTAGGCAGAGTAGAAATTACAAGCCAGCCAGCTTTCACCTTGTCACCCCTCCCTCACGACCACTCTTGGTGTTTTTCCAGGAAAGTGACAGACGAAGTACTCCCTCCAGGCATTGCTCCTATCCAGACAGAATGGCAGCCCCAGGAAACAGCACCCTGAATCTGGTATTTACTGGGAATTGGGGTGAGGTGGGGGAAATAGATGTTGGTGGTGGGGATGTTATTCCTTGACTAGGAGTTTAGCCCCAGTCTTCCTGCCAGGGTCATATTGCATAGTGGTTAGTAATATGTGCTGTAAACTCAGATTCCTTGGGATAAAATGCTGTTTCTGCCAGCCACTGTTCTTGATCATGAATAAATTGCTTAACAGTTCAGGGGCTCAGTGTCCCTACTTGTAAATGGAGGTAAGAGTTGTGCTTTATGGGCTTTTGTAAGAGAGTAAATGAAATACTACAATACGTGTAAAGCACATAGAAGAACCCCTGGCATTTTGTAATTTATTAGTGTTAGTCCTGTTCTGTTTTTCTCTTTTCTATAGCCTTGTCCCCCACCCCGGCCCTCATGATCTTCTGGGCTCCCTGCTGCAAAGCCCTCCAGTTTCTATTACAGAGATGTGTGCCACTCGCTGTCCTGCTCCAGCTGCTCCTTTCCCTCTGTTGACAGCATCCTGGGCTCCCTGGCTGGCCCGTTGTCCACACGATGGGGGACTCCACACTTCAACCGTGGTGAGGTTGTGCCCTGTGAGTGGCCCTGTGGGGAGAGGGGAGGACTCCTAAGAGAAGAAGAGGAGAACCAGGACGTTGAGAGACAAGACTCCTAAATTTGTGGTGAAGAGATTGGGGCGGGATGCTGGGAATTTTCCAAGAGCAAGTGAGCAAAGGAATCAGAGCTGGGAGAATTATTATCATCAAGCTGCCTTTACAGTTTTGTTTACCAGAAGTTATGTAATGAGCTCAAAAGACAGTATTTAAAAAAACTCATATAATACAATTTTTGATAATACAAAAAAGTCCCCCATTTAGTTTCTAAGTAAAAATCCCCATTTAATCGCTTAAGTAAAATTAACATGTGAAAGACATGAAGTTCAAATTTTTGTCCCACTCACCTAAATTTCTTTCCCCTTCTCCTCTTCCTTCCTCCATCTCCTCCCCTTTCTCCTTGCCTTCCCCACTCCCCACCTTTGCCTCACTGCGGTGTCCTGACCGGAAGTTGGTAAAGCTGTGGTTCTCTTAGTACCTAAAAGCTGAGTGACTCCTGCTGAATGCGTGTCATGTCCTCTGTCCCTCCAAAATTAAATTAATCTAATCCCAAATCTGCCATGTGTACCATTCTTCTAACTAGTCAAAAATTAATGGAATACAGAAAATTACCAGAGGATTTGTGAATAACCTCCAATTTAGAAAAGAAAAACAAACACTTAGCTTTTATAGCAGTCATTTTAAATAAAATTATATCCAAGCAGCCTATACCTAATCCGAAGTTATTACAAGTCTTGAAGCTACCTGAGGAGTAGTGAGGTAGAACAGAACAGCGAGCCCGAATGCCTGTCGGACTGGGCCCACTCTCTGATGGTCCTAATCTCTGCGAACTCAATTGTGAAGTTAGCAGCAGGCTAGTTGTGGCTCTTGCTCACCGTGTTTTGGAGGAAAGTCCACCCAAGTGTATTATCTCCAGTCTCAGATAAGTAGTGCAGATAGACACATTTCTGTCCTCCTGGAAATTTAGCAATTTTTTTAAAGTTTAGAGATTTGCCATATTGTCACCCTCCGTAACTAGACCTAATCTTAGGTTCTCCTTTATTTTAAACAGTTTATTGAGGTCTAATTGACAAACCACAAAGAATATATATATGTGGGGGGAGTATCTTTTCTTTCTGAACTTATTTTTAATTTTATTTTTCCATTATTATTTATACTCCTTATACTCCCCTCCCCTCTTCAATCACCACCCTGTAGTCTGTGTCCGTGAGTTCTTTTTCCGTTTTGCTTGATTCCTCCACTCCCTAACCTCCCCCCATAGCTGTCATCCAGCTCTCTATGTATGAGTCTGTTTCTATTTTGCTTGTTAGTTCAGTTCCTTCATTAGATTCCATATATGGTAATCACACAGTATTTGTGAAATCATATAGTTAGTACTTGTCTTTCTCTGACTGGCTTATTTCACTTAGGGTAATATTTTCCAGGTCTATCCGTTCTGTTACAAAGGGTACGATTTTCTTCTTTTTTTACGACCAAGTAGTATTCCATTGTGTAAGTGTCCCACGGTTGTTTTATCCACTCATCTACTGATAGACACTTAGGCTGCTTCCATATCTTGGCCACTGTAAATAATGCTTCAATGAACGTAGGGGTGCTTATGTTCTTTCAAGTTAGTGTTTCAGGTCTTTGTGTAAACTCCCAGAGGCAGAATTGCATAAGACATACATTTTTAATTTTTTAATGTATCTCTGTATTGCTTTCTGTAGTGGCTGCACCAATCTGCATTCCCACCAACAGTACAAAAAGTTCCCCTTTTTATACATCTTTGTCAGTGCTTGTTGTTTGTTGATTTATTGATGATAGACATTCTGAATGGTGTGAGGTGATATCTCATTGTGGTTTTAATTTGCATTTCTCTGATGAAATATGACATTGAGTATCTTTTCATATGCCTATTGGCCATATGTATGTCCTCTTTGGAGAAGTGTCTATTCAGGTACCTTGCCCACTTTTTAATTGGATTGTTTGTTTTTTGGTGTTGAGTTTTTTAAGTTCTTTATAAATTTCAGATATTAACCCTTATCAGATATATCATCAAATATGTTCTCCCATTCAGTGGGATGTCTTTTTATTTTGTTGATGGTTTCTTTTCCTGTGCAAAAACTTTTAATTTGATGTAGTACCATTTGTTTATTTTTTCTTTTATTTCCCTTGCCTGAGGAGATATATTAGATAAAATATTGGTACAAGCAATGTTGGAGATTTTATTGCCTATGTTTTCTTCTAGTATTTTTATGGTTTTGGATCTAACATTTAAGTCTTTAATACATTTTAAATTTATTCTTTTTAAAAAATTATTTTATTTATTTATCTTTAGAAGGGAAGGGAAAGAGACGGGGAGAAAAATACCAATGTATGGTTGCCTTTTGTGTGTCCCCTGCTGGGAACTGGCCTGCAACCCAGGCATGTGCCCTGACTGGGAATCAAACTGAGGTTGTTTGGTTCACAGGCCTATGCTCAATCCACTGAGCTACACCAGCCAGGGCTTAAATTTATTCTTTTGTTTGGCATAAGAAGGTGGTCTAGTTTCACTTTTTTGCATGTACCTGTCTAATTATCCCAACTCCATTTATTGAATAAACTATCTATAGCCCATTTTATGTACTTGCTTCCTCTGTCAAATATTAATTGACTATAAAAATAAAAGTTTATTTCTGAGCTATCGTGTTCCATTGATCTATGTGTCTGCTTTTTATGCCAGTACCATGCTGTTTTGATTACTATGGCTTTATAGTATAGTTTGATAATAGGTTGGGTGATTTCTCTAACTTTGGTCTTCTTTCTCAAGATCACTGTTGCTATTTGGGGCTTTTTGTGGTTTTATATAAATTTTTGAAATATTTCATCTAGTTCTATGAAATGCATCATTGGTATCTTGATAGAAATTGCATTGAATCTATAGATTGGTTTGGGTAGTACGGATGTTTTAATAAAGTTAATTCTTCCTATCCATGAACATGGTATGTACTTCCACTTATTTGTATCTTCCACAATTTCTTTCTTCAGTGTCTTATAATTTTCCTAGTACAAGTTTTTAATATCCTTGATTAGATTTGCTCCTGGGTATTTTATTGTTTTTAAAACAATTGTGAATGGGACTGTTTTCTTAATTTCCATTTCTGATAGTTCTTACTGGCATATAAAAATGCAACTGATTTCTTGATATTAATTTTTTGTATCCTGCTACTTTACTAAATTAATTTATCTGTTCTAATAGTTTCTTGGTGGAATCTTTAGGGTTCTCTATGTATAGCATCGTGTCATCTGCCAATAAAGACAGTTTTACTTCTTCCTTTCCAATTTTATTTCTTTATCTTGGCAGATTGTTGTGGCTAGGACCTCCAATACTATGTTGAATGAAAGTGGTGAAAGTGGAGATGTTTGTCTTGTTCCTGGTCTTAAGGAAAACACTTGCTAATATTTAGTTGAGGATTTTTGCATCTATGTTCATCAGGGATATTGGCCTATAATTTACTTTCTTTGTAGTGTCTTGTTTTGGAATTAGAATAATGCTAGCCTTGTAAAATGAGCTTAGGAGTCTTCCCTCCTCTGGAACGTTTTGAAATAGTTTGAGAAGAAGAGGTGTTAGTTCTCAGAATGTTTGATAAAATTCACCTGTGAAGTCATCTGGTCCAGGGCTTTTGTTTGTTGGGAGTTTTTTTTTTTTAATTTATTTATCTTTAGAGAGGAAGGGAAGGAGAGAAGGAGAGAAATATCAATGTATGGTTGCCTCTCATGAGTCCCCTGCTGGGAACTGGCCTGTAACCCAGGCATGTGCCCTGACTGGGAATCGAACCGCGATCGTGTGGTTCGCAGGCCCGCACTCAATCCACTGAGCTACACCAGCCAGGGCTGAGTTTTTTTATTATTGCTTCATTTTCACTAGGCATAATCTGTCTATTTGGATTCTCTGATTCTTCCTGATTTAGTTTTAGAAGATTGTATGTGTTCTAGGAATTTATCCGTTTCCTCCAGGTTGTCCAATTTGTTGGCATATAGTTGTTCATAATATTTTCTTACAGTCTTTTGTATTCCTTTGGTGTCAGTTGTTATTTTTCCTCTTTCATTTCTGATTTTATTTATTTCGGCCTCTCTCTCTTTTTCTTGATGAGTTTGGTTAAAAGTTTGTCAATCTTGTTCATCTTTTCAAAGAACCATCTCTTGGATTCATTGATCATTTGTTTACTTTTTTTAGACTTTATTTCATTTATCTGCTCTGATCTTTATTATTTCCTTCCTTCTACTCACTTTCAGCTTTGTTTATTGTTCTTTTCAAGTTTCTTGAAGTGTGAAGTTTGATTGTTTGTTTGAGCTTTTTTTTATTTCTTGAAATAGGCCTGTAATGCTATGAGTTCCCCTCTTAAGATTGTTTTCCCTGTGTCCCCCAGATTTGGGGTTATTTTGCTCTCATTTTCTTTTTTTTAAGATATCTTCTGATTTTTCCTTGATCTCATTGTTGACCCACTTATTGTTTAATAACATGTTATTTAGCTCCCATGTCTTTGTGTATTTTTTGTGTTCTTCTTGTGATTGATTTCTAGTTTCTTAGCATTGTGGTCAAAGAAGGTGCTTGATATGATTTCAGTCTTCTTAAATGTATTGAATTGTTTTATTCCTAACATGTGGTCTGTCCTAGAATTTGTTACATGTGCATTTGAAAGGAATGCTTTGGGGTGAAATGTTCTGAAGATACTACTTAAATACACTTGATCTAGTGTGTCATTTAAAGCTGCTTTCTCCTTGTTGATTTTCTGCTTGGAAGATCTATCCATTGAAGTCAATAGAGTATTAAAATCCCATATTATGACTGTATTTATGTTGATCTTTCCCTTTACATCCATCAAGATTTGCTTGTTGGTTGCATAAATGTTTACTGGGGTTATATCCTCTTATTGGATTGTTCCCTTTATTATTATATAGTGTCCTTCTTTGTCTCTTACTATATAGCTTTAGTTTTAAAATCTATTCTGTTATATAAATATTGCTACTCTAGCTTTTTTTCCTTTTCATTTGCATAAAATATTTTTTCTATCCCTTTACTTTTAGTTTGTGTGTGTCTTTTATTCTGAGGTGGGTCTCTTAGAGACAGTGTGTGTATCTTGTTTTCTTATCCATGCAACTACCCTCTGTCTTTTGATTAGAGCATTTAAACCATTTATATTTAAAGTAATTATTGATAGATACATATTTATTGTCATTTGTTTTAAAATTATTTTCCTCTTCTTTAAAAAATTTTTCTTCTTCTTAAAGCAAGCCCTTTAACATGTGTTGCAACACTAATTTGGTGGTCAGAACTCCTTTAGCTTTTTTTTTTCTTGTCTGGGAAGCTCTTTATTCTCCTTCAATTTGAAATGATAGCCTTGCTGGGTAAAGTAGCCTTGGTTTTAGGTCCTAGCTTTTCATCATCTTGAAATTTTCATGTCAATCCCTTCTGGCCTGAAACGTTTCTGCTGAGAAATGAGGTGACGGTCTAATGAGGGCTCCTTTGTAGGTAATTAACTGCTTTTCTCTTGCAGCTTTTGAGATTCCTTGTCTTTCAGCCTTGCCATTTTAATTATGATTTGTTTTGGTGTGGTCTCCTTTGGGTCCACATTTTTGGGGGGTCTCTGCATTTCCTGGACTTGTGTGTCTTTCTCCTTCACCAGTGTAGGGAAGTTTTGGGTCATTATTTGTTCAAAAAGATTCTTGATCCCTGGCTCACTCTCTTCTTTTGGTATTCCCTTGATGTAGATGTTATTATACTTCATGTTGTTTCAAGAGTTTCTTAAACTCTCCTCATTTTTTAAAATTCTATTTTCCTTTTTCTGCTCTTAATTGGGTATTTTTTTCTACCTTGTCTTCCAAATCATGATTCGATCCTCTGCTTCATCTAACTTATGCTTATTCCTTCCAGTGTAGTATTTATTTCAGGTATTGCATACTTTATTTCTGACTGGTCCTTTTTTATGCTTCCTACGTCTTTTACCATGCTGTTTAGTATCCTTATAATCATTACTCTAAGCCCTCTGTCTGATAAATTGCTTGCCTACCTTTCATTTAGTTCTTCTGGAGAATTCTCTTCTTCTTTCATTTGGAGCCTTTTGCTTTGTCTTCCCATTTTGGCTACCTCTTTGTGTTTGTTTCTATATATTAGGTAGATCTACAAAGATTTTGGTGAAGACCTATGTCAGGTGCTGCCTGTGACTGGCCCAGGGCAACCAGTTTATAGCTATCAATGATCCACAGCTTGTGGTTCCTTCTGCTCAGCTGGGTATGTGCAGTGAGAACCAAACTGCACACCAAAGCCAGCTCTTACCAGCACAAGGCCTTGGGAGGGCCAGCTAAAGTTGCAGAGCTCCCAGGGATCTGTCTTTGCTCACAGGCCTTCTGTTGGGCTTAATCACTGAAGTAGCCTCCAGCTGTACTCCTTAGCACCGTGGTTTAAGATTAAGCCCTGGGGTGCCACGGGGTCGGGCAGGGATTCCTGCAGGTGGGGCTATTGCTTCCCCCAGGCTGATGCTGCATAGAGAGAAGTACTCTGTCTGAAAAAGGTGGCTTCTGCAGTATGTGGAAAGACTCAGGACAGTGATCCTGGTGGCTGACCCTTCAGCTCTCTCCCCAGAGCCTCCAGCCCCAGATTCTCCTCATGTAGCCCTAATCTACTCTGCTGGAGCCTAGGGTAAGTGGATGCAAACAAAATTCTGTGCATTGGCCCTTTAAGAGACTCTCTGTGTCACTAGTCATCTCTCCTGGTGTACAGAAACCCCACCTCTTTTCACAGTCAGATGTTATTTTGGTTCCTTTCTTGGTTCTGGTGATCTAGGCTGGGGAGTCCATCTTGGGGTGTAGACCCCGCACTTCTCGGGCAGAACACCCTGGCCACTGAAATATCCCTTCAGAACTCAATTGCAACCCATGAGAACCCAGCAATCCCTCTCATGCCTCCATACTTCCTACCAGTCTCGTTGTGGTGATGCGTTTTCTTCCCCAAGTCCTTGGTTATAAGGCTTCTCTCCAGCTAGTGTTCAGTTCCTTATTCAGGATGATTTTTCTATAATTTACTTATAATTCCAGTTTGATCCTGAGAGGAGGTTATGTAGCTTCCACCTACATCACTGCCAATTTCGATCTCCCAGAATATATTTAAAGTGTACAATTTTGTAAGTTATAACATACATGTACCCCTGGAAAACAATCTCCACAAAAAAGATAATTAACATATTCACTACCCAGAAAACTTTTCTGGTGGCCCTTGGTAATTTCTCCCTTTTACCCTTCCTCCTCCCCAAGCAACCACACATCTGCATTCTATCTTTTTAGCTTAGTTTGCATTTGCCATGACTTTATATAAGTAGAGCCACACAATGTGTACCCCTTTTGTGTGTGGCTCCTTTCACTCAACATAATTAATTTGATATTCAACCACATTTTTTAAAAGATTTGATTTATTTTAGACAGAAGGGGAGGGAGAAAGATGGGGAAGCATCAATGTGTGGTTGCCTCTCATGCGCCCCCTACTGGGGAACTGGCCCACTACCCAGCCATGCGCCCTGACTGGAAATTGGACCCTTGACCCTTTGGTTCTCAGGCCAGTGCTCAATCCATTGAGTCACATTGGCCAGAGCTCTATTCTTTTTTTAAAACTGTATTTTATTGATATGCTATTATAGTTGTCCTGATTTTTCTACCTTTGCCTCTCTCCATTCAACACCCCCTACTTTCTCAGGCAATTCCCCCCCCCCCCACCATTGTTCATCTCCATGGGTGATGTATATAAGTTCTTTGGCTACACTATTTTCTATATTGTATTTTACAACTCCATGGCTATTATGGAACTACCTATTTGTACTTCCTAATCCCCTCACCTCCTCATCCATAACCCCACACTGCCCCCATCTGGCAACCATTAAAACACTCTCTGTATCCATGATTTTGTCTGTTCTTGGCTTAGTTTGTTTTTTAGATTCAATTGTTAATGGATTTGTATTTATTGTCATTTTAGTCCATAGTTTTGACCTTCTTATTTTCTTAAATAAGTCTCTTTAATATTTTATGTAATAATGGTTTGGCGATGATGAACTCCTTCAGTTTTTTCTTGTCTGGGAAGCTCTTTGTCTGCCCTTCAATTCTAAATGAATGCTCTGCTGGGTAGAGCAATCTTGGCTGTAGGTCCCTGCTTTTCATGACTTTGAATATTCTTGCCAATCCCTTCTAGCCCCCCAAATTTCTTTTCAGAAATTAGTTGGCAGTCTTAAGGGAACTCACCTGTAGATAACTAACTTCTTTTCTCTTACTGCTTTTAAGAGTCTCTCTTTATCTTGAACCTTCTTTGGCTCTTTAATTTGTTGTGTCTTAGAGTGGGTCTCTTTCCATCTTTCTCGTTTGGGACTCTCTGTGCTTCCTGGACTTGTGTGTCTATTTCCTTCACCAAATTAGAGAAGTTTTCTTTCATTACTTTTTCAAATAGTTTTTCAATTTCTTGCTCTTTCTATTCTCCTCTGTCACCCCTATGATGTGAATGCTGGACCTCTTGAAGTTGTTGCAGTTGTTTCTCATTCTTTTTGCTTTTTTCTTTTTTAAATTTATTTTTTTCACATTTTTTATTGTTGTTTATATCCCAATTTTGGGGGATTCTTTTTTCTTCTTGTTGTTCTGATTGGTTGTTTTTTCTTCTTCTTTATGTTCCAAATCATTCATTAGATTCTCAGCTTCATCTACTCTACTGTTATTTTCCTGTAAATGGTTCTTTATTTCAATTAGTGAATTCTCATTTCTGACTGGATCTTTTTTTTTTATCTTATCTCCATTTTGTTTAGCTCTTTTTCTGGAGTTTTGATCTGTTCTTTCACTTGGGTCTTGTTTCTTTGTCTCCTCATTTTGGTAGCCTCCCTGTGTTTGTTTCTATATATTAGAGCTGCTTTGACTCTGTGTCTTGGTAGCATGGCCTAATGTAGTATGTGTCCTACAGGGTCTAGTGGCACAGTCTCCACTATCACCCAAACTGGGTATTCGAGGTGTGCCCTTCTTGAGGGCTGAGTGTACTCTCATCTTGTAGTGAACCTTGATTGCTGTTGGCAGATCAATGGGAGGGATTTACCCAGGCCAGTCAGCTACAAGGATTGGCTGTGACCATTGACCACCAATCTCTGCCCTCCATGGAGGATGAGCTACAAAGGGGCAAGGCAGTGTTTACTCTGATGTGGTCTGTATCTGTCCACTGGGTTTTCTGGCCCTGGGGTCTCCTGGGTGGTGAAAACCAAGGTCAGCTCCCACCTGTGTTTTGCCTGAGGCCACCCTTCCTGACCTAGAAAGTTCCATGAGAGGGCTACTATTTGTGGTATGCTTAGAGATTCCTAGGTGAAGCCAAGCTGTGAAACTAATCTGGCGGCTGCTAGTGCCTGGCCTGGAGCTCACTGAGTCCAGCTGTTGCCTGTTTGATAGGATTTAGGAAGTTATGGAAAAGCAGCTTGGGTGGGCTGGAGTCTCTGCGGATCTCCAAGGCAGGTCAAACAGTGTTAGCCAGGTTGATGGCTAACATCAACCTGGTTGATTGAGTCTCATATATGTCACCAGCCTGCTGGTTCCATGGCTCTGCATGGGAAGTGATCAGCAAAGGGACAATGACCTCTGCTCACCTTGATGCCATATGCTTCAGCCTCTCCCACTATGCCCTTTATGTCCTTCAAGCCACCACCCTGGTGCTAGAGCTCAGAGAGAGTGAGTCTGCATAGGTGAGTCCGTGTGTGGGTTCTTTAAAAGGAGCTATTTGGGCCTCCAGAAGTTTCTTCTACCAATTTAATCCTTGCTGGTTTTGCTGCCAGAAGTTGTGGGGACTTAATCTTCCTGGCACTGAAACCTTGGGCTAAGGAGCCTGGTGTGGGACTGAAACTCCATGCTCCTGATATATTCCTCCCAAATTTTTATCCACCACATGTGGGTGAGAGACCAGCCCATTTTGTGTCTGTGCCCCTCCTACCTGTCTTGATGGATGTGGTTTCTTTAATTCTGTAGTTGTCAGACTTCTATTCAGCTTGATTTCTGATGTTTCTGAGTAGTGGTGGTTCTACATTTTAGTTGTAATTTTGATGTGGTCGTGCGAAAATGCAAGCCATGTCTGCCTATGCTGCCATCTTGACCAGAAGCCCCCCATTTCACTTCTTAGTACCCCTGCCTCCACCCCAGGTTTCCATAAAGGAGGAAGTATAAGCTTTTTAAAATGTAAATTGGATCATGTCACTCTTCTTTAAAGGACTCAAATTTTCCTTGATATGATCTACAAGGGACTACATGATCAGACCTTGCCTATATCTCTTACCTTACCTTACGACATTCATTGCTCCAAGAGCACAGACCTCCTTCCACTTCTTCAAATTTTTCAACCTCCCTTTTACATCAGGATCTCTCTCTCTCTCCCAAGAGACAATAAGCTCCATGAGGGCAAGGATGTTGGTCTCTTTTTCACCTCTACAAAAGCACCCAGAACAGTGGCTATCTGTACATGTAAAATATTGCTAGATCAATGTAGTCAAGAGTTATTTAAAGCCTGAGCTAAAAGCTAGATGCAAGAATTGGACATAGAAAAACTTAAAAATGAATAATGAATAAGATTTGGTGAATTATTTGACTTCAAATTAAGAATAGAGAAGTATCAGATACGACTAAAGCCTCCCCATAGAAAGCTAAGAAAAAATAAAACATTGAGAACTCACCAAACACAGGAGCTGACAGGTGTCGAACAGTATGGAGAGGTTCGGGATGTAGAGAGAGAGATTTGGGTAGGAATAGTGTGTTCATTTGCAAAGGAGGAATAGTGTGTTCATTTGCGAAGGCAATACATAAAGTGTTCAAGGCCATGGTGGACCATCAGAGAGAAAATACTGATTGGGAAATTGAAAGTGTGGAATGGAAGCTTGCTGAGGTAGAAGTGAGTGCATTCCTCAAAAGATAGATAGTAAAGAAAAGAGGACGATAATAATAGGATTTTAAGGAATGCACCATTTACATAGTGCAGGGAAAATATGAAACAAACAATTGAGCAAAGAATGACCTGAATGGTAGGAAAAAATGGAATATAATGTGTTACAGAAGGCAAGAGAAAGTTTTTTGCAAGAGGTCACTCAAGAAAGGAAAGTGAAATGCCTTAGAGAAATAAAAGCAAACTGAATAGTGTTTGGAGGGATAAAAGTGAGATCCTTGGCAACCTTGGAAACTCAGGGGCAAGGGTTTATTAGGGTTTAGAAATAAAATGCTTATGTTCTAGGAAATGAGGAGTAGCATTTTCATCTGTACAAGAGGATGGTACACAACCCTATATTAACCCCTAAGCTTCCTCTCTTGTTCTCACAGCCCTGAACCCCGTGGATCTACATGCCGTGTATCAGACAGGACTCCCGATGGCAGTGGAGGCTGCTGGGAACATAGTGCTACACTGGCAGGCCCACAGCTGGCCCCTGAGCTCCCTCCACACTCCAGTGGTCTCCATGCACTCTGTGGTCCCAGAGCTGGAGGGCCTGGCCGGGGGCCCCCACACCATGGTGCTAGGGCTGGGCACCTACTTCACCCACCTTCCCTCCATCCTTCTTTGTGCAATGACTGGCAGGGATTCCGAGCAGCCTTGGTTGCTCTGCTGGCCCGGGAGCCCCACACTCAAGTGGTCATTAAACTGGCCAACACCAGCTACAAGTCTGTGTATGGATGGCAGTGACTGGTTCACCCTCCAGATGAACCAGCTTCTCGGAGCTGCCTTTGCTGACCCCTATGTAGCCTGGGAAATGACCTCCAGCCTGGAGCTGATGGACAGCATCCACCCAGGGTGGCTCATTGTCTACAATAAGGTGGACTTCCTTCTCTCTATCATCTGCCCCACCTGAGTGCTTCTGTGGTTTCTGGGGCTTTGTGGATGGGGTCATAGGAATTGTGAAGAGGACCACAGCAATAATGGGATCCTGAACTAACAATGATCCAGAGAAGAGTAGTTACCCTGAGAGTTACCCCCTAGGGTTAATTACTGTTAATTTTTTGGAGGCCATCCTTGCATATAGTTGTCTATATGTATAAAACATATGTGTGTAATTTTAGACATATGAAATCTTTTATATGCCTTCTTTTAATTAATTCTTTTAATTTCCAATTTTTACTGGCATAATTGTAGATTATGCAGTTGTAGGTAATAATACAGAAATCTCTCATACTCAGTTTCTCCCTATGGTAACATCTTGCAAAACTATATTACAGTACAGTATCCCATGCAAGATATTAAGATTGATACAATCCACCAATTTTAAACATTTCCCTAGTTTTATTGTACTCATTTGTGTGTGTATGTTTTTAGTTTTATGCAAGTTTGTTGTATGTATTGTTTTGTGTCTAATTCTTTAGCATCTGTATTGTAGCCTTGCAAAGGAAAGAAGACAAGTTCAAAAGTTTGTCCAAAGTGGCAAGTCTAATAAGCTAAACTAGAATCTCAATGGACTCTACTCTTAGGCTAAAGAGAATAGAGAAACAGAATCTCAGACCCTTTCACTTTGCAATCCACTTTCCCTCTAATGAACAAATATTGTCACCAATGTGAATAAGGGCCTGTTTGAGGTTAAGTCCTATGAACAATGTTCAATCCTTACCTTTTGATTTTTTCTGCATCATGAGCATCTTCTTGTTAAAACCATCTCTTCTCTTGCCTTTTGTAATGTCAGATCCTTCAATTCAAACATGAGTAATTTGAAAAATGAGATCCATCAGAATCCATTTTGCTGGTGATGGTAACAGAGGGACCTAGTTTTCAACATTGGTGGTGGTTGCGAGATCAGGCTCTTAGCACAGAAATGGCATCCTTGGTACAGCGTAAAGCAAACAGGAATTTCTCCTACTGCTCAGCTGGGCAGCAGAAGTGCTGATGGTATAAAGTATAGTTCTGGAAGTCTAGCATCCAGGCCTGCTTCTCCAGTCTCCCAGCAGCATGTGGGATACCCAAGATTCCTTTATTAATACTTTTTTTACTCTTTAATCATCCAGAATTAGCATCTGTTTCTTGAAAGCGAAAACTTGGATTAATCAGACCATGTGATTATGTACCTGGCAATTACAGGTTCTTATGTTAAGTGCTATCATAGAAGGGAGCTATGAGAATACGCAAGACAGGCATACAACCCAGTCTTTGGGATCTAGGAAAGAATTCCACAAAGGTGAGATACCTGAGCTGGGTTTAGAAAGAAGGCTGTCGCTTAGCTAGGTACAGAATATCAGAAGGGCATTGCAGGCTGAGAAATAGGAATACACAAAACCACACATTTCTGAGTTCGGAATAGGCTGAGACAAGAGGTCAAACAACAGAATCAAACAAAAGAGTCCCGAGGACTTCATATACCATTCTGAAAGTTGTTTCTTGGACTAGTAGCAGGGTTAGAGCCCAGGCCTTTCGGTATATACACCAGGATAAGGTAGATGCCTGAAATTACCTGGCTGTGGTTGTTGGTGACTACTTATTTTGTGTTCAGCACCCAGCCTTGCCTGAACACTCAGGGAACAGTAAGCTGAAAGTAACTATAGCCTGTGATGGAACCTACTGACCTGGAAAGAAAACAGCAAGCTGAACCCTCACCTTGCAATCCCCTGAGCCCAACTCTCTTCCCTTAACCCTTCAACTATGACCCTACTCAGCCAAACTCCCATTCTCCTCAGGTACCTTGTTATCTCAAGTTCTCCCCCAGACAACTCTACTCCCTTCCCTGTGGCTTCTACAATTAACAGGAAGTTCTTCTCCAAAGTTGTGTCTTACTTTACTGGGAAAGAAAACATTTCATGTCCTTAGCATTGACCTTGCTGCTAGAAAACCTAAGGCTAAACTTATTGCTCCTGTGGAACAACTTCTAAGCAATGAGTTTAATTACTGGTTTATCTACCTTTGCCAGTAATTAAACTATTGTCTCTCAGCTCCAGACATACCCTTCTATGATCTACTGTGGAAGTCTGGAGTTGGAACTCTACAAACATTTCTGCTCTATCTGCTGGTTCGCTACTGGGATCTTTCAATAGAGGATTCTCAAGTGAGGACTGTAAGTCTGGAGGAAATAGAAGGGATTCTATTCTTTACTATTGCTGTTTGTCTCCTGTTTCCATCAGCTGCAGCAACCTTCACATTGGCAACATCTGTTCCTTCTAGGAGCAGAAGCTGAATTCAGCTCGTGTTTTTCCTCACACTTGCAGAACCAGTTGAACAGCTTCCCTCCCTGAGGTCTGAGTTTTTTCTCCACAGATTCCTCTCCTAAGTTGTCATCATTCTAACATCTTTATTTTGTTCCTTCTGCCCCAAGGGTGGGAGCTGCTTCCCAAAGTTGCAACCTACATGACACCTTAGTGTTCTTTTTCTGCTTTTTCAATTACCTGTGAACAAATTTGTATACTCAGTTAACACTTCTTTATGTTAAATTCTCTTCATTGAAATCTGGTGTGATTTCTGTTCTTTCCAGACTCTGACTGATATTCTATCTTCTCTGCTTTCTGAGTTTTCCTTTTTGTAAATCAGTCTTTATCTTATCTAATCAAAAAATTATATGATGCATTTTGGAAATAGAATAGAAATAATGTTTTCCTACATAAACTCTGGGTTTCAAAGTTTCTCTTTTCCCCCAGCCTCTCACTCATTTCAACAGCCATGCCATTTGGAATCCTCCCAACCCCCAGCTTGAGCTCCGTCTCCTCTTAGTACTCAGTGCTACAGAGAAGACAGACAATTGAAGCTCAGGAAAAAAAGAACTCAGTCTCCAAGCAAAAAATGCAATATACAATCTCATATACACAGTTCCCTCACCTACTTAGGTATGGATTTCAAGCCTAGGTTCTCTCCAGAAAGGAGATAGATATATATAGCCCTCTCCCAAGAACATTGCTTTGTTCTACAGACTACAGACGTCAGTAGAAAAGGCTTTCTGCTATGTGGGAAGAGGAAGTAATTATTCTTCCTCTGAGGGTTTGGACCATACTGTTCTTTAGTGGTTAAGCTTCTCTAGCCTACAGCCTTAGTCCCACATTTTTTTCTTTGCTTTTGTGTTCTCTGCCTCTAAGTTAATTCTGCTAAGAAGTGCGGTTCTCTCTTTCTTACTGCAACTGCTTTTTCTCCATATTTGACCTCATTCTGGGCACCTGAGTGGCCACATCATCCATGTGTTTGCAGATGCTGTGCTTTGGCAGTAGTTGAAGCACCAATAGGACCCCGTGATATGCTATAAAGAGAAAAATAAAGACTTTGGGGACTTTGTAGAAGATTGAGAGAAAGAACACGAAGAGTTGAGAGGTATCCTGCCATTAGGTAAGAGGGTTTAGGTTTCAGAGAGAAAATGAGAGCAGGGGAAATGGACAGATGGGCAGATTCGGGTTTAGGAAACAGCGTATTTAGTCTATTTATCAAACAACCAGTATGAATTAGTCACAAAGTGGGCAAATTACTGTCCTTAGTGTTGTGTGGAATACAAAGAAGGGCACAAGATATCGTGGCGGAAGCCCATGTGTCCTATATAACTAGTTCTCTGGACTCTCCTGGGCTTTGCTTCTGGGCCACCTGATCCTTCTTCAGACCTATTCTACTTAAAAATGTCACCAGCCACCAAAACAGTACCTAGGAGTATGCCTGTCTTTGCCCCACTTAATCTTGCCTTTCTCTGGGGTCCAGCTTCAAAGGAAAAGGAAGATAATTTCTCCATTGAAAGTATACTTTTTAGATTGGTAGAAATGGAGAATGATAAGCCCAGTTCCTTGTTCTCAGTGTTTTCTATGGAAGTGAGATGTCCACTGAGACTATATGTTCTTGATTGCACTCTGCTGTGTTTTTGTTGGTGAATTTAACCTGTTTACATTTCTTTCAATGACAGTGTATAAAGTAGGACTTATTTCTTCCAACTTAGTTCAAATTTCCCATTTACTGTAATTTTTTCCTTCCCTGGTTTCCAATGAATGAATCAATTTTTTCTGATGATTTGAAAATTTTTCATTCTATTTTTAGTTTTATATTTACTAATTACACTTATATTTACTTAACCCTGTTTTCTTACAGCTATCAATATCTGTATATTCACTCCTAAACAATACAAATATCCTCATGTCCCTTAATCATACCCCATGCACCACCTCCACTATGTTGACATTGTCCAGAATTTAGTTATGAGTTTTATGAATATATGCATCATTTTCTTTAATCTTTGTTTCTCTTCTTTTTTATTGAGATGTAATTTTTATATATAGCCAAATTCACAGTGTATACTATATTTTGCTGTGTACAATGAGTTCCCATGTACAATGTACACCCATGTTTTTGGCCCAAACTTTCAGGAAAATAGTTGTTTCAATCTTTTAATTCAATTATTTATTTATTTACATTTAGAAACAAAACCAATTATCATATTCTAGGGTATTATTTTGCATATGGCTAGCATTATTGCTTTCTAGAGTTACATTTTCAATTCATAAGCATAAATAAAAGAATTAACATTTATATAGACATAGAATTAGCACTACCTGTGTATAATGTGCATCCTTATTTTTCCCTAAAAAATTTGGGCAATAAAGTGCACATTATACACACGAAAATACAGTAATTAACGTGGACAAATGTATATACTCATATAATCATCACCCAACTGAAAATAGAGGACATTACAGAACCCCATAAGGTTTTTGTAAGCATTTATTTACTTTTAGAGAGAGGGGGAGGGAGGGAGAAAAAGAAGGAAAGAAACATCAGTGTGTGAGAGATACATCAGTTGGTTGCCCCTCACATGCCCCCACCTGGGACCTGGCCCACAACCTAGGCATGTGCCTCAACTGGTGATCCTTTGGTTTGCAGGCTGATGCTCTCAATCCACTGAGCCACACCAGCCAGGGCTGAACCCCTTAAGACTTTTATGCCAACTTCCAATCAACTCTTCACCAGAGCAAATTGATATTCTGATTTCTATCATCATAGATTAGTCACTTCCAGAATTTCTTATTAAAAGAATAATGTAATATGTATCTTGTTGTTGTTGTTGTTCTTGTATTTATCAGTTATTTTATTTTATCACTGGGTACTACTCAATTTTATGAACATACCCAAACTTGCTTATCTATTCTTCCATTAGTGGATATTTGCTTTTTTGTTCCAACTTGGGAATATTCTGAATAAGGCTGCTATGAACATTCTCGCATAAGTTTTTTGTAGGCATGACTAGAATTGCTGGATCATAAATGCTCCAGGAGTGTGCCGGAATGTCTCCACTGGCAACCTGAACTGCCACAAAAGCCCTGTCATCTGTGGATGATCGTCAAAGTTGGTGTTCTTTGATGTGGCAAATGGTAGACAACCCATTTTTAAATTTTTTTATTATGCTGTTATAATTGTCCCAATTTTACCCCTTTGCCCTCTCCACCCAGTACCTCCATGCCTCCAGCAATCCCCCCTAAGTTCATATCCATGGGTCATGCATATAAGTTCTCTGGCTACCCCAATTCCTATACTGTCCTTAACATCCCCCTATATGTTTTGTACCTACAGTTTGTGTTTCTTAATTCTTGCACCTTTCCCCATCCCCCTTCCCCCTTCCAATTGATAACCCTCCAAATGGTCTCCATATCTTATGATTCAGTTCCTGGTCTGCTTGTGATTTGGATTCAATTGCTGACAGTTGTAAATTTAATGCCATTTTAATGTGTATTTTTTTATCTTCTTTTTCTAGTAGAATTCCCTTTAACATTTCATATAATAATGGGTTGGTGATGATGAACTCCTTTAGTATTATCTTGTCTGAGAAACATTTTATCTGTTCTTCTATTCTAAATGATAGCTTTGCTGGATAGAGTAATCTAGGTTGTAGTAACTTGGTTTTCACCACTTTGAATACTTCTTGCCAGTCCTTTCTTGGCTGCAAGGTTTCTTTTGAAGAATCAGCTGATAGTCTTATGGGAACTCCTTTGTTGGTAACCATTTGCTTTTTTCTCACTGCTTTTAAGATTCTCTCTTTATCTTTAACCTTTGGCATTTTAATTATGATGTGTCTTGGTGTGGTCCTCTTTGGGTCCATCTGGTTTGGGACTCCTTGTGATTCCTGGATTTGTATATCTATTTCCTTCACCAATTAGGGATGTTTTCTTTCATTACTTTTTCAAATAAGTTTTCAATTTCTTGCTCTTCCTCTTCTCCTTCTGGCACCCTTATGATTCAGATGTTGGTACATTTAAAGATGTTCCAGAGGTTCCTTAACCTATCCTCATATTTTAAATTTTTTCTTCCTCTGTTCTGATTGGATGCTTTTTTCCGCTTATGTTTCAAATTGTTGATTTCATTCTTAGCTTTGTCCCCTTAACTGTTGGTTCCCTGTAGGTTTTTCTTTATTTCACTTAACATAACACTCATTTCTGCCTGGGTCTTTTTTATGCTGTTGAAGTCCTTGATGAGTTCCTGGAAATCCTGATCACCAGTATTTTGAACTCTGCATCTAAGAGGTTGATTAGCTCCATTTTGTTTCCTTGTTTTTGGAGTTTTTTTCTGTTCTTTCATTTGGGCCATATTTCTTTGTCTCCTCATTTTGGCAGCCTATCTGTGTTTGTTTCTGAGTATTAGGTAGAGCTGCTTTGACTCCCTGTCTTATTAACATTGACTATTGTAGAAAAGTGCACCTGTAAGTTGTATGGGGCACAGTCTTAGGTTACCACCAGGGTAGGCAACCTGTGTTATGGCTCTGTTGCTGTGCAGAAGAGGGCTCAGAGAAGAGATGCTTCTGCTTCCTGGCCTCTGGAGTTTTTCCTGGGAAGAAGCTGTCTCCTGGTACTCACTCTGTTACCAGTCACTTCACTTCCTCCCTATATGCTATTGGTTCCCTTCCAGCTGTTGCCCTGGTGCTAAATCCCAGAGTAGGTGGGTCCATGTGAGTCCTAAGTCTGTTGTGGGCCCTTTAAGAGGAGTCTGTTGAGAATCCCAAAGTTTCTTCCACTGTCCAACCCCCACTAGTTTTTACAGCTAGAAGTTATGAGGACTTACCTTCCAGGTGCTGGAACCCTGGGCTGGATGGTCTGGTCTGGGGCTGGGATCCCTCACTCCCAAGGTATCCCTTCTGACATTTGTCCACCACATGTGGATGTGTAACTGCCCGTTCCCTGTCTTCACACCTCTCCATACCTCTGCAGACATCTCCACCCCTCCTACCTATCTGGATAAATGTGGCTTCTTTAAATCCTTGGTTGTCAGACTTCCATACAGCTTGATTTTCTGACAATTCTGTGTGATATTTGTTTTGTAGTCTATTTGTAATTTTTGCTATAATTGTGCAAGGAGGCATGGCGTGCTTACCTATGCCTCCATCTTGAATGGCTGAACAACTCTCCTTTTTTTAAAGGATTTTATTTCTTTATTTTTAGATAGAGGGGAAGGGAAGGAAAAAGAGAGGGAGAGAAACATCAATGTGTGGTTGCCTCTCATGCACCCTATGCTGGGGACCTGGCCTGCAACCCAGGCATGTGCCCTGACTGGGAATCAAACCCATGACCCTTTGCTTCTCAGTCTGGTACTCAATCCACTGAGCCCCCCAAGCCAGGGCTGGCTGGACAATTCTTATTTCACCCTGTTTATGATGTCACTTCTTCTGATTTTACACTTTTATTTACTTAGGGTCTTGGTCACATTTCAAATGAGTAGAAAACTACTCCAGGCTTCTGCAGACCTATTCATCACACAGTCAAAGTGGCACAAGATTGTGGCTGTGGGGTCAGTCATTGCAATTTGGGTAAGTATACCTCTTTCCACTTGTCTCTCTCCATCTATAGAGCATGAACCAGTTATTTTCATCTAGACAAAGAAGGCTGAGGGAAGCTCTCTGTTTTGTCATTCTATTTTCCTGTTTCTAATCCAAGAACAGAAATGTCATGGGGGAACTAGATTATAGAAAGAGCATAAGCATGTTGTATCAGGTAATGATAGCTGTAAGGGTGTCCAAAACACTAGCCTAATAGAGTTTGTTGGAGGGGAAAAGAGAACGTAAGATGTCTATGCTTTCTCTTTCCCTAAGTTGTATTTCTTTCCTGTTCACCATGAATTCTTCTTAGTTCTTAAAACTGAGAAAGCCACTATTACCTCATACCTTATCTCTAAGGATACCCTGCTCCTCCTCTCTACCTGGTGCATATGTAGAAGTTTCCTTTTCCTCTTGGTTCTGCTGAGAAAAGTTGAATTCTATAAATTTTTTAAAAAGCTTAACCAGGAATAAAAAGGGAAAACAAGAAAAAGAAAACTTAAATATATAAATCTATGTGTATATTTACAAAGGACAAACCGCTTGGACAAAGGACAAAAACATCCTTTCTTGTTTTCTAGTTCAATTCAGGACCATATCAGAGAACAGGAAATAGGAATTCAGTAGAGAAGTGCTATGTCAGAATAGAGTTTATACCTTAGGGACATGATCCTGGTACAGGAAAAGATTATCCCAAGAGGTGACATTTCCTGATACAACTATAGAGCAATAAGCCCTTGAGCCACCCTACCCTATTGTATCTTAGGACATCTTCACTTTCTCCACATCAACCAGGAAGTACCATACTAAGATGAAATTTAGTTTCTTTGTCTACTGTCTTACACCTGTTGGAATCCAGGCCTAGCCTGGTTATGGTCAGTAATATTTTGCTCCTTAACAAACTAATTTCTCTCTCTCTCTCTCCCCCTTACACACATGTTTCAAAGATACAAAGTTGTGTTCTATGATTGTTACAGAACAAACAGGGCCACACACACAGGGCCAAGGGGGGTCACAACATACTATTACTGAAAAGACCACCTACGGGGCTCAATTTTCCAATGCCAAATAGGAAAGACGTCTCTCAATGCCAGAGATTTGTGAAAAGGAAAGGAAATGTTTATTTAATGCTATACAGGCTTAAAGTAGTGACCTAATATCTTCATTAAAACATCAAAGTTCTTTTTGGATACCCATAGATGCCCACAGTGCTTCCATACCCCCCTGCCCTAATTCAGGGTACCATAACTCTGGAAAAGAAGCAAACGTCTGTTTTAGGCTGCTGGTACCATCAACTGCGTCGCCATCCAGGCAGGATTCCTAATTAATCCAAAGCCATATGGCACATTCTCATGGCCTACTGGCAAGGGTTCTTTCACCCTTCTTCCAGGCAAAGTCTCTCCTGCTTCTCAGGCCACACTACCATAGGGAGGACCCCAAAGCTACATGGTCCTCTTCTACCAAAGCTGCAGGGGTCCCCACTCTGGCGAAAGCTGCATGTTTCTTCTCTCCACCAGATCTGCAGGGGTTTGCACTCTGGCCAAACTGCGTGGATCTCTCCTCTCCTCCAAAGCTGTGGGGAGGGAGTGGTCATCACTCTGCCAAAGCCGAGTGGCGGTTCTCTGCTAAAGCTGCATGGTGATTTCTCTCTACCCCAGCTGTGGGAATCCCCACTCTGGCCAAAAGCACGTGGCTCTCTCTCTCACATGGCTGCAGGGGTCCCCACTCTGCCAGACATGCGTGGCTCTCTCTTTAATGGCCGCAAATGTGGGTTTAAATCCCTGTGCCAGTCCTCCTCTGCAGACCCATTTCTGACTCCTCCCACAATTGGCTACACTTGCCAGCACTCCTGTATCCTCCCAGCTTTACTGGGCTGCCATAGTGAGTCTGGGCAGGTGTGGCCCCATGTTGTGGAGCCAATCATCTCCAAGCTCTCACTCAGGGGACCTGCCCCACAGTTACATCTTGGGTCGAAGTCACTCCCTTCTCCCTGGCTCAAAGTATGGCCACAGCTACTTAACGTATCTATTTAACCAGTTAAGGGTTATAAATATGTTAAATGACCATGCCAGAGATTAGCTGCAAAGCTGTAGCCGTACAAAACAGCTCTCAATGGCCCTGCTCCATTTGTCCCTTCCCCCAACTCACACCTGAGGGGGGAAAGGGTGAGGTCATCTTATATGTCTTTCTAATATTTCCTGGACACCCTGAGTTCTGGGCCTCATTCCAAATCCCTATTTGCCCCACCCCACCTTGGCTGCACCCTGTTACATGATCACTACAGAAATACATTAGAAGTCAATAATAGAAAGAGTTCTAAAAAATTTCCAAATATTTGGAAACTAAATAATACACTTCTTAATAGCCCAGTGGGTCAAAGAAAAACATTTGAAAGGAAATTAGAAAGTATTTTGAATGGGAGGAAAATAATAATAGACCTATAAAATTTTATAAGATTCTCAGAGGTAAACTTATAGCACTAAATATCTTTGTCAGAAAAGAAGATCTCAAATCAATGAACTCATTTTCATGAGCTAGAAAAAGAAGTTTTCAAGCTTTCAAGAAGCTAGAAAAGAAGCTTTCAAGAAGCTAGAAAAAGAAGAAACTCCATGTAAGCAGAAGAAAGAACATAAATATCACAGCCAAAAAAAGATAGAAAACAGGAAAAGATAGAAATGAATTACTTGAAAGTTGGTTCTATGAGATGATCAACAAAATTGATTAACTTCTAGTCTAATTAATCAGTAAAAAAGAGCAAAAAGAAATGATCAGAATCAGGAATGCAAAAGGTGTCATCAATACATATTTTACAGATATTAAAATAATAATGAAATACCACAAGCAAATTTAATCCAATAAATTCTACCTTTCATGTAACTGACAATTCATTGAAAGACAAAAACAAAAGATGACTCAAAAAGAAATAATCAACCTGAATAGCTTTATATCTGTTGTAGAAGTTGAATTTGTAGTTAAAAACTCTACTTGCAGCTTCTAGTCAAGATGGTGGCATAGGGCAGATGTGGCTTGCCTCTTTGCACAACCACATCAAAATTACAACCAAAATATAGACCAACCATCACTCAGAATCATCTGAAATCAAGATGAATGGAAGTCTGACAACCACAGAATTTTAAAAAACCACATCTATTGAATCTGGTAGGAGGGGCATAGATGTAGAATGAATTAATTCTACATCTACATAGATGTAGAATTAATCTCTCACTCACATGTGGTGGATAAAAATTAGGGAGGGATATCTCAGAAATGAGCAAGCCCAGCCACACAGCAGGCGTTCCAGCCCAAGGTTCCAGTGCTAGGAAGATAAGTCCCTACAACTTCTGACTGTAAAAACCAGCGGGGATGGAGTTAGTGGCATTAACTGTGGGAATTCCAAGCAGTTACTCTTAAAGAACCCACACACAGACTTAACCTACTCAAACTCACTCCCTTTGAGTTCTAGCACAGGGATGGCAGCTTGAGGGGTACCAGTGGCATACTGGGAGAGGCAGAAGTGCCTGGCATCTAGGCAAGCAGAGGCCATTGTCCAATTTCCATGACCTCCCCTCAAAGAGCCATGGAGCCAGCAGGCTAGTGCCAATTTGAGACTTCATCAATCTGGCTAACACTGTTTGACCAGCCTTGGAGATCCTCAGAGACTCCACCCCATCCAACTTTCAGGTCCACCCAAACTGCCTTTCCGTATGAATGGCTGGTCTTAGCTCATGTTTCCCAACTTCCCAAATTCTACCAAAGAAGCAACAGCTGGACTCAGTGAGCTCCAGGCCAGGCACTAGCAGCAGCCAGATTAGTTTCACAGCTTGGCTTTACCTGGGAATCTCTAAGCACACCACAAATAGTAGCCCTCTCATGGAACTTTCTAGGTCAGGAAGGGTG
This sequence comes from Sturnira hondurensis, assembly GCF_014824575.4. NCBI lineage: Eukaryota > Metazoa > Chordata > Mammalia > Chiroptera > Phyllostomidae > Sturnira > Sturnira hondurensis. Next base: position 3,964,011 of record NW_028081011.1, on the reverse strand, counting down.
GCCTCAGGCAAAACACAGGTGGGGGCTGACCTTGGTTTTCACCACCCAGGAGACCCCAGGGCCAGAAAACCCAGTGGACAGATACAGACCACATCAGAGTACCACCACCCTGCCCCTTCATAGCTCATCCTCCATGGAGGGCAGAGATTGGTGGTCTATGGTCACAGCCAATCCTTGCAGCTGGCTACCCTGGGTAAATCCCTCCCATTGGTCTGCCAACAGCAATCAAAGTACAACTGTTACAGAAAAATGAAGCGACCAGACACCGAGGGGTTCAGGAGCACGATCTTTATTACGTGCACGGGCTCAGAGGAGAGTCACCTCCAAATTCTGAGCCCCGAACAGTGGCAGGGCTCTTATTTTTATGCTCCTTTCTTTCTAAGCTACATGACAAAAGCAGGTTACAGAAGCAAATGCGGAAGTTATGTCTATGTCCTTATTCAGGGATATCTGAAATGCTGGATCTCTCTTGTGGCTGCATGGCAGAAGCAAGTTACAGAAGATAGTCTAACTTCCGCAGATGCGGAAGTTAGATTACTTTGTGGCATTCTTAGGCCAGCAGGAGGGGGCTTTTTCCCTATCACAACTACAAGAGGAAGACGTACTCAGCCCCCAAGAAGGGCACACCTCGAATACCCAGCTTGAGTGATAGTGGAGGCTGTGTCACTGGACCCTACAGGACACACATTACCTTAGACCACACTGCAGAGACATGGAGTCAAAGCAGCTCTACCTAATATGTAGAAACAAACACAAGGAGGCTGCCAAAACAAGGAGACAAAGAAACATGACCCAAGTGAAAGAACAGATCAAAACTCCATATAAAGAGCTAAATGCAATGGAGATAAGCAATATACCAGATGCAGAGTTCAAAACAATGGTTATAAGAAGCTCAAGGGCCTTAACAAGGATCTCATCAGCATAAAAAAAACCTAGCAAAAAATGAAGGGTTCACCAATTAAAATAAAGAACACTTTACAGGGAAACAACAGTAGGGTGGATGAAGCTGAGAATCAAATCAATGATTTGGAACATAAGGAAGCAAAAAACAATCAATCAGAACTGCAAGAGTGAAAAAGAATCCAAAAAAATGAGGGTAGTATAAGCAGCCTCTGGGACAGCTTCAAGATGTCCAATATTTGCCTCATAGGGGTTCCAAAAGGAGAAAAGAAAGAGCAAGAATCAGAAATCTATCTGAAATAATAGTGAAATAAAAATTCCCTAATTTGATGAAGGAAATAGACATGCAAGTCCAGGAAGCCAAAAAAGAGTTAGTTACCAGAAGGTTGCCAGATGGGAAATGGAAGGGGGGAGAATGGGTGAAGAGGTGAGGGGATTAAGAAGTACAAATAGGTAGGTTCCAGAATAGCCATGGAGATGTAAAGTACAGTATAGGAAATGGAGTAGCCAAAGAACTTATGCATGTGATCCATGGACATGAACAATGGTGTGGGAATTGCCTGAGAGAGTGTGGGCATGCGGGGTGGAGGGGGCGCAAAGGTAGAAAAATCAGGACAACTGTAATGGTATAATCAATAAAATATAATTTAAAAATTTTTTAAATGTTCCAGTTGTTGCCATCAACTATCTGTTGAATGCTCTCCTTTCACTGGGCTTCCTTAATCACATCTCAGTCTAATTCCATAACTTTTTTTTTCAATCCTCACCCAAGGATATGATTTGTTTGTTTGCTTTTTTTGTTGTTGTTTTCTTTATATTTTATTTGAGAGAGAGAGGGAAAGAAAAATATCACCCAGTTGCCTCCCATCCCAATTGGGGTTCAAACCTGCAACATAGTTATGTCTCCTGACCAGGAATTGAACCTGCAACTTTTGGTGTAGTAATGATGCTCCAACCAACTGAGCCACCCAGCTAGGTCTAATTCCATAAATTTAAAATAAATATATATTTATTGATTTTAGAGAGAGGGGAGAGAGAAAGAGATAGACAGACATCGATGTGAGAGAGAAACATCAATTGGTTGTCTCTTTTATGTTCCCTGACCAAGGATCAAACAAGCAACCTAGGTATGTGCCCTCACTGGGAATTGAACCTACAAAATTTTGGTGTATGGGATGATGTTCCAACCAACTGAGCGATACTGGCCAGGGCTAATTCCATAATTTTAAGTCAATTTCAGTTATTTTATCAGTCAGTTTTGTTTCTAAGACTCAGTTCTATTCATTTGCAAATTCAGCTTCCCCTATTTAAAGCTCTCCTCCTTTGGTCCATTCCTTCTCCCTCTATCCCCTCTTGCCAAATTCAGCTGAGCCTTCAGCTGATTTGAGTCAGGGAGTAAGGCATGTTCTGCTCACACATACCTTTCTCATTCCTCTTCTCTCTATTTCCTCTTTGATATTGGGAAGGGAAACCAAGAGATAGAAAACCAAACAGGCTCCCCCCTGTCACTAACCTGAGTGAGGTGGGTATCCATTCCTGTTGACTGATCACAGCTAGTGACCAGCTGATTGACTGTTGGCTTGAGGAAGGGGTGGTGGCTCAATAGGTCCTGTGGATGAAGGGCTTAATCTCAAGCCACTCCCAGAGTCATTGGTGGTCTTTTGTAGCTCTCTACCATATCATGTCTCATTGCCCAACTGGCCCCATGGTACATGGGTCCCTGGTACATGACCACCCCACTTCTCAGTCACAAACTATACCAGCAACTTCTATGACACTACACAGAAAAATTCAAATTCCAGGAGCTAATTAAGTGCCTTTTGGATAGGTCTCAATGATCTGCATGAAGGAAATATCTCCTGCCCTACCCCCTCTGTACCAGTCCTTCCTTCCTGAGGTACCTCCCAAATATTTTTTCTTGCTTGTGTTGATTTTATCCAGGCGATATGTAAGGAGAGGCATTTGGGCATACCCAGTGCCCTGGCTCTTGGGAAAATCAAATGAACAGGAGTGTGTACATGTAACCTAATGTCTATACTATGAGAAAAGTCAGAGCAAGACTGTCAAGATTCTTGATGCTCAGGTGTAGTCAGAGAATAAATCAGCTGCAGGACAGATAAATTCTAGAGACCATCTAATGCTGATGGGCCATAAAGTTGAATTAACTTCCTGTCCTGAGAGAAATTGCTAAGCATTTGCACTGTGATTTTGAGCCATATGGATGTTTCCTATGAGGCAAGGCCAACTTAAATTGTGCTTACTTAGATTTTTGTTGGGAGCTGGAGAGAGCTGGAGCCACAGCCTATTTCTTCCCCCAAACCTAATTCTAACTGCACATGGCTCTCCTTTGTGCCTCTAGTGTAATGAAACCCCAGGACACCACATGTCCAGCCCATTGACTGTTCCTCTTTCTATGTGAAAAGGAAATCCTCCTTCTAAATCCATGATGGAGATGTCTAGTAGCCTGGGTTATGGAAAGAGAAAAATAGGAGGGGAAGGTAGATTTACTCTGAGTTTTGGGGTCCAAAAAGAGAAGATGAAATTGTAAGGAGGGGGGAGAGCTAGAAATGGGGGCTGGGTCCCAGCCTGGACCCCCTCTGGTGGCAGTGGGAATGTGAGTGTCAGAGGTGAGCAGGTGGTGGGCCGAAATGTGCAAGGATCAGGAAACAGAAATGCTATTTATTCTTTGTGAGATTTAGCGAAACCCACAAACATATGGTTTTAAACTTGAGATGGTGTTTGCAGAGGTGCATGGTGGTGGTTCAGACAACAGCTTTGCGTCAGAAGTAGCAAAAGGCAGGGCAGGTAGGATTCCTTCCTGAGACCTGCCAGCCAGAGGAGACCTAAATTTGGCAAACTGAGAACTTCTTTCCAGAAACAAATATGAGGAAGCACAAACCATTGATCAGTTCCTCTTTTTCTCCCCACAGATCTTGTACATCAGGGTGTCCTGGCCTGACAGAGATGTCCCTCTGTCCCCAAGGCCCCGACCTGACAGCAAGTCCTCTGGCTCTCTCCCCCATGAGCTCTCAGACCTGACCCATCTTCTGTACTGGCCTCTGCTCCCAGGAGATGAGGGGGAACTTCTGGCCTCCACCAGTCCTCAGACCTCCACCTACTGCCTGAGGGATCCTGCCCAGGCCAGCTATGCCCTGGGAGGCTCCCTAGAGGCCATCCTTGTGGCCAGAGACCATGGGGGAAGGCCCAAGACCCATGGTGGAGATCTGTTTCGGGCACAGTTGCTGGGTCCCAACCTGAAGGCAGGGGTCCCTGGGGATGTCCAGGATCTGGAGAATGGTACATACCTGCTTTCCTTCCCCCTTCTCTGGGCTGGGCAGGCCCAGGTGCAAGTGCGGCTTATCCACTCCAGTGAGGCTGTTGGAGTTCTGAGAAGAATCTGGAGAGACCAATGGGCCACAGTCGATTTCATGGGCTATTTTCGGGGACCCACAGGATATGAAGAAATTGTGACTTGCAATATTAACCCCCTATTAACTGGGAAGGAAGAGTCTACCTGTCACTACAGGGATGAAGATTCGGGGGAACTGTGGTTCTGCGCTCGACCTCCCACCCTGCCCTGTGACTCACTGGTGGGACATTCAAGTGGACAGTACTGGAATGTGACCACATCACACGAGAAGGCCCTGCTGGTGTGGTAAGAAACCCAGCATTCATGGAAAACTGCCCCAACTCCTAAATCCTTGTCCCTCTGATTCTTCTGTCCTTCTGATTCCTCTGAGCCCCCCTGCCCTTATCATTCATCTATTCACTCCTATTACATACACCTCCTGAGCACTTATTACATGCCCAAGTGAATATATATAATGTGATATATAATACGTATTATATACATAACAATCAGCATCCCTGACCTCTACACATTTTCAGTGAAGAGATGCATTCAGGAAGTGTGATAAGTGCTTAACTGTATGCACCGAGTGCTTTGAGGACATGCAGAAAAAGCCCCCCATCTGATCTATGATGGTCGAGGCAGGTGACCATTTAGCTGGAACTTCAGGGGGAACCACAGACCTCTGGCAAAAGAGAATTGTGCTGGTGCTGTCCACCCTCTTGATGGCCCCTGCAAGGAGAGATGTTAATTTAGAAATCACCATTATATGTGGTCGGAGAGTAGAGAGGGTGGATGTGACCCCACTGAGTGAGGCAGGAACAGAGACTGCAGCCTGGAAACCAAGCAAAATAAAGGCTGAGAATTGTCCTCAGTTGCCTAGATCCTGCCTCAGCGGGTCTTAGGGTCCCTGGAGGAGGAATGGCGTGGTGAAGGAAACAGAGCTGGACACCAAGTGGAGTGCCAGAGGACAGTCAGACTGGTTAGTTCTGACTGGCTCTCTGAATGCAAAAATTCTTTATTTTTATAGGGATGATTATACAATGTTACGGCAGACAGGTGCATAGTGTGCTTTTCATAACAGAAAAGGTTATTATAAAAAATAACTGGGAAAAGTGCAGGAAGTTCCACAGACTCTATCATGCTTAACAAAGATTAATGTGACCAAGAGGGCTATTAATCAGCTAAGCAAAAATAGCTTTGAGCAGTGTACAGACTCCCAGGTGCCTATTGTTGGCTTCATAGGTAGGCCAATTTTAAGAAATCCTTCAGGAGTAACTGTGCGTGGTGAACTTAAGTAATAGTTATTAGAAAAGACAAAGGTTTCTTGTGGTTAGGTTGTCTGAATTAAATGTCTAATTGTCTGTCTAGATATACTTCTTATATAGTGGTGGGGACATTCTTTGTATTTACTCCCATGTGCTTAGACTATAATATCTGACCCATTTCCCATGCCTCTTTACTCATCTGTCTCCATCTGTGATTACCCCCGTCCAGGGTATAGGAGGAGGAGTAGTTATAAAGAGTTCTGAGCTTCTATGCTCGGGCACATCAGGGGTGTGCTTAACAAAATCCTCCTCCATCATGCTGACAGTTGGTCTTCCCACTGTTCCATTCTATCACTAAGTTTCCAGGTGAAGGAAGCAGGTGGCCCTGGGGCTGTTAGGGACCTCTGTTCTGCCATCAGTAAATCATTATGTGCAGTATCAGAGGAACTGTGCAGAGGCTTAGTAAAATACTAATGTGCCAAAGTCCTACCACCACATGCAAGCAAGAACAAGCACAAAAGGAGAGATAGCCGAGATTTCCAGCCATAGTCGCTTCTGCCATGCAGATGCATCTCATCCATCCCTACTGTGTCAAGGGTTGGTTGTTGGTTGGTTCCCAACACTCAGTCTCAGGGTGCAAACCTCCTGGGTGGAGAGGGAATGGGAGTGAGGGAGAGGAGACTGTGAAAACAGACTTGCTCACAGTGAGCCCTTCTGTCCCTGAGATCTGAGGCAGAGCTGGTGCTAGAGAGAAACCAGGGGTGAGGGTAGCATTTTTTAAGATGGGTGATCAGGCATCTGGTCTCTGGTCTCCAGAGGAACAACAGAAGAAGGAAGCAGAAACAGGGTCCCAGAAGATGGCTGGTGTAAGGAGGACAGTAGAGAACAGGAGAGGTGGAGGGAACCCCCTAGGAGGGAGAAGGGAGAGAAGAGACTATGGCCACAGGCAGAGATTCAGGTGGGAGAGCTGACGGGTGAGATAGCTGGTGTTCCATCGCCCCAAAGAGCATGAAAGTTATCACTGGCTGCTATGAGGACTGGAGGATCCAACTGGCCTGAAGCACCAAGGCAAGATGAGCTGGAGACACCCGAGTGCCAGCTCTGCCAGAGCCCATCTCTGGAGGTTCGAGGCCATCTTCATGTCTGGGGACTTCCCACTAACATTTACCCCCTGACATAAAAATTTAGCACCAAGACCAATTTCCATGCTCCCTTTGGTCGGAAAAGGAAAACCACCTATCTTTTTTGGCCTTGGTTGACTGGAAATAAATCTAAGATTCAATCTCATGAGGTCACTTGGAGGTCAAGCCCAAGTCTCTGGAGTGTGACTGTGAGGTTTAAATCTCCAGCTGTTACTGTTTGCCAGCTTCTTTGCATGTGATTTCTAGCAAGTTACTTATCCTTTCCGCACCTCTGTTCTCTCCTGTGTAAAGGGGATAATAATAATACTACTCTCATAGACTTGTGGTGAGGAACAAATAAATTAATATATGTAAATGGCTTATAGCAGAGATAGCACATACCTGGCTTGTTGGCTCTTATCATCTGATCTCAGGTGTTTTCTCCTCTTGAGCTTCACCTCCCCACCCCAACTCTGTGCTAGATATTATCCAAAGTCCTAGAGGTCCTGGAGAGAGGAGAGCAGGGCTGAATGGTCTCATCCTGCAGAAGCTAACAGTGTACTAATGGAAGACAGGCATAAGATAGATAACCACCCAAGTGACAAATGTGTAGTGGACATGAATTTTCAATCCCAAGATCAAGTGTTCTCTTTACATCAACTTTAGTCCCATTCTGAGGGCCTCTGTAGCAGGGCTGGTGTTAAGGGTTCCCCTGGCCTAGGGTCCTGCCAAGGAAGTGACACTTGACCATGAGGGGTCTTTCTTTCTTTAGTCAACTGACCACAATGGTCACTCCAGAGTGCCCACAGTCCAAACCTGAGTGGTCTTGGGCTCTGCTAGGACAGGCATCTCCAGCTTGGTCTAGAGTCTTTGGGATAATCCCACACCTGCTTTCTGAAGCTCTGTAACCTCTCTGGGGCTTTAGAGACCTGACACTCTTGGGACAGGCTACACTGAGGTATTTTTCTAGATTCTAGGAACATTTTCTTGCTCCCTCTTCTTTCTAAAAGCAAACTCCCCTCTCACCCTGGAACTAGAAAAGACACCAACATTCAGGCTGCCCGTCACTACCAAACCCAATGAGCAATGACAGCAATTGAATCTTTATGGGTGCTTTATTCAGATGGCCAGCGATCTGAGAAGATGGCAGGTTCATACCCTAACAGACAATCTTACGTTTTCTTTCCAAGCCAGCTTTTTTATAACAGAGAACAAAGTGCATTGAGGGCTTTTGAAATTCAGGGAAAATTAGATTTAAAAAAAACCACACTATTCTCACCCTGGGGCGTTAGCTGTTCCCAGGGGCAGGTGGTCGTCTGTCTCTCCCTGGAACACAAAGGCCCAGATGCCTCCACTTGTCCAGGTGGTAATCTTTAGCAGTGCCCCAGGAGGTCGGCTGTTTTCCCAGGAGCCAGGATGGGCCTTATCTGTAGGATCTGAAACAAAAGCTTTTACATATATATTACTTACTAGGCTCAACTATTTACCTTAAACTAAAATTTTCCAACTATTAAGCCCCCTGTCACTCCTGGGACAGAACCTCTTCAATCAGTCTATTCTTTCTTGCAGCAAATGCCAACTGAGCACCTGTTACCAGCGTGGCTCTGCTATAGACACTGGGAAAGCAGCAGGGAACAAAACAGATAAGGACCCTACCCTGGTAAAGTTTATATAACAGAAGAAAGGGATGATAGCAATAAACATAACAATAATTAAACTGTATAGGATGTTAGAAGGAGATTCAAACTATAGGAAGTTTAAAATATGGAGGTGGTGAGGATTAGGAGTATGTCCAAGTCAGGTTGCAATGTTAAATTGGCAGTCAGTGTGGACCTCTAATGAGGTGACATCTGAACAAAGACTTCAAGGGGGTGAGAGAGTTGGCCAAGGCTATACCTGGAAAAAGAGGGTTCTGTGCAGAGGTAGCGCAGTTGTGTGCTTGATGTGTCTGAGGAACAGTAAGAAAGCCAGATAGCTAGATGGTGTAGAGTCGGGAGGTGGTGGGTGGGTGAAAAGATCAGTAAGGTTAAGGGGAGGATGTAGCATAAATAAGAAAGGCTCTGTAGATATGGTGGGTTTTGCTGTAAGATAAAAGGGATCATTGGAAAAACAAAAGGTAGAAGGCTTTGACCTCAGGTTGCAGTGGTAGAGGTGTCTAATGTGATTCATCTCTAGATAAATTTTGAAGGCAGCACCCATAGAATTTCAGAGACACAAAGTAGAATGTGCCAGAAAGTGAGGACTTGAAGATGGCGGCAGGGTATGGGGCCTGCTCACCTGGAAGGACAGAATTGCCATCAGCTGAAGTGGGGAAAGCTCTGGGTGTGGCAGGGTGGGGTGCAGATCAGGAATTTGTTCACATGTATCAGATATCAAGTGGAGATATTGAGCAGATGGTCAGATACACAAATCTGGAATTTGACAGAGAAATCTGGACTGGAGATCTAATTGGGGAAGTTAAAGTCAGGAGGCTAAGTGAGACCACCAAGGGAAGGAATGTGATCCAAACAGAGGAGCAAAGGTTGTGTCTGGATGCTCCAATATAAAAAGTTTGGGGAAAAGGAGACTAGCAAAAGGGGCTACCAGCAGAGGGAGGTGTCCTGGCAACCAAGGAGAGAGCATGCCTCAGGGAAGAGGGAGCTACTGCTGGGCTGACCAATGGTCAGGAATGACAAAAAACTGGATTTTGCCATTTCTGGGAGTAAGAGTCCAACTGGAGTGAGCTCAGTGAGACCAACAGGAGAGTTAGGACTTCTTGCAAAAGGATCCAATCATCTTCTTGTATGAATCATGTTTTGTTTTGTTTTTTAGATTCTATTTATTGATTTTTAGAGAGAGGGGAAGGGAAGGAGAAAGAGAGGGAGAGAAGTATCATTGTGTGGTTCCTTCTTGCATGTCCCACACTGGGAACATGGCCTGAAGCCCAGGCATGTGACCTGACAGGGAATTGAACTGTGACAACCCTTTGGTTCATAGCCTGTGCTCAATCCACTGAGCTACACCAGCCAGGGCTGAATCATGTATTTTTTGTTGTTGTTGTTTTGCTTTTTTAATTTTAGAGAGAGAGGAAGGGGGTAGAAAGAGAGGGAGAGAAACATTGATGTGAGGGAGAAACATCTATCAATTGCCTTCAGTATATGCCCCACTGTGGGACCAAACCTATACCCCAGGCATGTGCCCTGACCAGGAATCAAACAGGTGACCTTTCAGTGTGTGGAATGATGCCCAACCCACTAAGCCACACCAGCTGGAGCAAATCATGTTTTTAATGTTCTATATTTTTCGATGCTTTGACATCTTGGGGCCTTGTAGGCCTGGCCCTCCCAGTGTCAGCCAACCCCTAGAGATAGCAAACATCTTGCCTTCAGCACACCTTTGATATGCAACCTACCCACTCCCCAGTCTACACAACCACTTCTTCTTCCTTTGTCAGGTTCTTCCAGCCAAACACCGTCTCCCTGCCTGAAATCACCCCAGGGCCAAGTACCAGGCAACTACTTCTGTAGCCCAGAGCCCACTGAAATTATTCAAACTCTTAAATCCTAAACCCAGTCAGCTGCTTACCCTTCCCACCCATTCCTTTCTGCAAAAACTGCAATAAAGTATTTTGCTCACATTTTCCTCTGCTTCTTATGCCTCTTGGCCAATCCAGGTGCTTCCCCCATGTGGCCTTGCGTGGTGCACCATGCCCCCCTCCCCACCTCTAGGACTTCACTGATTGCCTTTAAAGACAGAGTAACACACTATCTTTTCAGTGGCAATCATTTCCGGATCTATTGATTTCACCATATCTAAGTAAAACCAAAATCCTGGGTACGTTTTAAAACACATCTGCTTTCCACACTGATGAAATCCCTGAGGCTAGGGAATTCAAAGGACCTGGATCCCTGAACTTCAGTTTCTGAGCACTCTCTCTTCCCCAAGCTCTCTCTTCTCCCAGGAGCCCTGACAGATGCCCTTGACTCTGAGAACTTCCCTTCCTCCAACAACCTTCGTGTCACCTTAGCCTAGAATTTCTTCCTATCACACATTTCCATTAAGGGCTCCCTTCTTGCCAATTTCTCTTCAGGAACGTGACAGATAAGGTCCTCCCTCAGGGTATTTCTGCAATCTGGGTGGCAGAGGAGAGCAACAGGAGTCTGGGTAAGTGACACTGGGGCCTAGAGAAAAGGTAGCACTTATTCCATGCCTGTAGCTTTTGTTTCTTCCATATTCACTGACTGTTGTGCTTGCCAAACAATTGCTTGTAGTGCTGCCCCCTAAACAGCTCTGCCGTCCTGGGATCCCAGGCCCAAAGCCCTCTGGCTTCTACTACCAAGGAGTGTGGCACTCACTGTCCTGCTCCAGCCGCACCTTCTCCATGGTTGATAGCATCCTGGACTGCCTGGCTGGTCATGTCATCCATATGATGGGGGACTCCACACTTCGGCAGTGGTGGGAGTATCTGCGTGACACCGTGCCCTGTGAGTGGCCATGAGAGGAGAGGGGGGACTCCTTAAGAGAAAAAGAGCAGAACCAGGACTTTGAGAAGGCAGAAAACATCTACCTTGATATGGAATGCTATGTAAGGAGAGGACACCTGGGCTTGGGGCACAGGAAGGGATGGGAAACAGTGCCCAGACTGTGCATCACCTTAACAATTAAATGGACAATCTGAGGCTCTACCAGGAGAGCAGACAGGTTTGATGAACCATGAGTAGATAACCTTGGTTGGAACTAATTATTTGCTTGGAGGGTACTGGAGGAATAGAGTTTGTAATTTAAGAAAGTAATCGTAGAGAAACCAATGGTTTTGTTGTATGGCATTTAGGAGACACTAAACGTTTTTAAGCAGAGTTTTTAGTATGTTGGATAGACTGGATTGAAAAAGAAAGACCAAAGACCAGTTACAAGACAATTGTGTGGTCACCATGTGAGGTGATGAGAGGCTGAACTGGTACAGAAATCTGGTAAAGGAAATATCATGCTAAAGGAATTGACAGTCTTCTTGACTGCCTGGTTCTGGAATAAAGGGAGATGATCAGATTACTATGGATAACCATAAAATGAACTCAAAACAAAAGTCACTGGAATGCTTACTGGATGTGGGAGCAAAGGGCAGGAGTGAGAGAAGATGGCGTATTTACTTTACACCTTTTTCATATTGGGTTAAAGAGGTGGGGGTGAGTTTTGGGGGAACATGTGGATGAGGCATTTGAAGACGGGATTTGAAGTGAATTGAGATGCCTGAGCTTCAGACAAAGTTTTGGTATTTATTCCTCTGAAGATAGAAATTCAAGGAGGTGAGAGTGTCACACAGGGCCTTTGCTTTGCAAGCACAAGTTCCAAAATATAACATGGATTAAGAAATATGACTTATTGGAGAAAGGAGCAACAGGAGAGCCAGGGAAAAAAAGAGCATCAGCTCCCAGCCCCATCCCCCACATGTCCCCCCATCGTCCTATAGAGAGAGGTGTGCGGGGCCAACAGGGTAGGTCTATGCCCTTATGAAGAAGACACCCCTCCCCCATCATAGGTCTCCCTTCCTACCTACAAACAGAAGAGCAGCTTTGTTGGGATTCTCAGCACAAAATACATGTGCGCTGCCATTTGTTTACAGAAGCTGGAAAACACCAGCTGCCCCCACCTGGAGACCCTGAGGTCTGTGAGACAGTTACCTACACTTCTGCTTGAGGGGTTGAAGCTCCCAGACTCCAAGGAGAGTTAGTTTGGGTACAGCCCCTCCTTTTGGGAAAAAAGGGAGCTCCAGTCCCTTTGGGACAATTCTGCTCATGGCCAGGTAGAGTGGGTGAGTTTTCTAGGCAAGAGATGTTTTTAAAGATGGATGGAAACTCATGACGGAGGTTTCGAAAACCAGACACTCTGCTAGCTGATCTGGTGCCTTTCTGTGGAATAGAGAAAGGCGGTCCCTGTGCCCACACAGCCATGGAGCAAACTGTGGAGCAAGCACACAGGGACTTTGTGTAAAGAAATGAATGCCTTTTCCTGCAGGTGTGTCTAGCTCTCCATCAGGACCAAGCAGACGGTATTTCAGGAGTCGCTGGCCCCCTAGGCTGGGCACCACTGTGAAAGGACAAAAACCAGACAACCCTGAATCTCTAGCCTGGAGCAAGTCTTCACCCAGGGGTGGCTGAAGGGAGCCAGTGAATGAATCTGAGTCGGAGTGCCAGGTCCGAAAGGGACTGTAGAGAGTGACAACACTCTGCTAAGAAAGGAAAACCAGTGAGACAAAGTGCTGCAAGGAGCCAGGGAGGTGGAGGACAGCGAACAGGTCTTCAGACTTGGTAATTAGGAGGTCACTGACAATATTATATAGATTAGGAGAGTAAAATCAGGTGATTGGGCCATAGAATTACAGAAGAAAATAATATTAGATCTTCTGTATTTTTAAATCAGGAAGTACAGTCCTGAATTAACCCCCAAGCCTCCTGTCTCCGCCTCCCTCAGCCCTGAAGCCCGTGGATCTACACGCCACCTATCAGACAGGGCCCCTGATGGCTGTCGAGACCACTCGGAACATAGTGCTGCACTGGCGGGCCCACAGCTGGCCCCTGCGCTCCCTCCGCACTCCAGTGGCCTCCCTGCACTCCGTGGTCCGGGAGCTGGGGGGCCTTGCTGGGGGCCCCCACACCGTGGTGGTGCTGGGGCTGGGTGCCCACTTCACCACCTTCCCTCCATCCTTCTTTGTGCGACGACTGGCAGGGATCCGGGCAGCCGTGGCTGCGCTGCTGGCCCGGGAGCCCCACACTCTCGTGGTCATCAAACTGGCCAACACCGGCTACAAGTCCGTGTATGGCAGTGACTGGTTCACCCTTCAGATGAACCGGCTCCTCCGAGCTGCCTTTGCTGACCTCCGTGTGGCCTTTGTGGATGCCTGGGAAATGACCTCCAGCCTCGCGCTGCCGGACAGCATCCACCCAGGGCGGCTGATTGTCCGCAGTGAGGTGGACTTCCTCCTCTCCTTCATCTGCCCCACCTGAGTGCCTCTTCGGGTCTTTGGGCTTTGTGGATGGAGAAGCTGGTGCTATGGTCAAGCCTGCAAGCCCTACTTCTCAGCCCACTGTTCTGCTTCTCGGATCTCTTTCTAATGCACAGACCATAAAACCAACCAGCAGGAATTGGGATGTGGGTGGTGGCAGGGAGAGCAGCCTGGAAGTGGTCCAGTACATCTTGAAAGATGTAGTTCGTGCAAGGACAAGCAGTGCTGAGGGGAAGAGGGGAAGGATAGAGCCAGCAACATCTACTTCATCAGTGAGTATGAGGATTGTCAATCTATGTGCAGGAGTTTCTGTGTAGGGTATTAACAAGCCTTGCAAAGGTATAAGATGATTCCATTTCACTTTATTAGAGCCACCCTAGTGCAAAGCCCGAATATATATATGCAGTTTTCCAGTAATTTTTAAGTGTAAAAATTTTTTTCTATCTCCTTGTTTTTCAAAGTTGAGATATAGGTGATAGGTTTACTCCAAGGTCCTAATGGATATTAGAGAGGATTTTGGTGTGCTCCTCAGCAAGTCCACGTTCTCCAAGAAGCAGGTGTCATAGATCTACTCGCTGTGCCAACCTTGGGCTGCCTACTTCTAGATTTCTCTTTATGTAAGAAAAATCATTTTTAAGCTCCTGGGTGTTGTTTGTTTATTTCTGTGATTCACAACTGAATCCATGCCATAATTCACAAAATTGTGGATTTTCCAATTTGTTATTTATACCATTTTTCTTTTACATGCTTGAAGTCTGTGTAATTATGCACATACCAGAAAATCTGTCACAAAATAGCCAGCATCAGGGCATCACTTGTGAAATCACTGGCTTTTGAAGATAAAGAAAGAATCCTTTAGGCATTTAAGCAAAAAAGGCTTACATCGCTTGTAAGAGAAAGACTGAGATTGACTTAGATTAACAGACAGCAATATTCACCACGAGAAGACAGCAGAACAACAGCTGCAAAAACCATAAACTAGAAGAACCCCAAAATTTGACACTTAGTTAGAGTTATTATTCAGCGACAAAGGCAACAGACAAACATGTAATATGTAATAACTCAGAAATATAGTTGATTTTCTTTAAAAGATGGCAAAAGTCAAAATTCAGTGAAATAAGAGATTAGCTGGTATTGATACAGAAATTTCATATCTGGGTTTCTATCCAAAGGAAAGGAAAACACTAATTTGAGTAGATATCTGGACCCCCATGTTCATTACAGCACTATTTACAATAGCCAAGACATAGAAGCAACCTAGGTGTCCATCAGTGAATTAATGGGTAAAGAAAATGTGGTATGTATAGACAATGAGATATTATTTGGCCATTAAAAAGACAGAAATCTCCCAATCAGGGCGCATGCCTGGGTTGCAAGCCGGTTCCCTGCAGGCCAACTCCCAGCAGGGGACACACAAAAGGCAACCATACATTGATGTTTCTCTCCCTCTCTCCTTTCCCCTCTAAAGATAAATAAATAAATAAAATCTTTTAAAAAATGGAACACTTTTATTAAAACAAATAAATAAATAAAAAGACGGAAATCTTACGACAATGTACATGGATTTTGAGGGTATTAAGCTAAGCAAAATAAGTCAGGCAAAGGGAGGAAATTACCACGTGATCTCACCCACATGTGGAATCTGGGAAGAAAATGAGCTCGTTGATACAGGGTACCAGAGATGGGGGCTGGGGCATGGGTGACATAAATAAAGGGGTCAAAAGGTACAGACTTTTTGTAAAATAAGGCCTGGGATGTGATGTATAACATGGTGACTATAGTGAATACTGTAGTACTGCATGAAAAGTTTACCAAGTCCTCATCTCTGGAGGCATCAGATGAAGGCAACTGAACCATGTCGGCTGGAAAGTACAGGGACGCAGGAGGATTGTTCTGTTCAGAGCTAACTGGTCAACCTTCAGCTTTTACCACATTCAAATCAACCACTAGATTATACACTTTAAGTGAATGGATTGTATGGTATGTGAATTATATCTTAATAAATAAAGGATGAGCAGTAAAGCATGCAGAATTGGCAGAAACTGTTATGTGTTCCTCAAAACCTAGATCCTTTTCCTACTAGATACACAAAAGTGTGGACCCTTGTGTTTATGTTTTCATGTATTTTTAATGGTCAATTTTAACAAAACAGTATTTAAGTGTTGAAAAATACTGAAAACTGAGCCCTGGCTGGTGTAGCTCAGTGGATTGAGCGCAGGCCTGCGAACAAGAGGATCGCGGTTTGATTCCCAGTCAGGGCACATGCCTGGGTTGCAGGCCGGTTCCCTGCAGGCCAACTCCCAGCAGGGGATGCACGAAAGGCAACCATACATTGATGTTTCCCTCCCTCTCTCCTTCCCCTCTAATGATAAATAAATAAATAAAATCTTTAAAAAAAGAAAAAGAAAAATACTGAAAAATTGAAAAGCAGGTCTATTAAAATTCACAATATTTTAATTTTAAATATTTTACTTATACCAAGAAATTTATTATAATTTTACCTATGTGGCTTTTTAAAAATCCTCACCCAAGGACATGCTTATTGATTTGAAGGAGAGGGGAAGGGTGGAAGACAGAGAGGGAGAGAAGCATCAATGCGAGAGAGATACACCACAGATGCCCCAAGTGGGGACCAAATTTGTGAACTTTCAGTTCATGGAATGATGCTCCAACTAACTCAGCCACCCTGGCCAGGGCTACCTACCTCACTTTTATGAAATCAATAATACCTTTAAAATATACTGAGCTTTTTGCTTTCCCCTTATGTCTTCAGTCTGAGGAGAGTGACTCCCTTGCTTCACTGTGATCCTGGTCACACAACTAAATATATTTCCCAGTCTGTCTTACACATGGGTGGGCATCAGACAAGTGACTTCTGGACAATTCAGTGTGGGAGAAAGTGATGTGTATATATTATCTCCAGAAGTGATATAACCTGCCTGTGAAACCCTCCATACTGTCTCCCCATTTGCCAGGTGGATGGAGAGGGCACTAAAGAATTAGAGCAGGTGAAGCTACAGACAGAAGGAGTCTGGGTCCCTCAGTCTTCAACTGGAAGAGAGATGCCCAAGAAGCTCTGGACCAGGAACATTCACAATGAAAATGTTACATGATTCAGGACTGAACTTCCACTGTGTTAAACCACAGGCATAGGAGGTTGTTTGTTATAGCAGTAGTGATACAGGGTGCAGCCAAGGAGGGGGGGCCAAAAAAATATTTGGAATGGTGTCCAGAATTCAAGGTGTATAGGAATATTGGAGAGACATATAAGATATCCTCACCCTTTCCCCCCAAAGATGTGAGTTGGGGGAAGGGACACATAGGGCAGGAACATGCAGAGCTGTTTTGTACAGCCACAGCCTTGCAGCTAATCCATGGCATGGTCATTTAACATATCTATAGCCTTTTGCAGGTCACTTGGATATGTTAAATATCCAAGTGGCCAGGCTTGGAGCTAAGGGAATGAAGTCACTTCCCCCCAAGCTGTAACTGGGGGGCAGGTCCCCTGAGTTATATACAGTGCCTGCGTGGGAGCTTGGAGAAGATTGGCTCTAGGACATGGGGCCATACCTGCCCAGACTAACGATGGCAGCCCAGTAAACTTGTAATAATACAGAAATACTGGCAGGTGTAACTGATCATGGGAGGAGTCGGAAATAGGAGTACAGAGGGAGATAGGTGCGGGCATTTAAACCCAGACATGGCAGCCATTGAGGGAGAGAGCCATGCGGTTTCAGCAGAGTAAGGGTCCCCTCTTGGCCAGGTGAAAGGGAAAACCATGCAGCTTTGCCAGAATGGAGATCCCTGTGGCCAGGTGAAGATGAAAGAAACACGCTTTTGGTGGAGTGCGGACCCCTGCAGCTTTGGTAGAAGAGGCCCACGGGGCTTTGGGGCACTCCCTTTGGCCGCATGGCCTGGAAAACAGGAGAGACTTTGACTGGAACTTGGTACAAAGAACTCTTGCCAGTGGAAGGTGCCGCATGACTTTGGATTAATTGGAGATCCTGCCTGGACAGGCGACACAGCTGACAATACCAGCGGCCTGGAAAAAAAAATGGACCTGTGCTTTTTTCCTGATTTATGATACCCAGAGTTAGGAAAGGGGTAGAAGCGACAGCAGCTCTGTGTGTGTGTGTGTGTGTAGGTGTATACCCTAAAGGACTTTGATATTTTAATGGAGGCATTAGGCCTGAATAGCATTAAATAAACATTTCGGTTCCTTTTCACAAATCTCTGGCATTGTGAAAAGGAAACGAGCCCAGGATATTGGATATTTGGAGAATATCCATTCTCCAAATGGATATTAATAAAACTACCTTAGAATTACAATGAGCCAGGAAAGGTTTTATTGTATCCCACTTTCTGTCATATTTATTTCTAAGTATTTCATATTTTATGCTATTGTAAATGGTATTTTTGTCAATTCAATTTCCAATTCTTGGTCAGTATAGAAATGCAACTGGTTTTGGTATATTGACCTTGTATCCTGCAGTCTCACTTCACTCGCTTAGAGCTGTAACAGGTTTTTTGTGTTTTTTTTTAAAGATTTTATTTATTTATTTATTTATTTATCTTTAGAGGGAAGGAGAGAGGGAGAGAAACATCAATGTATGGTTGGTTGCCTTTTGTGCATCCTCTGCTGGGAGTTGGCCTGCAGGGAACTGGCCCGCAACCCAGGCATGTGCCCTGACCGGGAATTGAACCGCGATCGTTCACAGGCCTGTGCTCAATCCACTGAGCTACACCAGCCAGGGTTTGTAACAGGTTTTTTAAAAATTCCATCAGATCTTCTACAAACACAATCAGGTCATCAGTGAATAAAGACAGTTTTTACTTCTTCTTTTCCAGTCTGAATGACTTTTGCCTTAATGGTTGTACTCACAGGGTTTTAACTTATAAAGATGACTGAATGACAGGTCAGGGAGGCTAATGCCATTGAAAGACAGTTTTTATTACTGACATTTCCCAAGGGGAGGGGCAGGCCAGGCCATGTATGGGCACCAGTGTCAGTCAGGAGACAGACCCAAGAACAAGAGGAAAGCGCAGACCACAGTTGTGTTTTCTGCAGAAAAAGCAGGGCAGGGCCAGGTGATCAGTTTAGGATTGGCTGTTTTGACTAATTCCAGTGGACTTTGGGCTATTGGTGCCATTTCTAGGTGCCTGATACCTAGCTCAGGGTTGATTTATGGCAAGGGAAATAGAGGCTTGATGTGTGAGTTAGATAAAAGACGTAGTTGAAGGTTGGTGAGTTTGTTTATGAGAGGCATGCATCCAGAAGAACCCTTAGCTATCTCTAAGAATTGGCTAGCCCTGGGAGGGGCAGTCCCCCCCAAGTCAGGAAGGCTGCAAATGACAGAGCATCAAGTATATAGAAAGTAAAAAAATACAGTTAGGGCCAGGTAGCTCAGTTAGTAAGAGCATTGTCTCAAAATACCAAGGTTGCAGGCTTGATCACTGGTCAGGGCACATACAAGAAGCAACCAATGAATGCCCATATATATGCAGAACAACAAATTGATGTTTTTTCTTTCGCTTTCAAAAAAATCAATCAATGAAAATATTTTTAAAAGAAAATATTGTCCTGGCCAGTATGACTCAGTTGGTTGGAGCATTGTTCCGTGAACCGAAGGGTTGTAGGTTCTGAAACCAGAAAAGACACTGGCATTCGGGCTGCCTGTCTCTACCAAACCCAGTAAGCAATGACAGCGATTGAATCTTTATGGGCACTTTATTCAGATGGCCAGCGATCTGAGAAGATGGTGGGTTCATACCCTAACAGACCATCTTGTTTTTTCATTCCAGGCCAACATTTTTATACCAGGGAATAAACAAGGTGTGGTGAGGGCTTTGAGATTCAGGGAGGATTAGGTGAAAGAAGCTGCAACATTCCTGTCCTGGGCAGTTAGCTGTTCCAGACAGAGGGGCAGGTGGTCCTCTGTCTCTCCCTGGAACACAAAGGCCAGGATGCCTCCTCTTGTCCCCAGGTAGTAATAATCTCTAGCAGTGCCCTAGGGAGCCATCTATTATCCCAAGAGCCAGAATGGGCCTTATCTGTAGTTTCTGAAACAAAAGCTTTAACATACACATTACTTGCTAGGCTTATAACTTTTTACCTTAAACTAAAATTTTCCAACTCTTTAGTCCCCTGAAAGTTCCATTCCCAGTCAGGGCACATGCCTAGGCTGCAGGTTCAGTCCCCAGTTGAAGTGTGTACAAGAGGCAACCAATCTGTTTTTCTCTCACACCCATGTTTCTCTTCCTCTCTCTCTCTCCCTCCCCTCTCTCTAAAACCCAATAAGCATGTCCTCAGGCGAGGATTAAAAAGGAAGGAAGGAAGGATATAGAATTAGTGAAATAGACCTTGTGATGATTGGGTGTCAAACAGATAAATACAGGATCTAAGAAAATATAGTTAGAACACTTTTATTTCCTTTCTTTCCTATTTCAAGGGCTAGAACCTCCAGCACAATGAATGGAGGGAGTGAAAGCAGATGTCTTTGCTTTACTTCTGATCTTGGGGGGAAAACAGAAGGAGAGTGAAGTGTCATGGAAGGGCAAAGGGTGGGGCAGTGATAGATGTGGCCAATAAGGATGGGAGAATGGAAGATCAGGAAAACTTGGGGAAGATTTAAGGCAGTTGTCCTCAAAATGTGGTCCATGGCTCACTCTAATAGTGCAAAATTGTAACCCACCCCACCTATTCTTTAGACAGTTTCTGTAAGTGCTAACTCTAATATGTAGCTTGTAAACGAAGAATATGTATGTATAAGAATCCGCCCTGGCTGACATAGCTCAGTGGATTGAGCGCGGGCCTGCAAACCAAACAATCGATGTTCGATTCTCAGTCAGAGCACATGCCTGGGTTGCAGGCCAGTTCCCAGCAGGGGATGCAGGAGAGACAACCACACATTGATATTTCTCTCCCTCTCTCCTTCCCTTCCCTTCTAAAGATAAATAAATAAATAAATCTTAAAAAAAAAAAAAAAAGAATCCTAGGGTCCTGGCTGGTATAGCTCAGTGGATTGAGCACGGGCCTGTGAAGCAAAGGGTGGCTGGTTTGATTCCCAGTTAGGGAACATGTCTGGGTTGCAGGCCAAGTCCCCAGTAGGGGACACATGAGAGGCAACCACACACTGATGTTTCTCTCCCACTTTCTCCTTCCCTTCCCCTCTCTCTAAAAATAATTTTTAAAAAAGAATCCTAGGAAGTAGCTTCAAAAGATAGAGACTCCAACATTTAAGCATCCCAATTCTGGGAGATTTGCTGATCTTCATCCATGAAGGTAGGAAGAAAGACATGAAGCCAGGATGACTAAACCAGGATAATACACACTGGACTGTCACTTGCCTTACCAGATTGGACTGTGCTCATCTGCATGTAGAGAACTTTTCTACCTGCTCACTGATCTTTGTTCTCTCTCTCCTTCATTATAAAAAACATCTGCCTCCACTGAGATGGGGAGATAGGCTTTAAGACATGAGTCCCCATCTCCCAGATGGGCAGCACTTGAGAATAAACCACTTTCCTTTACATCAGCACCCACCTCTCGAGTATCGGCTTTTGTAGCAGCAGTCAGCCAGACCGTTACAATTCCTTCCTTTCAGTTACAGTTCCTTCCTGCCCCTTTTGACACTGCTTCTGCCCCTCCCCCATGGCCACTCACTGCATTTAGTCTAAGCCAATCTTTGAATCACAAAACACCAGTTCCTCCTCCTCTCACAAGCCCTCCCTCCCCATGCCCTGCCCCCACTGTGATTGGAGCTACAGCTTGAGGCTGACTCCCAGGCTCCCTCATTCTTCTTAAAGGAAGAGAGGAGGAACAAATCTGGAGACCGAAAGGTTTTCTTAGGCTCCACCGAGATGGAAATGCCAATCGGCCATAAAATAGGCAATAAATTGCTTTATTGGGGTTTGCGCGCCCGGATGGGATTCCACGGTCTGCAGGATGAGGCCGTGGAAGTCATGCCCAAGCAGGGAATGTAGTGGAGTTTTATTTTCGTTGGCTCCCCGTGGGAGCTGGGGATTGGTGCCCTCTGAACAAAGCAGTACAGCATTGGTGGTCTCTTCCTGGGACTCAGGCTACTGTGAGGATTGTTGAGGGCAAGGGGAACTAGCCAGAACATAGCTATAAGGAAGCAAAAGGTGTTTTACTAACTAACGCAAAGAGGCTCCGGGACACGCCCAAAGAGCAGGGTGTGTTCCAGGATGTGGGTTAAGAGCAAAGGTTAGTCAGGCAGATAGCCATCTGGACAGTCACTAGGGAGGGAAATTTTGCCGCTGTGCACGAGCTCAACTGACCAATCAGGTAAAGGAGCACGAGCCAGTGCAGCCCCTGTGCACGAGCTCAACTGACCAATCAAGTAAAGGAGCACCAGCCAGTGCACGAGTTAACTCACCAATAATAAGTAACCCCATTGTGCCCCTGAGCCAACCGCTAACCGCCACATCTGCTTCTGTATCCAGCTTGCTTGTGCGCCTCCTTAAAACCCTAAGCCTGTAAGCGTTTGGCGCGACTCTCATTTGCAGTCCTTGCGGGCACCGTGTCTCTGGACACTTTGGAGAGTTCGCCCTGCGCAGGTTAAACTTGGCCAATAAAGTAACATCTTTGGAGCCTCGAAAGTCTCCGACATTTGTTCTCGCGGTTGGTGAATGCAACAAGGATGTCCGTCTTGACAAAGTCCAGCCGGAGCTTCCTCCTATCCCTGCCCACCCTAACAGAGACCACATGCCATCTCCAAACAGAAATCATGTCTCACAACTCCTAGCCTCAGGGGGATCCAACTGGGTCAGGGGACTGAACGTGACAGGCAACGTGCAACTTGCATCTAGAGAGACTGTTCGTGGAACCAATGTGGCCTGAGGGCACCTGCACGGCAGGTTCTCTGCAAAAGTTACAGTCTATTTTGTAAAAGTTCTGTGCTGCTCAATAAAATCAGCAGTGACATCCCTGATGGGGTCCCCTTCCTAAGGTAGCCTGGCAATGAGGAGACTGTCTAGCCAGGTCCCATAGCTAGTCGGGCAAGGCTGGAATGGAACCCAGGTGTCACCTCACAGACAAGGCAGGCCACCCTCTGGAGGTCCTGCCTAGAAGCCAGTAGGTCCCCGTCCTCTCTTCTGCCCACATTTCCAACTGTTATCAATTCACAGGCATCTTTCACGGCCCAGAGGACTACATGACCTTAAGGTTCTGTGGCCTCAACTTCCCATGGGTAAAATGGAGATAACAATGCACCCACCACAGAATGTTCTAAAGCTGAAAATGAGGCAATGGATGTTTATTGGCTGACTCAGATAAGAAGCCTCCATAAAAATTTGAGACCCACCCTGGCTGGTGTGGCTCAGTGGACTGGGTGCTGGCCTGAAAATGTTACCGAACAGCAGGTCCAAGGGGGGCAATATTTGGCCCACCGAAGGATGCCAAAAACTGCTACAGAACAACAGGGGCCCCTCCCAAGGATGGTATACTAATATCTACTGGACTCATCTGTTCGCTGCCAGAGGAAAGACATCTCTCAATGCGATGAGATTGAGAGATGGTCAATCTCTCATCTCTCAGAGATTTGTGAAAAGGAAAGGAAAGGTTTATTTAAAGCTATACAGACTTAAAGCAGTGACCCAACGTCCCCATAAAAATATCAAAGTCCTTTAGGATAACCACAGATGCCCACAGTGCTTCGTTCCCCCTTGCCCTAATTTGGGGTACCGTATCTCAGGAAAAGAAGCACACGTCTGTGTTTCAGGTTGCTGCTATCATCCAGTGGGTTGCCATCCAGGCAGGATCTCTAATTACTCCAGTCATGTGGCACCTTCTCATGGTCCACTGGCAAAGAGTTCTTTCACCCTTCTTCCAGGCAAAGTTTCTCCTGCTTCCCAGGCCATTTGGCCAAAGGGAACATCCCAAAGCCTCTTGGGCCTCTTCTAGCAAAGCTGCAGGGGTCTGCACTCTGCCAAAAGCGCGTGTCTTTCTTCTTCACCTGGCTGCAGGGGTCCCCACTCTGGCAAAACCGTGTGGCTCTCTCCCCATAGGCAAGAGGGGTCCTTACTCTGCCCCAAACCGCATGGCTCTCCCCTCAATGGCTGCCATGTCTGGGTTTAAATCCCCACGCCAATCTTCCTCTGTACCCCTATTTCCGACTCCTCCCATGATCAGTTACACCTGCCAGTATTTCTGTATTATTACAAGTTTACTGGGCTGCCATCGTGAGTCTGGGCAGGCATGGCCCCCATGGTGTGGAGCCAATCAACTCCAAGCTCTCACACAGGTGCTGTAACTCGGGGTGGGGGGGGCGGGGCGGGGGTGGAGCGGGACCAGGGCGGGGACCAGCCCCCAGTTACATCCTGGGTAGAAGTCACTTCCTTCTCCCTGACTCAAAGCATGGCCACAGCTATTTAACATATCTGTGAAACCAGTTAAAAGTTACAGATATGTTAAATGACCATTCTAGAGGTTAGCTGCAAAACTGTTGCTATGCAAAACAACTCTTAATGACCCTGCTCCATTTGTCCCTTCCCCCAACTGATACCTGGGTGGGGAGTGAGGACATCTTAAAATTTCCTGGTCACCCTGAGCTCTGGACCCCATCCCAGATCCTTTTCTGGGACCCCCCTCTTGGCTGTGCCCTGTTACGAAAACCCAAGGGTTGCTGGTTCAGTTCCCAGTCGGTACATGCCTGGGTTTCAGGCCAGGTCACCAGTTGGGGGCGCATGAGAGGCAACTACACATTGATGTTTCTCTCCCTCTTTCTGCCTCCCTTCCCCTTTGTCTGAAAATAAAAAATAAATAAAATCTTTAAAAAATTAAAACCTCTCTTCTCAGGCTTGGGAGGAAGGTAAGAAAAGCAGACAGACACGGAAGTAGGCAGGGGCTGTCTGACTGGCCTTGGGAGAAGTGTGGGTGTTTTTCTTTTTCCCTTCCTCTCCCCCTTTCAATAAAAAGATGTCCTTGGGTGAGAATGTAAAAAAAACAAAGACTAATTCATGTCCTGGACCCATCACTTGAGCATCATGTCCTGGACCCATCACTTGACGCATCACTTGGACTTGGGGCACTCCCTCTCTGAGTCCTGGTCACCTCAAATGCAAAGTGGTGATGACAGATGACCCTGCAGATCCAGATTTGAATTCTGTGGGTTAGGGCGTGGCCACCAGACAGCCCACTCTCTGGGGAGCCGGAAGGGTAAGACCACCCTCACCTCCTAAATTCAGAGAGGGTGTGAGATGCACAGAGG
Source organism: Sturnira hondurensis (assembly GCF_014824575.4). NCBI lineage: Eukaryota > Metazoa > Chordata > Mammalia > Chiroptera > Phyllostomidae > Sturnira > Sturnira hondurensis. The sequence goes on along the minus strand of NW_028081011.1, from coordinate 3,939,166 downwards.
GAGTGGAATGGGGGCTGTGGGTCTCGTTTCTGCCTGGGGACTACAGGGGAGGGCCAGAGGCCAAGAGCAAGCCAGATGCACCTGGGGCTGAGGGCATCTCCATCAGCGTCTCCCCCTCCTATTCTCTCTAAGGGGCTGTAGCTGGGCAGGGACTCAGGGCTGCTTTTCCTCTCTTGAAAGAGCCTGAGCTAGTCCTGCTGCCACCACTTCCCCTGGATTGAGAGAGAGAAACAGACTGAGAGGCACCCAGAGAAGCAGAGAAAAGGAGAGAGAGGGAGAGAGAGAGAGAGAGAGAGAGAGAGAGAGAGAGAGAGAGAGAGTATGAGCAAGCTTGAGACTGAATCCTAGGAGATGAGCAAGTCCCTGGCAGAGACAGGCAGTTGAGGGGNAGCAAGTCCCTGGCAGAGACAGGCAGTTGGGGGGGGGGGGGGGGGTGGCCCAGGCAGCCAAGGTCAGGACCACACCCTTTAGTGTGAAGATGGGGACTGGGGGACCTTTATTATGGCTCTTTTTCACTGACAACAAGAGAGGCCCTTTAGCAATATAGGAAAAGAAGAAGCCAAGTTGAAAAAGGAAGTGCTGGTCACTCTGGGGCAGGGGTGTTTGGGGAAGGCTCCCATGCTCTCTCAGCCCTCTGAAGGAGCCTGGTCCCACCCCTCCCAGTTGTCAGACTACACCAAGGCAGCCTCTCCCCTGGGCCTCCCCTCTGGCCTAGAGGCTCTGCTTGTCTTCTCATCCCCAGGAGGAGGGCAAGGCGATGGGTCTGCCCCTGCTGCTGCCCCTGCTGCTGCTGCCAGCGTCTCTGCAGGCTGGTGAGTGGCCAGGACCACATGGCTCTGCCCAGGGTTATGAGGGCAGGGAAGGGGGGTCTGGGGAGAGTCTGTGGCCAGGCCTCTGGAGATGGGGTCTGCTGGGGTAGCCAACCAGGCCTCCCACCCACAAGCAATGGGCTGGGCTGGTCCCACAGTGCTGGGTCCCCTATACCCTTCACTCTCCTTTCTACCCCAGGCCTGGAAAGGGGGACACACAGCCAGAGGGCCAGACATGTCTGTCACACTTCTGCCCATGGGTGAAGGTACCAGGCAGTCTGGGGTTATCTTTTTGTCTCTCCAAGTGGCTTCAAAGTCTCTCCCTCTTTCTCCCTCCTCCAGGTGGCTCAGCAAAATGCAAACTAGTCTCTACTTTTAAAGTCTACCAACCAAAGCATCTCTCAGCCCCTGTGGGTGGTTCCATCCAAATCCCCTTCTCCTTCTGTTACCCCTGGGAGTTAGCCAGGAATCCCAGGGTGAGAATATTCTGGAGAAGGAAAGAGTTCCATGGGGAGTTCATCTACAACACAACCCCGCCTTTCACCCATAAGGATTACAAGGACCGCCTCTCCCTGCTCTGGACAAAGGGCCAGAGGAATGGCTCCCTCCAGATCTCTAACTTGCGGAAGGAGGATGAGTCTGAATACTTTTGCCAAGTTCGTTTGTACACACAGACAACAGGACGTGAGGAAGGGTGGCAGTCCATCGAGGGGACCAAACTCACCATCACCACAGGTGAGTCCCACTGCCCCAGCCTCTGGTGCCCTCCCGCCCCAGGACTGGTCCAGGAGCCTCTCTTCCTGACCCTTCTCTCAAATCCTCTCCCTGCTCTTGACTCCTTCCCAGGCCTCTGACAACTTTACCTTTTTCACCATCTCCCCAAACTTGGGCAACCTTCCTTGCCCACCCCCGTCACTGTCCCCTCCAGATACAGCCCCCAACCCCTTCCCCAGTCTTCAGCCCCTTCCTGACTCCCTGGTTGTCCTTCCTTCTTGCTCCAAGCTGGGGCTCCAGTGCCGCGGTCCAGCTGCAGCCCATCTAAGGGTCCTCAGGTGAGAGTAGGCATTGGCGCTGGGTAACAGGCAACTATACAGCTCAAAGGCAGGTGAAGCACTGTTCCGTTTATTGCAAGTACAAGCTGATTTTTTATATTTTCATTTTTGGCATAGATTAACATTTACAGGTGTACAGCATGATCAGTTAAGCAGAAAAAATCAATACAAAGGTAACCAGGAAAATACGAAAGTTCCCATAGTGTCAGTTATGTTAAACAAAAGTTATTTTGACCAGGAAAACCATTAATCAGACAATTTGAAATAGTTCTATGTATACAGTTTAAATGTCTTATTGTTTATTAAAGTTCTCAGAAATAGTCATTGGCAACAGGTATGCTAGACCGAGCAGAGGTTAGGAAATACACTATAAGCCTTTGTAATATCTAACTTAGCTATCTATCTTGCTGTCTAAAATGTTTTTTGTATACTGAGGACTCTGACTCCTTGGTAGTTGTTTCTAAGTGCTTAGTTTGTAATAGCTAACCAGCTTCTTCTGTTTTTATGCCTGTCTAATTCTAAATGATATATATTCCTATTCAAGGTAAAGGAGGGGCTGTTACTCTAACAGCTCTTTAACAATCAGGGGCTATTTTCTAAAGGGGTTTTTGCTATTCTATGAGGCAGTTCTGTGGGAATACATATTTTTCCCTGAACTGTTCTTTCTTGGGTGGCTTTCACAGGAACAAATAAGTAAAGTACGATGCCTTAATTCAGCCAGGGTGATATTGCTTAGGACTTGAGCCAACTGTTGTTTTTTCCCTGAGAGTGGTCATTAATTCTAGGAGATTCCAAATTATCAGAAGTGTAAAGGTTAGAATACTAAGAAACAGTAAGAATAAAAGCAACACCATATATCCATTAATGCCACGTCCGTCCTGCTGGAAAACGCTTCTGTGAAGCCGCCATCTCCAAGTCGTGACTGTGTCAACCGACATGGTTAGATAATGCTTCTGTGAAGCCTTTGTCCCCAAGCCATGACTGTGTCAGCTGACCTGGTTAGCACTGGACGCGGCATCCCCAAGCCGCGACTGTGTCAGCCGACCTGGTTAGCATTGGACGTGGCATCCCCAGGCCGTGACTGTGTCAGCCGACCTGGTTAGCATCGGACGTGGCACTCCAGCCCTGCCCCCTGCCCTGGCCTCAAGTCCTCCAAGTGAACTTGACTTTTTCAGGATGTGGCCTGCCTTCCCTTTGCCATGTGCCTGGGTGTGGACCCCCAGCAAGCCCCATATCTGTGTCTCCCCACAGCCATGAGCTCAGCCCGGCACACACAGGAGATACCCAGTGAGGGCCTGAGGCTGCCCTTGGCCTGGCTCCTGTTAACACCCCACCACCTGTTTTTCCAACCTCCCTGCTTCCTCTTCCTACTCTGCTCCCTAGTACGTGCCCCTCAATGCTCCCTAGTACGTGCCCCACTGCCACCTCTTTCCTCTCTTTTCCCATCTTTCTCTTCCTGTCTCCATCCTCTTTAACCTCCTTGCTTCTCTCGCCTCCTGGACATGCAAGCCCCTGTGCTGCCCCCTTCTCCACCCCGATCCTGCTCCTCTTACCATGTTATTAGAGTCACTTCTGCAGCAATAAGTGCAGCTTTTGCTTACTGTGCACTGTGTCCATCTGAAACCTTGGTATGAATCACCCTAGTTAACCTCTATCATGACCCCTCAATAACAGCAGGTACTGCTACCATCTTCATATTAAAGATGGGGAAACTGAGGTATACAAGCTAAACGCCAGCCCAAAGTCCTTCTTGTGGTGCAGGCAGAATGTGAACCCAATTTAATTTCAGAGCCTCCTCTCATCCATTAGCCTCCCACCTCACTTACTGACTTGATCATCTTGTTGTCCTGATCTATTTTTAACCTACTATAGGGTGTATTGCTTAATAGTTCTTCCTATATTGCTCATTGGGGTGTGGGATCTTAAACCTGGGTTTATCTTTCTCCAGAGCAGTGAGGGGAGAGGCTCTCTCCCAGGCACAGGCAATAAGGGGCTATATTGTAAGACGGTTCCGTTTTCATAATCTCTTATGCTGGCAACTCTAAACCATGTCAATGATGAGTCATTCCTGCCAGCAGGGAAGGACACTCTCTGTGCCCAACCCTGCCCACCTGGTAAACTGCTGCCCCATCTTGGCCACTAGGTTAGTATTAGAGCAAACAGAAACTGGCTCATAAATGGAATTATTCAAGATAGCCTTAGATTTATATTTCCTGCTCCCTGTCCATATTTTTTAAATGTACTATTTTGAGAGATTTGGGCTCTTGTTAGATCCCTCTTATTCCTTTCCTGATTCCCCAATTTCCTCTTTATTTTCCCAGATATTTTTATTTTTACTACTAATGGGCAACATTATTTTTTAATATTTTTATAACAGTCACTAAAAAAGTCATGCATAAATTCTGACCAAGATGGTAGGTTATATGCACGTTTACCTCCACTACCAAAATCATCTAAAATGACAGCAAAGTAAATTTTTTACAACAAAAATCCACAAGGACAAAAAATATGTGGACTAGGAGGACAAAAACAAAATTTGGGGAGCTGGAAACAAACAGACTGATGTAACTGGTTTAGGTGACTAGAGGTGCCAAACCCTAAGCCAGCGCTGGGGCAACCCAAGAAGCAAGGCAATTCGCATGGCAAACCCCTTAAAGGTTCAGGAATGGCAACCCTAAGTACCCCTGAAAGTGGGAGTGAAAGGGGGTCTGGAAACTAGAGGATTAGTTGAAAATCTATTTAAGAGCAGGGAAGCCTCCGTACTTCAACTCTCCACCCCAGCAGAAGACTGTAGATTTGCTTTCCAAGAAGAAAATGAACCAGAAGGACTCTGAGGGAAGTACCTTGGGCATAACTAGGGGCAAGGGTTCTGTCTTTAAAACTGGAGATTTGGTGAATTGATGAGACCGTAAACACCTGAATACCCTTAGATGCCTACCAGGACTCAGGCAACCAGGCTGGTATACCCCCAACCCCATCAGGAAGAGAAGATCAGGAAATTCTGCTCTGAGCAATCTGTCCAATGGGTCCAAAAAAGATGTAGAAACCTAACAGGTAACTCTACAGCCCACTAACTGACAAGCACTTTCTCCGATGCCACACACACAGCCTCTGATGAGCATGGCTTCCTGACTGCTGGGAGCCAAGGGGGCAAGGAAATTGGGCTCTCAGCCTCGCACCAAATCCCTCAGCACTGAGGATTGTACCCTCACCTCAGCTAAAGACATCATTAAGCTAAACATTTAAGGACATCTTCCCCTGTGAAATGCAGAGAACAAAAGGAACAGTGTGGGGGCAGGGTACAAAAGAGCTGAAAGAAACCAAAACAATGGAGGGGGGAATTTTTTCAGATATCTATTGTTCTCTGAAAGAGAATGCAAGCATATAACAAGAAAGGGTGCTTTACAAAGGAGCCTTCCAAACAATAAAGAAACTCTTGGAAATTAGGGATATAATAGCAAAGGTAGGAAACTCAGTAAAAGGATTGAAAGGTGAAGTTTGTGGAAATCTCCCAGAAGGTAAAACAAAAGGCCAAAAGATTTGGAAACTGTAGTGGGTTGAATAGCAGCCCCCCCCCCACTCGAAAGATATGCCCATACCCTAACCCCCAGAAACTATGAATATAACCCTATGACAGACATGATTCAATGAAGGACTTTGAGATAAGGTCATCTGGGATTACCTGGGCCTGCCCTGAATGCAAACACAGGTCCTATAAGAGAGGCACAGACAGGAGAGAAAGCAATGTGACCACAGAGGCAGAGAATGCAGGGATGCAGCAACCAGAAGCTGGAGGAAACAAGGAACAGATTCTCCTCCACAGCCTCCGCAGGGAGCCTGGCCCTGCTGATGCCTTGATTTCTGACCTGTGGCCTCTAGCACTCTGAGAGAATGAACTTCTGTTGTCTGAAGCTACTCAGTTTATGGCAATTTGTTACAGCTGCCATAGGCATATAATATAGAAACTATAAAGAAAGATAAGAAAGATTGAGGATTGGTCCAAGAGGTCCAACCTCTGAATAATGCTAGTTCCAGAAACAGAGAAGAGAGTAGACCACGAGGGGAAAAAAATATCAAAGGAATCACTCTAGAAATTTTCCAGAACAAAAGAGCCCTGCAAAATGAGTCAAAATAAAAAGACCTACATTGGAAGCTCTGGCTGGGTGGCTCATTTGGCTGGACCATCAGTTATCCCATACACCAAAAGGTTATGGGTTTGATTCCCAGTCAGAGCACATACCTAAGTTGTCTGTCTCTCTCTTTCTCTGTCTCTCTTCCCCCCTACAAAATCAATTAAATATTTGGAGCTATCAAATCTCTCAATAATGAATATTTTATAATACAAATTCAATAAACATATCCTCAAGTGATGATTAAAAAAAGGGACCTACCTCAAGAAACTGCAATACGAATTTTCAAAATGTCAGAGGTAAAAAGAAGATTCAACAAATTTCCAAAAAGGAAAGAAACAGGACACATATAGAGATTCAGGAGAATCAGATGGCTTTGGATGTCTCAATGGCAATACAAATTTGAGAAAATGACTGAATGCCTTAAAATTCCAGGGAAAATTTTTCTCATTCACTCATTTAACAAATATTGATTGAGTGCCTACTACATGTCAGGTGCTAACCTGGGGACTGGTAATCAGCAGTTAAAACAAAACAAAACAGCCCCGGCTGGTGTAGCTCAGTGGATTGAGTGTTGGTCTGTGAACCAAAGGGATGCTGGTTTGATTTCCAGTCAGGGAACAAGCCTGGGTTGTAAGCCAGGTCCCCAGTTGGGGGTGCGTGAGAAAGAACCACACACTGATGTTTCTCTTCCTTTCTTTCTCTAAAAATAAATAAATAAATAACATTTTAAAAAAGTGCCCACACTGAAAGCTGGCAGAGAGCAGAGCAAATGCCATTGTTCCCTCTTGGACTCTTCCTCACATACAGTCACAACACAGTGACATGGGTTACCCCTCCTGGGTGAATACCTAAGGCTCTGCCCCTCAGTACATAACAGGTGTGTCAAGACAAAAATAATGGCCCAAACAAAAGAACATATCAAAGCTCCAGAAAAAATACAACCAAGTGATGAAGAGATAGCCAACCTATCAGATGCACAGTTCAAAATACTGGTAATCAGGATGTTCACAGAACTGGTTGAATTTGGTTGCAAATTAAATGAAAAAATGAAGGCTACACTAAGTGAAATAAAGGAAAATGTACAGGGAACCAATAGATGGGGAAGGAAACTGGGACTCGAATCAGCAATGTGGACCAGAAGGAAGAAAGAAACAACCAAACAAAAAAGAATGAAGAAACAAAAATTTAAAAAATGAGGAGGAGGGGATTAGGAACCTCCAAGACATCTTTAAAGGTTCCAACATCCGAATTATAGGAGTACCAGAAGGAGAAGAGGAAGAGCAACAAGTGGAAAACTTATTTGAACAAATAATAAAGGAGAACTTCCCCAATCTGGCAAAGGAAATAGACTTCCAGGAAATCCAGGAAGCTCAGAGAGTCCCAAAGAAGTTGGACCCAAGGAGGAACACACCAAGGCACATCATAATTACATTAGCCAAGATTAAAATGAAGTACAGAGTCCTAGAAGCAGCAAGAGAAAAGGAGACGGTTACCTGCAAAGGAGTTCCCATAAGACTATCAGCTGATTTCTCAAAAGAAACCTTGAGGGCAAGAAGGGGCTGGAAAGAAGTATTCCAAATCATGAAAGGCAAGGACCTACATGTAAGATTGCTCTATCCAGCAAAGCTTTCATTTAGAATGGAAGGGCAGATAAAATGCTTCTCAGATAAGGTCAAATTCAAGGAGTTCATCATCACCAAACCCTTATTATGTGAAATGTTAAAGAAATTTATCTAAGAAAAAGAAGATTAAAAAATATGAACAGTAAAATGACAGCAAACTCACAATTATTAACAACATCACCTAAAAGAAAAATAAAAGCAAACTAAGCAAACAACTAGAACAACAGAACCACAGAAATGGAGATCACATGGAGGGGTTATCACAGGAGGGTGGGAGGGGAGAGAGAGGGGGGAAAGGTACAGAGAATAAGTAGTATAGATGGTAGGTAGAAAATAGATGGGGAGGGTAAGAATAGTATGGGAAATTTAGAAGTCAAAGAACTTATGTGTACAACCCATGGACATGAACTAAAGGGGGGAATGTGGGTGGGAGGGGGTATGCAAGGCTGAGGGGAGTGAAGGGGGGAAAGTGGGACAACTGTAATAGCATAGTCAATAAAATATATTAAAATAAATAAATAAAAAGTGCCCGCAAAGATGGAATTTACACTTGAGTGTGGAACAAAGACCCCTCCCCCCCCTCCCCCCCCACACACACAAAAAGCAAAGACATTCATTGTGTGTGTCAGGTAGTAGTGAAAAAAGAAAAGGTGAAAAATGAAACACAATCAGTGGGATAGAGGCTGGTAGATGTGCTCCTTTACTCAAATGGAACAGAGGTCTCTGGGAAACTAGTTAAGAGTCTTAGCAGGAAGCAGCCACTCAAATAAGATAAAGAAGAGAGTTTTGAGTGGATGCAGGGTAGGAAAAGCAGTAATGGATGATGAGACACCCAGGACCAGCCGCCAGCCTGAGGACCGACCACAAGCCTTTGGCCTCTGGAGAGAGAGAGTCAACACACCCATGGGGATTGGTTTTATGTGTCAAGCTGACCGGGCAAAGGGATACCCAGAGAGCTGGTCAAACCTTATTGCTGTAGATTAGGGGTTGTTTGGAAGCAATTAATAGTGGGCATCTTCCGTGCATTGTGGCCCAAAAAGAATGAAAAAGTGGAGGGAGGACACATTTGCTCTCTTCTTGAGCTAAGACATCCATCTTCTCCTGCCCTGGGATGATAAAATTCCTTCTATATCTCTATTCTATTGGTCCCATTTCTCTGGAGAACACTAATACAATAGCATCAAGGAGAGGGCAAAGAGCTATGCCCTGGCCTACCTTACCCCTGCCCTGTCTCCTGCTGGTAACTGCCATTGGCCACTGAATGGGAACCAGAGGCAAGAGAGCCCATGGGTGGAGTCCCTCAAGATTTGCCTCCAAAAAAGCACCAAGCAGGTGCAGAAGAGCTGTGGAATGGATCTAGAGAAGCCAGCAGAAAAATCCAGCCTAGGGCAGGTTTGTAGGAAATAAGGAAAGGTCTTAAGAAAAATGTTCCAGTCAAGAGGGAACCCAAGACAAAGGTGGTGAGATGGAACAAGTGTGGCTGAAGCAGATGAGGAAGCTGAGGGTGGCGAGAGGTGGGGGTCAAAATAGGCAGATGTGCACACACACACACACATAGATATAGATATCACGCAATAGAATTAAACTGCATGCTATTCTGCTCTATAACTTTTCATTTTTACTTCAAGTAATTTTCCATTTCAGTACATAACACACCTGTGCCTCTTTTTTCAATGCTGAATGGTGTTCCATGGTAACAATGTGTCATAATTTACTTAATCAATTGAGAATTTTAAGAAATGTTAATTACTTCGAGAAAAATTTACTAACATGACAGATAAAATAAAATGATAGTAATGCATATTAAAAATAAAACTAAAGCAATACTCAAAGTTAAATTCATAGTATTAAATACTTATATTATTTCAAATGTGAAGAAATTTTAAAAGTGAATGAAATAGTTAATTTTCAAAGAAGTAGTAAAAAGAGAAAGGAGCCAGCCCTAAGGAAAATCATAGTTCTAAAGTAATGAAAACCTATGAAGGGACAAATTTATTAGAAAACAGGACAGTAGTAAGAATAACAAATGCAGGAAGTAGTTGTTTAGGGAAAAAACAATAAAACAGACAAGACTCTGGCAAACCTAAAAACTTAAAATCCTGTTGAAATCATGAGTGAATGTATGCTTAATTACAGGTTAATATATCTAAAAAGTTCTGTGAAATGAATGACTTTCTGAAACAATTTTAAAGGATGAATTTAAGAAATAGTAAACTTTAATGGTAGACAAGAAGAAATTGAGAACACTATTAAAAAACTACTTTTCATAAAGATTTCAAGTGCAGAAGGTTTTACGGATAAATTCTTGTAAAAATTTAAGGAACAGATAATTCCTAGACAGAAGGTTCCAGAAGATAGAGAAATATGGAAAACTATGTAATTCTAATTCATTTCATAAAATGGTAACACAACCCTGATGCTAACATCCATTCACAATGTTTTAAAATGCAGACTAAAACAAGAGGCTGGGTTTTCATTTGTCTGTGTGTTGTACTGATCCTAGAGTTGGCACAATGGGAGTAAAAGTGGACACAGCCTTTGGGAAAGCATTCGGGAATATCTATCAAAGTGTGAAATACCCACGTGTGCTCTTACACTCAGTGATTTCAGTGCTAGGAATTTGTCCTGTGGAAATGCTGGTGTGAATATGGAAAGGCCTGTGTTTAAGGGTGTTCTTTTCAGCATTGTTGGGATGTGGCAATGACCTTCAATAGGAAATGGAAAGTTACTTCAAGTATTTATACTTTTATTAATAATTTATAATAAGAGTGGACAGTGAATTTGGTCTACATTAAACTGAAGATTGTATTTTAGCTGGATTTTTTTTACTTGGTAGAGTATTTAGTCAAGTTTTTAAAGGTCCATTGAAATAAGGAACAGTGTGTTTGTAAAACTTAAATATTAATTTAACCTTAAAAAACACATTTCAATATACACTAGGTTCTTTACAGATTTTTTTCATTTGTTAAAACAATTGTGTAAAAGGGCAAATCCTGGATGACGCTGCTTAGATGAGGTACCTAGAATAGTCAAATTCCTAAGGACAGAAAGGAGAGCAGTGGTGGCCAGGTGCTAGAGGAGGAGAAAATGGGGAGTTGTTGGTTAATGGGGACAGAGTGTCAGTTTGGAGAGAAGAAAAGGTTCTGGAGGATTATGGTGGTGAGAGTGGCACAGCAATGTGAATATTCTTTTTTTAAAAAGATTTTATTTATTTATTTTTACAGGGAGGGGAAGGGAGAAATAGAGAAACATTGATGTGTGAGAGACACAGTGACCGGTTGCCTCTCACATTCCTCCCAACTGGGGACCTTGGCCCACAGCCCAGGCATGTGTTCTGACAGGGAACTGAACTGGCAACCTTTCGGTTAGCAGGCCAGTGCAGTCCACTGAGCCACACCAGCCAGAGCTGAATATTCTTAATGTCACTGAACTGTAACTTACATATGTTAAAATTGTAAATTTTATTTATCTGGCTTTTGCCACAATACTTTTTTTAAAACAGTATTTTATTTATTTATTTTTAGAAAGAGGGGAAGGGAAGGAGAAAGAGTGGGAGAGAAACATTAATGTGTGGTTGCCTCTCATATGTCCCCCACTAGGGACCTGGCCTGCAACCCAGGCATGTGCCCTGACTGGGAATTGAACCAGCAACCCTTTGCTTCACAGGCCTGTGCTCAATTCACTGAGCTACACCAGCCAGTGCCACAATACTTTTTTTTAATCCTGTTATCTAGTTATCTCTATTTGTAGGTGATGCACTGAGGTTCTGAGGTCACAGCACTGATCCGAGGTAGAGTCAGGATGTAAACTGAGTGACGTATATTCTAAGCCTTCAGCATTTCACCTCCCACTGTGACAGCTTCAGAGGGTTGCTCTCGAGGCCCAGTATTCCCCAAACTAGGGAACACGATGTGACAGTTTCACTCAGATATCTCCAGTCCACCAAGGGACAATTTGCTTATTTCTCATGTCTTCTCAGCCACCAAGAAACCCACAGAAGGGCCCACCAGCACCAGCACCACCACCACCACAGTTGGCGTTGATGTCTCTGGGGAAGAGAGAAGCTCAGGGTCTTGGCCTCTGACTCCAGGAGCTATAGTTGGGGTGGCAGTGGCCAGTGCTGTGCTCAAAATCACAATTTTGGGATTCATAATCTACCTCAGGTGGAAAAGAAGCAGTCCAGGTAAGCGATCCTTTCCCCCAGGCTTCCCAACCAGGTGTTTCTCAGGACCACCTGCACCAGGATGACTGTGGATTTCTGCTGGGATGAGGCCTGGACAGGAAATCTGCATTGTTAATAGCCTCCTCAAGTGGTGACCGGGAGTGGCCGAGTTTGAAAACCACAGTTCTAAACCAACCCCTCTCCACAATTCTGACTGTTCTCCAGTTCTCTCTTGACTTAATCATTTATCAGTCCTTACCTTTTTGTTCATGGAGAAGAAAGAGTCTGCCCTGAAAAATTAAGGAGATATAAAAAGGAACGGGAAGTTGGCTCAGCTCAGCAAGCACTGGTGGGGTACCCATTTTCCAGGGCCTGACTTGTAATTAGAGATACAAAAGTAAATAGAGCAGAGATCCTGTTCTTAAGGAACTCAATAAGGGAGAGAAGGGATTTGGGGCAGTTGCCTGAAAGGCTTTTTGCCTTGTTTGGAAAGAACTATGGTAGTTGGGGACAAGGAAGGGGTAATCAAGGAAGACTTCTCAGAGGAAGCAACACTTGCGAAAAGTCTCAAAGAATAAAAAAGAAGTAGCCAGGTAAGTGGCAAGGGTGGTATAGAGGTTACTGTTCTCCCAGGAGAAGGAAACCATTCTGGGAACTGTAAGTAGCTCATGCTATGGAGGAGGAAGGAGATGAGAGAAGAGGACCTTGTAGATTATACCCAAGAGCCTCGAATCCCAGAGGCAACGTGAAGCAGCGAGGTGGCAACCTCACTGTGTCTTGCAGATACATAAAGTCTGCAGTGGAAGAACCAGACATGGGCCAGCCTGGAGTCAGTCTAATGCAGTGGCATCTTGAGTGAAAGCAGAGAGCCAGATCCTTGAAAAGGTTAAAAGGAAACCAGTAAGACTTGGTGACTGGATTGATGTAGGGGTGAGGGAGCCAGAAGTCCCAATTTTACAACAAGGGTGTGATAAAACCACTAAGTGGTTAGGGAACATAGGAGGTCAAAGACAATGTTTGGGGATGAAAAATTATGCCCCCAGTTTGGGATATGTTATATTTGAGACACTTGTGTGGCATCTGAGTAGAGATGTCCCTCATTTACAGCTCAAGGAGAGGACCAGGCTAGAGGCATTTAATTATTTGTACCCCAACATCCTCCAAAATTGATTTGAAATTACTTTAAAGAAAATTTGCATTGAGAGATTTGCCCTCTTAGATATTAAAGCACAAAAGTAAAGAGCATAGAATCTGACTGCCTGCAGTCAACCCTGGCTGGGTCAGTTCGGGCACAATGGCAACATTAATCTGTGCCTTAGCTTACTCATCAGTAAAATGGGGATAATAATAGTAATTAACCCAGGGGTTGCCATGACAATTAAACAGAATGCATTTAGATAGACACTGGCACAGAGTAAGCACTAGATAAGCATTAGCACTTACAATGATTAAGCTGCAATAAGGAAAGTGATGCAACACTAGCATATAATAGATAAACAGATAACAGATTAAGTGATGGAAGAAGATTAAAAACTCAAATATAGGCAATATGAAAACAGACCCAGATATGGAGAGATTCAGTAGGTTGAAAGGTAGCCTGTCTAATCAATGGGGAAAGATGAGTAATTCAATACATAGTGCTGGAACAGTTGCATAGCCACCTGAGGAAAAAACATTATTTCCCTACCTCACAATGGGCACCAAAGTAAATTTCATGAAGATCAAAGATGTGAAAAAGAAAAAAGTAACCCTAGTACCAGAAGAAAGCATGCGCTGGAGATGACTTCCTAACTAAGACATAAAACTCAAAAAGCCATGAATGACAGTATTAATAAGTTCAACTACACACAAACTGAGTTTAAATTCTGCAGTGCAATAAATACCATGGTCATCTCCTGAGAGTGAGGATGAGGGTCAAAGATGAAGAGAAAATGTGACATAGTCACTGAGGAACTGGAAGACTGTATTTAAGGATTTAACTCAGATGATAAGCCATAAATCGGTAGAAGCATCATCGCACATAATTGTGTTTTTCCTCAGCAGTATGCAACTGTGCAGTTGAGTAATCCTTAGGACCTGTCGATTAAAAGTTCTGTTTAGCAGCTAGCATCAGAGACCAGACGCAACCATAGCTTAAATAACACAGTTTGTTGTTCCCTCATGAGAAAACTAATCTGGAGGCAGACAACAGAGGCCGCTGTCCTGAGGAACGCAGGCTCCTGCCTTTCCGCTAACAGCTCCTGGATACTGACTTCTGTCCTGAAGGCCACCTCATAGCCCAAGGTGGCTGATAAGATACTGGCTGTTATTTCGGAATCCAAGTAAGAAACAGAAGGAAGGAGGAAAGGATAAAAGACTAGGTCCAACTTGTCTGTCCTCATTTTGAAGAGCCTTCCTGGAAGTCCTAGCCACACGTGCCCTTATATCTTATTGGCCAGAGTTCAGTCATATGTCCCACATCTATCTGTAGGGGAGCACACAGCCACTCCAAATAAAACCAAGGTTCCGTAAATGAGAAAGAAGAGGTGAATGGATACTGGATAAGCAAATAGCGCGCCATGCCATAGACGCATGCAGGATTGGAGATTTGCCAGCTCGGTGTGGCAGGACAAGAGAACTCAGAAGGTCAAGGAGCTGGTGAAAGGGTCCCAATGGAGAGTGGAGGACTCACAGACATTCTAGGTAACCTGAAAGGGCATTGTCAGGGGACAAGAGCTCAGGGAGGTCAAAGCACAGGTGTGGGAGGAAGGAGACAAAAGGAAGCTGAGAGGAAAGAAAGTTGTAGCATAAANTAAAAATGATACTAGCATGTATGTAGTTTTAGAGTTCTCATTCTCAGTGATTAAAAAAATAAAGGCCAGGATATGGCTGAGTGAGGTGGAGGTCATTAGAGTTGGGGGGATGAGTGAGCCCAATATGTTAGAGGACTGTCCCTGTGGGTGATGAGACATCCCAGGAGGGTGGTTGGTGGTGGAAAGGATGTGTGTGAACCAGGGACCATATGCCTGGGAAACGCTGTAGAGAGACCTGAGGAGGATCTGGAGGGGGGAATAGGGTGTTGGGGTGGGGGGTGGTAGGTAATAGAGTCCTCAGTGGAAAAGAGGAGTGGGCTACAGTGCAAACACAGATTCTAGCCATGAGGTTCATGAGGTGGGAGGGAGAAAGAGCCAGCACTCAGAAGGAAAGACAAGAAGCTGGTTTGTCAGGGCAGGAGGGAGCGATGGTGCCTGTGACAAGAGGGGGTAATGGGGGTGTGTGGCCAGGGCTCAGCAGTGGAGGGAGCAGGTTGGGGGATTGCAGGGAAGTCAAGGAAAGGGGAAGGACACAGACAGAAAGGCAGGGAGACGGGGCAGGGTGAAGGGGACAGGGGGAGCAGAGAACTTTCCTGATTTGGTGTTGAGGACAATAGCAGGACAGGTGTGGGTGGCTTTAGGGTGCCAGCTGGGTGCTTGCTCTAAGTCCCAGGCCCTTTCCACATGGGTTTCAGCAGAGCTGCTCTGCTGCCCTGGTCTGTCCAAGGATGGTGTCAGAGTAGGACGGAGCAGAAACGACAGGAGAGATGCTGTTCATGGATGAGCACTGACAGGCTGTTGATTCCTTTATAGGACTGCAGACTAAAGCAAGAGCCCCAGACAGGTAAGTGCTTGTCCTCTAAGTGGGGGTCACTGGTTTGGGAAACAAGGGGTGTAGTTATGAGAACAGTGAGAGAGACCCTTTCACAGCTGCTCTCATCCTTGACTTCCCTATTAACATCCCTAATAGGCTGGGCTCTTTATTTCTGGAGGCTCCAGATCCTAAGAACAAACAAAAAATAAAAATCAAGAACAGTGGACCTAGGCATTCCAGCAGTTTCTGATTCTTTCCCAGAATGTCTCCCTTTTCTCTTTCTCTAGTATCCGCTTTTCTTCTCCTTTCATGGGAATTTTTGCCTTTTCATTCTGTTCATCCTATTTTCTTTCCACCTTGAACATCATCCTTTCCAAACGCATTTCCTGCTCCACACTTTTCCTTCTTTCTTGCTCATTGTCCAATCTGCCTTTTCCCTGCTGAGGTGCCCAAAGGGGCCACAGGAACCGTGGCCTCCATCACCTCTAACATCTGCCCTTTTCTCTGAGCTCCCAGCCTGTCCTCCTCTCTTCGCCCTTCCCATCCTCCTCACCCTCCCACCAGTTTCCTGTTCTCCATCCTTCCCATTTCCACATTCTCCCTTCCCGAAGTCCCTCTCTCTCCTTTCTCTACCCCCCCTGACTTTTTGCCAACTGCCTTCCTTGGTCCCCTCCCAGGATGGCATCTCCTCCTGGGGACCAAGGCCTGAGCACCCACCCAGAAGCCATGACATGAGCCTCCTGGTTTTCCTTCTCTAGTCTTAACTATGGCAGGGCCAGCAGAGGGGACAGGAACTCGCTATTTCAATTTCTCCTCCTGTGTCCCCTTCCTACAAAAGTGGCTTCCCTAGAACAATCCTCTTCCTGTTGGCACTCAGGCTCCTCTCCTGGGCTGCACCACAAATCACCTTTCAGTGCTCTTCCAGGCAGCCTCCCTCTGAGAGCCTCAGACCATTGCCTACACCCTCTAACTATGTCCAAGCAGGTCACAGAGCCTCCCACAAGAAAACCAGCCAGATGCAGGCTTTAACTCTTTTGTCCTCAGCCTCTGAGACATTTCCCACTCTCTCCTTCCCATGCAGGGGATCCTTCCATAACACTGAAGAGAAGTATGAGAACATTGGGAATACAGGTCAGTTCTACCACCATCACTACCCACTCTCCACCTTGGCCCTTCCTTCTTCCCCACACTCTCTCCCCACACCCATGCCCCTCAGCCTTTTCCTCTTTCCCCTGCTTCTCCCATCCCTCCCACGTGACCCTGGTCCTCAAATGGCAGATGACCTCACTGCTGAGCCCTCCACCCACTTCTCTACCCTGGCTGCTGTGCCATCTGACCCTGGCACATTTTGATTTTTTCCCTAGGACAACATGAAGACCCCAAGCTGGACCCAAAGGTGAGCAGCTCAGACTAGAGTCTGAAAGAATTAAAGGGAAGCTTGGAGAAAGTAGGGTGGAAATACAGAGGGGCTGTGGTATCAGCAGGGCTCCTGGGTGTGGGATCAGTGCTCTCAGACAGGGTCAGCTCCCCTCCACTTCCCGCCCCTTCTCTTTCTGTTCTCACCCAGGTGGATGGCATCCTCTATGCCTCCCTCGTCCTCACCAGCTCGACCTCACCACCAGCACCTCCCTGCCACCTGCCCAACAACCCCCAGGAAGAGACCCTATACTCTATGCTAAAGGCCTAAGGAGTGGGACTGAATGATGACCTCCTCAGAGTAAGCCACTCAGAGGGATCGCCACTCCCCATAATAGTCCCAGCCAGTCTCATATGACTCAGAAGTCAACAGGGGTCAAAGGCCACCAAGGACCTGAGAGGAACAGCCATCTGTTCCAGTTCCCTCTTCAACTTCTTGCCCACAAAAATAAAAGAACCTGTAGGATTTAACTAAATGCATCTAAGGAGAAAAATGATGTCACCTTCAAGTTCTGTCCTTCTTACCAAAAATGAACTATAATAGACAGCATACACCCAAGATCCCTCCTCTAATTCAGTGATTGCCTCAGGCCTGGAAAGAATATAGTAAGTGTCCCCAAACTGGTAGGCAGCTCAGAACTCAAGGCCTGCCCCCAATCTAACTATTCTACTTTCCTTACAATAATAACTGGCATGTGTTTTCTTATGCACCACTTGATTTACACATCAACAACCCTATGTTATTGGATGTGCTCATTTGAGACATAAAACCAAGACCCAGAATGGTTACAGTGCTTTTCCTAAAGCCATACAGCTAGTAAATGATGAGCTAGATGTGAACCCAGACCTGCCCTTCGCTATGTCCCTCTCCAGGGACTCAGCTGTCTTTGCCTTCCCAGATTCCTACACTGTGCAGTTCTCCTGCCAGCACAGTGATGTGCCACAGTGACATGAAGGAGGAGGGAGAGAAGCCAAGTTGAAGCATGTTATTAGAGACAAACCAAACCAATTAAGCCAGTAACCTATTTTATTAACACATAAAGCATACAACTCTGACTTTAGCCAATTGTTAATCTTGTAGTCAATGACCAATCTCAACAATTCTCTTGGGCCCTCTGAAAGGGGCCTCCTCCCAGGGAGGAGGGGATAGAATACAAACACACAGAACTACTCCTCAAAGAAGGTAAACTCCTCTGTGTCATCTCTATGCTCCAGCTCCACCCTCTGCTCTGTGTTTTTTCCAACATCTTCCATGAGTTGCTCAAGGTCTAGGCCACTGGATGTTTCATCATCAGAGGGGAAGCTTCCAGCCTCCTGTAGTTCCTGAGATCCAGGCTCTTCTTTCCCCATGGAAGGACAGGCCCCGTGATGGGTTGGTAGGATCAGGCCCTTTGGCACCATTCTAACCTCTTTTCCTTCAGACAAGCTGGTTGCTGACACCTTGCTTTGGGGAGCTCTAAATTTTTTCTTAGGACCTGAATGAAAAAGTGACAAAACTGAGAGTCTTATTTAGTCATCTGCCTTACCTTTTACAAATTAAACTTCTAAATTTCTATTCCCAGAAGATCTCTGGAAAAGATTACCTTTGTCAATAGAAAGAAATGGGCTTTGTAGTCAGAAAGACCTGGATTCAAGCCATGGATTGACCATATACTAGACACATGAGTCCTGAGTAAATTTTCAATTCTTTGAGCTTCAGCCTAAAGCCTTATTGTCCAAATGGCAAATATCCATTCATAGAGATACTGAAAAAATTAAAGACAACTGGCATGGACGTATCTATCTAGCCAGTGCATGGTGATACTCAATAAATGTTAGTTCCTGCCTCCTTACTATTCTCAGCCAAATCCACAACCATTATGTTTGTATAGTGTGTACTGCATCCTACAGCCTGAGAGATGCCTTTTTGACCTAATTTTTGTTCTTTTTAAAGTAATGAAAATATGACAGAAAACTGTACTTAAACAATTAAAATAAAAAATAAATATGTTTTATTGATTTAAAAAAATAAATAAAGTAACAAATATCTGTAGACAGTTGTTTTAAAATTATTCAGGAGGAGAGATGTAGACATAAAGCCTATTTCCCCAAACTTTCTTCCAAGAAGAGCCTTACCTGGCTCGTCAGGATCTGAATTCCTGTGTACTTCTTTCCTTCCCCTTACGGGTACAGGGACAGCTGCAGGTTCATTTCCCAAAGATCTATTCATCAACTTCCTTTGCTGAGCTCCATCTCGTCCATCTGCTGTGCCTGCATCACCCCAGCCCCTAACTGTGAAGTACATTTGTTTACTTCTTTTTTTTTTTTTTTGCTTTTTTTTTTTAGGTTCAGTTGTTGATAGTGTGAATTTGTTGCCATTTCATCTTTTTTTAAAAATGTATTTTATAAATTATGCTATTACGGTTGTCCCATTCCCCCCCCTTTATTCCTCTCCACCCTGCACACCCCCTCCCACCTGCATTCCCCACCTTTAGATCATGTCCATGGGTCATACATATAAGTTCTTTGCTTCTACATCCCTATACTATTCTTACCCTCCCCCTGTCTATATTCTACCTACCATCTATGCTACTTATTCTCTGTACCTTTTCCCCCTCTCTCCTCCTCTCACTCCCCTGTTGCTAACCCTCCATGTGATCTCCATTTCTGTGATTCTGTTCCTGTTATAGTTGTTTGCTTAGTTTGTTTTTTAGTTCAGTTGTTAATAACCGAGAGTTTGTTGCCATTTTACTGTTCATATTTTTTATCTTCTTTTTCTTAGATAAGTCCCTTTAACATTTCATATAATAAGGACTTGGTGATGATTAACTCCTTTAACTTGACCTTGCCTGGGAAGCACTTTATCTGCCCTTCCATTCTAAATGAGAGTTTTCCTGGATAAGGTAATCTTGGATGTAGGTCCTTGCCTTTCATGACTTGGAATACTTCTTTCCAGCCCTTTCTTGCCTGTAAGGTCTCTTTTGAGAAACCAGCTGAGAGTCTTATGGGTACTCCTTTGTAGGTAACTGTCTCCTTTTCTCTTGTTGCTTCTAGGATTCTCTCCTTACCTTTAATCTTGGCTAATGTAATTATGATGTGCCTCGGTGTGTTCCTCCTTGGGTCCAACTTCTTTGGGACTCTCTGAGCTTCCTGGACTTCCTAGAAGTCTATTTCCTTAACCAGATTGGGGAAGTTCTCCTTCATTATTTGTTCAAATAAGTTTTCCACTTGTTGCTCTTCCTCTTCTTCTGGCACCCCTATGATTCAGATGTTGGAACATTTAAAGTTGTCCTGGAGATTCCTAAGCCTCTCCTCATTTTTTTGAATTCTTGTTTCTTCCTTCTGTTCTGGTTGAATGTTTATTTCCTCCTTTTGGTCCACACTGCTGATTTGCATCCTGGTTTCCTTCCCATCACTGTTGGTTCCCTGTACATTTTCCTTCATTTCACTTAACATAGCCTTCATTTTTTCTGCTAATTTGTGACCATACTGAAGCAATTCTGTGAGTATCCTGATCATCAGTATTTTGAACTGTGCATCTGATAGGTTGGCTATCTCTTCTTTTCTTAGTTGTATTTTTTCTGGAGCTTTGATCTGTTCTTTCATTTGGGCCATTTAGTAAGGGTGTTCATGCCTTAGGTGTTCCCAAGGTGGGGCAATCCATATTGGTGCATTGTGACTGTATGTGGGGGATGGGTCTAAGAAGGAACTATGGCACTTGCTCAGCTCTCTGCTGGTTCTCAGTCACTTCCCCTGCTACCCACAATCATATTGGGCCCTTCTGGTGCTGATTCCTGGGTGGGTGGGTTTGTACATGTTCTAGGACTCTTTTGGTCTCTCCAACAAACTCTCCTGTGAGATGAGGAGTTTCTCCTGCTGGGTCAACCCCTACAAGTGTCTTCAATCAGAGGTTTAAGGCTTTATTTCCCTGTGCTGGAACTCTGGGTTGTACAGTCTCTCTTGCTCCCCAGTTGTGCCACCTAGTTTATCTGCATGCAAATGTGGGACCACCCTGTCTGCCAGCCACTACCTCACTGGTCCACCAGCCTGCCTTACCTACCCTGGTCCTCCAGCCACTGCCTTGCCATGAGTCCTCTCCACCTGGCTGCTGTCTTTACCCCTCTTACCAGTTTCTTCTGATGAATGTTTCTTTTTTAACTCCTTGGTTGTCAGACTTCCATACAGTTTGATTTTCTCAGTTCTGGTTGTTTTTGTTTTTAAATTTGTTGTTGTCCTTCTTTTGGTTGTGCAACTAGGCACAGTGTGTCTACCTATGCCTCCATCTTGGCCAGAAGTCTGTTTATTTCTCTTTAAATAACAGCTTATTAAGGGTCCATGTAGTTCCCACATTTAAGTCTCTTCTCTGCAACTTCTGCTAATCTTAACCTAGTAAATTCTCTCAGTTTCTTTTTTTCCCCAAATATTTCCCCCTTCTCTCCTTCACCCCCATCATCTTATTTTTATGTTTCTCCTCATAGCCTGCCTTCTCCAAGAAGTCATCCTTCTTGGCTAAGAATTTAAAATATTCATTCCTAAGAATTTATAATTCAATATACAGGAGGCTATAGCTTCTCCAATGACACTCATGAGTCCTGCCTGTTTTCTCAGGTTCTGGGACTGAGACAGTTCCCGGCCACCTGCAGACCCCTTACACTCTCTGTTTCTGCCCTGCCTTAACTGTAGTAGATGTCCCATTTCCAGTTGGCTTGCTTACCTCTTGCTTTGGGTTTTTTTGTCTTTTTGACTGGCTTGGGATTAGGCAAAGTTGGGTCCTAAAAATGAGACAGAAAAATAAGAAAATAGAAATAAATTCACCTAATTATGTTTTTAAAAGAGTGGGATATTATAGAAATGATGAGAAGATGAGCCACAAACTGAGAAAAAATTTGCAAAAGGTATATCTGAAAAAGGACTGTTATCTAAAATATAAACCCATAAAACACAACAATAAGAAAATAAACAACCCAATTAAAAATGGACCAAACACCTTCATGGAAACCTTGCCAAAGAAGATAAAAAGATAGCAAATGAAAAGATATTAGACATATATCATCAGGTAAATGCAAATGAAAACAATCAGATAGTACTACACATCTATTACAATGTCCAAAACCCAAAACACATCATCAAGGATGTGTTAGCAAGGATGCTAGAAAGGATGTGAAGGAACAGGAACTCTCATTCGCTGCTGGTTGAAATGCAAAAATATATCAGCTTCTTTTGGAAGACACTTTGGTGTTTTCTTACAAAACTAAATATAGTCTCACCATATGATCCAGCAATCAATCTCCTTGGTATTTACCCAAAGAAGTTGAAAACTTAACATGTACATGGATGTTTATATCAACTTTATTCATAATTGCCCAAACTTGGAAGCAACCAAAATATCCTTTAGTAGGTGAATGGATAAACTGTGATATACCCCCAAATGGAACATTATTCAGAAAAGAAAAATGAACTATCAAGCCATGCAAAGACATGGAAGAACCTTAAATGCATTATTCTAAGTGAAAGGCAGTCTGGAAAGGCTACATACTATATGATTCCAACTATAGGACATTCTGGAGAAGGCAAAACTATGGAGACAATAAAAAGATCAGTGGTTGTCAAAGGTTGAGGGGTATCGGGGAGAGAGATGAATAGGTGGAGAACACAGGATTCTTGGGGCAGTGGAAATACTCTGTATGATACTATAACAATGGATACATGTCATTGGTACATCTGTCCAAACCTATAGAATGTGCAACATCAAGAGTGAATCATAATGTAAATTATGGACTTTGGGTGATTATGATGTGTCAGTGTAGGTTCACTGATTATAGCAAATGCACCACTCTGGTGGGGGATGTTGATAACCGGGGAGAATATGTATGTTTGGGGAAGGGAGTACATGGGAATTTTCTGTACCTTCCTCTCAGTTTTGCTGTGACCCTAGCACCACTCTAAAAATCTCTTTAAATATGAAAAGCAAATCTATATATCATGTGCCTGAGAAGAGACTAAGGAAATAAGTGAATGAATATCCTAAGAGTCCACATAGTAGGAAGGGAGAGTAAAGAGAAGCAACCTGGTATTCTCTGAAATTGCTCCAGAAATAACCAAGGAACTAAATTATGAACTGAGATAGTAATCAAGAAATAAGTTTCTAGCCCTGGCTGGTTAGCTCAGTTGGTTAGAGAGTTATCCCAATACACCAGGACTACAGGTTTGATCCCTGGTCAGGGTACATACAAGAATTAGCCAATGAACTCATAAATAAGTGGAACAACAAATCAATGTTTCTCTCTCTCTCAAGTCAATCAATCAATATAAAATTTTTAAAAGAAATAAGTTCCTAGAGATTAGATATATTAGAGAGAATAACCAAGGATAGAGGAGAGTCTCCTTTGCTTAAGACCTCTATGAGATAAGACCAGTCAGAACAGTTCTTTAGTAAATAATAAGCCCATACCAACCAGATGCCCTGTAGGAATATACTAAAGGGAGCCCTAAAGATCAGTCTTACTTTTTCTCCTTCCTCCTCCAAGTCTGAGTCTTCCTCTTTCTCCAAGGAGGAATCTGGGCCTTTAGTCCCAGAGAGCATTAAGTCTAGAACAGGAATAGGAAGAAAAAGCTAAATCACTTATTCAATAAAATAGGTGATGAGTTAGTTAATAGAGCTGATCCCAGACAATTAGTCTTCTAACCCCACCCTTCATGTCCAAGTAGTATTTTCTCCGTAAAACATGACCCTAGGCCCTGGCTGGTGTAGCTCAGTGGATTGAGCACAGGCCTGCAAACCAAAAGGTCACTGGTTCAACTCCTAGCCAGGGCACATGCCTTAGTTGCAGGCCAGGTCCCCAATTGGGGGCATGCAAGGAACAACCACATGTTGATGTTTCTCTCCCTCCTTCCTTTCCCCTCTCTCTAAAAAATAAATAAAACCTTTTAAAAAAGAAAAACACGACTCTAGATTATCATGGTTCAACCCTTTTCTAAGTCCTATCACTATTCAATATGCACCCTTCCTCCCTGTCCCCTTTTTTCCTCCATTCTCCACTCATCCATCCATCTATCTATCCCTAACAATGGGTCAATAGTATTCATGGAAAGCCTACTATTATAAAATCAAGAACTAGGCTGATATAAAATATCATTAGATATAAAATTAAATTAAATTAGGTATAAAATTAGATATAAAAGATATAAAATAGAAATATAAAATATTAGATATAAAGATTAGATATAAAATATATAAATATTAGATATAAATAGACATATTAGATATAATATATAAAATAGATTAAATATAAAATTAGATACAAAATAAAGAAAAGTTTCAGTTGCTGGCCTAATGAAGGAATTCCTCCTCTTCCTCTTTAGTCCTCATCCTCCTATATATCCTACCTTTTCCTTCTCTACTATGGTCAGATCCATTGTATCTGCTCCAGAAACCAAACAGTGTAACCCGCTCCTGAGGGAACCAAAAAACAAAAGCATCATCTACTACTCCCCCAGTAACCATTGTTGCCCTCTGATTTCAAGGCTTAGTTTTGGGATGTATATTCATATTGCATACCATTTTCACTTGAAATCTCACACTAAATTTATCTAGATTTTTGTGGAGATTAACTATTATATTATAGCATTATAGCAAAATAATATATAACTATGTAATATATCTTAGCTTTCCCAGTTTATAATTCAGTAAATAACTGGGAAGGGAAAATTCATTCTTTGTCAGACTTCACCCCACCCCTAAAGGTAGAATGTGAGGGTAAAAACTGACTCAGCATAAAAGAGGAATTAGGGTACACACATCTGAGGCTTGAAGTTAAAATAGAAATGGAGGATGCCCCCTACCACAAACTATGTCTGGGCTGAGAGAAGATCCCACTTGTTCAATGGTAGGAAAAAGAAGGGAAGAATTAAGTAATCAAGGAAATTTGGCTTGGTAAAAAAAAGACTGCATAGTTCTAAAACTAAGACTGCGTAATGAGGAAGGACACACTGGATTTCTGCAGTAAACAATGTATGGTTTGCTTTGGATCTCAAGTCCCAAAGGGGAGCTAATATGCGGTCTAAACACTCTCCTACCTGAATACTGATCTGTTCTGCCTCTTGAGCCATTATCATGGCTGCCCGCAGTTTCTGGCTACAGTCCTTGTTTCTGCACTTTTTCTGAAATGGAAGATTAGAGTCATGATACATGTTAGAGAAGTGACCCCACCATACTGCTGTTTACCCAACATTATCTTTAACTGCATTTACTTTTGGCTCCTGATATTGATATGATACTTTTATTAATCTTTTGGGTTCAGGGATACAATTCCCTCTCAGCCCACAATAAAAACCCTTCTCCAAATCTTAGCAATATTTTGAATCAACAATTTGGTGTTCTCTCCAAAGTAAATTCCATGGAAATTTGAAAAGGCAAGATTAAAGGAATTCAGATGATTACACTTTCAAGATTCTCACAAGTTTCTTTAGATCTAGCTGCTTAATACTCACTGCCTGATTTTCTAAGGCCCCAGAGCTACTGGACCTCTGCTCATTTGTAAGGCTCTTCAAACCCAAAGTGGTTATAGGGAGGAACTATTATTTAGTTAATTCAGTGATTCTCAGCCAGGGGAGGTTTTGCCCCCAGGAGACATTTGGCAATATCTAGAGACAACTTTTTGGTTGTCATAAACTGGGAGTTGCTACTGGTTAAGATGTCAGTAGAGCCCAGGAGTGCTGCTAAACATCCTACACTGCACAGGACAGTCCTCCACAACAAGTAATTATCTAGCTCAAAATTTTAAGTGTCTAGACTGAGAACCCTGAATTAATCTGTGCCCTCATTTCTGCCACACCTGCTTAGGCTAAACTGCAGGAAACCAGAGTCTTCTGAAAACCCTCCCATCTGAAGGCAGGGAAGAACACTAAGAAAAATCATTATCCTGTTGCAATCCTGGTAGAAAAAGAGTCCCTCATGAATAACCTCACCCTTGCACACTTGGTCAGATATGGGACTGTCTCCTGACACAGCTCTCCCTGGGAGAAGAGCAGGTTTAATAAGGGGATTTAGTTTTCAAGTTCCCTGTATTACAATTGACCCCCAAGGTTGCTCACCACTCCAGTTAGCTCCAGAGACAGCTCCTGGAAGTTCTTTAGCATGTTGACTGGGATCCAAGCACGAGAGACTGTTTCTCCAAAAAATGTCACATGGTACTTAGACTGAAATAAAAAATGGTTATGGCCCTGGCTAGTGTGGCTCAGTGGATTGAGTGCTGTCCTGAGAACCAAAGGGTCACTGGTTCAATTCCCAGTCAGGGCACATGCTTGGGTTGTGGGCCAGGTCCCTAGTAGGGGGCACACAAGAGGCAACCACACACTGATGTGTCTCTCCCTCTCTTTCTCCCTTCCTTCCCCTCTCTCTCTAAAATTAAATAAAATCTTTTTTTTTAAATGGTTATACTATGGCCTCTTGTCTTTCTTCTTGCTTTGGCCCTCCAGCCAGAAAAGGCAAGGGAAAAACTGAGGAGTCACAAGAAGGAGGTGCTGGGCTCATCTGCTCCCTTAAACTTGACCCACCTGACCTACCTAATTTGTTGTTCTTCCATGCTGACCCCAGGAATGCTAACCAAAGCATACTTATGAAAACAATAAATGTCTTAATAAATATTTAATTAGATACAAGCTTGTTTGTATATGTGAGTACTTATTTCTGTTTGTCACTCTAGCTAATTGTCTTGTTTCTGCTCATGTCGACTGGCTATGCCTATATTTCTAACTCTATACATTTGTTAGAATGAATTTGGTCAATACTTTAGCCTGACCACCTACTTGAATCAGGAAAACTCACCGGCAGGGAATCAAGATGAGAAGCAAAAAGAAAATATTCCCCCAGGTCAGGATCACATTCTACCATGCCTGGCCACCTGGAGAAGAAAGATGGGTGTAGGAGACAGAAGGGAAGGGGTTAGATGAACAGAACACAAACCCATCAATATACATGTACAGAAAGGGGCAATGTTTTGTAAACAAAGATAGAACCCCCTGTCAATTCCTCCCAGTGTTCACTACCCAATGACTGAAGTGACTTCCATCAATGTACAAAGAAGCTTAGCACCTTTCTTGTAAAAGTATCTTATCCTTGGGACTTCCAGCAACCCTGAGAACAAAGTCTTCTGACTAGGGACATCTCCAAAGACGAAATTATCCATACTACTCTCTCCTTCTCTTTACTTTGTCCCTAATATCTCAGTGTTTTAAAAAATGTGTAGAGCTACCCTCCTCTTTCTACCCACTCAGGGTAGAATTATCAGATCCTTTTTTCCAGGGAAATATCACCTCCACTGTGAAACTCTAGAAAACATGCTCTTTCAAAACCTCCAAGCTTGGTACTTTATCTTTTCCCCTATCCCACGCTCTTTGTAAAACAGGTATCATTTCCATTGTAAATGCTTTCCATTTTCTTTCCTCTCTACTTGAATCTACCAGTCCCAAGTTCGTGAAGGATGCTCTGAGTATGCCATGGTGCCCTACCAGGGGTAACCATATTGCTTGGCCCAGATGATGGATCCTGGGATGTAGGAGGCATAGGCCACTTCACTCTCACGCCCTACCCAGGTCTCCTCAGGGATATCACAGCGATTATACTCCAAGTCTGCCAAAAAAAAAGGGGGGGGGGCGGGTGAGAAGAAATGAAGAGAAGGAAACAGCCTGGATGACGGCAGGAGGCAGGACAAGAAGAAATTGATATAGGCAACAGGTGGGACCAAAAGGGCACCTGGGAGATGGGCAGGGAGGAAGAAGAACAAAGACCCATGGAAAACATGCCAGAAGTAAGAGTTCTGCCTCCTTATACTCTAAAGAAAGAGATTTCTTTCCAGACTTCTCCTATATCCCACATTCCATCTACGCTGTTGATGTTGCTTCCATCTATGCAACATCATGATGGTAATTTCCATGAGACTCTGTTTTCCCATCTGTAAAATAACTGGGCTGAACTAGGACATCATAATCTCTTTGAAGTAGTTTCAAACATTCTAGAATTCTAAGCTACTGAATCTCTCACCTGCTTTTCCCCGTATATCCAAAATTCCTTCCTATCCACCAACCCATTACCAGTAATATAATCAGGATTGACAGGGTCAGACCAATGGTGCAAACGATGGAATTTGCTCAAAACATATATTTAGATTCCATGACCCTTCCCATAATATAACTCTTCAAGTTGTCTTCTTCTAGCCCATTATGCCAAATTCAACTTCATATGACAGGAAGATCTTTTTCTCCCATACACTGCAAGGACCCCTGGAATTGAAACTACACCTACAACATAATTAATTTAAAGGATATGTTCAGGGAAAGAAAGAGTGAAACAATAACCCCCCCCCAAATTTCCACTCCATTCTACCTGTATTCTGGTCACAGGACCAAGTGTCTGGAAGGATGGAGGGGTCAATATTCCCACGAAGCTGCCTCCATTTCTCACAATTTGGGGAGGAACACTGGACCCAGACTAGACATTGACCTATGACAGGAAAAATACTGAAATAAGAGACTCAAAAATATGGTCTTCCTTCTTTAATCCAGCTGAAATCAATATACTCCCCACCATAATCACGTAGCTTTAGAGATGACCCAGTCCAATCCTTAACTTATAAATGGAACCAAGGCTGAGAGAAGATAATTTGACTTGCTAAAGATCAGTCTAACTTTGTGGCAGAGCTGAACTTAAAACCAAGGACTCACATTTCAGTCTTTTACTATACCATGCTTTCATTTCTCCTCCACCCTGGGCAGAAAGGTGTGTTTCCTGTACTGACAGTTCTTAAAAAGGGTGGATTCCATCCTTCTGGCTAGTGCCTTGTTCTCGATTGGCATGCCAGCACTGAAAAGTTCTTTTGGAGAACTACCCAGCATCTTCTGTGTACAACATCCAGAGTTCCTATCTGAATCTCAACAGATTTACCTGTCACCAAATCACCAACTTGCAGCCTTTGGGATCAATAGCCTTGAGTTCTCCCCCCTCCAAACAACTAGGTCTAAGTCCATCATTTCCCAATCAACTATTTACTTCAGGCCCTGCTGAACAGCAAAGCATTGCTTTTATCCATTACCTGCCAAACTCTCATCCCCACATTTTCTAAATTGATCCATTGTCTCACACAGCCTTTCCTCTTTCCCTCCCAAATCCTTCCACTGTCTGTGTGTTTGGGCAAGGGAGGGAATTCCAGATAAGAGCAACAAAAGTCCACATATCCTCAACCTCTTATATGAACCTCTATCTCCTTTTTGAAACCTGGTGATTAACTGATATTGTCTCTACCCAACCCAATGCCACCCCACCCACAGCTCTCTAAATAGAGTTGGTTCCTTCTCATACATCTCATGTCTCTCACACCAGAAAATGGGTTCGGCATCATCCTTATTCCCTATTGCCACTTCCAAACCATTATTGTTCTTCTTCCTATAAAAACCCTTCCTCCCTTGAGGTCCATGCCATGGAACTACCCTGCCTTCTCATCTCCCTTGAAAAGATGCTGACATCTGGTTCAGCCTTCTCTTCCCCACCTGCTGCCCTCATTCCAGATGACACTATTTCCGGAAGAGTAATTCAAAAAAGCATGCCATTCTCTGAGTTCCTTCACCTTTTCCTCCATGCCACCTCAGTAACCCACTTCACTTCAGTAACCCACTCCTACCCTTGCATACCCCACCTACGCATCTGCAGGGACTACATACTCCCTTGAACCACTTACCCAACACCCCTCTCTGATAAAAATTTCCCATCCTTGCACTTAACTTGTTCAAAGACCCCTACAGAAACTTTTACTTTATATAGATCTCTGGCTCCTATCTTCCCCTCAATCCAGTAGCAAACTCTTTTCTTTATTCTGTACTTACTCAAATTTGATTCCTTAGATATCCACTCTACCTTTTCTGTGGCTATATTCACAAAGCTGAATGTTGCCTGAGAAAAATCACATAACTAGGCACATAGGTGTACTATATATTCACAATATGTTTCCCTAGTAAGTTCACTCTCCCACTGTCAAATTTTACCTTAAATGACTAATAAGGAATACCCTCCATCCCATCAAAATCATCCCTTAGAAGAGCATATTATGGGTCATTTTCTCAATCACTTAATTTTGAAAAACAAAGTACTAGTTGAGAATGATGTATTATTCTAAAAAGACAGTTGTCAATGATATTTTTGGATGTTTGTAGAGATGACCTAGCAAGACTAGTAAAAAAAGAATGTGAGAAGGGGCTAGGTACCATAAAAGGAAATGCAGATCAATAAAATAAATGGTTGGT
Source organism: Sturnira hondurensis (assembly GCF_014824575.4). Lineage (NCBI taxonomy): Eukaryota > Metazoa > Chordata > Mammalia > Chiroptera > Phyllostomidae > Sturnira > Sturnira hondurensis. The sequence goes on along the minus strand of NW_028081011.1, from coordinate 3,909,094 downwards.
TTTCAAAATAATGAATATTCATGAGGAAATGAGTGAGGTAAAAAAAAATCATCCTAATAACATAGAAGTTGGCTTGGGATGAAATCTCCAATGACAATAACAAACAGTTCTTTTAAGTACCCTTTCAAACAATGCAGAAAGGAAGATGGTGTGTTTGAACATTGTATTTGAGGCTCACAACATGGCTCTATGATAAGGAAGACTGATATCACAGACACATAAGATCATGTCGATTGACCAGTGGTCAATGAAATTGAAATACTAGTTTCTTGAAATACTAGTTTCTTTGGATTCTGTGATCACTCATTCTTCTGTTCCTCCTCCTTATCTTTCTGGTAGCTCCCTCTTCAGTCTCCTTTACTGGATTCTCCTTGTTCTCCACCCAATCTCTAAATGTTGAGCTTCCAAAGCCCGATTGTGGATGTTTGCTCCCCATGTTATACTTTCTCCTCAGGCAACCTCTCCCATTTCCATAGTTTTGAAAAACATTTTCATTAACAACAACACAGAGATGCATACTAACAGCATCTGTTCTGAGCTCTCTGACAACTGTTTGGATGTCTCAAAATGGTCTCAAACCTAATGGGCCCAAACCCAAACACTCAATCTTATCCCACAAATTTGCTCTTCCTCTACCTCTCCTCACTTCCTTTCATGTACTGTTCAAGCCAAAAATGAATCATCCTTGACATACTCTCCTCTGTCACACCCCCACCCCATATCCAAGTCATTACCAAGTTATGACAATGTTACCTCTAAAATGTATTTTACAACCATCCACTTCTCTGTCTCCATGTTCATCATCCTAATCCTAGCCACCAAAATATGCAATCCTAGCACTAACTTCTTAACTTGTCTACTCGTGTCCCCCCACCTCTCTACTTCATTCTCTAATTGGGTCCTTTTAAAACATTAATTTGATGATGTCACTCCCCTGGTTAAAACCCACCAGTGACTTCTCACTGAACTTTTGAAAAAATTGTCACTTTGTAACATGGTCTTTGATTTCATCACTACTTACCTCTTTACATTTATCCAGAGCCACTTTCCTTCCTTGCTTCCCTTGCTCTCTGAATTTCAATCACACCAGCTTTCTTTGAGTACCTGGAGTATGTCAAACTTCACTCTACCTAAAACTGTTTCTCCAACTCTTACCTTTCCTTCAGGTTTCAGTTTAAATGTCATTTCATTACAAATACATTCCCTGACTGGCTCAGTTTTAACTAGCTCTTTGTTATTTCCTTTCAAGACACTCCGTTTTTTTCCTTCATAGAACTTAACACAAACAGATTGTATTTATAAGATACTCCCCTTTCAACTTCCTACTCTAGGAGGACTCATCTCTTCTTGGCAACTGTAAGAAACAGAAAGAGTAGTTCTTTTATAGCTAAAGGCTTACACATTCACTACAATCACAATCTGATTCATAAGCACTGTCTAAGGAGTCAACTTCCATCTTTCAGTCTAAAGTCCAATCCCTTCTCTAATACTAAGGGGTTCGGGAGATGGATCAATATCACCCAGTTCACCCAACTGCCCAGATTAGACTAATACTTCCAGTACTTCATATTACCATGTCATAATAACATGAGAAGTGGTCTATCGCCCAGGACAACCTTGTTTGGTACCTGCATAGTCTTGCTGGAGTTTTCTTTCAAGTATGTACAAATCATATTAGGCTTCTATAATTAAAATTATATACATACACACATACATGTTAGACACAAGCTGATTGTTTATTCCATTGTTTCTTACACTTTGGGTTCTGTTTTGTATGTGTATGTGTGTGTGCAAGCCTGGTTTCCTCCAGATTGTTCATGCTACTTATTTTCAGTTTTAAACATATGTACTAATATATTATATGATCTATTTTACTTCTTATCCTTCAATGTCTCAATATTATCTGTCCAGTACACTAAAACAGTAAATTCTATAAATTCAGGAATTATCTATTTTGTTCACCACTATATTTCTAGCACCTAGCACATTGCCTGGCATATAATACAAGGCATTAATAACTATTGTTAAAAGAATAAATAAATATATATATATCCTTATCTTCCCTACATCCAATCTCAAAATCTAAGTTGTCCTTTCTAATTAAGAATAAATTCTCTAGTTCTCTTCTCATTCCCTTCAACTTCTTACTTTCTATAACCAATTTTCCCTGAGCACATAATTATGCTAATAATATACAGGTCAAGTCTATTTCTTTTAAAAGAAAGTTAAAAAAATTGACTTCCGCCAAGATGGAGGCATAGGTGGAAACACTGTGCCTTCTCCCACAACCAAGTTTGAATACAACAAAGGTTTGGAGAACAAGGACACACCCAAAGACCAGAAAACGGAATTATACAGAAGTCCGACCACTACAAACCATTCAACGGGGACGGTAAGAGGGGGGGACGGTAAGAGGGGCGGAACCAGCAGTGGAGCTGGGTCGGGCAGGACAGATCCCCCGACCTAGGCGCGAAAGTGGCCCAGAACCAGTCACGGTGTGGGGCAGACTGACCAGGGTCGAACATTCGCACACAGTGAGACAGACCACGTAGGCCCCAGGGGGCAAGCCCAGTGGTGGAGGGGTGACGGCAGTGGCACACTCACGTGCAGTGGAACGAAACGCATGGGCCTGGTGACGGTGGTGGCTGCGGCGCCGGCGGAAGACTTGGTGGCAGGCGGCAGGCGGGAGACAAGACGCCATTGTCCCTCTTTGACCCCGCCCCCACATACAACGTCACAACCCAGCGACTGAGTTGCCCTGCTCTAGTGAACACTTTAGGGCTCCGATCCTGCTACAGAACAGGCACAAACAGCCCAAAAGATGGCGCAAGAAGAACTCAAAGTCCCAGAGCCAATAACTCTAAGCGACCGAGAAATTGCCAGCCTCTCAGAAGCACAATTCAAGACACTATTTATCAGGATGCTCACAGAACTGGTTGATTATAGTCACAAATTAGAGGAACATATGAAGGCTAAACTAATTGAAATGAAGGGAGATGTCCAGGAAACCAATAGCGATGGAAAGGAAACTGGGTCTCAAATCAATGGAATGGACCAGAAGGAAGAACAAAACATCCGACCACAAAGGAATGAAGAAATGAGAATTCAAAAAAATGAGGAGAGGCTTAGGAACCTCCAAGACATCTTTAAACGTTCCAACATCCGGATTATAGGGGTACCAGAAGGGGGAAAGAAACAGTCACGAGTGGAAAACTTATTTGAACAAATAATAAAGGAGAACTTCCCCAGTCTGGCAAAGGAAATAGACTTCCAGGAAATCCAGGAAGCTCAGAGAGTGCCAAGGAAGTTGGACCCAAGAAGGAACACACCAAGGCACATCATAATTACATTAGCCAAGATTAAAATGAAGGAGAGAATCCTAGAAGCAGCAAGAGATAAGGGGACAGTCACCTACAAAGGAGTACCCATCAGACTGTCAGCAGATTTCTCAAAAGAGACCTTACAGGCAAGAAGGGGCTGGAAAGAAGTATTCCAAGTCATGAAATCCAAAGACCTACAGCCAAGATTGCTTTATCCAGCAAAACTTTCATTTAGAATGGAAGGACAGATAAAGTGCTTCTCAGATAAGGTCAAGTTCAAGGAGTTCATCTTCACTAAGCCCTTATTATATGAAATGCTAAAGGGACTTATATAAGAAAAAGATGATGAAAAATATTAACAGTGAAAGGACAGCAAACACACAGTTATTAACAACCACACCTAAAACAAAAGCAAACCAAGAGGACAGCTAGATCAGGAGTGGAACCATAGAAATGAAGAACACATGGAGGGTTAGAAACAGGGGGGTGGGAGGAGGAGAAGGGGGGAGAAGGCACAGAAAATAGCATAGATGGTAGGTAGAAAATAGATAGGGGGGAGGGCGAGAATAGTGGGGAAAATATAGAATCTAAAGAACTTGAGACACGTGGTTATAAACTAAGGGAGGGAGAATGGTGGGGGAGGGAGTGTGCAGGTGGAGGGGAATGAAGGGGGGGAATAGAACAACTGTAATGGTATAATCAATAAAATATATTTAAAAAAAAAAGAAAGTTAAAAAAATTATCTCAACTCTACACTTACTTCCCCCTTTATTTACCATTTTATCCCTCCTAGTTTTAAACATCTAAACTAGTTTGAAAAGTATTTACTCTTCAACCAACTATAACCTGCCATTTACCCTGACCAACCCATGAGGGTTCTAATCAAGACCCTAGTGACTTCCTAATTGTGATATCCCTTAAACATTTTCAAATCTTTATCCTTTGATGTCTCTGTAGTAGCATTTGACAAGCCTAAATACTCCTTTTATTTATTTATATATATATATATATACTATAGTTTATAGATAAATATATAAATATATAGTTTATAGATAAACTATATATATAGTTATATATATATAGTTATTTAATTATATAGTTATATATATATACATATATATACATATATAGTTTTTAAAAAACTCCCTTTCTTGAAATTCTATCCTCCCCTGGCATTTGTGATAACACTCTCCTAATTTTCCTTCTACCTTTCTAATTTTCTCTTAGATCTTAGTTTTTACCCTGGGCACCTCTTCCCCTGTTCAATCTTAAACATATGTTCCCCTAGCTTTTTTTATTGTGTTCTTCTCTTTTCCTTCCTCAACTTCTTAGAAAAACTTCACCCATTCCTATCGATAAAGATGATTTCCAAATTTCTATCTCCAACACAGACCTCTTTCTTGAGCTCTAAATCTCAACGAAGACCCTCTAACTTGTCCAAAGTCAAGATGGCTGAATTTACCATCTAAACTTACTCTTTCTTCTATATTCTCCATGTTAAACATGTATTTATTTGTTTGTTTGTTTAGAGGGTAAAGGGAGGGAGAAAGAAAGGGAGAGAAACATAAATGTATGATAGAAACATCTATCAGTTGCCTCTTGCACACCCCAAATGGGGTCCTGGTCCACAACTCAGGCATGTACCCTGACCAAGAATCAACTAGTGACCTTTCGGTCCTCCCAATCATGCCCAACCCATTGAGCCACACCAATCAGGGCTATATTCTCCATTTTAGATCATACCTTTTTTTAGCCACTCAGTCACTCATGCCAGAAAACAGGATGGTTCTAGAGGCTGAGACCCCCCTCTTCCTCAGCTCTCATAACTGGCTGCCACAGTATGTTGATCCTGCCTCCTAAACATCTGAAATTTGTCTCTTCCTCTTCAATGATATTGTCTACCTTCCTTGCTTGGATTACTATTTCTGTGAGTCTAGTCTTTCTGAGAATCCATCTTCCATGCTACTGCCAAAGTGAGCTTTCTAAAATGCAAATCTTATCAAGTCTTCCCTACTTAATTTCAATGGTTCCTCTTTACCTGTAAAATAAAATCCAAATTCCTTAGCTTCACATGTAAGGCCTTTTATGATTTGGTGCTTGCATGCCTCTAGCCTTATCTTCCACACCCGTGCCACCTCCTACTCCACAGCATGACCAAAAGCTGCAAACATTAGCTCTCCTCCATAACTCTGACAATAATTATCACTCTGATGCATCCCCATTTCCACCTTGGTTCATCTGATTAAACTATACTTCAACTTCTTGCTCAAGCAATATCTTTTCTTAGAAACTTTTCCAGGTCTACTTCTAACTTGTAGCTTTCTTATCTGTCTTCTTTAGAAGCCTATCTTTCTTGTGGCAGGCTTATATTCACTTCCACTGCACTTACCTAGCACCTCCTAAAATGCCTGGTATGTAGTAGGCACCCCAAAACTATGGATTATATGAATGGTTGAATAAATTAAATATTTTTCTCTTTTTCTCAGCAGTATATCCTACAAGTATCTGTGAGAAATTGATTATAATATTTGCAGAATCCCCTCTAACATTCTAACCCTTGCCACTCTCCTCCATCTTCAGTTTTCAAGCCCAAGTAGTTTTTCCAAACCATGGCTGAACTCACCAAAGCCACTTTCCTCTCCTTTTTGCTGGTCCCTGATACGAGAATAATCCTGAACCATTTTCTTCTGTTGGTCTTTCTGTCTGTGCTGATATCCACTTTGGGCTTTCTTCATTTTCTCATCTTCTGGGAAGATAAAACATTGTAGGGTAGGGAGATGAGGAAGAGATTCTTTGTAGATAATAAAGCAGGAAGAAGGATGAAGGAAGAAGGATCGTAACATGATAGTTTCAAGACAGGTTGGAAATTTTCAGCCTGCCCACTGTCCAATTCCCTGATTTCATGGATTAAGTACAATACTTGAGTCATATGTCAAATCTGACTATACTTACGAGCTTTCTTCTTTCTTTTGCTCAAGGAGAGTTTACTGAATTTCTTGTCAGAGGTTGCAGGATCTGGCTGGACTGACTTAGATGTCTTTGTCTTAGGAATTATTCCATCTTCCTGAGAAGCTGAAATCTCTAGAATATGAGGTACCATTACCCTCTCTCTGAAAATAAGATTTTTTAATGAAAAAGTAAAAGAATCCAAGGATAAAAGTTAAGAGCATAGAAGAATCCTAGGCTCTCTAAAGCTTTCTGAAGTCATGTCATCTATCTACTTGCTTAGTTTCCCCAATTCAAACATATATCTTTCCCACGCTGAGAGAAATCTACAGAGATGTAAAAATGACCAGATACATAGACAGGCCATCTTGTGATCAACTTGCCTCACAAGGATAAACTTACCTATCAGCATTATCATTATCAGTAGTAAAAGAAGCATTTCCTGGTTCCTTGTCTAACTGGGTACATCTTATGGGCTGGACACAGGAAGTCTCTGAAAAATCAAGACTAGATTCTATCACCACCACCACCACCATCCCACCAAAAACAAAATATTATAAGCAGAGAAGCAATTAAAGAAAATAACCACTCCATTATTTCCAAACTGTAACCTTATATTAAAATGTCTTCTACCTGTTACCTGGAAGAGTTTACTTTTGGAGTTTTATCATATCATAAAATTGTAAATCTTTAAATTTTCAGGAAAAAATACAAATCTATGTCCTTCTGAATTTCCAGGTTGATCTGCTTCATTCCAGGATAACCAGGAAAATTTTTAATTTGCTTATTTTAACTTTTGTTTTATGTACCATGTTTTATATCATTTGTTCTTCAAACTTTCCTCTAGAAATCTAGGTATACCTAAAAATAGCTGAAAATATCAGACTATTGTTCTTAGCCTCATGACCTTACACAGAGGGTCTTGGGCCTACACTATAGAGTGCTTTGTTCTAAATATCAAATCCCTAACATATGTTGAAACAGTATAAGAAATAGAATAATTATAAAGATAGATGGAAACTAAGTTCTTCAAACCTGGAAAAAATAATTTATGTTTTCTAAATAGATTCTGAACATATAAAAATGAATTTAAATTACATTAAAAAATCTAGATGAGACCATATTTGCATTCTAAAGTCAATGTAATCTACTTTTCTAAAAGTCTGTACCCCCTATCTAAGGTGATTTAGCTATAGTCCTATTGATAGAAGATGAAGTATATTAAAATATTTCAAAGTCCTAACTATAAAGTCTTTTAAAATATTCCAAATCCTATCTAATATTTCTTACTTAGAAGATGGAGGGAAGGAGTGAAGCTGTCAACATACTCTACACCTCAGGTAACAGTTTCTCTGCCTATCTGAAACTATTTTTCCCTCACCATAAGCCATACCCATGCATTGTTGGAAGGACTTCTGGAGCACAATCTGGACAATCTCCTCAAATTCTTCATTGGTAAGACTTGACTTTTCCTGCAGAGACAGGGGTAGGGAAGGAAAACTGTTTGTCTTCTCCCAGTTCTCCTCTCTGGCCAGTCAGAAAAGTCTTCTTTACATGAGGCAGTAAATTCACAAGGCTGAGAGCATGAAAACAATGATCATACATAAGGACTCTATAAACTTTATCCCAGATCTATCAGAAATAAAGGAATCAAAGAAAAGAAAAAAGCTGATTAAATTTCTGTCCACCTCTATTTTCATCTCCATCCTACCTCAGGCCCTACCTACCTACCCATTATTTCCTGCTAAATGCTTTCATCAAAACATTTTTGACCTCTTTAAGAAAAGAAAATGGAAGTTCAAAAAAAAAAAGAATAAAAAACTGAAACTACAAGATGAATTTCCCTAACATGAAAAGATTCTGTTTGTCCAGGGCAGATGACTAGAAGAAACTGTCCATTGACAGCCCAACAATATAACTGATACCTTTTCTTTCTTCTCTGCTTGCTTGTTGTCTCGATCCTCTAGTTTTTCCTCCTGGCCGCTGCTTGCACAGTTCTCTGTGGTTGCTTTCTCCTCCTTCTTCTCTAACCTGGCCTTTAGAAGTTCTTGCCTGGCCTCTGCCTCTTGGGAACTGATCCCCAGAGTCTCCCCTTTGGGTGGGTTAGCTTTATAGGGCATCAGGCTATACAATTTTTGTGCAGGTGGGGCAAAGGGTTTTTTTCGTCCTTTCCCACATTCTGAAAGAAATTTGATCATCAAATGGAATTTGTGAAATATAAAGCCTAACACAGAGACTGCCAAACACTGACCATTGACTGACAATATCAGAATTATCTCGAGAGTTAAACAGATTCAGATTTCTAGGACTCTCCTCACCCACCCTCACCTCTCCCGCCCAGAGATTTTGATGAAATATTTTGAAGTTAGGCCTGAGATCTGTAATTTTACAAAACTATCTAGATGATTCTGATGTACTTCCAGGCTTAGAAACCACTGAGTAATTTAAAGGTGATAAATGTGATAAATATAAGCGTATGGGAAACTGAATTATTCAAACATGAAAAATTTTTAATTTATTTATTTTAACTTTGGACAAAATTTTACAGAAAATTAAGAGAAAATTAAAAAAACTAATCAAAATCTACAAATGATACAACAAAAATTGCAGTGATCCTTCCAGGTATAGGCAATATCTCTTTCTTCTATAACACTTCATACCTGCCTCGTGGAATCACCCTATTCAGATTATGTTATAGATATTACAATGTCTTTTCTCTCCCTACTAGTTTATACATTCCTTGAGGAAGACTGTTTCCAAGATATGTATTTCGCTCAAAGTATCTAGAAACATAGTAACTTTAACAGAGTGAACACAAAATATATGTGAATTGAACTTCCCTTTGGTGAGAATCTGAACCCGTTGGTCCAGATGACCAAGAGCTAAGACAGAAGGGAAAAATAAGAGAACGGTATAAAGTAAATCTCCCTCACTTTTGACTCACCATCTTTACTCTGCATTGTTGTCATCATTCAGCTCAGAAGCTACACTTGCTTTGTGCCTCTGTTTAAAAAAGAAAGAAATCGACTACTATGACTCTGATTGAACTTGATTTTTAAATTTCTTCTCTTCTATCTTCTTGGGTTCAGGATTTCTTTAGGGGATAATTAGAGTTACTGTTTTAAAGATCAGCAATAGTCCTTAGTGTTTTAGGTGCTGAAGAGATAGCTATAAGACATCTGTGGCCCAGCAGAGTGCTGAGACAACTTGTGGGTGATGTTCCAGTAATTTATACATTTTCCAATTTATACTTTCCACTATCGATATTATTTCTACCAAGCTTTTTATTAGCCTAAACTTATAATTCACTACCTAGTTTTCTTTATTTTTGTAACAGTTATAATTAAACACTGTAAATCTGGTAGGGTCTTTACAGGTCATAAAATGCCATCTCCCCTTTTTACAAATGAGAAACACACAAAGAGAGGTTAAGCGGCTTGCTTAAAACTTCACTGTTAATACATGCTTGAGCCAAGTTGAATCCAGGTCTTTGGTTTTCAAATCCTACTAATGCCACATCTATTCTTCTCTATGATCTTATTTCTGGTTGTTGGTTTTGAGTACTTTTAAGGCCCTAGACTTGAAAGTACTCTGCCATCTCCCACCCACACTTACCCTCTTTAGGGACCCAAAAGCAGCGTAAAATGGGTCTTTTGGTTCACATACAGTTCCCTGTAAAGAATCTGAAAATTTTAAGACCTTCAAATGTTCAAGCTATAGTAAACACTCAGTTGTTCAGAATGTAGAGTTCCTCTCCCTGGTTCCTAAGATCAATTCAGAAGGTTGAGGCTTGACTTAGTATGGTCACAACATGACTGAATGTAAAGTATTTTTAAATTATCTTTTAATACTTTTCTGTTCCTTCTCTTGATTCTATAAATATGGATAATTTTGATGTACTGTTCTACAATAACTACTTTTCCTTCATATTAAGGGGCACATTTTCTCACTTTTTTCATCATAACTTTTCACCACCAACACCAAAACTTACTTGCTTGAAGAAAAAAGGCAAATGGGAAATTGGAAAGAGAAACACTACAGCAAATTGGTCTCCTTCTTTTTAGATAATCCTAAATAGAAGTTAAAATCCTGAATAAAATTGGCTGCAAAAGGAACATTAATTTGATTGCAAATGAAAAACATATATCTTCTCCCGGATTCCAAAATTCCAAAAAATAATAATGAAAAGTCCCTATTTCTAAAAGTCCCTCTAAAACATTACCCTTTAGAGGGTAATCTAAATTACAAAAAGAGCTATACTAAATTGGAAGTGAAAATTAGTGTATCTGAGTTGACAACATTTGATTTATAAAAATGTACATCTCTATAATATGCTTGTATATCCTTAAGCCATCTCTGGAAGAACACAAGAAATGGACAAAAGTGCCACTAGAGAATGAAACTGTGTGGAAGGGAGCTTTTTACTCTACCCACTTGCGCATCTCTAGCATTTTGTAACATACACATATTATCTATCACTTAAAGATGATTTTTTTTTAAATTATAAATTCTTTAAGTAAAATAAAGAGTACTTTGATCAACTTAAAAATGCAAACATTTTGTGCTGGCTGGTGTGGCTCAGTGCACTGAACGCTGGCCTGTGAACCAAATAGTCACCGGTTCAATTTCCATTTAGGGCACATACCTGGGTTGTGGATCAGGTCCCCAGTGTGGGACCTGCTAGAGGCAACCATACATTGATGTTTCTCTCCCACTCTTTCTCCTTCCCTTCCCCTCTCTCTAAAAATAAGTAAATAAATAAAATCTTTTTTTTATTTAAAAGTTTTTTTAAAAAGCAAAAATTTCTGAGTTATGTTCAAATCATTATCTAAGCTCATACTGACCTCTCCAGGCAAAAGTGTGTTCCTAGAGCCACAACCAACTGGATAAAATTATGGATCATTACTGAGTTAATAAACTAGTAAATCTATAAGCAGTAATGTATAATAGTTCCCTTTTAATCTAGAGTGGGAATGTGATACGGTACTTTTCAAGAAAATCTCTAACCTGATCATTAGAGAAAGGAAAGAAAGGAAGTCACTGACAACTCAAGTGTCTGATTCTCTGTTCCAGACTAATTATTTTCTTCCACAATAACAAATATTGAAATCTAGTTCAGAGAAATATTTTTAAATAATTAATAAACACACAAAATACTACCACCCTTCATTTGACCAGCCACTAAATGACTGGGGACTCCAGACCCAGGAATAACAATTTGGTTTTAATCTCTCTTTTCCTTTTTTCTTTTTTATTTTTATTTTATTTATCTTTTAGAGAGGAGGGGAAGGAGAGGAGAGAAATATCAATGTATGGTTGCCACTTGTGGGTCCCCTGCTGGGAACTGGCCTGCAACCCAGGCATGTGCCTGGACTGGGAATCGAATCGTGATTGGGTGGTTCGCAGGCCCGAGCTCAATCCACTGAGCTACACCAGCCAGGGCAAGAAATCTGTAACTGGCTGTGATCAATTAATTGTAGGCACCACTGCACTCAGACCAACCTAATCTCTCTTTTCTTAGCTTAAATGCAAGAGAGGGGAAAAAATCCACTTAATCTTCATTTTTGAAAGTAAAAGAAAATTCTATAACTCAGATGTTACTTATCCAACATAAAAAAGAAAGACAAATAAGAAGGAAAAAGAACTTAGAAACAATAAATACAGGAAACCAAGAGAAGGTGAACGAGGTGTTCCAAGAAATAATTTTTTTTCATTTAAACACTAAAAATCATCACATTAATTTTAAGATAAAATAACCTAGTTCAAAGTGTGATCCAAAGACTCCTGGCAGTCCCTTCCCCTTTCCAACTGCTTATCTGTGTTAGGCTAGATTTTCTCTGATACTTCAACCAAAACAAGATACAGGCATACCTTGGAGATATTGCAGGTTTGGCTCCATCTAAATCACCACAATAAAGTAAGTGGTAATTTTTTTGTTGGTGGAAGGTCTTGCCTTTAATTTGCTTAAAAAAACAAGCAACACCTGTGAGGTTCAGTAAAGGGAAGTGCAATAAAACAAGGTATGCTTGTATCATAACAGATTGAATTCAGAAACAGATGAAAATCCAGCTGTCCTCTATTAAGTCAGACATGAAAGATATTGCAAAAATGTAAAACACCATTCTTCATACTTTCTTCTCATATAGAAAAGTACATTTTTCATTAAAATGTTATGTTAACATGTAATGGATTTATTGTTATTACTTTAATATTAATGAATGTTTAAAATTCTCTCCATTTCTGCCTTTTGGTCAGAAATTAAACACCCGGTATAATTTCTAGTATATTCATACCAAAAATATATAAATAGAAATAAACCAATCACTGGAGTCCTTTAGAATTTTTAAGTGTATAACATGTTTGAGAACTAGTCCACCTAAATAACTTAATTCAGCCTTATCAATTTTTTAAAGATTTTATTTATTTATCTTTAGAAGGGAAGGAGAGAGGGAGAGAAATATCAATGCATGTTTGCCTCTCATGCATTCCCTGCTGGGAACTGACCTGCAACCCAGGCATGTGCCCTGACTGGGAATTGATCCTCGATCCTTTGGTTCGCAGGCCCGCGCTCAATCCACTGAGCTACACCAGTCAGGACCTTATCAATATTTTACAAAAAGTATTAATTCTCCCCCCTCCTCCCCTCATTTAGAATGTGCTCACAAATTTCTCCCTAACTATCCGATTCTTCCCTGTTTATATTGTTCCTGGAATCCTTGGTCCAAGAGAATAAAAGTAAACTCTTTTAACACACACTCAGTGAGCCTCAAAAACCTGTATATAAAGACTGCATTTAAAATCTCCTTTAAGCTGGAGTTGGACTTCCTTTTGGCTTTAATGTCTAATGGCATGTAGCCCTCTGCTTATTTACATGCCTCAATTAGTAATAGTTTCTTTTTCCCCCTGTGTTTAAGGAGCATGATTTAAAACATTTAACAAGACAAAAGGAAAGATTCCAATTACCCTACTGCCCTATACTAGACTACCTGACAAGACATTACTGTCATAACTGACAAGACATTACTGTGTTTGAACTGAACCTTTTACAGAATCTTATACATGGTGAACCAAAGCTTCTTGGTTTAGAGAGTGCCAGGAAGCACACAGATATAGCCACTTATCACAAAAATATAGACTCATTCGGGACTCTGATCTTGTTCTTGCCATCTTCTCTTGACATCTACTGCCAAAGATGCTTCCACGTGGGCCCATTACAACCTTCAACTAGCCTTTTTGTGTTTTCGCTTAAAGGAGCACATCTCCATCAATTTCCAGATCCTCGCACCATTTTTCCCTCTCACGGTTCAAAAGTTTGGAACAGTAAAAGGACTTAATTCTACCTTTAAAACTCGAGGGAAGAATTTTTGGCGATCGCCATTTTTCCTCGATCTTCCCTCCCCAAATCTCTATTAAGGACAATTAAGACCGGAGGTATTAAAGAGTCAAAAGTCCTTGACGCTCCTCAAAGAGTAAAACGGTGTCCTTCTAACATCTCTTCCCCATCAAGAACCCCACCGTGACAGAATTTCCCCTCAGCTGTCCCTCCCGCTGAGGGATCAGGATCCTCATTCTGGCTCAGACCGTCCTTGCCCACCAGTTTGAATGTATAGGGTTACTTTGCTTGTTGGTTGGGGATGAATCTGAGATTAGAGGTTCTAAGAGACAGGAGTAATGATTGTCGCCCTGAAGAGAAAATTTCTCAGAGGAAAGGTTCCGGGAATGGCCGCGCATAACACCTTCATCTGAAACCGAAAAAGAGCTAGCTACCTTCTGGAGCGAGGAGGACCTAAAGGCGAGAAGCAGCAAGAGCTACTGCAGCAATGCTGCAAGACCCTCCAACCTCGACCGACTTTTCCCGCCACCAAGAAAAGGCGCGAGGCCACACAGAAGCTCCACAGTTCCCTCCAGCGGCGAACTCTGCGATGAGGCACATGCGCAGCTGAAGGATGCGTTTGCGCTTGCGCAGCTGAGGGATTGCCGCCATCTTCCAGCCGAATACCCTCTAAAACTACAAATCCCATAATCCTCGTTGGGCTCGCTTTTTTTTTTTTAGGTGGCAGCAGCGGCGCCTGATCGTTAAGGAACCGTATCGTTCTCTCACCAACTTTTCTTTGTCCCAAACTGCCTTTTCCTTCTTTTCGTGATTCCTATTCTTCCTCGCACTTTTATTTTAATATTTTGAGATTCTCTGTAATGCCATTCTCGCCTCTGCTGCCCTCTTCTCAGCCACAGGACCCGCACTCCAAGCACCGTTGGCGGGGAGAACGGACCACCTAGCACCCGGGTAGAAAGGACGTCGAATAGCTTCCTATTCGCCGAGGCAGCGGCCCAAGCAGGCCTAACCCTATTCCCCACCCACACTCTTTTTTTCTATAAGGCGGGGCGATGCCGCAGCGTGCGCTCGGGAAGGCCTCGGGAAGGCCTATTTGCGAGATGGTGGTGGTTGTAGGGTCTCAGTCCGCGGCTAGGGTCCCTAGTGCAGGCGCCGGGTGATGTGCGGAGGCGTCGGTGTCAGGGATTTGGGTGTGGAGGGAGAGGTAAGGGTGTGGTGCCCCCAGGTGATCACGCATTGAAGAACTCTGGAGAGAACAACTCGGCCATTTCGGAGGAAGAGGAAGTTGATTCACATTGGCTGTTTTGGTGCTGTTTTGTTTTTTCAGTTCAGCAGAGAATATTTTCTGGGGGTGGGGGAGGACGGTGGTGAGTTAAAATAACCTAGTATTTTACTGAGAATAGTTTATTGGAAGACCGTACACAACGTTCCTTTCCTTATTCTACTTTTAATGTTCACCACTTTGCCCCTCCGAAAACCTAAGTAGATAAGCAAAAAGGAACGACCAGATAATAATTTCATGAGGACCACCTTGTTCCTTAGCTAGGCCCCTCCGGGTTGCGCTGACGCAAGTTACGTGTGTACCAAACCTGGGGAAGCACGTAGCAGTCCCCGCCCCTAGGACGGAGGGCGGGGCGTCATCTCCAGCACGTGCTGCTCCTACCCGCGCAAGCCCAAAAGGGTGTGCGCAGGCGCTTCCCGCTAGGGGGAGGAAGGAGGCGGGGTAGAGAGGTTGTTGGGTTTAGAGCCGGGCGGAGACCGCTGAGACTCATTCCTCAGGAACAAGGGTCGGGTGTCAAGGAGACCTTTTCACACCAGCTCCCCGTCCCCCGCCTACGGTGGGTGGGTTCGCGCGGCAGAGACAAAGGATTTCAGTAGGCACGAACATAGCTGCGAAGGGAAGTCGGGTGTCAGTTTGGGGTTGTGGGCTTTTGGGGAGGATTGAGGGGGGCTATATTTAAACTCCCGGAGCCGTTAAGTTGGTTCGTACTCGGATGCGCGCGCGACCTGGGTGGTGGCAGAGTGCGCATGCGTATTTGTGGGGCGAGAAGAACGCGCTCCAGTACTGCGCGCTCGCGGCAAAGCGGTAGTGGTAAAGGAGAAAAGGGTCGGCGCACGCGCGTTTGCTTCCTCGAGTTCTTCGGGTGTCGCGGGCATCTTGTTTTGGTCTCGCGGGCGAGTGGGGCGCGCTTCGGGGGCGGCGCTTGGGCGCGAGACTAGGGGAGAAAAGCAGACCTGCGCGCGCACTTGGGAAAGGGGGGAGTGGAGCGGGGTCTAAAGAGGGGGATTAAGCCCCCTGGTTCCCCCCTCGTAGCCCTCGACTGGGACAGAGTAAGGGGAGGAAATGATAGAGATGGCGGCGGAGAAAGATCTGTTTCTGGTCCCTGCCCCGCCACCGCCACTAAAAGAGGAGTCAGGCGGAGGGGGCAGTCCCTCGGTGCAATTGCACCGAGAGGCCGCCTCCGGGGAGCTCCGCGGCGGGACACAGCGCGGGCCGGGCCCACGCGCACACTCAGCTGGAGTCCCTGCTTCTGGGTCCTGCAAGGGGAGCCCCAGGGCTACATCCACTCCTCGGGGTGGCCAGTCGCAGCAGCAACGAGGGGGCAGCCCCCAGGCGCACGGGGAGGCCCGACTGTCGGATCTCCATGGGCGAGCCGCTCCTCCGAACGTGGGGGAGGAGCGACGGGGAGGTGGCGGAACAGAACTGGGCCCCCCTGCCCCGCCTCGACCCCGTAATGGCTATCAGCCCCACCGGCCCCCTGGGGGAGGTGGGGGCAAGAGGAGAAATAGCTGCAATGTAGGGGGAGGTGGTGGAGGCTTCAAACATCCGGCCTTCAAGAGGCGCAGGCGGGTTAATTCGGACTGTGACTCGGTATTACCCTCCAACTTCCTCCTGGGGGGCAATATCTTTGATCCACTGAACCTGAATAGTCTTCTGGATGAGGAAGTGAGCCGCGCACTCAATGCAGAGACCCCTAAGTCATCCCCACTTCCAGCCAAGGGGCGAGATCCAGTGGAGATTCTCATCCCCAAAGATATTACTGACCCGCTCAGTCTCAATACTTGCACTGATGAGGCCCAAGTAGTGCTTGCTTCACCACTCAAGACTGGTCGGAAGCGGCATAGACACCGGGGACAGCACCACCAGCAGCAGCAGGCAACTGGAGGGAATGATAGCCACTCTGTGCTGCCCACAGCCCCCCTCACTCCCTCACTCCATGGGGAGGGGACCACACAGCAGCAGCGGCATAGGAGCCAGAACCGAGATGCCTCCCAGCCCTATGAACTCAACACAGCCATCAACTGCAGGGATGAGGTCGTGTCTCCCCTTCCGTCTGCCCTACAGGGTCCCTCAGGCTCCCATTCAGCCCCTCCAGCTGCCTCAGTTACCTCTGCACTCCCGTCTTCCTCCTCACGACATCGAAAACGTCGCAGGACTTCCAGCAAGTCAGAGGCAGGGGCTAGGGGTGGAGGCCAGGGTTCCAAGGAAAAGAGTCGAGGGAGTGGGGGAGGTCGCCACCATCTCCACCAAATACCTGCAGCAGGTTTCAAAAAACAACAGCGCAAGTTCCAGTATGGGAATTATACCAAGTACTATGGGTACCGGAATCCTTCCTGTGAGGATGGTCGCCTTCGGGTGTTGAAGCCTGAGTGGTTTCGGGATCGGGACGTCCTAGATCTGGGGTGCAATGTGGGCCATCTGACCCTGAGCATTGCCTGTAAGTGGGGTCCATCCCGCATGGTAGGCCTGGATATTGATCCCCAGCTCATCCACTCGGCCCGCCAAAATATCCGACACTACTTGTCTGAAGAGCTGCGTCTACCACCCCAGACTTCTGAGGGGGACCCAGGGACAGAAAGTGAGGAAGGGACCACAACCATCAGAAAGAGGAGCTGCTTCCCAGCCTCACTGACAGCCACCCGGGGTCCCATTGCTGCACCCCAAGTGCCCTTGGATGGAGCAGACACATCAGTCTTCCCCAACAATGTTGTCTTCGTCACGGTAAGAGGGTCTTGGGATAAGGGCCAGTTATGAGGATGAGATTAAAAGAGAATGAGGCAGGACCACGTTATGAGACAGAGGGGTTTCTATGCATGTAGTCCTCACCTGGAGAACCAGAGCCTCAGGAAGAGTCTGAAACTGCAATTAATTCCACTGGTGGTCTCTCCTACAATGTGGGAAGGCGGGGGCGCTACCAGGACTCCTTTCTCATGACTTCTAGCCTCCAGATGGGATCTGATTCCTTTTGCTCTGATCCTTTATCTGGACCAGTCCAGACCAGTTCACCTTTTCTTGGGGGTTACTGCTGATGCTCTATAGAGGATTTGGTCCAGATAGAAACTTGCCCTCCAGCCAACTAAAGGTTCATGAGGGATTGGTATCAGTATTGAATGTCTTGGGGTAGGGGGAGAATTAGGGTTGTGGCTAATATTTACAGTTTCTGTCCTTTGATAGGGACTTTGCATTAGATACAGAGTTGGTTGAAGAGTGTCATGGTCAGGAACCTAAGTTGCTTGGCCTTAGATCACCTCTACATTGACCCTAGATTGTGAAGTAGAGAAGAGTATGAGTCCTTTGCAGGAGGGGAGGGTAATATTCATTCTTCTTCGGTCCACCTAACTCCTCATCAAACATTCCAGTTTGACCATCTGCAGTAGAATTGGAAAAATGAATTTTCCAGAGGATGATAATGAGCTTTTATGGAAAACGTTTTCTAAGGGATGGGCTCTTCACTTCTCAGGAAGAAAGAATAAGCCTGAAACCTTGCCAGCCATAACTATTGAGCATTTAGGTCCGTTTATATAACATTGAGTCACTCAGCTTAATGAACAGGGTCTTAGAGGAACTCCAGCATTCTTTCTCTGCAGTTTCACCCCAACTTTGGAGATCTCATGGATACTTTGCTCAATTTTAAACTACCCAGGCTCCTTTTTATTTGACTTACCAATACCATACAAGAAAATGAGACCGAGGGTATCACAGATGATTGTGGCCTAAGGTTAAAGTGAGGCTATAGTATGAACTGTGTGGGGGGCAGAGGTGCTTTTAATGTGTCTGTTGACCTTGATCCCCTTTTCTTGCCCTCAGGGTAACTATGTGCTGGATCGAGATGAGCTGGTGGAGGCCCAAAGACCCGAGTATGATGTGGTGCTTTGCCTCAGCCTCACCAAGTGGGTGCATCTGAACTGGGGAGATGAGGGGCTGAAGCGCATGTTTCGCCGGATCTACCGGCACCTACGCCCTGGGGGTATCCTGGTCCTGGAACCCCAACCTTGGTCATCCTACAGCAAGCGAAAGACTCTCACAGTGAGTTGGAGTTTTAGTGGAAGTTGGGACTATCCTTCATTTAGTTAAGGCAAAAAAGTCCTCAAGGAATCACAAAGAGGATTTTCTAAACAAGGTACAAAGCATCATTCTCCATCAAGGGAGAAGGCAGCAAGCTGAAATGGTCCCCTGTTGTTCTTCCTAGGAAACAACCTACAAGAACTACTATCGAATCCAGTTGAAGCCAGAGCAGTTCAATTCCTACCTGACATCCCCAGAGGTGGGCTTCTCCAGCTATGAGCTTGTGGCCACACCCCACAACACCTGCAAAGGTAAAGTTGGCTTATTTTGTTCAGGGAGGAAGGGAGACTGGTCCTGATTTGGGTGGGGAGGGTACAGACCCTGTGGAGTTGTGAGATCCTGCCATACCCTCCTGATTGCATACTCTCCTCTCAGGCTTCCAGCGTCCTGTGTACCTGTTCCACAAGGCCCGTTCCCCCAGCCACTAAACGGCACCCTGAAGAGAGTGTGTCAAGAAGCTGCCTGCTGCTCCTAAGGACCTGGGAGAAAGAGTATCCCAGTCTTTCCTTTCTGGCTCCAAAGTTTCTTTTCTTGGATCTGCACAGAAAGCTTATCCTATGTTGCTGCCCCAGCCTCTTCCTTATACTTCTGGTACCTAAGCAGCAAGCCCAGCTGTGCTGGGGTTACCATCTTCCTCTCTCCCAGCCCACTGGGCTGAATGGCATGGACTGTTTGCTGACCTCTGTTCTCCTAGGGCACGGGAGGTGGGAGTTACCAAGTTCTCTAGCCTCTTCCTCCTGTTCTTCCAAGGGGAGATTCTCATTTTCCTCAGCCCTTGTCCCTAGCTACGTTTCAGTGGACTATGGATGGATGGACTGAGGCCTAAGAGGGGGAAGCTTGGTGGGGAGGCACGCAGGTACTGTGAATATCCCTCTGCTGTCCCCCATTGGGAGAGGGGGTTGGGTTTGGAATGTAAGAACAGCACAATAAACTTGTTTAGGGCAATGGCCCCCACACCTATGTCTAGCATTTTTAGCTGCTAGGAAGGGGTAGTGCCTGCCAATACCACCTGTGCTTCCTCTGCCCAAACTATAGTTTCAGGTTTTTTCAGTGGTTGGGAAGATAATGGATTGCCAGATCTACACATAACTATATAGAACTCTAGTTAGGAAAAGGGGGTATAATGCAAATTTTGATGTGAAAATTCAAGTTTTCCCTCACACTTCTGAAATGAAAACCCATTGACAACTTTTTTGTGGAAGTTTTGGCAGAAGGCTAACTTTGGAAGTTAACAGTGATGCTCAAAAAAGGCACTTCACTTTGGATCAGATCACCTCCCTGCTATAGGACCTACCTACACGCACCCTCCTGTTTTGGTGCTGTGGAACCAGACTAATGGGCAGTTTAACTTAACATGTAGCTCTTTAGCTTGTCAAGTGTCCCTGGAGCTTTGGACATTCAACAGTGAGTACTCTTTGGTCAGGTGTAAAGATGGGCAAGGCTCTTGAAGGTAAAAGGGGACAATTTAACTAGGTGCTAGTAGCTAGCTACCTTGCATGTTCCCCGAGTCAGGTGGGCTGAGACCCACCTGTTAAAGTGATCAGGAACTAGTACAAAGAAACAAGTGGAGTGTTATCAAAAACAAAGGTGGTAGGTGTGACTTTAGGAAGATATGGGGAGGGTATCTAAAACGCTGGCTTCAACCAGTGTTCCACACTTGTCATTACTAAGTTCCTTAAAAAATGGGAGAGGAGACAAAAAATTTCCAGGCAGCTTTCAACCTGCAGCTTGACCCCAACTTAAGCCGCCAAGAAAAAGTCCCATTTATTAGCAAGACCACTTTATTCTGATACTTATGAACTACAGTAATTCTGTGAGCCTCCAGGTCTACACTTCCCATCGCCTCAGTGTCTGATGCATGAGAAAGGTATCCTCTGAAGGGCGCGGCCGGAGTTGAAGGCGCAGAGAGGGTAGACTGTCCAGGGTCAGGTGTGGAGATTCATAAAATAATGTTTCTGGGTCACACAACATAGTCATGTCTGGCCCTGGCCCAGGTGGCTCCTGTTGGAATTGGAGTCCAAAGCAAGGTTACACTCGGAAAAAAGAACCGGCGGCAAAAAGAGGGGAAGGAACACGGGATTCGAGTCCAAATCCCTCACCTTTGGGGGCGGGGCTCGAGCATGGATTGGCAGGAGCGCCAACCTCTCCCTCAGCGCAGCATTCAGAACCTGTTCCTCCGGCACCTGCAGGCTCACCAGGTCCCGGAAAAGCCGCTTGGAGCGCGGCACATTCAGCCCTAAGACCACAGGAGGAGTAGGGGTGAGTCACACCTCTCACCCCTACTCCCGCGCCTGGCCGGCCGTCTACCCCCCTCACCCTCGGCTACGCTCTCCTCCACGACACAGCGGGTTTGGAACGACTTTCTCAGCTGTTCCTCCACGGCCTTTGCGGCATCGAACTGGCCCGCGGCTGCGGCCCGCGCAGCCTGCAGCTCGAGACTCAAAGCCAGGCTGCTGTGCTGCGCAGGCGCACTCAGGTCCTGCGGTGCCACTGGCTTCCCGCTAGGTGCGCCGGTGACCGGCAGCGGCTCGGACCGGGCTGGGGAGGGCGGCGCCAGGCGGAAGCGGACCTGGTAGCAGAGAGGAAGGTGGTGAAGAAATGGGTGCAGGGTCCTCGGGGGGGCTGCCGGCCAGGCCTTACGCCAGCTCACCTGCCGCCCCTTGCGGGACCCGCCCCGCTGGTTTGTCCCCCACTTCCGCCGCCTCGGGCTGCAGTTCTGCGGTTCGGGGCTCTCAGAACGCGGGCTCAGGCTCAGGTCCAGGCCGGGCTCGGGCACTGGAGCTCCGGGGTCCGGGGCACGGGGTTCTGGAGGTGGTCCCGGGGCCACCACGGCCTCTTCCCCTTTTGCGGATTTTATCTCTGACTCTCCGAAGGCCATCATCCTGAGACTGGCTGCAGGGGAACCGGGTTGCTAGGGGCCAAGGGTCACAGGGCATGCGCTCACACCCCCTCTTCCCGGCTCCTCCCAAACACCGCTACCGGAAACCGTTAGTCCCTATGCAAGTGATATTCGTAAACGTCATTTCCGTTACTGCTCCACGTGTCTTTAGTGGGCTTCATTCCGCAATCTCGGCTCCACCCCTAGGCTGGGATTCTTAGAGCTGAAGCCTGTGGAAGCCCTACGGATCCTCATCAGAACCAGTTTTCCTTTCGAAATCTATGACATTGTGCACTGGCTGGTGTAGCTCAGTGGAGTGAGCGCGGGCTTGCGAGCCACAGGATTGCGGTTCGATCCCCAATCAAGGCACATGCCTGGGTTGCAGGCCAGTTCCCAGCAGGGGCCAGTTCCCTGCAGGGGGTGCACGAGAGGCAACCATACATTGATATTTCTCTCCATCTCTCCTTCCCTTCCCCTCTGAAGATAAATAAGATATTTTTTAAAAAAAGAAATCTATGACATTGTGTCCTTGCCTATTGAAATCTTCACCTGGAGAGCTTCTGTTGGAGTCCCGTGTGTGTCAGCCCTCCCTGTCGGGATGCCAGCTTTAACTTAACGCTTTAACTTAACTGTCCAGCTTCCCTGTATTGGACCTCCCTACCCCGTGACTTCACAGCATCTCCGGATTTTCTGTCACCTCTGAGCTCGGACCAGAGCTTCCCAGTTTGAGGGCAGGGCTCGCTGACCAGCCTCCAGGCCCCATGGTTACCTTAGCATTAACTGCCTCACTTGGCCATGAGGCTTTTTGACTTTTTCCTTTTCGTGGGTCTCCTAAACTATTTGTCTCTATAAAAATAGATATTTGTATGTTGCATACAGTTTTGGGTTTTTGTTTTTCTTTTTAAATAAGGGCTTCGTGGATTTATCCAACCCCTGGACTCCAAACCAGAAGGCTGGAGGTCTGCTCATTCCCAATGTTCCTTAGGCAGGTCCTCTCAATTCTGGGAACCTCTGTTCTTGGGTTCAGGACTCCGAGAATCTACGAAAAATGAGTTAATAATGCAGCAGGCATGTTTGTGTATCACTTTTCTGTTTGAGAGTATTCACATCCTTTATCTTCCCAAGAAATGCTGTGGAAGATCAGATAGAATGGATAGTGTTGCCCTCGTTTTACAAAAAAAGTTTTCGAGGATCTCAGTGATGAACGCTAGAGGCTTACCTGCTGAAGTCCGTGATAAGAAAGTAGGCTCATTCCTTCTACTCTTCATTTGTAGAAGGGAGTAGGGAGCTACAAATGTAAATAAATACATTTTCTTAATGGAAGTATAACATTTAAAATTTTCAATAGTTACTTAACTTGGAAAGGAGAGAATAGAATGAAAAGAGGCAAGACTTTGAAATACTTTGTTCATTTGACTGCAGAAACCTATGTTTTACATGATTGTGATAAAAATTAATTTTTAAAAATCAGACCCTAAAGATTGAAAGTAAAATGAAACACATGAACCTAGTTGGTATGAATGAAACACATGTATGTCTAGTTGGTGGCCTAAATGCAGAGAAGGGAACTCTTCTGAATGACTTGAAAACACACTGTTTTAGCTGTACATCCAAAGATCTACCCTAAGGACAAAATCAACTGCCATTTTAAAAAATTGCCATAAAATATTAAATTGTATCCAGTAGTCATATTGTTGGGAATAGGTGAAATGTGAAGGCTAAAACATAATTATGTTGAGATTACTTCATAAATATATATAGTTGTCTGATCACTATGCTGTACACCTGAAACTAGTGTAAAAACTACTGAATGTCAAAAAAAGACAAACACTGTATGATCCCACTAATATAAGGTATTTAAAGTAGTTAAAATCATAAAGACAGTAGAATGGGAGGTTGTCAAGGAGGGCCTGGGAGGAGGAAGGAGAAATGGGAAGTTAATGGTTATAGAGCAGCGATTTTCAACCTTTTTCACCTCATGACAAACTTAAACTGATTACTAAAATTCTGCAGCACACCAAACTATATATATATTTTTTGCTGATCTGAAAAAATAGGCACAACTTTGATTTATTCACATTGGACAGCTATCATTGTGTTGGCTGTTGTCATTTTATTTGATAGTCTAAAGGAAAAGAGGTCAGGTCCCCTGACTAAATAGTCAGGTATTACATGTTTTAAAAATTCTTGTGGCACACCAGTTGAAAATCTCTGATATAGAGCTTTAATTTTATAAGATGAAAAGAGTTATGGTGATGAATGGTAGTGATAGTTGTACAACATTATGAATATACAAATGTA
This sequence comes from Sturnira hondurensis, assembly GCF_014824575.4. NCBI lineage: Eukaryota > Metazoa > Chordata > Mammalia > Chiroptera > Phyllostomidae > Sturnira > Sturnira hondurensis. The sequence goes on along the minus strand of NW_028081011.1, from coordinate 3,884,969 downwards.
CACTTAAAAGTGGTCAAGATGATAAATTTTATGTTATGCATATTTTGCCACAATAAAAAATTGGGAAAAAATAATTATGTTTATTTGTATTAGAACAGGAAAAATAATGCAGATCTAAAATCTAATTTATACAAATTTCCTGTAGTCTTGATTTAATTAGGAAGTATCGGTGTGAACTCATGGCTTAAATTAAAAAGCATATCTGCCCTGGCTGGATGGCTCAGTTGGAGGGTCATTCCATACACCAAAAGGTTACAGGTTCGATTCCTGATCAGGGAACATACCTAGGTTGCAAAGTTTGATCCTAGGTCAGGTTACATATAGGAGGCAATCGGCTGATGTTTCTCACATAGATGGCTCTCTCTCTCTCTCTCTTCCTCTGTCTCTAAAAATCAATAAACATATCTTCGGATAAGGATTCTTTTTTTAAAAAAATATTTTATTTATTTATCTTTGGAGGGGAAGGGAAGGAGAGAGGAAGGAAACATCAATGTATGGTTGCTTCTCGTGCATCCCCTGCAGAGAACTGGCCCCTGCAGGAAATTGGCCTGCAACCCAAGCATGTGCCCTGACTGGGAATCGAACCTCGATAGTCTGGTTCGCAGGCCCACGCTCAATCCACTGAGCTACACCAGCCAGGGCCGGATAAGGATTCTTATTGAAGTTGGGTAATAGGTACATGGGGTTTATTATAACATATTCTTTACTTTTGTATATACGAGGTCTATCCAGAAAGTATCCAACCATGTACTATGAAATATAGAGACATTATTGAAGAGTATGTAAGAAACATTGTACATAAGACAGTGATGTCTCAGTCCCCTTCAGAGTAGTCACCTTGAGACCTCACACAATTCTCCCAATCTCTGTCAGCTGCCCCATCATATTTTCCCAAATATAATCGACAGTCTGAAATCTATTCCCTTTCAAAGATGACTTTTAAAAGATTTTAGTTATTTATTTTTAGAGAGAGGGGAAGGGAAGGCAAAAGAGAGGGAGAGAAACATCAGTGTGTGGTTGTCTCCCACATGCCCCCTACGGGGGACCTGGCTCACCACCCAGGCATGTGCCCCAACTGGGAATTGAACCACAGCCCTTTGGTTCACAAGTCCTCTCTCAGTAAACTTAGCTATACCAGCCAGGGTGATGATTTTAGTTTTGAAAAAAGCCAGATGTCATGGGGCACCAAATCTGGGCTGTAGAGGGGCTGAGTCACCTAGATGATCTGATGTTTTGCAAAAACAAACAAACAAACAAACAAACCTCTACACGAGATATGATGCATGAGTGGGCATGTTGTCATGATGAAGCTGCCAATCACCAGTTACCCATAGCTGCAGATTTCTGAATCACCTGAGTAGTTTCCAAGGAGAAATGTCCAAGCTTAACACAAAATTTAATGCAGATCCATTGCTCTACTCATTCAGTCATTTTGAACACGACGGCCACACAGTACACATGTTCATTCAACAGCATCTACCACCCCCACTGACTAGTACAGTGAAGTGGTGATTGTTCACACATGTGCATTCCATCCACTCTCCTTGGCTGCCAGGTTACATCAATGTCACGCAAATCCTTCTGGTTATATTAACAATGGTTGGACCTTTTCCAGGCATACCTCAAGTGTATAAATGTTTCTATGATAAAAGCTTTTTATTTTCTATAGTTTTTTGTTTTGTTTTGTTTTGTTTTTAAGGAGGCTGAGGTAGCTTTGTCTCACAGGAAGTGTTGGAGCTGAAACTTAAAACTGCCCCCCAGGCCTTGACTATGCTGATGGCTATAAAGGCTCTATAGGAACCCTAGCCCAAATTTCGTAAACTTAATTCCCCAGCCTCTAAATCTACCCACTACCTCTTCCTAGGCCCAGACATAGAGATAAAAACAAACCATTCTGTTTGATAGCTTATGTTGTGGGCCTTCAGGAAGTGAAAAGTAAACCCAAAGATTTTAAAGAAACAAAATGTTAGGGAATGAAGGCTCTCAGTCCTGCCCCCACTCTTTCTAGGATTTTTTTGGCTGGACCAGGCTGAAAGCCTAGAATTGCATTTCCTCTTTTAAAAAAATCCACCCTGGCTAGAGTAGCTCAGTGAATTGAGCGTCAGCCTGCAAACCAAAGGGTTGCTGGTTGGGTTCTCAGTCAGGGCCCATGTCTGGGTTGCAGGCCAGGTTCCCAGTAGAGGGGTCTCAAGAGGCAACCACACATTGATGTTTCTCTCCCTCTCTCCTTCCTCTCCCCTCTGTCTAAAAATAAATAAAATCTTAATAAAAAATAAAAAATAAAGAATAAAATCCCTCCTTTAAGAAGGTACTGATACATGAGGAAGACTTCTCTATCCTTAACTTTAGTCTTCTTGAGGCAGCATGTTGTAGTTACATGCAAAGATGGATTCCAATTATGTGCCCCACTAAACCACATCTTGACTTAGGACAATAGACGGTGGAAAGGAAGAACCCAGAAGAAAGGAGTGAGGGGAGAAATTGTAAATATGGTTCAGGAACTGAACCCCTTCTATTCTAGGCAAAAGAAGGGAAAAACAGAAAAGCTACCATTACCTGAGATTACTGTGTAGTACCCTCTGCCCACCCTCATCAACTAGCACTTCCCTTCACTCTCCAGGCTGGAGAGATCTCCCCTCTGCATCAACTGCCATCCAGGGAAATGTGGGGTAAGGACAGAAAGGGAATGCTGAAGGAAGAGGGAAAGAGGGACAAAGAAAACCCCTAGGAAGAGGTCACACTTTAGGCTCTTAGGTTCTGTCTTTGTGGGTTAGACTGCACTGTGTGGTGGTGGTGTTCCCTGTAGTCATCTGGGAGGGGCATCCCAGACCTGATTCCTGGTTTGGAGAAGACAAGTGTGTGTCCTGGAAGGGGTCATTCAGGGTTATCCTTAAGCTTCTGCTGGGCCAGAAGCTCTGGGTGCGCTAGGTGGGAGAGGAGACAGTGTCAGGGGTCCTTCAAGGAACCATGCCATTGAGTTGTGATGAGATGCCTCCAATGCTGTACCCCATGGCGCGGCTGGGACTGCTGCAGAGGGCATCTGGGAAAACCTGTCAGGGCTGAGAAAGGTTCCATCCACAAAGGCACCCTCCAATAGGGTCAGGACAAGTCAAAGAAATGAGGCAACAACCCTCTACCACCACCCTCTGCAAACCCCTTCTGCAGAGATCCCTCACTTCCTGTCTCCCACTCCAAAAATGGCTGCTGCCTAGGGATCAACCCAGAGACACTTCCACATTGTGTCCCTGTCACACAGGGACTACTGGAAGATAGATGTGGCTGACCTTGCACTTCAATGGCTTTGACCCACCCTCCAGCCATACACAGTGTACTTTCCCACATCCTACATAATCTCAGGGGTTCATAAGGTAACCCACTAGCAGAAGTTTGGGCCTGAGCCCACCACTCCTTTCTCTCAATATGGAAGGAACATACTGAGATTCAGAGAGGCGTGCACAGGTCTGCTGCAGGCCAATACACTGACCCTGCCCCTCCGGCACCAAGGAAAGGATTACAGGAGGGCCAGGATGAGAGCCTTAGTGAGAGTCTCCAGGGGTATGGAATGAGGCCAGATTCTGGGATGAAGTAGAGTTAAGAGCAGGGAACAGGGTCCCAGAAGTTGTCCACTGTCTGGATGAAGAGAATAAAGAAGGGGAAACTGGATGAAGCTAGGAAGAGAGAAACAGACTTTCAGGGTTGGGTATGGAAAATTCAATGGAGCTAGACTTGGCATAGGGAGGAATATTGGACTGAGGGCCTGAGCTTGCTGACAAGGGGATGTTCTTGATGTCAACACAGGGAACAGAAGGTTGATGCTAGTTGGGGCCTAAAAGAGCCTGGGAAGAAGCTGGTCTGAAACCACTGGAGCTTTAAGGGGATTGAGGCCATGAACAGAGTGGGTGAGGTTAGAGCCATCAAAGATATGGCCATAAGCCAGGAAAATTGGGCCATTGATAGGGGGGAATTTAACCACACAAAGGGACGTGTGGCAAGCTGCTGACCTTACGCTGGGATATAGGTCCAGAAAGATCTCTGCTGAGCAGGGAGTCAGTGCTGAAGATCTCAAAATGTGCGATGGAGGCAGTCTGTAACTCTATGAGGTTGAACACGCAGGAGGGTCTCCTGCTGTTGGTGGATCTTTGGGGTGAAGGGTGATTCCATGGGAACCTCTATTCAGGCAGTGAGGTCTTTCCACAGCTTGGGAGTGGGTGGTGGAAGAGAAGGATTCTAGTGCCTTGGACTAGAATCTCCACTTGGACTCTCTGCCTCCACTCTTTGCAGTGACCCCAGGACCATCCACCACATGCCAACAGCCAGCAGGAAAATACAGGGTGGGGGAAAGGGAAGGAGGGGAGGGGTCATGGTGGCAGAGAGAAGGTATTTGGGGCTGGGATGTTATTAAGGGACCCCTAGAGGCTGGGGCTATGGTTCACAGTAGTAACCATTCTGAGCAGCTGGGCAGAAACCTGAGGAGGGACCAGGGTCAGGGGTAAAAGGAGACCTGAGAGGGAAACAAAGCTTTGAGCTTCTGCCTTAGTCCTCAGGCTGCAAGAAATGGCAAAGACGGGGACTTGGCCCAGAGCCTGCTGGTGTCCACTGCTGCTGAGACTCTGGGACACTTGTGTGGGGCAACAGGACTCTTCTCCCCCAAAACTACTAGGGCAGAGGTCTCCAGCCTCTACAGACCCCCACCCGCCCTTGTCCAAGATGTGAGCCAGGCCTCCAAACCCCTTTATCTCAGCTAATGTCTCTGCCCAAACTCTCCTCTTTTTCCCCAGGTTGCCCCCAAGAGGTGCCTGGACACAGGCTGAGCCCTGTCCTAGAACCTGGGCATTCAGTGCAGCATGGACCTTAAAACTTATGAGAAAACTGACCCAGGGTCACCAGCTGATAGGTACAAAGCCAGGGCCAGAGCCCAGGGGACCTGCCTCTGTGTGATGCTCCACCCTTCCTCTCCCCACACCACCTGTGCCATTTCTGCTCCGGTGAGGGGAAACTGTGCTCCCCAGAGCCTAGCACAAATTCTGCCCCAGACAAAGAAGATAAATATTTGTCAAATGAGAGAAAACTACTCTTCAGGTTATAAACACTATCCCTGATTCTGACAGTTTGGGATCTGATGAATGTGGTAATATTTAAAAATCAGCCAAAAGTTCCTTGACACTTCTTTTGAGAATGGAGCCTATGTCCCCTTGAATCTGAGCAAGTTTATGACTCAGGTGCACCTTCACTAAAGCAACTCTGCTTCCTACAGTCCAACCACCTCACCCACAAGCTGGGAGCTGGAGTGAGAAGAGGACAGGTGGAGAAGGCCAGCCTAGGGGGCAGCCCTGTTTAGGGTCCCCCAAGGAGCCGAGCCATCTCCTTTCATTATGTAAGTCAGCAGGTCTCCTGATAACCATCACATTTCATCCTGTGCCCTGGCTGCCAGGGAGTTCGGCAGAGTACACAATTTGAGCCAGACTACAGTAACTAACCTTGGCCTAGGACTCTAACATGTTTCTCTCTTTCTAGACTTAAAAAAAATGGATGTTAACTCCTACATCACAGAGTTGCTGGGAGGATTTAACAACTTTCAGGACCTACTTACATGCTAGGCCTTGTGCTAGCTGCTTGAAACAAAACCCTGTAGAGGGCATTAGTCCCATTTTGCAGATGAGGAAATATATCTACAAAGAGGCCAAGTGACTCGCTCAAAGTCATACTTGAGCAAGCAGGTATAGGAAATAGGACCACACTCCAGTGTTTTCACAGATTTAAAAGATAACGCATGTGTGAAAGCACCTAAAGCAACAGTACTTACTTCCTTCCGTCTTTGGGCTCCCTCAGCCCATATGAATATCCCTCAGCTGGGGCACTTCTCATCCCACACTGTGACCATCTGCCTACCCCCCAAGTTGGGAACTGGCAAGGTAGGGGACTGTGATGAATCACCACCTCAAACAGGCCCTGTCAGGTGTGGCTCAGTTGCCTGGCACATCTTCCCATAGATTGAAGGGTAGCAGGTTTGATTCCCTGTAAGGGCACACCAGATGGTGGGTTTGCTGTGTGTTCTCTTTCTCTTCCTCTCTCTCCTTCTCCCTTTTTCTCCAAAAGCAATGAAAAAAATACCCTTGGGTGAGGATTTAAAAAAAAAAACAGATAGGATATAGCACTCAGTAGGTGTTTGTTGAGTGAATGAAAACCATGCCACTCTATCCCATTACTTGTTCTAGAGTTCCTTCATTCATCCCATCAATACCCACTGAGCACTTGCTCTGAAGACCCGAACACCACAGTCAGTCCTTCACATACATAATTTTGTTAAATCCCACAGTTACAGTGTGTTATTGGTCTTATTAGCCACGTTTTTTTCAGTGAGGACTAAAACTGTGGTTCTCAAACTCCCACATGTGTCAGGCTCTCCTGAAGAGCTTATTAAACACAGAATGCTGGGCTCCACCTCAGAGTTTCTGATTTGGTAGCTATTACCTGAGAAATTGCATTTCTAATAAGCTCCCAAATGATATAGATGATGTTGACCCATATTTTGAGAACCGCAGCTGGTAATTGGTGATGCTTCAGTCAACCCCCAGATCTGTCTGACTGCCCAGGCTCTTACCCACAATGCCTAGCACTTCCTAACCTGGGAGCAAGGTAGGTGGCACGAAGGAGGTATTTGCACAAATATTATTTGGGATGCACAACTTGGGGAGAAATGCAGTCATCCCTTCTGGTCTTCCTGCCCACCCCCCATACTCACTCCCCTGCCTGGAGGCTCCTGAGAGCTTGGCCTAGTGCTGGTCCTAGGATCTCTCCCATTTCTCATCTCCTTTCCTGGCTGATGCTCAACTCCTAGCCTAAACTATCGCTATTGTGTGTATATTTGGGGAAAGGCTGTTGTAGTAGGTTGAATAATGGCTTCTCAAAGATACCAGGTCTGTACAAGTGGGAGGCAGCAGGAGACTTGATACAGGAGAGGGAGCAATGTGACAAAGGCAGACACTGGAATAATGTGGCCATAGTCAAGGAGTGCCAGCAGCCATGAGCCTGGACTCGGCAAGGAATGGTTTCTCCTCTAGAGTGTCTAGGGAAAGCAAAGCTCTGCCAACACCTCGATTTTGGATCAGTGAAACTGATTTTGGACTTCTGCCCTCCAGAACTATAACAGAGTGGATATTTGTTGTTTTAGAACACCAAGTTGATGGCAATTTGTCACAGCAACTCCAAAAAACTAATACAGCCAGAGGAAAGGTCTGGGTTGCACCTCAGACTCAGATAACCATGTGCCCCAGGGGCTTGCCCACAGCTTCACCTTGGCAATGTCCCCATCCCTGGAGGGCTGGGACTGGAGGCCCTGAGGTGGGAAGGATTTGGTCATAAGGACCATCTAGTCTTAAGAGGGTTTCTCCAGACTCTGCAGATTTGCCAAGAGAAATGAGTGAAGGCAGGAGGAAAAAGAGTGGGAGGTGGGAGACCATTGGAGTGTTGCAGGTTCCAGGGAAGGAAGCCTGGTATCAGGATTCTAGAGAAACAATTGGCTGAGAGTCCCTCTTTTTGGGGGAAGGGAAGGAGAGTCATGTCAGCACTGGAAGGTGGAAGGTGGGAAGTGGTTAGGAGGAGGTCGCTGTGTGGAGAAGTTGACTGGGAGGGTTTATGTCCAGCCATGCCCATCCAGTGTGGCCTCCCTCTTAAGGTCCAGGGGGTGGCCACACAGCTGGCTGTTCATCAGTCAAGTTCAGCAAGTGTCGGGTTGCCATGGCAACTACTAGGCCTTAGACAGAGTTGTAGTAGACAGAAACCTAGGAATCAGGGCCCAGGCCTGTCCCTACAAGTTACTTCTCCCACCAGTGTCAGTACTTCAACCCAGGATATTTCCCATCCACATTCCAGGCCTAGGAAAGGCTTGTTACTCTGGCAACAAGGCCTGAGCAAAGGGCTCAGCCTGGGTTGGTTCTGGGGAGGAACAGAGGGGGCTGCAAGTGGGGTCTGGAAGCCCAGCAGGAAGCGAACTTGGTGGAGAAAGAGGCCTTTCTACCAGTGCTGTGACTGCAGAAACGTCTGTGTTCACAGAGAACACATCTGCAGTCCAGGTCCTAAGTCTGCTTCCAGGGAACAAAGAGGAGGACGAGGGACTCACATCCCACACAGCACTGGGCCTGGGGCCAGAAAGATTCTCCCCAGCAACACCATCTCTCTCTTTGGGCCTCAGTCTCCGCAGCTGTAAAACAAAAGGGAGGAGGAGTGGGGACTAGGGGCAGGGAAGTTATATTAGATCTCTGAGCAGCTTCTTTTCCAGACACCCCCCCTCCTCTAACGGCATACATACACACACTTAAGTCTTTCACCACCACCAGGGGATGGTCCCCTCCACTCCACACCTCCTGTGATCAGCCCCTTCCTCCCTCCTGACCAGGACTCCCACTTCTCCTCAGCACTCCAGCAACTCCCCTCCCAATTAACCACAGTGGCCTCCTCATCTAACCTCCACCAGCCTCATTCCCAACTAGCCTCGGTAACAGCTCAGGACGACTGGGTAGAGAGAGCATACTCACAACTGTTGTAATTAAGAGTGGCAGGTCTGGGGTCAAAGATGCAGGAGATCATCTGCTGCTTGGCAGCAGAGAAAAATATAGAAGCATAAAATGGGTACAGGAGAGCTGGAGGAGTAAAGCAGGTCAGATTCCCCTGCCAGGAGTGAGTTCTATGCTTTGGGAGTCAACCAGTGAGCGAGGAATTGAGGGAAGACAGGGTGCAGGCTCAAATAAAGGAACAGGGAAGTTGTGGGAGGCCCAACATTCCAGGAGAGACCCCCCCACCGCCCACAGGTAAGCCTGGACATAGGGCCAAGACCAGGTTCTCCAATGGGATCAACCTCTCCTTTCTCTTTCCACCCTCAGGCCAGACTGAGGGTGTTCCCCCTTCCCCAGTGCAGCCTAAGTGTCCCTCCCCTCCTCCACTTCCAGGAAACTGGCTCTCCCTCTCCACCTCCTCTTCAGACCCCAGGCCAGCTTCCACCACCCTATTTCCAGCTTCATCTCTGCCCCACTTGGTGCTGAAATCATCCATGTAGTGAGCCTGGTTGGTGCTCTTGAGACAAGGTCCATCCTCTCTAGGTCCCCTCCCCCCATCTCCAAAATCTGCAGGGTGTCCAATGTGGTTCCACAACCCTGAGTCTGCCTCCCCTCAGCCCTGTAGTATCAGCTTGAAGGACCAATATGCCTGGCTCATAAGGGTCATCCACCTGGCCTGTGCACCCCAGGAATTCCATGGGCAAGTCTCATCTTGCTCACAAAACTCTCACCTGGGGAAGGGGTAGTTACAGTCTGGCAGATGAGGTGACCTTTCACACACACACACGTAAACATGCCTGTTAATAAGTACAGGGCCCACTGAGGAGCGGTGTCACAAGGTGTCACAAGGCACTAGCACTCCACCGGAGGAGATTAGATCCCTTGGGCCATGCTCTGTGAAGACCTTGCTGGTCCTGTAGGAAGGCAATCAGGATGCCAGACATACCTACCAGGGACAGGAGGAGGACATGCGGGTAGAGAGCTGCAAGGACACCAAGACAGCCCAAAAGGTTACTCTGTGCAAGTTAGAAAAATGTGCCCCTTCCTTAAAGCCCTTTACTGCCATCTGATGGAAAATTGCCCTACGGGGGTTCCACACATCTATGTCGACTGTGCAGTCGTGCAGTGCACACAGCCTGCATGACGGTAAGGGGCGGCTCTGAGGAGTGGAGGAGAGGGCTCTGGGAGAGAAGGAAGAAGGACCCCAGTCCTGAGTGTTTAAGGGTAATAGGCTGGGGCTCCTCCATCAGCAAACATGTCTTTGGGGGCAGGGAGGGGGCAGACTGCGGTGGCAGGCTCACAGTGGGACACCTCTCTGTTAGGGGACACACTTACACCACCACCCCCTAGGGGCACTGGGGCCTCCCAATCTATGCCCAGGGAGGAGCCGAGAGCGGGCAACCCTGCACTGAGCACTGCAGTGGCACGTGGGGCTTGAGATCCCAAGATGATAGGTTGTCCAGGTCCCCTAGCTCTGAGGCTGGTCTGATGGGCCTTCCCACGTTTCTACCTGGCCCCAGCAGGTTCCACACTGCTGACCTCTGCCCACCTGCATCTACCAGACAAAGGAGGAAGTCAGATTAGACCCCAGGAGAAGGCCGGAGAGACTCCGCCCCCCAGAGGCTCCCAGGGTAAGAGGAAATAAAGGAAACTAGACAAACACAGTGACAGTGAACAAAAGTGAAACCTAAAGCAATGAGGCCAGGGAGGGGCAGGGACCACAGTGTGGAGCTGACATGAGAAGTCTGGATTTCATCCTGAATGCTACAGGACACCTTGAAAAGATCTTAAAAGAAGAGATGACAAGCTTCAAGTTACACTACAAAGATCTCTCTAATTCCATTTTAAAAATTCAAAAATATATTTGTATGGCAAAAAAAGAGACAAATACTATATGATCTCACTTACATGTGGAATAAAAACCAGGACTGATAAATACAGAGAACACACCAGTGGTTGCCAGAAGCAAGAGTAAGGGGTGGGCAAAATGGGCAAAGGTGGGCAAAAGACATACACCTCCAGTTATAAGATAAATAAGTCCTGGAACAGAAGGTACAGCATGAACTACAGGCAATAATCACATTGTATATTTGGAAAAAAAAACATAAAATAACAGTTAAGACAATTTTTGAAAAGAAGAATGAGGTGGGAGGAATAACTGTACCCAATGTTAGACTACAATAGTAATCAAGACAGTGTGGTGTTGTAGGACAGACACGTGGCTGAGTGGGACAGGACAGGGAACCCAGCATTAGACCCACAGACCTGCACAAGGACACCCAATTCAGTGTTAATAAAGGTGCAAAAAGAATTCAATAAAGAAAGAATGGTCTCTTCAACACATGTTACTAGAGCAACTGGACATTCATAAACAACAACAAAAAATAAACCTTGCCCTAACCCTCACACAAAAATTAAGTCTACAGGGACAGACTTACGTGTAAAACTGTAAAAAAATAAAAATAAAACACAAAAAAATAGGAGAAAATCTGCAGGACCTGCAGGCGAAGGGAAGAGTTCTTAGACCTGACCCCAAAGGCACAATACACAAAAGGAAAATTTGATAAATTGGGTCTCATCAAAAAGAAAAATTTCTTACTCTGTGAAAGGCCCTGCTGAGAGAATGAATGACAGCTACAGACTGCAAGAATGTATTTGTAAATGACATATCTAAAAAGTACTTATGTATCTAGAATACATTTTTTAAACTCTCAAAGTTCAAAAATTAAAAATGGTAAAAATAAATAATCCAATTAGAAAATGGGCAAAGCACATGAACAGAAGCTCACTAAAGAGAACATATCACCCTGACTAAGGCAGCTCAGGGAGTTGAGTGTTGTCCCGCAAACCAAAAGGTTGCTGGTTCGATTCCCGGTCAGGGCAGACACCTGGGTTGCAGGTGTTCAAGAGGCAATCAATTGATGCTTCTCTTGAACATTGATGTTTCTCTCCCTCTCTTTCTTCCTCCCTTCCCTTCTCTGTAAAAATAAATAAATAAAATTGATTTTAAAAAATATCTTATTTAGCCCTGGCTGGTGTAGCTCAGTAGATTGAGCTCAGGCCTGCGAACCACACGATCGTGGTTCAATTCCCAGTCAGGGCACATGCCTGGGTTGCAGGCCAGTTCCCAGCAGGGGACTCACAAGAGGCAACCATACATTGATATTTCTCTCCTTCTCTCCTTCCCTTCTGCTCTAAAGATAAATAAATTTAAAAAAAATATTTTTAAGAATTTAAACATAAAAAAATATTTAATATTTATTTTTAGAGAGGGGAAGTGGGGGAGAAAGAAAGGGGGAGAAACACCAATGTGTGGTTGCCTCTCTCATACCCACCACTGGGGACCTGGCCTACAACCCAGGCACGGGGTCTGACTGGGAATAGAACCAGTGACCCTGTGGTTCCCTGGCCAGGGCTCAATCCACTGAGCCACACCAGCCAGGGCCCAGAGTGCAGGCTCTTATACTCTATGTTAAGCTCAAACTCTGTGGGTCTCTAGAAAACACCCACAATGCAGTAGAAAAACCATCAGAACAAACAATAAAGGAAAAACAACAGTTTTAAACTTAGAGGAGGAAAGAGGAAGCCAGGGAAGAGTGATACAGACCCCCTAATGCCCTGGAGACCAGCCTTCTTACAGCCTCCTCTGCCCCAGCTTGGGCAAGTCCAGCCAACACCACATCTCACCGGACAGTACACAAACTCCTCCTTCACAAAAGACCGAACCTGCCTTCCAAAACCTGTCCCTCTGCAGCCACTCGCCCCAGGAGGCATTGAGGGGAAGGCAGAGAGCAAGCCATTCCTCAGCTTTAGCAGGGAGACAGAAGTGTGAGCATCCCGAATGAGCTGGGCAGATAGGTGTGGAGCAGATGGACTCAGCTTTGAAACAAAGATGACAGAGAGAGGAAGGAGCAATCCCTCTCTTGGCCCATTTTCCCTTGGAGATCTTATCAGTTGTCTGCCCAGTCCCCCAGACTGATCTAAGGAGCAGAGAGGCAACTTCACTAATGGGTGGACAGTGCTCGAAAATCCAGCAGCGATGATGCAGGGTACAAAGGACTCAGCATGACCCGCCACGAGAAATACCTGCACCCAGGGCCCTTGGAAAAACTCCAGCCCTCTGAGCCTCACAAGTGCTCCCTGCAAATCCCTATATCTCCAAGTCCCTGGGAACCATGGACATTTCTGGTGCAGAAATGCAGGGGGGTGGGGTTTGCAGACAAAGGATGTTGGGCCCACAACAGTGCTGGACATTAACATCTCATTTGATTGGTGACTTCTTTCCTGAGGTGGAGAGGAAAGAATGCCAGCCTTGCAATCCTCCAGTCTTTTCTTCTCATTGATCTCGCTCTTTCCACTCCTGAGAGGAAAATGGGAACAAGGTAAAATACAGCTACAGACACCCACAAGTACACGAAGGCACATGCATCTGTGTTCATCCTGCTGGACGCACCTTGTGTACACGTCTGAGAACTTTAAAAAAAAATCTTCACCTGAGGATATGTTTACTAATTTTTAGAGAGAGAAGACGGGAGGGAGAGAGAAACATCAATGTGAGAAACATCAATCAGTTGCCCCTCATACGTGCCCCGACCAGGGATAGAACCCACAACCTACACAAGTGCCCTGATTGGGAATCCGACCCACAATCTTTTGGTGTATGGGATGATGCTTAATCAGGTAAGCCACCAGCCAGGGCTGACAATGACTTTGAGGCGAAGGCCTTCATGCCAATGGCCAGCCCACCGTGGGGCTCAGTCTGTTGCTGGCTCTCCCCACCCCCAACCCTGGGGCTCAAATGCTAACCTGGGTGAGGTGCAAGGGGAAGGAAGGACATGGACAAAAAGAAGATCTGGTGTCCAAAGCTGAGACTTTGTATCTGGGTTCAAATGTTTAAACCAAGAACGTTTTCTCCAGATCAACTCTCTCTGTGGCAGCTTTAAAACGTTAGGAAGCAGGGCTGAAGGATATTGGAGGCGCCATGTGTCCTTACCCCTGCGCTGAAGAGTATGTAGTGGATAAAGGGAGCACAGGACCCTAACAGGAACCCCTGGAAGCTGGTAGGGAGCAAGGTAACCAGTGGTTTGATGCCTCATTTTAAGAGCCTGAGGCCCACTCAAGGGACATCACTCGCCCAAGTTCCACAGTGAAGTAGTAATATTGCGACCAGGACTCTGTCAAGTGCCCTTCCTGCTCTCACTGAACATGCATTCTTCGTCACTTCCTAAACTGTGTTCCTTCCACAAGGCAGCTGTTTGGAGGATGCTTCCCACGCACCAGGTGAAGGTTTCCTTTCTGGTTCAATCGGCACTGTTTTAGGCCATGGGCTAGTAGTCATAAACTGTACATCTCCACCACTACCATAATAGAAGCTAGAATTTACTGTGTCCATGTTGTACCAGGCATCATAGTCCTGGGCCTTGTGACAACCCTATGATAAGGCATTACTACTGTCCTCATTGCACAGATGAGGAACCAGGGCTCAGAGAGCTTAACCAATTTACCCAAGGTTACACATCCCGGAAGTGTTAGCTCAAACCACTTCCCATGCCCTTAAGTACTGCATTTCACTGCTGCCTCCCGAGTATACCAGTAAGAAAGTAAATATGATAATTTCAGAAACTGTTGAGTACTGTGAAAAAATATAGTACAGCAAGAGATAAAGGATGACCATGATGGTGGGTCTCTACTGCTGTCAAGGCTGGGTGGTCAGGGAAAGAGTCCTTGAAGATGTAGCCACATCTGTACAGAATCCAGACTAAGAAATCCACCATGCCAAGGGCTCAGAAAAGGGCATTTGAGACATATGGAACAATTGGATTTTTTCCCAAGGTGACAGAAAGCCATTGGAAGGTTTGAGCAGGGGAGTGGCATGCTTTGCTGTATGATGAAAAGATAGTAGGAGGATCCCAGGGAAAAAGCAGAAAAGGTTTTACATTTTCAGGAAATTTGATGGTGATGGGGAAGGGTCAGGACTGGGAAGAGAGCCAGGACATCTGAGACCAGCATTCTCATTTTGCTCCCCACATTTCCCTGGGACCCTCTCTTTCACAGGATGAGTAAGTTTTGAAAATAAACAAGGGCCCTTGGTCCAGCTGAGCCCACCCATAGCCTTACCACTTCTGTCCCATGGAATCTGAGCAGCTTCAGTGGAGGGCAAGTGTCTTGGGTTGGATGGGGATGTGGGTGACAGAGGTGTTTTAAGGTGGGATTTTTGCTCAACTGTCATCAGGAGGCAGATTTCCCCAGGGGTCACCTAACAGGAAAGGGCTGGGATGAACAAGAATTCTCCCAAATCTCCACCCCAGGAGATCCCAAATGCTTTCCTCCCAGTTGGGAAGTTCCTCCTCAGGTCCCACCACAAGCCTTCTCCAGGGCTCTGGGCTGAATTATGGGCCTTCCTCTTCCATTCCCTCCCTTTCTCTCCTACAAATCTCCTGCCTCCATGTGGCCAGTCCTAGACAGGACTCGATCATGTCTGGGGAGACAGTGATGGGTAGGAGGTATCAGCAGCTCCCTTGGCTGCTAGATGAACTCACCTTCTCCCCCCCCCCCCGCCCCCCGCCCCGCCACCGCCCCCCACCATTCCCAAGATCCCAAAGAAGCCAAAGGAAAATGAGGGCAGTGTTTCTTCCCATAAACCCATAGCCTCAAGCCCAGACTGGTTCCTGGGCCTGTAGCTACTTGCAAGGCTATCTACCAGTGACTCCCAGGGGCTGGACCCTTCCCTAATCTCAGTCAAAATCTTAGGTCCTCAGTAGGAAGATAAGAAGACAGGCCTGTCTCTAGTGACCTGGAAGGGCTTTACAGTGAATTCCAGACAATGAGGTACTATTCCAAAGCCCTTGGACCCATTAAACCTCTGGGCTTCCTGGGACGCAGGCCCTGCATGGCTTATTCAGCCCCAGTACTTCCCGGCACATAATGGAGATGTGATGAGTAGTTGGTAACTGAAAGCCCCAGAAATGATGTCTGTTTTAAGGACCCACCTGAAAACAGGCTTTGATTCCAGGCTGAACTCAGGACTAATTCCCAATGAAGCCACTTTACTTATAAATTGAACATCTGCTATATTAAATTTATGTGTACACATGTAACATGTATCTAACATGTCTGGTGTGAGCTGGGCTCATTAGCTGGATAAATGAAAACATGACCTGTCCTTCAGTTTTCTCTAAAAAAAGGAAGCAGTAACCACTTCACCATAAAGCTGTTGTATTACTTAGAATAAGATGTATAAAAATAGTCATATTAGGTGTTTAATAAGTGGTGAGGTGTAAGTGCTGAGGTGCTGTGGACAGGTAATAGGCTCCAGGTAGCAAATCTGTAGAGCAGGGCTGCCCAGTGCTCCTCTGGACTCTTGGTAAAAGCCACTGGGAATCCTAGCACATGGGCTCCAACCCTCCCAGAGCTCCAGGGTCGAGGGGAGGGGGAGAGAAGAGGTTGTTTACTGACTTTTCCAGTGAATCAGCGCTTCCAGCAAACCATCCTTGTCCCTCCTCACTGTCCCCTAGCTTTGCTGCTGAACTACTCACAACTAACCTCTGAGAGAGCAAGACTCAGCAGCACAGCAATCTGCACCCTCCCTGTCCCCAGCCTCTGCTGCCCCCTAGGCCTGGGCCCAGCTGCCATCCCTTCCTCCTTCGCCATGCCACCTCAAGCCCTGTGAACCCTGGAGTCCCCGAATGTTGTGAAACATCCCTGCTTTTCCTTAGGCAGCCACCCCTGTGCCTTCACCTGGCCCCGCGAGAAGGTAAGCTAAGCTCGAGAGGGTACGTGAGGCTCCACGATTTTCCTTAGTGTCCCCAACCCCCACCAGGGCCCCAACCTCCTTCCAAATCGCGACGACCTGCCCCCTCCTCCGCCTGCAGCGCAAACCCAAGAGTTCCCCCACCAAGCCAACCCACCAGCCACGCCAGGACCAGGCCCCGCCCCAGCCAGCGTAGCCGCAGAGATCCCTGGGAAATGTAGTCTTCGGCAGCTCTCAGGGGCTTGTGGCCAGCAGGGCCTGAGCGCCTTAGCCTTATGCGTCTTCAGACCCACTAACTCACCGTGGTGAGCCCAGGCATATCAGCGGTGCTGGGCAGTGAACTGGCTGCTGGATGCAGGCAGTTTACAAAGAGATCGTAGGGCCTTCAACAAGTCCCATAACTTTGGCAACAGTCTTACAGGTTTCAAGGTAGCACAGGCTTAGGACCTGGCATATGTGTCCTTAGTAAACAGATACTATTGCTATCTTTACTGGCCTGGCAGAGTTGCCAAAAACAGTTCAGCCCCTAAGTGTGTGTGGGCCCAGGACCAGGACCTGTTGATTCACCCTGTCCCACCCACCCCCGCAAACACACACACCCAAGAGGCCCAGGGGTTACTCCTGAACATGTTTGGTCCAGCAACTCAGGTGCCCCTCTCCCCAACCCAAGTTACCCTCATTGCCTCTGACCACCCACGAGCACACTACACAAATACTCACAAATATCTGAGATTTATTTCCCAACATTTTTTGGGAATGTTGTGTTTGTTTTCTGTTTTGGGTTTTCTGTTGTTTTTTTGTTTTTGTTTTTTTACAAATTGAATAAAAGGAATGAAGGGGAGAAGTGGTACCCCAGGACCCTGGGCTCCTGATGAGAGGTGACAGTAGGAAAATGTCGCCTCACCCACAAACTCCTGGCCTGCTGCCCTAACCTCTCCTATCAACCTTGCCTAAGAGTGAGGTGAGGGCTTTTGGAAGATGTGGGGTTTCCCCCTAGAGGGGACTCTGGGCATTTTGTTTTGGGCCCTGAACTGGGTCAGGCTGAGGGCAAGTGTGGGCACAGATGTGGCGCCGTCTGCACCTTTCTTGCCTGCGGGCCAGCTGCCGCAGTTGTTTCCGGATGGCCCAGAGCACCAGATACACTTCGCGCAGCATCTCAGCTTCTGGTGACTGCAGAGGGGACCCAGCCCTCATTTGGGAAGGAACTGAGGTAGAACTCACAGATGACTGAAAGAGAAAGAGGTGCACATGTAAACATCTTGGTCTATGGAGAAACGGCTGGTAGAAGCACCTGCAGATATACAGCAAAGGCTTTTAATTCCACCTCCTTCATCAGGCCTCAGCTCAGGCACTGCCTCCTCCAAGAGGTCTTCCAGGCTGCATTAGGTGTTCGTCTCTACTCTCGTGTTTGCCCCATCAGACCACGTTTCATCACTATTTGTTTTGTGGACTCATCTATTTTCAACACTAGAATGCAAGCTCCTGGAAGACTGGGACCATGTCTGACCCACCTTTGATCCACCTTTGACCCACCTCTGACCCACCTTTGAAACTAGTATTTCATGGAAAGTGTGTTTAAATGGAGAAGGACCTCTGTCTCCAGCCCAGAGAGCCCTTCTGTTCTCCATGTCTGTATAGCCCACTGCCTCCTAGACATCTCCATGCAGACGTTCTATTGACATTTCAACTCATCTTGTCCCAGTGCCTAAACTCATCATGTCCTCCTCGAAGTATAACCTTACTCCTTCATTCCCCCCCGCCATGGATGGCTCCAGCCTGCTGTCTATCTCTCTCAATCCCCTCAACATCTTCCGGTCAACCCCTTGGTACAATTCTACCCCTTAAATATCACTCCACTCCATTAACTTGTTCTACCTGATGCCTCTTCCTCAGTCCAGAATATCCTTCTCTCTTCGCCTGCGCTTTAACACCTCCAAAAGGTCTTCCTTCCTTTCCTCTTGCCCCTTCTGGCCTCCCCTCCACAGGGCAGCCAAGTAAACTTTAAGTTAATGCTGCAATCCTTCATTCAAGGCCAAGATAAGTTGATTTGGTAGTGATCTACACATTACCCTTTTATAAATTAAGTTTTTGACTTTGAGATCATTGTAGCTTCATATGCAGTTTGAGAAACAAGTATACTTTTTACCCAGTAGTAGTGCCCCCCAACAGTAAAATCTTACAAAACATCATAATCAGGATATTGAAATTGACACAATACACTGATATGATCCACATTTCCCCAGTTTTACTTGCATCGTGTGCGCTGAATTCTACTCAATCTTGTATCATATGTGTACCAACTCCCATAGTCAAGATGATAAAGGAGATTCTCATCACGCAAGGACTCCTCATGTTGTCTTTTATAACAAACCCACCTCCCTCACCCCCAACCCCTGTCACCCCTGGCAACCACTAAACCACTAATCAGTTCTCCATTTCTATAATTTTGGTATTTCAAGAATGGTATATCATGTAAGTGGAATGACACGGTATATGACCTTTTGGGATTAGTTGTTTTCATCAGCATAATTCCCTTGAAATTCACGTAAATTGTTGCGTGTGTCAATAGTCTGTTTCTTGTTCTGGCTGAGAAGTATTCCATGGTATGGCTATGTCACAGATTAACCATTCACCTCTGAAGCACTTTTGGACTGGTTTTGGCTATTACCAGTAATGCTACTATGAACATTCACATACAGATTTTTTGTGTGAACATAAAATTTCATTCATTCATTAGATAAATGCCCAAGAATACAACTACTGGGTCATATGACAATTGCATGTTTAGTTTTACAAGAAACCACCAAAGTGTTTTCCAGAGTAGCTGTACCATTTTACATTCCCACCAGCAATGTGGGAGTGTAGGTGAGCTTTCTAAATCAGAATCTGATTGCATCGCTCTGCTCAAATGTCTGCAAGGGCTCCTATTGCTCTTAGGGCCAAATTCAAACTCCACAACTGGGCAGCCCCCTGCCTTGTACTAGCTGGCCCTCAGCCCCAGGATTGCTTTGCTCTGATCCAAACACCTTGGCACAGCCCTCCAAACATCTGTTGTTCTTTCTTGGTGAAAACTCCTTCCACTTCCTCCACTTTCCTCTCACCACCTCCCCCCTGCCTCAAAACTTCAGATTTGAGCTTCACCCTCTCTTCTGTTAGGAAGGCCTTCCTTGACTTCCTAGGGCTAGAAGAGATGCCCTTCCCCGGGGCTCCCACAGGCCCCAGTGCCTCCCACGTCAAACCCCTAAGATACTGAATCAACAATGCCTATGATTTTGTCTGCAGCCCCCTCAGTCTGGGTAGATCTTGTTTACTATGTACCCTCAGAGCCACTCTCAGCACCGGGCACTTAGCAGAGGCGCAGGAAATACATATTTAATGAATGGAGGGAGGACTGAGTCCTTGGAGGGTGGGGAGAGTGGGAGGGTTTGTGGGGACAAGGGAGATATGGTACTGACCTTCCAGCTGCACATTTGCCATCCAGACTGGAGAGCTGACACCATGATCGTGGACAAAGACTTGACAGCTGTGAAGGGCAGCTGCAGCAGGGACCGGCCCCGGTCCCCACGGTCCAGCTCCACCTTGGCCTCATCTGCTGTCTCGGCCAGCACACAGGGGTCAGCCACCATGGGGGGCACTTCCATCTTGGAAACCTTAGCCTCTTTGAGGGACTCAACCAACTTCAAAGTCTCATCCACGTTGGGAAACTTATCCAACTTCAACTCATTTTTCTTGGACTCAGGGTGTTCCAACGTGGTTGACTTAGTTTTCTGTTGCCAAAAGAAAACCTAATAACCAAGAAGGGAGAGGAAGGATAGGAGAGAGAGCCAGAGTAGAGACAACAGTCAGAAGGGAAGCCACAAAAGGGATGGGACAGTGTGTGTCCTGGCCTCCTCCCCAGCTGTCCTACCCCTCACCTCCTCCTTTCCTATCTAGTTTGGCCACAGGAAGCCAGGACGGAAGGGAGGCCAGGTAGAGGCCTTCTACCCAGCATGGTATGAGGAAGGGTCAGTTTCTGAAACTCACCCAGTAAGTAATCTTTTGCCAAATCCATCGGAAGAATCTCATGACTACAACCATTTCTCCCAATACACAAGTCCCAAGTAGGAGGCAAAACCAGCATTGGGCTGGGTGGGGGTAGGGGGGCAGGGGGAGGTGTGGGAGGACAAGCTGTAAGCCAGTGGCTGCCACGTAGGGGTCTCTCAGGAATTTCAAGTGCAGCAGTAAAGAAAGAAATAGAGAATCTAGGGGGAAACCTCCCCCTGATAACTCATCCTAGGCTTTTCCTCCCCTCCCTGGGACAGGGAGAGGAGTTGAAGAGGATGAGAACCCAGAGTGAGGGAAAGTTCTAGTCCATTGTGAGAGCCTGCCTGGCCCTGACCTCAACCCCTGAGGCCCTTCCAGAACCCCTGAGCCAATCCCTGCGCCCTCAGCTCTCCCTCACTCAGAGACAAGGGAAACGAACATTTATGGAGCGCCTGTTACTCGCCAGGCATTTCCTATATGTGATGTCCTATAATTTTCAC
Source organism: Sturnira hondurensis (assembly GCF_014824575.4). NCBI lineage: Eukaryota > Metazoa > Chordata > Mammalia > Chiroptera > Phyllostomidae > Sturnira > Sturnira hondurensis. The sequence goes on along the minus strand of NW_028081011.1, from coordinate 3,864,144 downwards.
AGCAGCCCTCACGTAGGTATCATTGTCAGTGCCATTTTTACCCACAAGGAAGCTGGGATTCAGAAAAACCAAAGAACCTGCCCAAGGTCATAAATCTAGGGAGGTATAGGGCAGGGGGTCCAACCCAGGTCAGCCTTCAGTATCCAGCTCTCCACAGCTGTCCTTTCTAGTCTGGGGACAGGGTCCTCCTGAGGCTCAGGCTGCTGGTCTCCCCTTTCCCCACTAGATGGGGTCCTTCTCCCTACCTGCCTCTTTTGCCTGGGACAGCAGCCCAGCTGAGGCTGTCTGGGAGGGGCCTGCTCACCCACAGAGCCCTGTCCTCAGCCAGCTGGGGGTGGAAGCCACGGAGGCGGGCCAGGCCTGGCCAGGGCACAGTGTGCCCGGGAAGCCTGGCCCACACCCAAGGCTGAGACAAGGGCCCCATTCAGGGCCCCCTGCCCCACCCCCAAGCAGTTACCCGGATCCAGCCCGCAGAGGGGACACACTGGGAAGCTAGGGGTGGATCCTGCACAATTACCAAAGGCCTCATTGTTTCCCTGTGCCCCCCCCCCAGCACGTGGGCAGATGGCCCCCTCCACCCTCCCTCCCTCTGCCTTGCCTTGCCTGCCCCTTCCCAGGACCTGGCAGGCCACTGGCTCCCTTTCCCAAATCTCTTTTGACCACTCTGAGCCACATTAAACCTCCCCAGTTTGGGCAAGATCTCTAGGGAAGCCCACAGTCTCAGTCCTTCCCCCACAGTGGAAATTGCTTGTGCAGGCCCCCAGTTTGGACATAAGCATCAAGAGGTCAACTTCAGATTCAAGTTTCTTCGGATTCTTTTAATTATAATTATTATTTTAATAACAACCTGAATCCCAGAACTTCCAAACGCTGGCCATACTCCCTCCCCTGGGCAGAGAAGAGGGAGTACTTCCAGGGAACAAGGTGAAGAGGGGGTGCCTGCCAGGAAGCCCCCAACACCCCCAAACAATCTACTGCTGGGGGGTCCTAAACACTGACACCTAGGGAGGGAGAAGGGAGCTCCATTGAACACCCTGTCCAGAAGTCTTCCCTCCTCCATCAAAGCCTGGGCATGCCCCAGCCCAGTCCCTGGGCACTATGGGGAGATGGAGGAAGGGTAGGGGGACAGGCCAACTCTGAGCCTTCAACTCCCATCCCCAGGGATCAGGGGGAATTAAAGCTGCATAGGAAGAGGGGGCAGGCAGCTGGCACAAGGCCTGGCAGCTGTGGCAGCCCCCAAAGGCACATTGTGAGGGAAGGGAGGCTCAGACGGAGGGCCCATTGGGCGCGGGGGGCCCAAGCCGAGGGACCCCCGAGGAAGGCAGCTGGGCCAGCTGTTCAGGGCTGGCCAGGGCACGCAGCAGTCCATTCTCTTGCTCCAGCGCAGCATTCCGCTCAGCCAGGTCCCGGATCTGCTCCTTCAGCACCTCCACCTCCTCCCGGACCGCAAACATGAGATGGGACTTCACCAGGTCCTGGGAAACAGGTAAAGCATCAGGGGTCCCAGGCCATCCCAACCTCATTGCTTGCCCAGTATCTTGAAGGGCTGGGTATGAGAGATCTCCCTGCTTCTAGATAATGAGAGACCACTGGGGAAGAAGCAAAGCAGGAGGATGGAGACAGGGCAGGGGAAGAAGCCAGACAGAGGCAAGGTCAGGGCTCAAAGACAGAGATGGAGGCCAGGAGCAGGCCCAAAGACCAAGGGAAGTTAAGGGTTCAGGTGGAGACTAGAGGGGGTGGAGGGCCCAAGGGAACCCAGCTGGGAATGGGTGGAGGAGCTGGGAGTCAGTGTTCCCTAATAATGAGGACAGCAGGGGTGGAGCAGCAGGCCAGCTAACAGAGGCAGAGCCTGGGCATCAGTACATGGGCAGGGACCTCCTGGGGCCAGGGTGGCTTTTCTTACCATGGCTTGCTCGATCTTGTTGTCAATGCCAACGAGGCTTCCGGAGCCACTGGAGAGACACGGGGAGATGAGAGGTAAGGAGGAGGAACAGGTGCCAAGCCAGGTGACTGGACACCACAGCCAGTTGCCTTCCAGGTGTTTCTCAGAGCAGGCTCTGGCCTCCATAAGTCCCACTGTTGCAGCCTCCCTCCCACCCCAGCCTGTACCTGTGACAGTAGAGAATCAGGGAGAGGAGGGTTTTGTCCATCCCCCGGCAGGGTGAGGGCCTCTGCCCAGGGCCCCCTAAGCCCCGGTGGGATGGGAGTCCAGATGCCCCCCTAATGGGGGATGCTCCTCGAGGGGAGCAAGGAGAGGAGACACAGCCCCTTTTCTGAGGCGGCCCTGGAGCCATCCCTACCACTCGGGTCTCAAATGATGACACCAGGGATTTGACAGAGATTCCTGGCTGGGCCATCCCCGAGGGGCAAGGGTCCCCAGGCCCTCCCCAAAGGGAGAGGGCTATATTAGAAGGACTGCCTGGGGGGCTCAGAGCCCCCCGGGGTAGAACAGGTCTGGCTGGTACCAGGCAGCCAAAGAAAAGACAGTACCCAGGGGGTGCTGGTCTGAGAGATATACACCAACCCCCAGGGCAAAGCCTGGCTGCTATTGGCTCCTCAGGGACACGGGGACCCCCTCCCACTGGCTTTGGGGTGGGCGGGAATTCCCAGACTCAGTCAGTGCCAGTGTCCCCTTCTCACTCTGGCACCAATCCCAGAGCAGGGGGGGGGGGGGGGCGTCTAACTGAGGGATGGCAGCTGGTAGGCCTGGCTGGGGAAAGGCTGTGATGCCAGAGACCTAGGTCCGGGAGGGGATGAAGGTTGAGGGACAGCCTGGCCCTGGGACGCCTCTCCCTGCCTCTGACTCCATCCTGCCCCCTCTGGTCGGTCTAATACCGCCTCCCTCAAGGCCTCAGTTCCTCTCAGCTGGGATAGGGGAAGCAGTACTTGATGTGGTCTTCCTTGGACTGTAAGCAACCCCTCCTTCTAACATAAACTTCACATCATGGGTCGCCCCTGGTGACTGGCCAGAGGGTCCCCCACTTCCCATGGTGAAGACCAAGAGGAATGGGAAACGTTACCATGACAACAGAACAGAGCCCAGAGCCCTGAAAGACAATTACAGCCAACAGTCCTGGATCTGGGATATGGGGTCTTGAAGCATCAAGGGCTTGAGGAGAGATGGTAAGGTGAAGCTGGAGGTGGGACACTGAGAATAGGAGCAGAGGCCTTTTGAAGACCCCTGGGAACAGAAACAGGGAGGGGGAAGAGTAGGTCTGGCTGCAGTTACGCTCAGTGACCACCAGAGGTCGACACAGGCCAGGCACAAGGGTCCGCAGGGCCAGGCTCTGGTTGCCAGACCCAGACTCTCCCTCCAGTCAGTCCTTTCAGGACCAGGGCCTGAACCCGCCTTTTCGCCCTGCGGGTATCCCGCAAGGCTCCCTCTCCCCACCACTCAAGCCCCAGGTTCCTGTGTCATCCCATGGCTCACAACCTACCTCTGTCCAGTTTCTGCCTCAGCTGCTTCAGCCCCAAGGCCAGCCCTCCAGTGTGACTCCCTGCTGCACAATCACCAGTTCTATCCTGCTTGCCGCCACCCCCCTACCCGCCACTTTCCCCCTCTCTCTGAGTAGGTGGTCCCAACATGCTGCATTCTACACCCTTGTGCTCAATTGTCAAGTCCTGTCTACTGGCTGTCAGTTCCAACGTGCTTTCCTGCACTGGGGGTGATTAGCACTCATTTCAAGGTGACCCTTGAATGAGGCCCTGCAGCCAGGAAGGGAGCACGAGGGAGCTGGGAATTTTCCATTTCCCATCCAAGCTCTGGGTGCAGAAGGCATTGACAGGAGGGTAACCAATGGGGTGACCAGGCCTGAGAGAGCAAGCAGCACAGGGTGAGGTAGCAGAAGGACACCTGGAACTCTTGGAATTGGAGGGAAGAGAACAAGTTTAAGAGTGGAAGCAGGCTGGCCAGCTGGAGAGTCAAAGCAGCTTTCAATCTATTTCAATCTGAGACACCTGGGTGGAGACTTGCCACCACAGAACGCGCCCCCCACCTCAGCTCCCCCCGCCCCCATAAACAGACACAGAGACCAAAAAGGGGTAGATTCACAGGAATAGGAACCCTGGCCTTGCTTGGCAGACACTCAGGTAAAGATGCCAAGTTGTTGATTCTTGCCAGAAATAAAGGAATACTACAATAATAAACATTTGTTGGCTGAGAGATGACTATCTCCTGTTTGCCTAGTGCTAGAGAGTTTTTGATACCATTTTCCACTGTCACATCCCAATATTAACACTTCAAGGGACCAAGACTCTGGCTGGCAACTCAAGCCCTCTTAGAACTCCGAGGCACTGCGCTGGAATTCCTGGGCAAGATCAGGAGCCGGAAGTTTGGGGTTGGCTGAGTGAAATCAGCTCTCACCGCAAGCCCAAAAGGTGACTTTGTATGAATTAGAACGAAATATCCCCTTCTCCAAGACACTTATTGCCATCTTCTGGTGTCGACAGTGACTTTAAATGTATGTGGTGCTCCCCTGGAGTTGTGCAGGGCACAATATGCACAACTGGGGACTCTGGGTCTGCAGGACTCTTGGCAGGGACAAGAGTGGGGCAGGGACAGCCCTACAGTTGGTCTTCATTTCTGAAGGTCAAATGAAACAGCCTCAAAAATGAGGATCAGATGAAGGAGCTGGAGATCTGGGAGAGGTAGATTCTGATCCTGGGGACAAGGGCCAGCCCTGCTCCCTCACTATGTTCTAAGGAGCCCCAGGGGCTGGGCCTGGGGCCAATAAAGTGGCATCCAGCTGCCCTGTCCACACTCCCTCCCGGATCTGTGGTGTCTTTGGGGTGGGGCCCGTCCAGGAGGTGGGGAGGATGGCTCCTTGCCCGGCTTGGGAGAGCTGTTCCTGCCTCTGTTCTGGAAAGGGCACCCTAGAGATGGCTGCCTCCTTCTCCTCTTGGGACACAGGCATCCAGTAGGAAGGTGGAGAGAATGTAGCTTTGGTGCCAGACACAAGCTCTAATTGCAGTTCTGCCACTTACTAGATGGGTGACCTGAGGCTAGTTGCTAAAACCCTCTTCCTATAAGTCTCAGTTTCTTCAAATGGGTATCATGGAGTTCCTTTTAGGATTATATGAAATAAAATGTAGCAGGTGACCCAAAGGAGACACTGGATATAAATGTACCTTTTCTTTCCTGAGTTCCGAGTATTCAGTCCTCATAATGCTTGGATCCCCAATGCTGGCCACCCACTGCATCCACCCATCCAGCTATCTAATTATTATTCAAGTACCTCCCAATTTCCAGGCCCTGTTGAGGGTTCAAAGATTCTTGCAACCCAGCGGCATGTGATCAGTCTGAATTCACCAGGCACCCTCTGTTCTCCCTTCCCCAAACTCAAGAATTGGTTCCATCCTCAACTCTTCTGGGATTCTGGCACTTAACACCCCAATCCATTTTCCATCTCAAAAGGGAGGTCCCATGCCACTCAAACTCCATTCTCCTGCCAGCTTCAGGCACACCAGAGAGGTAAGGTAGGGGCTATACACCCCATTCCAGGGGGCCAAAGGGGTGCCCAACCCAAACCCGCTGGCCCAGCAGGGTGGAGCACAAGGGGCTGGGCTGGGCCAGAGCCCCAGAGGCTTGCAGTGGAACAGGGTAAAGTGGAAGCTGGGAGCTGGACCGGTCAAACTGGGGTGTGTGAGGGCGATGGAACAGAGGGCAGGAGGGAGGGGACAAGTCAAAAGAATAAAGCTGATGAGAATTCTGGAGGCAGAACTCTCTAAGGAAAAGCAGAGCGTTGGGCTCTGAAATCAACAGGGGTGGAGGAGGGGCAGGGAGCCCTAATGCCAGGTTACTTCCCAAGTGGGAGGAGGAGAGGGTGGGAAGAGCTGAGAATAGCAGCGTTGGGGGCAGGTGACTCTTCAGGCCCTGGCCGACCTCACACCTCACACATTCCTGAGAGTAGGAGCTCAGATGGGAGCCCAGACAGGGCCCTACCCACACACTCTATCCTTCACTCTCCAGGGTGTCCACCAGGCCCCTCACCCTCTATCCCATCCACCAGTTCACAGCTATCCCTTCTCTTTCCTCTTTGGCTCCTGGCTCTCTTAAGGCCCTCGGCCTTTGTCTTTGGTGGGGCTCAGTCCCTGATTCTGGGGCTTGGTCTCACATGAGGGGAAGGGGGAATGAACCCCTCAGCACCCACTCACCCACCGCTAAGCCCCGCCCCTTATCCCCTAAACCGGAAGTCCCTCCCCAAGAGCCTCGAACAGGAAGTCCCACTCCTCCCTCCAAAATAAAAGTTATGACTCTCTAGCCCTTCTTCTGGGTTCCTATCAGTCTACCGCCAGAAGGGAGCAGCCTGGCTATCTGACTCACAATTTCGTTCCTCCCTTTTCAGCTTGCTGACGTTCCTATGTTCAAACCTGGCCCTCAAAGCAGGAAGTTCTGCCCACCGTGCCACGGAACTATACATGCCACTGAAAATAACGAGGCTTTCTCCCTCAAAAGGGCAAACCCAAGCAAGATCTGCTCTCCTGCGCCTTCCCTGCACACTGCAGCCATCCTGTGACTTTGACTTGGTCAAAGGGAGGACTCAGCCCTGGGTGTTCCTAGCACAGAGAACAGAACCTTAAGGACCTGCATTCTCTGTACCTTAGGACCCTAAAATAGTCCCCATGGACTATATGAATGTGACTGCTAAGGACCGTTCTGATCCCCTCTGTCAGAAGAGAGAGATGGAACTGGGAAGATACTTCCTCCCTCCCTATTCTCATCTCCAGCAATTATTCCAGTAAATTCTTAGGGTTGGCCGGATGACTGCTAAATCCGCAATGGGATTTAACAATGACTCCCTTCAAATTCTAAAAGAGTACTATGATTGACAATCCTAAGCCAAGGAGCCCACCCAGCTCTCTCCAGAGAGGGAGTGGGTCCCAAATCAACTTTGCCCAGCATGTTATGCCCAGGCCAGGTTTCTCAGTTTAAGAGGTCCTCTCCAAGTTCAACGTGGGTGAAGGACAAATACCAGGCAGTTTCATGTGACCATCCCAGGTGCTGGGTTTGGAGGCGGAGCCCACCTACCTATCATCATCGCTGTCCAGGTGGCCACTGATGGCCAGCATGGAGCGGGCCAGGCTGAGGCTCTGGGCTGCTGCTGCTCCAAAAGGGTCTGGAGACTTGTGAACCAGACTGGCATCAGGGAAGAAGTAGAGGGCCGGGGAGCTGGGTCGAGAGTCAAGTGGGGGCACCTGGAGGCAGAGAGGCAGGAACTGTCATGTGGAGTGAGAGAAAGGAATTAACCACTTTACAACTAGGGGGTGTTTCCTCTCTCTCAACCTTTCCTCACACCCCCCTATCCCCACTGTCTTCTGAGGACCCAGGAGTCCTGCCCTTGAAGCCTCTTTCTTCCCCAGGACTAGGAAAAGCATTGGGCAGGCACTAGAGGTAAGGAAATAGAGCCCATCCTGAGGACTGGGTGAGTGGCTTCCAAAAAGTGGTTCACAAGGTATCAGAGAGGGGCTCTGATCTGCACACTGGCTCCCTGCCACCAGGTGAGCCAGGACCCCCAATCAGAGGCTAGTCAGACAGTGTGTGCCTTCTGTCATCTGACTTCTTAAAGCAACTTAAATGTCACTTCCTCTGAGAGGCATTTCCCCATCATTCAACTAGTAAATTCCACTGAACTGTTTTTTAAAAAAATAATACCTAACATTATCTGAAATTAAAGTATTTCTGCCTCTCCACTGCTAGAAGGTAAGCTCCAGAGGGCAAAGCTTAGTTTGTTCAATAGCTATTTGTAGAATGAATGAATCCTCAGAAACTGGTCCTCTTCCTTCCCACCCACCCTATCCCCCACCCCCCCACTCTACCCATTCAAGCCTCTCCTCTCAAACTTCTCCAGACTCAGGTGATGTTCTGCTCCTGCTCTCTGGCTCTGGGGTGGGGGTGGGGGTGGGGGTAAGCGGGTTCCAGAGATGGGGGAGGCAGGGCCTGGGCGTAGACAGCCCAACAGGCACTGGGGGAGGCTGCAAAAGGGCGGGGGACACAGGAACAAGACGCCTCTGTGAGGCCCCAAGAGGCCCCAGCTTCTCGGAAAAGCCAAGAACAGAGAGTCCAGGGTGCTTAGAGGGACACAACAGGGGAATGTGTCCAGGTGATGCCCCCAGCCCGCCTCCTGTCCCGTTAGAAGCAACTGAGAGAGAAGACGCATGGGGGAAGTGTAGGAAAAAGATTAACTTTGGAAGCAGCAGCACAGATGCATGCACACAGGAAGGGACCCAGACCTGAGAGAAGGCAAGGGGGCTGGGGTCCCTGAGAAGAGAGGCACAGAGTCTGCAGGCCCCAGTAAAGCTCAGGCAGGGCTTAAGGACAGAGAGTAGAGGTGGGGGCAAAGGGGCTTGCTTTGGGAGAGTGTGGGGAGTGGGGAAGGGACCTGCAAAGGAAACAGCATCTTCTCCCCTGGGGTAGGAACTGAATGAAAGACCTCAAGAAAAGTAGTGGGGGGTGGCATGAGATATGTGAGCTTGAGGCCATGAGGGAATGGGGGGAGCCGGTCCTGACCGGTCCTGACAGGGCCCAGACATCCAGTCTCAGGTTATTTTTATACTGTGGTTTGTGCCCAAGGCCAGGATGGGTAAAGTTCCCATCCTCACACTCCCTGCCTTTCCTCCTGCAGCCCAAGGTGTTATTTTCTCCACCAGGACAGACACATCCAATCGCCACATCCCTGGCTGCCCACTCCCCACCCCAGAGACCCAGGCATCCTGCCCCCTAGCCCAGGCTTGTTCCTCTTTTGGAGACAGGAAGCAGAAAGAGCAAAGGATTTAACACTTTCTCTGCTGTTTTCTGCCTCTCTACCATTCCACCATGGCCAACCCCTGTGGAACCTGGAGAGGCCCAGATGCAGGGAGCTGAAACAACAGACCAGCAAGCCCCACTCTCCCACCCTTGTAATGGGTCCCCGTAGCACCAAATTCCTCAATTTCTCAGAGAAATCTGGCTCAGGACAAAGCTAGACAGGTGGCTAGGTAGTGGGAAGAAAGAAGATCCCCACCTTGGAAATAGGGCTGCAAAGAAGAAACAGCAGAATGCCTACTTTGTGCTCCTCCCCCAACCCCCGCAGCTCCTGTCCCAGAGGCCCAAACACCCTGCCTTCAGCCTCCACCCTCAATGCCTGAAGGGTGAGACCAAGACAGAAGGTGAAGGCCACACTGAGGAGGGCACATCTCTGTGATGGAGAGAGGGGACTGGCTATGCAGAGATTGAGACTTGGGCCAAAGGCAACAAATAGAAGGCCAGAGAGAGAGAGAAAAGGTGTAGAATGTGGGGAAGAGTGAGCCTGAGAGAGAAAACAAAGGCTGTGTGAGGAGTAGGAAAGGAACTCCAAGTGAGATGGCGGGGAGGAAAAAGAGGGACTACCTGATTTGACGCACAGGTGATGATGGAGCAGGAGAGGTAGGTAAGTATGGAAGTGGAGGCCAAGGCCAACATGGGTGAGTACAATCCCTCAGGTGTCTCCCCCCAGCCTGGAACCCAGCTCTTACCTGCCCCATCTCCTCTGGAGCAACCAACTCCATCCTCAGCCGCAGGGCTCCATCCTTAGTTCGGGACAGTGGAGGAGTCCCAGCTGCTGAGCCCCCTGCCTCCACTTCCACCCTCAGGGAGGACAGAGGTGTGGCAGCCCGGGATGTGCCCGCGCTATCCCCAACCCCAGGCTCTGGGAGGCACTGCTGGGGTGGGGAAGCTGACAGAGGGGGTGTTTCCACCTTGGCTTTGCCAGGCACTGCCAGCTGGCCCAGCCCCCCAGTGAAGGAGCGAGCCTGAAGTCCAGGGGAGGTGGGAGGTGGGAGAAGCCAGGAGGTGGGACCCTGAGACAGGCCTGGCTGTGGGGTATGGGTGCCCAGGCCCAAGCTGGCCAGCTCCAACCTGGAATCCAAAGATCTGCCCCCAGTGCCCCCTGAGGCCCCACGAATCCCCTCCAGGAGCCGGCCAAAGCTAGGTGGCTCCAGGTCTCTCTCGTAAACATCCACACATGTCCAACGGCCACGGCGATAAGGCTCTCCCAGGCCCTGTGGCAGCTTCACCACCCGGAAACGGGAGGCAGGGGCCCCAGGCGGTGGGGAACCGTTCCGGGGGGTGCCCTTACCCCCTGGCTCGGGGTTGGGCTCCCCATTGGGCAGGCGGGGTGGGGGTCCAGTGGGGACCGGCAGGGCAGGGGAATCTGGACCTCCAGGGCTCCCAGGGCCCTCATAATCCGTGGTAACGCTGGTGATTTGGAAACTACTCTTCTTCTTGCCCCCACTCATGGTCCCTGGGGCTCAGGACGGGGCCAAAGTGGGTGGAGGAAGGGGCAGAAATGGCTCTTCGAAGGGACTCAGGCACCCCTGGAACAGGGGAGCCACATGGCAGGGACATCAGGGCCCCTGGGGACATCTGGGTCCGACATGGCAGGAGGGCCTGGCAGGAACTGGGGGTGCCTGGGTGGTGAACGGAGAACAGGGTAGGGGAGGAGGCGAGAGGGGGGAGCAGGGGCAGGTTTTTCCTGCTGCTTTCTGTCGCTGACGAACTCCAGAGCTGAGTTTGCAAACTAGAAAAAGAGTGAGAGAGTGTGTGTGTGAGAAAGCAGTGGGCAGGCCACCTCCGGGTCTTCCTCTCTGGGTAGCAGAATCGGGGAGGAAGGGGAAACCACCAGACACCCAGAGACAAAGAGACAGAGATGACAGAGACTAGAGAAGAGGGTACAGTCAGAGTGGGAGCAGGAAGAGGCAGCCCAGACCAAAGCTGGGCATTTCTGGCCTGGGATTCAAACTCACGGGACTCCAAGTCGTCCCGAGAGCAAAGGGCTCCGAGGCCTGGGTGAACAGAGGTGAAGCACCTCCTCGGCCCGCCCCGGCTACCGGGAGGCCTCTTCTGGTACTCAAGCCCCCTCCCCCCGCCCCTGCCCCGCACCCCAGCTCCCCCATCCCTGGGGCAGGCCCTGCCGCCGCCACAGCGCCCCGCCCAGCCCAGCGCCTCACCTCTCGGCCTCAGCCAACAAGTTGGGCCGGGGGTCCCCGCCGCCTAAGATGTCGGGCTGTCCTTGCCCTGGGGCCTCTTGGCCCCAGCAGCGCGAGGAGCACAGGCGGCAATCAGAGTCTGCTCAGCCCTCTTCGGGGCCGCACCTCACTCCGTAAGCATCTCCGTGGAAAGTTTGCGCTCCGGAAAAGAAGGAACCCCCGCCTTCTTGGTGGAGCCCAGGCGCGGCCTCTGAAGCACCAAGCGTCTCCCGGCTGATGCGGGAGGGGGCGGCTCAGCCCCCTGATCCTCCAGATGGAGCCGCTTCGGTGGTCCGGTCTCCCAAGTCTCTCTTCCCGCGTGGCACCAATGGGTCTCTCCACTGCTCAGCTCCTTTTGGTTCTGTCTCACTGTCTCTCCCTTTCTGGGCTGTTGACAACCCCCCACACCAGGAAGTCCTGCCTCCTCGGGCCTGCTGACTGCTCCTCTCCTACTCCTCCTTCCCCTCTTCCTCCCCTTCCTCCGCCCTCTCTCCCTCCTGGGGCTCCCGGCCAGCTGGCGCAGGGCCAGGACTGCCACTGCCGCTGCTGGTGCGGCAGTAGTTGCCGCTGCCGCTGCCGCTGCCGCTGCGGCTTCTGGGACCGGGACCAAGCTCCTTTAACCCCACACCTGCTGGGCCCAAGCCCAGCTCTTCCTCGGAGGGAGGGGCTGTGGAGGGCGGAGGGGAAAGGGGAGGAGCCTGCAGAGCGGCCCGGGATTCCCTTACTTGTAGGCACTTGCTGGCTGCCATTGGCCTGCAGACACGCAGAAGAGTGGGACGGAACTGACCAGGCGACCTACTGGTACCTGCCACCCCATAAACACTCAGTAAATGTTATGGAGCTGCTAGAGCTGTTATTGTCATATCTTCACTGGTTTTCACAGTCACTGTATGAGGAAGGTATTGTTATTCTCCCCTGTGCCTATTTTAAAAAGTGGATTATTGTGAGAATTTTCCAAAAAATGCCCATGAACTGGACTCTCAGGTACCCATCATGCAATTTCAACAATAATCAGTTTGCAACCTATCTTGTTTCATCTATTACCCCCTGTTGTACTGTGCTGGGTTATTTGAATTTCATCCCAGGCATCACATTATTCCCCTTCTTAGATGTGGAAATGGAGATTGAGGAGGTTCAGAAAGGGTATCAGTGGTAGAGCAGAGACATTCCACACACTCAGGTAGGTCTTTGTCTGGCATATGTTTGTAGAGAAAAGACATGGTACTTATCCACACAATCACCCACACAGACATACCCGAGGACAAATTGCTGGCCCCAAGCAAAGGCACCTCTCCCCCCTCTCATCTGTCCCACTTTTCCCTCCCATTTCTTGCTCACTATAGAGAATCCACACATTGCTCATGAAGATCCAACTATGTGCTTGGTGTGAAAGAATAAACTTCCAACTGCCATTGTCTCTTTTGATACCCCAGCTAACATGCTGAAAGGAATTGTTTTAGTAAAAGCTACCCCTGCTTTCACTCTTACACTCAGAAAGAAATGAATTCTTTAAAAAAAGATTTTTATTTACTTATTTTTAGAGAGGAGGAGAGAGAAAAAAAGGGAGAGAAACATCAATACATGGTTGCCTCTCTCATGCCCCCACCTGGGACCTGGACTGCAGCCCAGGCATGTGCCGTGATTGGAAATTGAACTGGCGACCATTTGGTTCACAGGCCAGCACTCTATTGAGCCACACCAACCAGGGCTGAATTCTATTTAATTCTGATTAATTTTAATCAAACAGAACTATTCTCAAGTATATTAAAAATCCTTATATTTTTTCACTTCATATAAGTATCTGGTAGATTCTCAAACAGCCCTGAGCAGAGATAGTGGATTTTGAGCTCCAGTGTTTCTGCTAAGGAAACTGAGGCTCAGAGGCATACAGTTATTTGCCCAATGCCCCAGACCTAGTATGGTGGCAATGAGACTAGCCTGAGGCTGACATCTCTACTTCCTCAGCTTTAGTTCATGGAAATGTTTTAAGCTACCTTTAAAATCAGGCAAAAATGAAATGATGCAAAGCCCCTTGCTCCCATGTTTATATACTTACTATTTATCTCTTTGTTAAAATGCATTTGCACTCCTGCCTGTCTCCCTTCATGGTAACAACGGCTGCTATAGCCAGGTCCTGGGGCCTCCCAAATCTTGAGGTCTGGGAGGCAGCCTCCCTGTGCACACCCCCCGACTCTCTCGCTCTGGCAATATTCACAAAACATTCCTGCCCCATTCCCGGATCCCCTTTCCTTCAGCTCTGACTAGTTACAGAGTGTTCAAAACTCCTCTTTAGACCCTGCCCTTCCCACTGTCTCAAACTCTCAGCATTATCCTGGACTCTTCTGAGTTTACAGTCCCTAGGACGTTATTGGTCTCTGTAGAGATGTTTGTTGAATCAATCAATAAAATCCATTCACATGGTGTAAAAGTGAAAATACTGTTGTGTTTTAATGTATCACCTCTCCTGGGGGCATTTATAATAGCCATTTAATGTACAGGGCCCTTTACATTTGTATTCATTACTTCATGGCCCCCAACATTATTGAGGTATGTATGAGAAGAGGCATCTTTCAGAGAGGTTGCACCATTTGCCCAAAACCACGCAGCACACCGCAAAGACTGCCATATAAAGTAACATTAACAGGTTCCAGGGATTAGGGCGTGGATACCTTTTGGGGGTTCATTTTTCAGCCAGTTAGGGGTAGAACCGAGGTTTTCTTGCTGCTAACCTGCGCCAAAGGGAATTAAGGAAGGAATTTTTCATAGAGTTGATGAGAAAAGACCGAGCCGGGGCCCTGGCCAAGGTGGCTGCAGTCAGTGACCTATCCAGAGCGCCCAGGTCCTAGCGGGCTCCGCCCGCGGAGTCGAAGGTTACGAAGGTTACGAGGTGGATGACTTCTGCCGCTGGGGTGAATAGGCGGAAGACTTTGAGCCCAGAAGGTGACACAAAACCCAGGCGCCCGAGAGGCTGGAGGGATAGATGAACCGCACCAAGCAACTGCTTTCCCGGAACCTGGGGGGCGGCGGGAAGATGGCGTGCGGCCAAGGGCGCACGCCCCCTGCTGGGCAAAGATCGGGATGGTCCGGAACCCGACTCAGAGCCCCTCCGCACAGAAAGAGGTGCCCCCCTGCCGGTCTCGCCACCTCACTGCACTCGGGCCCCGCAGCTGCAGACTAGCCCCGACCCGACTCTGGGAGAGCGGCAGGAAGGGCCCGGCGAACAAGAGACGAGCGCAGGTGCAAGCCTCGGGCTGCCGCTGGGGGGCACCGCTGTGCACTGCGCCCCGTTTCGCTCTGCGGGGGTCTTGGACACCGAACTGAGCACTGCCCTGCCGGGCACCGGGCACCGGGCACCGGGCGAAAGGAGGCGAAAAGCGGACGCCCCAAAGCAGGGCCTGGCTGGCGCATGGTCCCAGGCGCCCTACGACCTTTCTCCGAGTCGCCCCGCGGACTCCGAGGCCCCCGTACCTCCCAACCCAGCCAGGCGGCGCGGCGCAGCCCGCGCCTGGTCCTTGGAGGGTGTGGAAGGGTGGGTTTGGGGCCGGGGGCGGGTCTGGGGGCGGACCCGGAGGCGGGGCTGTCTCTGCGGCAGGACCCAGCTCCGCTCCCCTCGGTCTCTGTCTTTCCTCCTCCCTCCTCCTGCTCCGGGCGGAGCCCGGCATGGGGGGGCCGGCGCCCGGCAGGCCAGGTACGGTGATGTAGAAATTGGGGAGGCTTGGTGCGGGGCGATGGGATGGGGGCGATCAGGGGCAGGGAGGATTGGCGGGGAGAGACCGAGAAACCCTGGATAGCAGGACAAGGGGAAGGGGAGGGGTGGCCCGGAACCTGGGGCTCTTGGATGGAGAGGGGGATAAAGCCGGCCAGGTTTGGAACCGACAGAGCTGGGAGAGGACGGCAGTGAGGAGGGGCGCCTGGGATGAGAGGTGAGGCTGAGGCGCAGGAGATTGTGTTTGGGGGAAGGGAAACCAGGCAGGTATGGAGGCCGCAGCTCAAAAGGTAGCTACGGGGCCAGGCTGGAGACACTGGGGTGGGATTGAGGGGCGGGGACTGGAAGAGGGTAGCTAGGAGCTTCCCAGATCCTGGAGAAGGAAGAAGATGATTCGGGCCGTCAGTGAGGGAAGCGGAGACCATCACTGAGGAGCCAGGACGCAGGATGAGGGGTGGACTGAGGCCCCGGCCCGGGCGAAGAACTGGAAGGGCCCTAGGGCGGCAGGGGATGGAGATATTTGGATGGTGGTATTGTAGATTCCCAACTCAGAGTGCCCCCTCCCTTTTCCCAGCATCCCAGCCCTGCCTTCATGACACCCCCCAGCCACAGGGCCCAAGAAGGGATTAGGAGTTTGACTGTCTCCCCCTTCCCCAGTAGGATGCAACGTACGCATGTAGACCTGGGCACAACTCCTTGTCCAGTGCGGTGCAGCCTACTGGTGTATGTCTGTCTGGAGGTCTGTGGGTGCTGTGGGTGTGTCGAGTGTTTATGTCTGTGTGTGTCTGCCTGTCCCTAGGTTGTGTTTACCTATGCTGATCTATGTCTCTGGTCCTCTGTTTGTAGGTGTGGGTTTATGGCCCTGTGGTTTGTGTGTCTGGTGTGTTTGTTGGGCCTGTGTGGTGGATCAGGATGCATTTACAGGATGGCAGTCTCTGTCGTTCTTATCTCTCCAGAGTGTGTATTTGTGGCTCTGAACACCTTTGTCAGACCGTGTGACTCTGTGTACAGATGTCCATCTGTGTCTGTCTGTGGGCTCTAAAAGGCTATGTTTGGTTTTTTGTGCCTCCATATTTTTTCTCCCTGTGAGGACTCAAGTCATGTCTCTCTTCCTCTTCCCCACCCCTCTCTTGTTCCTGTCCCCCAACCCACCCCACATCTTTCTTTTTTTTTCCTTCCCATCCCCCCACCAAGTGGATCCGGGACCCAGGGAGGGCCGCCCCCCGGGCCTGGTGGTGCTGAGCAGGGCCCCTCAGCCCCCACCTTCTGTCTCACGACATGAACCTCCTCTACCGAAAAACCAAGCTGGAGTGGAGGCAGCACAAGGAGGAGGAGGCCAAGAGGAGGTAAGGCAGTGTCCCGGAATGCCCCTCACCTGCCTACCTCTGCCTCCCTTTGGCTGGCCCACATCCCTTTGGCCCTTCCTGAGTCCAACAGCCTGGTCATTAGTCTGATCTCAGAGTCTATACAGAATTGTGGAATGGCATACACCCTATTCCCACCCTGCTCCTGGCTCCAGCTCCTGTCCTGCCCTTTTGGAGGGTTTGCAGCTTAGGAGCACCTGTTGGTCTTCCTCATCCCCAGAGGCCCAAGTCACTTCTTTCTAACTCACCTCTGGCCCATGGTCTTCTCCTCTCTGTCAATTTGGGGCTGGCTCTTGGCTCCCCTGTCATCTGACCTTGGAAGTGGTAGGCCCTTCTGCCCTCACAGCCCAGGAGCAGGTCATTAGAGGGGCACCAGAAAAGATCCATTTGGTCCCCTCTCAGCGTCAGCTGGGGAATGTGGATGGCCAAGTGATAGGGTTGTGTGTGTGCGGTGAGGGCCCTGCAGAAGAGCCAGGGCTTGCCCTCTCTCCTTGCCCTCCCAGGGACCTGGGGCCTGGCCTCTCCCATCTTGCTCCTTTCTCCTCTTCACTCCCATTGACTGCACAGCCTCTCGGAGGTTGAGTCAGAGCAATCTCCCTGCTCCCTTCTCCCTCCTCACAACTGGAGAGTTTAATTCTTGCTGTTAATTAGATTAATCAGAGCTATCGCTGCAGTCATCTGTCCCTAATAAAGGGTTAGTAGACAGGGCCTTAATGAAAGCCCACCCCACAGTTCTCCCCTCTTCCCTCCAGCCGCCCTCACCCATCACTCACCTAGAAGTTCAGGGACAGTGAAAAGGAATCAGGCTGGGAGGTTAACAGAGACAGGACAGCACTGAGGGGGGAGAGAGAGAGAGAGAGAAGGATCAGCTTGGGAAGGATGCTCTGGTGATGTGGCAGTACAGCCCCAAGTCTGGGAGAGGAGGTGTGGGGTGGCGTGGAGCATAGGCCACTGAGGCTGGACACAGGGGAGGCCAGAGGCCAGGCCTGGGCCAGCGTGATTGAAAAGGAGTGGAGCTATGGTGGCTTGTGTGTGAGCCAGATGGGGCTGTGCTGCCTTAGTTTGTGTCTCTCTGCCTATGTATGAAGTTATCCACACGTGTGCTGTGTGCTAGATATGCCCAGGCTGGGATCAGCCTGCTGTAGGATACTCTCCTGCACATATACTCCCTCCTTTTCTCATCCCATTTTTAAAGCCTTGGGATTCTGCCTGAAGCTTCTACTTTAGTGCCCTAGACCCTCAAGCTTCCCCCCATCCCTACCCCAATTTCTTCTTCCTCCCTGGGAGGCCACAGGGTCGCAAACTCTTCTTGAGGTGGAGAAGGGGCCTGAAGCCCTTCAACCTCTGCTCCACCTTGGCCTTCTCTCCCCAGCTCCAGTAAGGAGGTGGCACCTGCGGGCCCAGTAGGGCCTGGGGCTGGCCCAGGGCCTGGGGTTCGAGTTCGGGACATCGCCTCTCTGCGCCGCTCCCTCAGGATGGGCTTCATGACAATGCCAGCCTCCCAGGAGCACACTCCCCATCCCTGCCGCAGCGCGATGGCCCCTCGCTCTCTCTCCTGCCACTCCGTGGGCAGCATGGACAGTGTGGGGGGTGGGCCTGGGGGAGGTGGTGGGGGTCTCACCGAGGATAGCAGCACACGAAGACCCCCAGCCAAGCCCCGGAGACACCCCAGCACCAAGCTCAGCATGGCAGGGTCCAGCACAGAGACGCCCCCTAGCAAGAAGGCAGGTGAGATACCTCTACCCGCCCCAGGGGGAGCTGGGAGCCAGGAGCCAGAAGGATCCATTCCAGGCCAGGGGAAGACTGCTGGGAGGCTTCATTCAGGGAAGAACCAAGAAAGTGGAAGGTTTCATTCTCAGAGGGGATGGGGGGGTTCCTTTTTGGAAGGGCTTGAGATGAATTATTCAAGGACAGGGAAAGCTTCCTGAAAAGTCCAATCGTGGAGAAACAGGAGGGTGGGAGAGAATCTGGGGGGAGAGCTGCAGATTTTGAGGAGTTTATTAGAAGGACTGAGGCTGACAGGATAGGACAGGAATCTACTGGAGCTGTAAGTTAAGGGACGTGGGCAAAATGAAGAGGCAGATATGGCCTTGCATCAGATGGGTCAAGAGGTCAGAAAAGGTCTCCCCATTCCGTTCCCCACCCAAGAGTTTAGTTTATTTTTCTCTTTCCCCTTCTTCCCAGGCTCACAAAAGCCAGCCCCAGAGAGCCAAGAGTCTAGCCGGAAGGTTCCTCCACAGAAGCCCAGGCGGAGCCCCAACACTCAGCTCTCTGTCTCCTTTGATGAGTCCTGTCCCCCAGCCCCCTCTCCTCGAGGGGGAAACCTGCCCCTTCAGCGCCTCAATAGAGGGTCCAGCATTGCTGGGGACCCTGAGGTGGGTTCCCAAGAAGAAGAGCCAGTGTACATTGAGATGGTGGGGGATGTCTTCAGGGGAGGAGGGAGAAGTGGAGGGGGCCTGACTGGTCCCCCTCTTGGGGGTGGGGGCCTGACCCCTCCAGCTGGCGCTGACTCAGACTCAGAAGAGAGTGAGGCCATATATGAGGAGATGAAATATCCGCTGCTTGAAGAGGCAGGGGAAGGCCGGGCCAACGGGGCCCCTCCACTGACTGCCACCTCCTCGCCTCACCAGCCTCATGCCCTCCAGCCCCACATTCTCCACCGTCCAGCCTCAGCCCTCCCAAGTCGGAGGGATGGGACACCCACCAAAACCACACCTTGTGAAATCCCCCCGCCCTTCCCTAACCTCCTCCAGCATCGTCCTCCACTTCTGGCCTTCCCTCAACCCAAGTCTGCTTCCCGAACCCCTGGCGATGGGGTCTCGAGGCTACCAGTCCTCTGCCACTCCAAGGAGCCAGCTGGCTCCACCCCAGCTCCCCAAGTGCCTGCCCGAGAGCGGGAGACGCCTCCCCTACCGCCTCCGCCTCCTGCTGCCAACTTGCTGCTGCTGGGACCCTCGGGCCGGGCCCGGAGCCACTCGACACCGCTGCCACCCCAGGGCTCTGGCCAGCCCCGGGGGGAGCGGGAGCTCCCCAACTCCCACAGCATGATCTGCCCCAAGGCGGCAGGGGCGCTGGCAGCCCCTCCTGCCCCAGCCACCTTGCTCCCCGGCCCCCCCAAGGACAAGGCCGTGTCTTATACCATGGTGTACTCAGCAGTCAAAGTGACCACCCACTCCGTCCTGCCAGCTGGGCCTCCCTTGGGTGCCGGGGAGCCAAAGACAGAGAAGGAGATCTCAGTCCTCCATGGGATGCTGTGCACCAGCTCGAGGACCCCCATACCTGGGAAATCCAGCCCCCACAGCGGAGCCATGGGTGCAGCAGCTGGGGTTCTCCACCACCGAAGCTGCCTGGCCTCCCCACACAGCCTTCCGGACCCAACTGCAAGCCCCCTGACCCCCCTCTGGACCTACCCAGCCTCAGCAGCTGGGCTCAAGAGACCCCCTGCCTATGAAAGCCTCAAGGCTGGGGGGGTGCTGAATAAGGGCTGTGGAATGGGGGCCCCATCCCCCATGGTCAAGATCCAGCTGCAGGAGCAAGGGACTGATGGGGGTGCTTTTGCCAGTATCTCCTGTGCCCACGTCATCGCCAGCGCAGGGACACCAGAAGAGGACGAAGAGATGGGCGCCGCAACATTTGGGGCAGGCTGGGCTCTGCAGCGGAAGGTCCTATATGGAGGAAGGAAGGCAAAAGAGCTGGACAGTGAGTGAGGGGAAGATGGGGAGGGATGGGGATATCGGTGATTTAGGGGAGGCCTTGGAGGAGGTATTTGGAAGCCATGGCCCATTGTCCTGAACTCGGAAGAGTACTGGGAGACCACAGGGATGAGGGAATGCAGTGCACCAAAGGGATGGGGTCCCTATGTGCTGAAGGGGCAGGAAGATCTGGGCCGAGCAGGTAGAAGCCTCCTCCTGCCCCATCCTGCTCTACCCTCTGCCCCTCCCTTTGCTGGGCTGCAGAAGTGTGAGTGAGTGTGCACACTGTAGCAGCTAAACACAGCTGCCTCCCAGCTGTTACCATGGCAACTCATCCAGACAGGAGGGAGAGGAGAGGGAGGCCCCTACTGTTGCCTGGAAACGCAATGCTCTGCCAGGCCTACTCAGAGATGAGCTTAGTTCATAGTCAGCCCTTCCCCCCAACAGTCCCCCCTACACACACACACACTTTCTGGCTCAGGATTTGGGATTCTTCTGGAGATAGGGCCCCTGGTCTGCTTCCAAGGGTGGTCATTGTAGCTCTGTCTGGGGCTGGAGGGGGTTGGAAGCTAAAGCTGCCATAGGAGAGACCCCTCTGCCAGGGAAAAGGGTCAGTAAATATCCAGGATCTCAGCCCAAGGATGGTACCAATGAGTGCAATGGAAGGTAGCAGTACCAGGGTCCCTCCCTCCTGTGTGTGACGTGCTGGGGGAGTGTGAAGTAGGGACCCTCCCTTCCCAGCTATGACCTGCAAAGGGACAGTAACTTCTGGCTCACCCATGCTTTGGTGTGTTGAGCTGGGAGAATAGCAAGACCTCTCCCACATACAGACACTGAGCTCTCCTTGTTATCCCAGCAGAGATTGAAGACAATGCCAGGTCCTGGAATGGCAGTGCTGAGGGCCCAGCCAAGGTGGAGCGAGAGGACAGGGGTCCTATGGCATCAGGGATCCCAGTGAGGAGCCAGGGGGCAGAGGGCCTGCTGACCAGGATCCACTATGGAGGGGACCGAGGAGGGATCCGCACAGCGCTGCCCACACCCTGCCAGACCTTTCCGGCCTGCCACCGAAATGGAGGTGACACATGGCCCTCCTACACTTGTACACAGATGGGGTGGGTTGGGGGAATTTCCCAGGGCCCATGTCCTGGGGCTATATCCTAATATCACATCTCCATCCCCTTTTCTCCTCTGATAAGGTGGTGGGCAGACTGGAAGGGACTGTCCTTAGGGAACTCGGTAGTGGGTAGACCCAAAGTCCCCTTCCCTCCCATCTGTCTCCTCAGACTTCACAGGAGGCTACCGCCTGGGTCGCTCTGCCTCCACCTCGGGAGTCCGGCAGGCCGTGCTCCACACTCCCCGGCCCTGCAGCCAGCCCCGCGATGTCCCAAGCCAGGTGAGGAGAAAGATGAGGCTGGGTTCTAATTGTGCAGGAGCAGATGGAGAAGACCAGGATGTGGGAGGAAAGGCATGAGGTCAGGCTGAGGCCTGGCAGAGATTAATGGGGTACCTGTAGAGGTGAGGTGGGGAGTCTGGGGGACTCCCCTGAGGATCCCCTTTGAGGGGAGGATCCTGGAAAGGAGCTGCTTATGATGGGCAAGCCAGGCAGGGCCACCACTGGTGGACAGTGCCCCTTTGTGCATTTAGAAAAAGGCGTCCCCTCTGGGGGGACCAATGGAAAAATGCATCCTACTAGGAGGACAGTTTCTAAAAAGTGCCCCTTCCTCAGGGTGAGACAGGCCCAGCCTGGCACCAGAGTGCACAGCTGGGCAAAAGGTGCAAGGGCTGGATTTCTGTTCCCATCTCCTCGGAGGGAGAGGACAGGGTCAAGAGAGGACTTATTTCTGGGAGAAGGCACTGGTCTCTGCAGTGGGGACAGAGCCCAGTCGCTTTGAGGTCCTTGACTCTCCTTCTTCCTTTCTCCCCCGTCTGGGCGGCGGTGGGAGGAAGGGGCACAGACCCACCCTGCACTGCCGCTGCCCCTGCAGCCCCAGCCGGCCCGAGAAAGAGAGCGCGACGGCAAGCTGCTGGAAGTGATCGAGCGCAAGCGCTGCGTGTGCAAAGAGATCAAGGCTCGACACCGCCCTGACCGGGGCCTCTGCAAGCAGGAGAGCATGCCTATCCTCCCCAGCTGGAGGCGGGGGCCGGAGCCCCGCAAATCTGGCACTCCGCCCTGCAGAAGGCAGCACACCGTCCTCTGGGACACTGCCATCTGAGGAAGGCTGGAGGCCAGGGCACTGGGACCGGGGAGCGGGGCGGGGTCTCTGAGAGACTTGCCTTGAAAGAGGGACACTTGAAGAACCAGGTGAGAGAGAGAGCCAAGGAGAATCCCTGCCCTCCATCAAAGATGGGGAGTCTGCCAGGCCCGTCGGGCTTGGGACGCCAGCAGCATCCCCAGAAATTTGGGAGAGACAGAGGGTTTGCTTGAGGTTGGGAGTAAGGCCCTTGCTGCTCCCCTCCTCCTGAGAGGGCAAAGGCCAAGCCAGAGGTCAGCATGGGGGAGGAGGGATGGGGAACGGGTCAATTGAAAGAGAGGGACTAGAGAGTGAGAGATGAAGGAGCTCTTATAGAGTCGGGTATTGGGGAGGGCGTATTTATTTTGTTATTTATTTTAGTTTAGAGGGCAATTCTGAGCCCTCTGACCTACTCCTGAGCAAAGGGTGGGGAGAAGTTAGCAATTAAGGGAACCACGGTTGCATTCTCCCCAATGCCTAAAGGCCCCACCACCCATGCCTGCCCCAAAGCAAGGGATTGGTCTGGAGGGCAGCAGATTCATTCTCAGTATTTACAAGTCAGAATCTGGTAGTGAGCGTGGCCTGCTGTGAAACTGGCATCTTTAGCTCTGGAGTGCGGATATGGCACCAGGAACGGGTGGGATGATGGGGAAGGAGGGAAATTTTAGCGGGTGGGTGGAGGGCAGGGTATTTATTTAAATTTTAAAAAATCAGAAGAGATGTCAGGAATTTTTTTTAATTCCTTTCTTTCAGAATAATATATTAAAAGACTAATGATCCTAGAACTGGCTTCTTAAATTTCAGTGTGCTCTGCCTTTCTTACATTTGCTTCTTTTTCCCTCTGGCCCTTGGTTGGTGGGAGTTGAAGGTTGTGCAGGGGGGGTTGAGTGGCGGTGGCAAGTAACAGGGACAGGTGGAGTTTGAGGTAAGTGTTCAGGATTACAACCATACAGTGACTCAATAAGCATTTATGGAGCATCTGAGGTGTGCTTGGCAATGCTCCGATGCAGAAGGAAGAGGTAAGCTGCCTGAGCTGACACTAGGCAGTGCTCCTGGAGTAAGAGAGGGAGAGGGCTGGAATCATCTGAGAAAGCTTCCTGGAGAGTGAGCCTATAAGGACAGATAGGTTTGGATGAGCAGGAGGAAGAGGGAAAGTCCCGAAGCCACAGTGTGATTGCCTGGAGAACAGCAGAAGATGGAGTTTGGGGGCACAAAGTGTGTTGAAATAATACAGAGGGCAATAGGGAGCCAGCCATGATGGAGCCGGTTCAGAAAGATGGGCCTCAAAGCAACACACTGGTCCTGGGGAAGGAAACCAGAGAAATCCTGGGAGGTGATGCATCACCATGGAGGGGGATGAAAAGAATGTCTGGGAGAATGGAAGGCAAAAGACAATGAATGGGGGTGGGGGTGGCCGGGTGGAAAGGGATATCTTCAAAGCCCAGGTTTGGAGCTTATGGGATTGGGGAAATGGTCACCTCGATAGAGCAAGAGAAGTGGGGTTAAGAGGACTCTGAGGGAAGATCAATGAATTTGAAACAAGGGTGCGTATTCAGGTTGAAAGGTTTATGACCAGCTAGATCAGAGTTTCAAAAATGTGGTGGATGATACGAAAGATATTTTAAAACAGTATGTAGAAGAACGTTAAAACTTCAATAGCCTTGTGTTTATCTTCACTCATATCAGAGAACATATAACCAGCACATCAGACTTCTTGTTATTTCATGTATAGTATATAAGACGAGGCTAAGTTTTCATGAGTTGGTTTAAAGAAAAAATTAAGCAAATAAATAATGGTACAGGTGGTGTATAGAATATGAAAAATTATGGCAGTGGTATGAGAGCTTTTGAAATTGAGGGAACACCAAGTTAGAAATAAAATGATAGTTTGGGAGAGCTGACAAGACTGCCCGTTAGGAGTCATGGACACAGAACTGGTACTCCAGGCCAAGACTGAGCTCAGTCAGGGTGTGGATGGAAGTAAGAGTGAAGAACACAAACAAGGAATAGCTTTTAAATTTTTTATTTTTTGAGATGTAACTGGCATACAACATTGTATTAGTTTCAGGTGTGCGACGTAATGACGGACGTGTATGTGATGTGAAATGATCGCCACAGTGCTTGGTTCGCATCCATCACCACACATAGGTGCCCATTTTTTTCTTGTGATAGGAACTTTAAAGATCTGGTCTCTTAGCAACTTCCAAACATGCAATACAGCAATGTTAGCTATGATCACCATGCTGTACATCACATCCCCAAGATTTATTTATCTTATAATTGGAAGTCTGTACCTTTACTCATTCTCCACCCACCCCCATTAACCACCAATCTGTTCTTTGTATCTATGAGTTCAGTTTTTTTATTTTTATTTCAGGTTCTGCATATAAGTGAGATCATATGATGTATGTCTTTTTCTTTTAATTTTTTAAAAAGATTCTATTTATTTTTAGAGAGAGGGGAAAGGGAGGAGAAAGAGAAACATCAATGTGTGGTTGCCTCTCACACACCCCATACTGAGGAGCTGGCCTACAACCCAGGCATGTACCCTGGCTGGGAACTGAACTAGTGACCCTTCGGTTCACAGGCCTGCACTCACTCAATCCACTGAGCTACACCAGCTAGGGCCATATGGTATATGTCTTTATTTGTCTGACTTATTTCATTTAGCATCATACCCTCAAGGTCCATCCATGCTGTGGGAAATGACAGGGTTTTTAATAGCTTTTAAATAATAAGTTAGAAAATTAATGGAAGGAACTATCCCATTTACAAGAACAACAAAAATCATACAATATCTAGAAGTAACTTTAACAAGAAATGTATAGGACTTTATTGGGTCAATCAATAAAACTAAAGTTCTTTGAGCTACTCAGACCAGGAACACTGGAATAAGCAGAGTAATAACTTGTTTTTAGATAAGGTCATAATATAAAAGATGCCAGTCTTTCCTAAATTCATAAATTCAGTGAAGTCTCCAAATTTCAAAAGGATAATTTGGGAAGACTGACAAAATAATTCAAAAGTTGGTCTATAATACCTACAGCCAACATCATACTCAATGAGCAAAAACTAAAAGCTTTTCCACTAAGATCAGGAACAAGACAAGGTTGTCCACTTTCACCACTTCTATTCAATATAGTATTGGAAGTTTTAGCCACAGCGATCAGACAAGAAAAGGAAATAAAAGGCATCCAAATCAGAAAGGAGGAAACAAAACTGGCATTGTTTGCAGATGACATGATAGTGTACATGGAAAATCGTATAGCCTATACCAAAAAACTGCTCGAACTAATAAATGAATTTGGCAAACAGTGGGTTACAAAGTCAATATCCAGAAATCAAAGGCATTTTTGTATACCAACAATGAAATAGCAGAAGCAGAAATCAAGGAAAAAATCCCATTCGATATAGCAAAAACAAAAATAAAATATCTGGGAATAAACCTAACCAAGGAGGTAAAAGACCTATATGCAGAAAACTACACAACACTGAAGAAAGAAATCAAGGAAGACACAAACAAATGGAAGCATATACCATGTTCATGGATTGGAAGAATTAACATCATCAAAATGTCCATACTACCCAAAGCAATTTACAGACTCAATCCAATACCTATTAAAGTACCAATGGTATATTTCACAGACATAGAACAAACACTTCAAAAATTTATATGGAACCATGAAAGATCCTGAATAGCAGCCACAATTTTGAGAAAGAAGAACAAAGTAGGAGGGATCACAATACCTGATATCAAACTGTATTACAAGGCCACTATAATCAAAACAGCATGGTACTGGCACAAAAACCGGCACATAGACCAATGAAATAGAACAGAGAGCCCAGAAATAAACCCTACTCTCTACAGTCAATTAATATTTGACAAAGGGGGCAATAACATAAAATGGAGTAAAGACAGCCTCTTCAACAAATGGTGTTGGGAGAACTGGACAGCTACATGCAAAAAAATGAAACTTGAGCACCAACTTACACCATAGACCAAAATTAATTCAAGGTGGATAAAAGACTTAAATGTAAGCCGTGAAACCATTAAAGCCCTAGAGGAGAGCATTGGCAGGAAAATCTCAGATATTCCATGCAGCAATATTTTTACTGATACATCCCCTAGAGCAAGGGACATAAAGGAAAGAATAAACAAATGGGATCTCATCAAACTTAAAAGCTTCTGCATGGCTAAGGAAAACAGTATCAGGATAAAAAGAGAAGCAACTGTTTGGGAAAACATATTTGCCAGTGATACCTCAGACAAAGGTTTAATCTCCAAAATATACAAAGAACTCACACGACTCCACTCAAAGAAGACGAGCGACCCAATTAAAAAATGGGCAAAGGACTTGAACAGACACTTCTCCAAGGAGGACATATAGAGGATCCAGAGACACATGAAAAGATGCTCAATATTGCTAGCTATCAGAGAGATGCAAATTAAAACCACAATGAGATACCACTTAACACCAGTCAGAATGGCTATCATAAACAAAGAAACAAACAACAAGTGCTGGAGAGGTTGTGGGGAAAAGGGGACCCTAGTTCACTGTTGGTGGGATTGCAGACTGGTACAACCACTATGGAAAACAGTATGGAATTTTCTAAGAAAACTAAAAATGAATGTACCTTTTGACCCAGCAATTCCACTGTTAGGAGTATATCCTAAGAACCCTGAATCACCAATCCAAAAGAACCTATGCACCCCAATGTTCATAGCAGCACAATTTACGATAGCCAAGAGTTGGAAGCAACCTAGATGCCCATCAGTCAATGACTGGATCAAAAAACTATGGTACATTTACACAATGGAATTCTATGCAGCAGAAAGGAAGAAGGAGCTCCTATCCTTTGCAACATCATGGGTGGAACTGGAAAGCATTATGCTGAGTGAAATAAGCCAGGCGGTGAAAGACAAATACTATATGATATCACCGTTAACAGGAATCTAAACAACAAAACAAACAAGCAAGCAAAATATGACCAAAGACACTGAAATACAGAACAGACTGACAGGGACCAGAGGGGAGAGTGGGGAGAATCACAGGGGAAAAACGGGAAGGACTCACAGGAACAAGTATAAAGGACACATGGACAATAACTAAGGTGGGGGGTGGAAATGAGCGGGAGGTGGGGAGCACTGGGGGCTGGGCAGGGCTGGGAATATAAGACAGAAAACTGTACTTGAACAAGTATTAAATTTAAAATTAATTAATTAATTATTTTTTAAAAGTTTGTCTATAATGATAATGAGAAAAACCAGAACATACTGAAACTGATGAGCAACGGGGGACCTGGCCTATCAAACTAAAAGTTCAATAAAAGCGCAGTGTGCTGGAATTGGCACAGGACTGGTGCAATTCACCAGAATAGAATTCGGAAATCACCCAAATGCACAGGAGAATTTAGTACATATATGATGAAAATGATGTTTTCATGATGGGGAAAAGTTATTTGATAATTCTTTCTTGAGCAATTAGCCAGTTAAGGGAGAGTGTGGAAAGCTGGATTTCTATTTCATGTATTATGCCAAAAAATGTAAGTGTAAAAACAAAACATTAAAAAGGGAAGGTAGGTGAACATCCTTATAACCATGGGATGGAGGAGGCCTTTGTAAATGACAAGAAAACTGGAGGTAAACCACAAGAATTTGAAGTTTCACGGCATTCACTGTTCAAATGTTTATGTGACTAAGTCAAACTACATTTAACTAGGAAAATATTTCTGATACATGTGAAAACAATCAATGCAATATATAAGAAAGATTTCTGAACTGATAAGAAAAAAAATGTGAACAAAGGACACAGACAATTCACCAAAAAACCAGAAATTACCAACAAACATGTTCAACGTTAACAATAAGTAATGCAAATTAAAGTAATAATAAAAGACTTTTCACCCATCAGACAAAACTGAACACAATTTCATGATATCAGTCTTGCAAGTATGTGCAGGAAAAAGGCACTCGCTGTGGATAGAAATTAATACAGCCTTTTTGGAGGTCAGTTTAATCATGTTTATTAAAATTTAAAGTGTTATGGTTTTGACTCAAAACTTCCATTTTGAGGAATATATTCTATGGAAATAGTTACACAAGCGTACTAAGCTGAATGAATGTAGGAGGATGCTCATTGCAGCATTGTTCAAAATAATGAAAAATTGGAAATAACCCCCCAAGTTTGTCATATGGCACTGACTCAATAATGTGCAGTATCAAAGAAGCTGTTAAATAGAACACAGGAGATATAGCTGTTCGAAGCACAAGAACCAGTTCATAATAAGTGAACAAACCACTGTGCAGAAAAGTACATACAGAAAAAGTACATGCTTAGAAAAATCATTTGTAAATTTGTATGTAGGTCTGGAAGGAAATGCACTAAATAATTGATGGTGATTATTTTAAGGACTGAGAGGGGTCTTAATTTGCTTTTTAAAAATAAATTTGGATTGTTTGAATTTTTATGTGTATGTCTTTATTCTGAAATCAGAAAATTATATATATATATTTTTTAAGATTTTATTTATTTATCTTTAGAGGGGAAGGGAAGGAGAGAGGGAGAGAAATATCAATGTATGGTTGCCTCTCGTAAGTCCCCTGCTGGGAACTGGACTGCAACCCAAGCATGTGCCCTAATTGGGAATTGAACTGCGATCCTCTGGTTTGCAGGCCCATGCTCAATCCACTGAGCTACACCAGCCAGGGCTTATATGTTGTTGTGTTTTTTTTTAAAGAAATAAGTAGTTAAGTGTTCTGGGAGGATGTAGACCAAGGACAGGGGTGGTGCTCAGTGACAAGAATTGAGGTAGGTACCAAGTGTCACCCACAGCAGAGCCAGCACATTTGGGTTCAAATCCTAGATGGGCACTTACAAGATGAAAAGAAAGGGGTAGAGACAGAGATGGGGATGAGGTGAGGTGAGAAAGACTGGAATCCCAGCAGAGTTGAAGTGAAAGGCTGGGGTAGAGGGAATCAGGGCAAGATGGACTCAGGCAAAGGCAGGTGCTCGACAATGCTGTGAGTCGGTGTGACCCAGACCTTTTGCTGGTTGTGTAAGACTGGAGGCCTGCAAAGAGGTAAGAAGTTTAAAAAGATGTAGGCTCTGCTAGAACTATTAAACTTCACGTGAAGGGTGAAGGGATGAGCACCCTGTGGAAAGTCAGCCTGGGCCCAGCCCTGCCTGCCAGACTCCTGATAAAACACCTGGATGCCCTCTTGGGGCAACTAAGCAACTTCCAACTCTGACTTGATACCTTTTGAAGCCCCAGCAAAGCAGGGAAGTCTAGGGCAGCACAGCCAGAGGTGAGAGGGTCCTAGACCATTTGAGTCAAGAGGGCAATGGCAGCTGGGTGGGAGAGACCTGCTTTGGGGAGGGAATGCATTCAAATTAAAGGGGAAGGAAAAGTACCTCCAAAATATGTGCTGCCTTGTTCTTCATGGCCAATTTGTCCATTGAGATTGTATTTCTCTCTTTCTCTGAAGAGAGATTTCTACCAAAGGGTCATGTCAAAGTGACTTGGGAACAAACACGAAGAGTTCTCAATGGCAAAGGATGGGAGAGTTCGAGCATCAAGAAGGGTAACAACTGCAACTGTAGTGGATTCAAAGACAAATATGGGTAAATTTATTAGTTTGCAATGACAAAAATATTTCTTACCTTTGGAGGATGCTAGAGAATCAATCCATTCTTTTGAAAACTGGTAAGTAAAAGCAAAGAACCAAACACGTATTTACCTTTATCAAATCACTGATGAAGAGAACTTTCTCTTTATATAAATATTCTGGCTAGCAAAGACAGAATTTTAGAATTGGAATATTGCCATGAAGTAGTGGATCCTGGTATTGGGTTTCAGTAGCAGCTATCATCACATACCACAGTATAAAAGACAACCACACATGGTGCGCATCCTGATAGAGTGCAGCACCATCTATGAAGCGTTCTAGTCCCCAAAAATTGAACCTAGAAGTATGATCAAGCCTGCAGATGCCACTCCCAGATACAGGAAATGAAGAGGAGAGGGAAACACATTGAACACTAAGCAAAATCTACACTGTGGGGAACGCTTCAGGGCATACGGCCTGGATTGTTCCACCAATATATTGCAAGGAAAACAAAGAGATGGAGAAGGAACCTGTATATTAAAAGAGACTAAAAAAGACATACTGTTCATTGCAACCTATATTCGGGTCCTAATTCAACCGAACTTTTCTTAAAAGCTCATTTCTTGCATTTATGAGACAAGTGGGAATACGACCACTGCCTGGATATTTGATGAAATTAATGAATTGTTGCTAAATTTTTAGGCATAAGAATGTACTGTATTTATGTACTCGTTAGAGTCCTTGAAAAGATAATACTGAAATACAATGGGATAAATTATATGAGGTCTGGGATTCACTTCAAAATAAAATGGAAACAGAGAAATTGCAAGAGAGAAAAGACGATTGAATTGATCATTGTTGAGGCTGATGAATGTGTGGTCTGCACTTGGGTCTGTCTGAAATTTCCCACCATAAAAAGTGTTTTGTTTTTTTAAAGTCAGTGTGATGAGTCAAAATTTTTTTCTCTTAAAAAAAAAATGAGAGATGGGAACAAATTACGTAGGAAGTCCCTCCAAGCATACACTCTTTAATTAAAAATAACCTTTATTTATTAAAAGTGTACACATATGCATTGAAGAAAGTTAGTAAGTACTGAAAAGCAAACATAAAATAAAACACCATATTTCTACCACCCAGAGGTTACCATTTAACAGCTTACGATGTAACATTACAGGACTTTTTCTCCAAATATATGTTTTTTAACAAAATGAGGTCATCGTGTACATCCTGTTTTGAAAGCCGCTTTTCTCTGTTAATTGTTTCCACCTCCCCATGTCAATTGATTTTCATCTTATCTAACACCCAGGCCATATGCATATTTCCTTAATTGTGCCCCAAAGTGTCCTGGTGTCTCAGTTTAGGCTGCCATAACAAAAATATTATGGACCCGATGGCTTAAACAACAGACATTTATTTTTCACAGCTCTGGAGACTGGGAAGCCCGAGATCAAGGTGTTGGCTGATGCCTGGCCTGTGGAGGGCCACCTTCTCACTGTGTCCTCAGTGGGGGAAGGAGAGGGATAGAGCAACACTAATCTTCCTTCCTCTTCTTAAACAGACACTAATCCCATCATGGAAGCCCCACCCTCATGATCCACATTTCCAAATGTCATCCGATATTTTTTTTAAGATTTTTAAAAATTTATTTATTTTTAGAGGGAGGGGAAGAGAAGGAGAAAGAGAGGGAGAGAAACATCAATGTGTGGTTTCCTCTCATACCCCCCACTGGGGACCTGTCCTGGAACCCAGGCATGTTCCCCGACTGGGAATCAAACTAGCAACTCTTTGGTTCACAAACCAGTGCTCAATCCGCTGAGCTACACCAGCCAACACCATTGCATAAATTTCAGACTGAGAGTTTATCTAGAACCACACGATGCATCTATTTGTTATGTTTCTTTGTCTCTTCCAATTTGACACATTATCTTTTCTTTTTTTTTTTTTGTTCCCATAACTCTGACTGGTGGTACAGACTGGACCAATTGTCCTGCAAAATGTTGCATTCCCTACATGTGCTTGGTTGCGTCCTCAAGGTGCCTCTACAGCTGACAAGTACTGGGATTAGGGCCTCTTGTCACTTGCTATTCAGACCTAGGTGCCCTGATGCATGCACCTTCGGAGTGGCAGCCCATTCTGAGGACCCAGCTTCCAAGGCTCCTTTGTCACCTCCAAACTGCCCCCAGGATAGAATGAGGAGCATATTGGCTGTAGATTCATCTAGGCCACCCACTGACTGCTGTCACCACCCCAAAGCAATTTTTGCCACCAAAAATGGCTGGGAGCCAGAAACCACAGGCTGGAAGCCCCAGAGGTGGTATTACCAACATTTTAAAAAAGTTTCCACTGACCAAGTGGTGACCTTATGCTGATTGTGTTTGACGTTCCTGCCCTAAAACCCAGGGACGGGTGGGACAGTGAGATCACACATTCCAGAAATTTCAGAGTAATAAGGGAAAACCTTTTGGAAAAATTAGAAACTAGGTGGAAATTTTTAAATATATGTATTATTTATTTTCCTGCCCATTCATATCTGAAGTCACTTTGCTCATTTAGCAACATAAATGTACCCTTGTGTTTGGGTCATAAAACCGTCATGGTTGGTCTACTTAGAGATATTGAAATCTAAAAACTGAAGAACACTTCTCCCATACCACCCCGTGTTTTGACTTTGGGGCTGGGTGAGTGAAGAGGTCTGTGAAGAAAAGTCCTCTCCTCTTCTTTGTCTTTCTTTCTTCTTTTCCCACCTAGGAGGTCCTAAGGTAAGGAAAGGAAGACAGCTCCTAATAAGAACTTACAGAGGCAAGCCTTTTCACTCAGGGTGGGAAGGGCTTCTGACAACAAAACAGAAAGGGAGGGAAAATTTACATGTAGAATTCCCTCCTGGGTGGGGGTGGGGGTAATCACCTCCTTCCCAAGAAGAGAGGTAGAAAGCTGCCCACCCAACCTTGGCATCCGAAATAATTGCTCCAAAAGAGATCTGCCCCCAGCTACCCTCCCTTGTGGTAGATAGAGGGTTTCTTTCCCTCTGCGATTCTGAAGGAGATGGAGCTTCTGCAGAAGGAGCATTGTGCCTGCCCACCACTCATCGCCCACCACTCATTACATCTTGGAGGGGGAGGCCACTTAGGCTTTACAGTGTTTGGGGTGCGGAGGGTCAAGAGGACAACAAAAAGGGCAGACATTCCTCCTAGAGGTGCAGATGAGGAAGCCACATAAAACCACTAGACTGGAGAGAAGGAAAAGAACAAAGGGGGTGTGGTGGTGGAGGCACCCTGCCAAGGAGGGAAGCAGAAGTTATCGCTCCCAGAAGGGTGAGTGGAATGAGCTCAGGTGGCCAGAAAGGGACCTAGGCGTGCTTGGCACCCTGGACAGTGGACGTGAATCCACTCTGGGTTATTGACCCCTGCTTGCATGACTCTGGGTGATGCTGCAGCTTAAGAGGAAACTACCATCCAGATGATGTGCTACCAAATGATTTTGTCCTACAGAGTATTTGTTGTCACAACTGTGGTTGTGGTTGCTCCTGGCATCTAGCTGGTAGAGGCTAGAGATGCTGCTACACATCCTATAATGCATAGGATAGCAACAAGGCACCTGTTCTGAAATGCCATAGTGTTGAGGTGGAGACACCTTGAGTCTTGAGTTTGAGAAACCCTAAGGTAGAGAGTTTCTTAACATGCAGAACATGGTACCTTAAAGATTTTATTTTTAGAGAGAGGAAAAGAGGGGAAGGGAAGGAGAAAGAGAGAGAGAGAAACATCAATCAGTTGCCTTTTGTGTGTGTCCCCAACCTGGGACCAAACCTGCAACCCAGACATGTGCCCTGACTGGGAATTGAACCAGCAACCTTTAGCTTTATGGGATAATGCTCGACCAACTGAGCCATACCGGTTAGGGCAGAGCATGGTATTTTTATACTCATATAGTAAAACCTAAACTTGGCAGCTAACTGCTTTATTCACAAGTTTTTTTAAGGTTTTATTCATTTATTTTTAGAAGGGAAGGGAAGGAGAGAGGGAAAGAAATATCAATGTATGGTTGCCTCTCGTGTGTCCCCTGCTGGGAAATGGCCTGCAATCCAGGCATGTGCCCTGACTGGGAATCAAACCATGATTCTTTGGTTCACAGGCCCATACTCAATCCACTGAACTACACCAGCCAGGGCTATTCACAAGTTTTTGTGTGTTTGTTTTCAAGTGTGGTGATTAAAATTTCTAAGTCAGACTGGGTGGGGGGAAAAATCACACAAAACCTTAAGTTCTGACCTTCATCACTTGTTAGCACTTTAAGTGCTAACTTTATATCATCTCCTGTTAACAACTGCTTATTGACCCCTGATGCACGCCCAGTGGAAGCTCTAAACTCACATCGCTATTTTCTCAAATCAGCTTCACTGAGGTATATGAGATCTGTCCTAAAAAAATCCAGCCATTGTTAATATAACAAGAACAGTTTGCATGACATCTAAGTAACCTGTCAGCCAAGGAGAGCGGACTGGAACTTACACACGTGAACAAAGATGACTTCACTGTACTGGTCAGTGGGGACAGTGGACACCGTTTAGTGAGCATGTGTGGCCATTGCAATCAAAATGACTGAGCAAGTAGAGCATCAAATTTTGCGTTAAGCTTGAACATTCCTCTTCAGAAACTATTCCGGTAACGCAGAAGACTGCAGCTATGGGCAACTGGCGATTGGCAGCTTCATCACAACAATGTGCCTACTCACACATTATGTCTCATGCAGTTTTTTGGTGAAATATCAAAGCGCCCAGGTGACTCATCCCCCCTACAACCCAGATTTGATGCCTTGCAGCTTCTGACTTTTCCCCAAACTAAAATCACCTTTGAAAGGGAAGATATTTCAGACTGTTGATGAGATTCAGGAAAAAAACGACCAGGCAGCTGATGGTGATTGAAAGAGCTGTGTGAGGTCCCAAGATGCCTACTTTGAAGGGGACTGAGGCATCACTGTCCTATGTACAATGTTTCTTATGTCTTGTATCTTTTTCTGTAAATGTCTTTATTTTTCATATTACATGGCTGGATACCTTCTGGACAGATCTTGTAATTTGCATACAATAAAATGTACTTATTTTAAGTTCACAGTTTGACAAGTTTTGACTCCTCTGCATACCTGCATTCATAACTTTTTAAAAACTGTGTTTAGGTGTATGGAGTCATGGTTATAAATGTGGACTTTGAAGTCGACCGGACCTGGGTTCAAATTCCAGCTCTGCTATCTACCAAGCCTCAGTTTTCTCAGCAAATTGGATTAATAGTATCAATCAAAGGAGTTATCTTGGTGATAAAAACTATGACGTACAACGTATTTACCACAGAGCTTGCCTAACATATGGTGAAGGGCTTCATCAGTGGTAATAATAATCATGATTATTAGCATTCTCACCATTTTATCAGACTTAGCTAATTTTTCTCTATTCATATGTCTTCCCAGGGTGACCACATTTTCTCCAAGGTTACATAATCATTTATACAGATTTGGTTCCCAAACCAGTATTTCTAGCAACAGTCTCTCTCCTGGGCTCCAGAAGAACAGGGCAATTTTCTCTAGGCCCATCTCAAAACATGTCCACACTGCACTCGTGATCTTCCTTCCAACCCCGCACCGTGTCTTAGGCCGCCCACCCCAGTCAATGGCATCACATCCAGCCTCCTGAGGCAAAACTCGCTTCATAGAAATAGCCAGTTCCCTTCTCACTCACACACACACTTTATTCATTAGGATATCAGGTTTACTGCTTCAAAACAGACTCAAACAGCATCGGCTTAACCTAAGGGGAAGGTTAGCTCTTGCTCACGTACGTGTCTAGACTTCAGCAGTCCATAGCACATCTGGAGGCTCCAGGACATCTGGGGCCAGACTCATTCTCGTTGGTTGCTCTGCATTCCAAGTGCATTGCCTTTGTTCCACGAGGTCTGAGTGGCTTGCTACTGGGTCCACTTTTCAGGCGGCAGGATGACACTTGCTTACAAGGGGCACTGTGTTTAATCCTCATACCACTTTAAAGGCAGAGGTTTTATTATTCTGAACCATATAACATTGTTATTTTTGTTGGTCTACTGTGGTAGAATATTGACAATTTTATATAATTCAACCCAATAGTATTTCTACTTTACAGATAAGGACTCTAATGCACAGAGAAGTAACTCTCCCCAAATCACACAATAAGTGAACATTGGGAAAGGAATTCAAATCCAGGGGCTTCCCGGAAGCTGCACCCATGGAATATTCTTCAGTGAGAAAGGTTTGGTTTCTCTGTCCCCAGTGCACTCATCTAGTTGAAGGACAATTAGGAACATTGGAAAGCTGGATAGAAGTTCAAGAGAGAAACAACAACAGCTTAAATAGTTGTGTAAGAATGTCACAAGGCCATCTATGATTTTTTTCCCTAAATAAGTGAAAAACTAAGACATCCTTTTTTTAGAAGTTGAGGAGACAGAGCAATGATCCCAAACTAGTGTGGCCTGGAAGTCTCTCCAGAAAAGGGGAGATTTCAGTTGACTCTTGATAGCAGAGGAGGTGGTTTCATGGCAGTGGTAGGAGGGATGTTTAGTGGTAATCATCTCATTCTGTGCTATTTAAAAAACTTTGAGATGTTATATGTGAATAATCGTATCTCTGTCCTTGCCTGGTTGTGTGTACACACACACGTGCATATACTCCCATAGAGTACCTGTGGATTTCTTCCTCTGTTGCTCCACACTTCTCACTTTAAAAATATATTTTATTTATTTTTAGAAAGAAGGGAAGAAAGGGAGAAAGAGAAAAGGAAAGAAACATCAATGTGTGGTTGCCTCTCACATGCCCCCCCACTGGGGGCCTGGCCTGCAACCCAGGCATGCGCCCTGACTAGGAATCGGACCAGAGACACTTTGGTTCATAGGCTGGCACTCAGTCCACTGAGCCACACCAGCCAGCACCTAACTTTGTTTATGTGTGTCTGGGTATGTCTTTCTGTGTCTTCGTCTGTCTTTCTGTGTCTTGGCATTTGTTTATCTCCCTCCTTTCCCTTCCTTCCTTCCTTTCTTTATTTCTCTATTATACACTCTCTCATCATCTATCTCTCCCTATCTTTGCTATATAACTAGTCCCATATAAATCCTAAGTATACCTTTTATGTTTCATCGCACACATTAAATAGCTTGATATACCCTACCCTTAATTTAAAATGCAAAGAAACAGAAAGTTCCATCATCCCACCAACATCTTTTTTCCATTTTATTTCTCTACCCCCTGGCCTTTTATGTAATTAATTTGCTTTTATTTTTATTGTTAGATGTGTACATCATTTTAAAAGTCAAGAACTATAAGCTAATTATGGAAGAAAAGCACTTATATATTATAATATATATTATAATATATATATTCTAATATTATATTCTAATATTATATTCTAATAATATTATATTCTAATTTATAATAATATTCCAATAATATTATATTCTAATTTTTGAACACAGCATAATTCAGCATTTACAACACTATTGTATAAATATTATTTACAGCTGAGCCATGTGACAGACTAAGATTATATTTTCTTTCTTGATGTTTTCTTTCCCTGGAGTTAATAATCTCAAGTTCTGGTCTAGTTTTCAAGGTATATATCAGGAACTTAATCCTCTCAGGTGACTGATCAGCTTAATTTTTTTTCTTGGAGATATTTGTCCTGCAGCCATTTCCCCTTACTACACTCTTCTATAAATGGCTTGCTGTAGGCTGCCACACAGCTGTTGCCCTGGGACACCTTTTACCTCTCTCCCCTAATCCTGTTCCTGAGTTCCATGCTTCCTCATTCTTGGATTATTCCCTCATTTATTGAAGCCTATCCTGAAATTGCTCCCTGTGAAAGAGTGCCTGGGATATAATTTTTAAAACACTTCTTGCCCTGGCTGGTGTGGCTCAGTGGATTGAGCACAGAACTGTGAAGTAAAGGGTCACTGGTTCAATTCCCAGTCAGAGTACATGCCTGGGTTGCAGGCCAGGCCCCCACTAGGGGACGTGTGAGAGACGACCACACATTGATGTTTCTCTCCCTCTTGTTCTCCTTGTTCTTTCTCTCTCTCTAAAAATATATAATAAAAAGTCTTTTAAAAAAAAGACTTCACATAGCTGAAAATGTCTTTTACTCAAAAAAGACTGTTAGTCTGACTAGGTATAGAATTCTAGGTTTGCAATCATCTTTCCTCAGAATTTTGAAAGCATTGACTTATTGTCTTCTACTTCTCAATGATGTTGTTGAGAAGTCTAAAGTCATTCTGATTCCCTGTTATTTCTCTCTATAAACTGGAAGGATCTTTGCTTTGATTTCTGTATTCTGAAATTTGAAGATTATTTTTCTCTTCTTTTTAAATTATTTTTTATTGATTATGCTATTACAGTTGTCCTGATCTTTCCCTCTTTGCTCCCCTCCACACAGCACCCTCTATTCCCCCAGGCAATCTCCCCACCATTGTTCATGTCCATGGGTCAAGTGTATAAGTTCTTTGGCTACTCCATTTTCTATACTGTACTTTACATCCCCATGGCTATTCCGTAACTACCTATCTGTACTTCTTAATCCCCTCGCCTCTTCATTCATTCTTCTCCTCTCTCATCTGGCAACCATCTGGTAACTAACTTCTTTTCTCTTGTTGCTTTTAAGATTCTCTCTTTATCTTTAATCTTTGGCATTTTAATTATGAAGTGTCTTGGAGTGGGCCTCTTTGCACCCATCTCATTCGGGACTCTCTGTGCTTCCTGGACTTGCATGTCTATTTCCTTCACCAAATTAGGGAAGTTTTCTTTCGCTGTTTTTTTCCCCAGACAGATTTCCAATTTCTTGTTCTTTCCCTTCTACTTCTCACACCTCTATGGTGTGAATGTTGAACCTTTTGAGTTGCCCCAGAGGCTGTTTATACTATTCTCATTTTTTTAAATTCTTTTTTTCTTGTTCTGATTGTATTTTCTTTTCTTTTCTCTTTTTTTCTGCTTCCTTATGTTCCAAATCATTGATTTGATTCTCAGCTTCATCTGCTGTAGTGCTGTTTCCCTATAAATTGCTCTTTATTTCAAGTAGTGTATCCTTTATTTCTGACTGGGTCTTTTTTATGTTGCTGATGTCCTAAGTTCCTTGAGCATTCTGACAAACAGTGTTTTGAACTCTGCATCAGATAGATTGATTATCTCCATTTCATTTAATTCTTTTCCTGGAGTGTGGGGGAAACTTTGCTCACAAGTCCCCCTGTCTGCCACGGATGAAAATAACACTACCAAGACATGATCTGCTTAGGGAGGAGAGGTGGTCAATCTCTCAAAGGAGAAGGACCAAGAACCCCTTCCTCAAGAGCTTTTATTAAGTTTGTAATACACAGGAATACAGGTAAAGCTCATCAGTCAATATCAGGCAGCAAGGATCAAACAGTAGATAACATTTCAAAGAAATCTGAGGCCTTGATCTGAGTCAGTGTCTGTCAGGTAAGGGGGTTGCAAAAACTTTGGGAGACATACTAATTTCCTGCTTGGACCCTTATCATATGAATGAAAGCACTCTTAGCAAAGCAGGCTTCACAGGACTTTACAAATTCTTTCTTATGCCAAATCACCCCAGAACCCACTCCAGCTGGCAGAGGGCTGCACCACCCTCCCTGTTTTAGGCTTAAGTGGATTAGAGCCAGGAAGCGCTTCTCCCAGACAGAAATGGGGACTCAGGCTTTGTCAGAATAGCTGGGGGTCAAGGGTCCATCATTCCCTCTTTGCTGCAGCCCCCCAATCTCTTCCTTGAGGGCCTCCCAAGTGATTGTGTCTGGCTTAGGTTGCCCCCCTCTGAGGGGTCTTACCCATCATTAATTAATCGACCAAACGCTGGGGGCCAGAGATGGACAAAGCAGAAGCAGAGCTCCTGCCAGGGAGATAAGCTTTGTCTCCTTAGTGGCTCACAGTCAGAAGGTTGCTCACTCAGCCTTATCCATGGGGGGGCAGTTACAACTCCTAAAACCAGGCAGAGGAGTTCCCCACACTGGGGTTTTATTCTGTTCCTTCATTTGGGCTGTGTATCTTTGTCTCCTCATTTTGTCAGCTTCCCTGTGTTCATTTCTATGTATCAGGTAGAGCTGCTTTGACTCCGTGTCTTGTTAGTGTGGCCTAATGTAGTAGGTGCTGTAGGGTCCAGTGACACAGCCTCCCCTATCACCCAAGCTGGGTACTTGAGGTGCACCCAGTTGAGCACTGTGTGCTGAGCACATCCTCCTCTTGTAGTTGAGCCTTGGTTGCTGTTGGCAGATCAATAGGAGGAATTTACCCAGGCCAGTCAGCTGCAAGGACTTTGACCACTTACCACCAACCTCTGCCCTTGGTGGAGGATCAGCTGGCAGCTGTGCAGGTGCTTCAACATAGTGGTGATGGTTCAACATGGTCTGTATCTGTCCACAGGCTGTGCTGGACTTGGGGTTTCCCAGATGATGTAGGCCAAGGTCAGCCCCCACATTTGTTTTGCCTGGGGCACTGGGCAAAACAAAGCTCTTCCTGAGCTGTAAAGTAATCTGAGATGCCTGCTACATGTGCTGGGTTTGGAGATTCTCAGGCAAAGCCAAGCTGTGACTCTAATCTGGCTGCCGATAGGGCTCACTGAAGCCAGCTATTGCTTGTTTGATAGGATTTAACAGCCAAGACCAGCCACTCTTATGGAAAAGCACCTATGGTGGGCCTGTAAATTGGGTGGGGCAGAGCCTCTGGGGATCTCCAAGGCAGGTCAAACAGTGTTAGCCAGGTTGATGGAGTCTCAATATGGACCGGCTTACTGGCTCTGTGAGGGGAGGGTTTAGCCTCCTCAAAGGGATAATAGCCTCTGCTCACCTTGATGCCAGATACTTCAGTTTCTCCCTGTTTGCCACTGGTGCCTTTCAAGCTTCTACCCAAATGCTGGAGATCAGAGGGAGTGAGTCTGAGTAGATGAGTTCCATGTGTGGGTTCTTTAAGAGGAACTGCTTGGGGCTCCAGAAGTTTCTTCCACAACTCAATCACTGCTGGTTTTGCAACCAGAAGTTGTGGGGACTTATCTTCTTGGCACTGGAATTCTGGGCTGGGGGTGCCTGGTGTGAGTCTGGGACTCCTCACCCCCGAGATATCCCTCCTGAATCTCTATCCACGCGGGCATGGGACCAGCCCATTCTGCATCCATGCTCCTCCTACCAGTGTGGATGAATGTGGTTTCTTTAACTCTGTAGTTGTCAGACTTCCATTCAGCTTGATTTCTGATGTTCCTGAGTGATAGTTGGTCTATATTTTAGTTGTAATTTTGATGTGGTTGTGTGAAGATGTGAACCATGTCTGTCTACACCACCATCTTGACTGGAAGTTAAAGATTATTTTTCTTAATATGGTTTTATTTTAATCCATGGTGTTGAATACATAGGGGACCTCTCTACCTAGAAACTTAGTTTCTTCAATTCTGGCAATTTTTCTAGAGGGCTTTAAAATATAGTTTCTTCCCATCCAGTTTTCTCTTTATGAAACTAATGTTTTTTGTGTTGGATCAATCTCCTAAGTGGACCCTTGAGTTTTCTTATTTTTTCTCTCTCTCTTATTTTATGTATTGAATATCTTTGTCATTCGTTCTCCTATTCAGGAGGTTTCTTTCACCTTTACTTTCGAAACCCTCCACTGAATTTTTCATTTCAATGCCATATTTTTAATTTTTAAGAGCCTCCTTCTTTGTTCTCTGAATGTTCCTTTTTCATGTTCTTTTGTAAAAAGTGAAAGATTTATACAATCTGAAGAGAAACCAGAGTATGTTTCATGTTCTTTTGTACTTGCTTCAAGGATAACATGGTTAACCTTATCTATCCAACAACCAACAATATTAATTTGTTCTTTAAGGCTTTATTCTGTTCCTGGCTCTTCCAAGGTCATTGTTTTCTCTTTGTTGCTTTGGTTGCCGTCTTTTATGTCAAAGGCTGGTGTGACCTTCAGTTCTCTAATTATATACCAATATCAGAAGGTCTTTCTCTTGAGCCAGACTGTTACTCCAGGGAGGACTCCACCAGTCATCAGGGAAGGCTGAAAGGAAGAAGAATCTGGGCTTAGAAAGATGAGCCAATGGAAAGAGGCTGATTGGAGGTTTTGCTTGCCCTGTTAAGGACCCTACCCTCATCCTCTGGGCCAGAGTTCCTCTTGTTTAACCTCTCCAGAAAGTCAGCATCACATCTTCAGCCTGGAGTGCAAAAGGAACTGTCTCCTTGTTCAGGGTGGAGAAGGAGAGCTGAAAGTTCATTTATCAATTTCATTTTAATTGTGAAAAAAACACTTAACATAAAGTGTATCATTGTAACCATCTTTAGCTTACAGTTCAGTAGTGTCAAGTACATTGGTATTGTTGTACAACCAATCTCCAGAACTTGCAAAACTGAAACTCTGTCCCAGTTAAATAACTCTTTATGTCCTCTCCCCTAGCCTTTGGCAAGTACCATTCTACTTTTCTTCTCTATTTGACTACCCTAGGTGCCTCATATTAGTAGAATCGTACTAATTAGAATTAGTAGAACCTGCCCTGGCTGGCGTAGCTCAGTGGATTGAGCGCGGGCCTGCGAACCAGATGATTGCGGTTCGATTCCCAGTCAGGGCACATGCCTGGGTTGCAAGCCAGTTCCCTGCAGGGTCCAGTTCCCAGCAGGGGATGCAGGAGAAGCAACCATACATTGAAGTTTCTCTTCCTCTCTCCTTTCCTTCCCCTCTAAAGATAAATAAATAAAATATTTTAAAAAAGATTTAAAAAAGAATTAGTAGAATCTAATTCTACTAATTAGAATCATGTAATTAGTAGAATTAGGTGCCTCATATTAGTAGAATCATACTGTATGAATGATTTTTTTGTGACTGGCTTATTCACTTGACATAATGTCCTCAAGGTTAGTTCAGGTCATAATAATCTTCAGTACTTCTATCCTTTTTAAGGGGAAATAATATTCAATTGCATGTATGCATCACACTTTGTTTATCCATTATCCATCAGTGGATATTTGGGCTGCTTCCACCTTTTGGCTGTTGTGAATAATGCTGCTATGAACATGGGTACACACATTTTTTATAAACTGTTATCTGATCTCTTTGTTCTCCCCCATCTGCACTCTCACTTTCAGGGACACCTGGTACCTCTAACATCTAACCCTTTCTGAGGTTCTGTGATGTCAATCAGCTTTCCATTGGGCTTCCTTGTCGATGGCTTAAGTCTTAGCTTTTTTTGGTTTGTTCTGAGTCAGTTACCATTGTCCATATGCTTTTCAACTTCAAGATACTTTGTTATTGTTTTCTCCTATGTCCATGAGGGTTTATAACTTAAAAGAAAATATTTTGTTATCATTTTTAGTGTGATTTCAGGAGGGAGAAGAGGTAAATGCAAGTGTACCTTCATATGTAAAATCTCTAAATTGTGTTACTTCTGAGTGATATGATTTCTGATTTTTCCCCCTTGGGCATAAGTGGCTTTCAGTTTTTATAAATGTTATTTCTTCAGTGTAAAAAATATATGTGATAATAAAAATCAGTTTGGCAGGTCCTCAAAAAAGTAAAACAGAATTACCATATCACCCAGCAATTCTACTCCTAGGCACATGCCCAAGAGAATTATAAACATATGTCTACAAAAAAACCCCATTATACATACAGCATTATTCATACTAGCCAAAAAGAGGCAGCAATTTAAATGTTAATTGGCAGATGAATGGATATATAAAATGTGGTGTATTTATATAATGAAATATGCATATTATTAAGCCATAAAAATAAATAAAGTACTGATACATATAACGTGGATGAACCTTGAAATTGTTATGCTAAGTGAAAGAAGACAGTCAGGCCCCGACCCGTGTGGTTCAGTTGGTTGGGCATCTTCCTGCAAAGCCAAAGGTCACTGGTTTGATTCCCAGTCAGAGTGCATGCCTAGGTTGTGAGTTTGGTCCCCCATCTGGGTGGGGGAAAGAGGCAACCAATCCATGTTTCTCTACCTCTCTTTTTCCCTCCCTTCCCCTCTCTCTAAAAATAAATAAATAAAATCTTTTAAAAAAGAAAGAAAGAGGACAGAAAAGATCACGTATTGTATGATTCCATTTATATGAAATATACAGAATTGGCAAATCTATAAAGATAGAAGGAAGACAAGTCAATTAGTGGTTGCTAGGTGATGGGGAGGACAGAGAAATGGGAAACGACTGCTAGTGGCCACCAAGTTTCTTTTTGGTGAGGAAAATGTTTTGAAATTAGATGGTGATGATAGTTGCATAGCCCTGTGACTATACCAGAAACC
Organism: Sturnira hondurensis; assembly: GCF_014824575.4. NCBI lineage: Eukaryota > Metazoa > Chordata > Mammalia > Chiroptera > Phyllostomidae > Sturnira > Sturnira hondurensis. The sequence continues at coordinate 3,820,266 of NW_028081011.1, read as the reverse complement.
ACTGAATTGTACACTTTAAAATGGTGAATTTTGTGGAATTCATATTATATTTCAACTTTTTAAATGTATGTGGTTAGGAATAGGAGTGAGAGATAGGAGAAAAATATTTAAAGTGACATAAAACTTTAATAGTACATCGAATTCTCTTTTCGTCATGGATTGTAGAGAGGCAGAATGCAAAGATCAAGATCTCCATTATAGGCCAGACCTCTTTATCTCCCACAATATTTAACTACACAGGGCTGCCGCAGGCCGTGATGCTGATAGGCAGCAGAGGGGAATAAGGCAGCAAGACCACAAATAGAAATGGAAAAGCCAGGAATCTGATCTCAGCTCTGTCTCGTGTGTCTCTTGCTCTCATCTGTAAGTTGAGAAGCTGGGTTGAATCCTGAGCCCTACCTAGGTAAGATTTAGTAGCTCTGGATTGGGCTCCAGAAATCTGATTATTTTTTTAAGTTCCCAGGTGGTTCTGATCCTCATTTAGGTTTGGAAATTTTGTTTTTAGAAAACGGAGTTTTCCAATGGTAAAAAAAAAATGAATAAGTCAAATTGTGTGTAGTCTAAGACTTGAACTTTTTATGAAATCTCAGCAGATTGAAAAGTTCAGAACCTGCCCTGGCTGGTGTAGCTCAGTGGATTGAGTGCGGGCCTGTGAATCAGACGATTGCGTTCGATTCCCAGTCAGGGCACATGCCTGGGTTGCAGGCCAGTTGCCAGGAGGGGACCCACCAGAGGCAACCATACATTGATATTCTCTCCCTCTCTCCTTCCCTTCCCCTCTAAATATAAATAAATAAAATATTTTTTAAAAAGTTCAGAACCTCATTGTTTGCTAACTATAGTTGCCCATAAGAAACTTGTAATAAATACAGTTATTCTAGAGCAGAACTGGGTATCAAGCCCATTCATTTCAAACCTTGTCCAAAGAGAGCAAGTTATCTTCTAGCTTATTTCCATACTCCATGCTGTTTTAAGCCTCCCTGCCTTTACCTGTGCTGTTCCTTATGCCTGGAATACTCTTCCAGTCTTTCTGGACATTTCTTATGTACCGTTAAAGATTCAGTTCAAGTTTCCCTTTCTTCAGGAAGCCTTCTAGACCTCTCATATTGAGCTAATTAGCCATTTTTTGTGTTCTCTTAGTGCTCTGTGTTCACCTGTCACTGTCGTATTACTATCACTGCGTAACAAATTACCTCAAAACATAGTGGCTTAAAACAATGCTCATTTATTATCTCACAGTGTCTATAGGTCAGAAATTCAGGACGCAGTGGGACTGGCTTATCTTTGCTCCGTGTGTTTGGGGCCTCAGCTGGAAGGCTAGAAGTCTGGAGGGCTGAAGTCACCTGCAGGCTAGGCTGAAGCTAGAGTCCATTCCCCAGATTTCACATGCCCATGGCAGACAAGTTGGGGCTGCCTACGTGTGCAGGCATCTGTCTCTTCCTGTGGGGGTCTCCACAGGCTGTTTGGATGGACCCATGTTACGGCAGCTAGCTTCCCCCAGAAGAGGCGATCTAAGAGAGAGCAGAGTGAAAGCACAATGCACTTTCTGACCCAGCCTCAGAAGTAACACACTGCAACCTCCAACCCATTCTATTTGTTAGGAGCAAGTCCCTAAGACGAGCACACATCCAAGGGGAGGGGAATTTGATTCTCCTTTGAGGAGGGAGGAGCATCATAGAATTTGTGGACATATCTTAGGACCACCACAACCATTATGCATCATATGATATTTAATTACATGTTTCTCTGTGGATTCCCTACTAGTGTGCAGGCAACCCCATACCAGGGGTTGGCACCAAGGGAGAGCTCAAAAAATATTTAACCATTACTTGGATATTGGAGAATTTAATCACCCTGACTATGGGGCAGTCAGACCTTCTCTGTCTTCTGAGAATGAGCTCAAGAAACTCAGATGCAGGGTTCAGAATGGATGACCTCTCCTCCAAATGCCATCAACACTCTCCTAGGAAATTCCTCAGGCTTGGTTAGGGCATTCCAAGGTTTAGGGCAGGGTGTTTATACACTCTGCAGAACTCAGACTCCAACATACACATTCTAAAGATACGGTAAACCCAACATGCCCAAATCATGTACCTGCCCCTTTCCCAAACCTGCTGCTCTCCTGGTATCGTCATTCCAACAAAGGACACCAAAGGCCTTGATACTATGTTCTATTCCCACCTCTGCTTTTCCTCCCAAACCACTCAGACACTAAGTTCTGCAATGAGGGGCGAGGACCAGGGGCACATACCCAACTACTGCATGAGGGTCTTTGAATCCATATGTACACTGAGTATTGTCTGTGCCCTGGATGCACGATATATCTCCTAAACACATGCATAGTTTCAAATTTATATAAATAACATGTTAATAACACATTAGAGTACAAATTCACCTAAAAGTATCAAAGTTTCTGAATACAGAGTAGTCTTTTGAAATACATTTTTTTCCATCAACAGCCAGTACAATTATCTTTATGGGGATTGGCGAAACTTTTTGGTGTTAAAGAGAGATCCCTAAAATTAGTGCCACAGATATATTTGTACGTATGCAAAATGTAAATAAATTATGGAATATCCACGCAATGAACTATTAGACAGCCATGAAAAGAAATGGAGGCACTCTTTAGGAATTGCTATGGAACAGCCTCCAAGATATATTGTTAACTGAACAAAGTGATATATTGCAAAAGCATCAGGCTACGAGTTGTATATATGCCCATAAGTGTACTGAAGGCTCTGGTACCCTTGGTTTTCTGCAGAGAAGCTAGGGACCACACTGCTTGAACATTAGGGTTCGGAAGAGAGATTTGTCACTATACACCCTTAGCACCTTTTGGATTTTGAGTGATATGACTATATTGCCTTCTTTTCAAGACCAAAATAAGTTGATACTTTAAGAAGGGAAAGTCCTCCAAATGAGCTGAACTCTGTGGATTTTGATTCTGTCTGCTTAACATCACTCACACCCATCTAGGATGCTCACAAAATCCTTGAATATCTCCCCACTTCTTTTTGCATCAATTTCAACTTTATCAATGTGACATTCATGGCCTTTGTGATCTGGCCCTTTTCAGCTTTCTCTCTCTGCTTCCTCTTCCAAACGCTCTGGTTCAGGGCTGCTGGCCACCCTCCATCTTCCTGAGGTAGCAGGGTTTCTCATAACTCTACCCATTCCTCACATTCCCGTCCATTGCTCAGGTTCTTCTGCTTGGAACCCTCCTACTCTCCTAACTTCCCTGGCTCATCCACACCGATGATTCAGGATCCAACTCATGTGTTACTGGATCTAGGAAGTACTTCCTGCCCCTCCTCCCGGGTGAGTTAGATAACCCTTCACATTCATTCAGTCTTCTGTAAAGATTTATTGTTATCACCTCTGACCAGGACTCCTACTAGGTGCTGTGGATACAGACATCAAAAATATAGCCCCTGCTCTTAAGAAAATAGCCAGTTAGTGGAAAGGTACCCATTAGGATTAAATCAATGCCTCCTCACCAAGTTCTAAGCCCTGGGACTGGGAAGTCAAGTGAAGTGTGGAATTTTCAACCTTTCAACTGATTGAACAGTTTCTAATCTTCCTCCCTTGTCCTCTGAGGTCACTGTGCGCACACCAGCCAGAGTATCATCGTGCTGTAACTCAGAACTCAGCTGTCTCATTTATCTCCTCTACCACACTGTGTGCTCCAAGAGTGGGAAGTAAAATAGAAAGAGAGAGAGAGAGAGAGAGGGTAGGAGTACACGAAGGTGGTGGAATTATAAACAGCAGGCCTTGAGGAATGGAGATAATTATTTCAACACTTGCAGACGTGGAGGTGGAAGGACATTCCAACTTGAGGAAACAGGGTGAGCAAAGGAGGCATGTGGTAAGATCAAAGAAAACATGTGGTTCCCTGTGGCTGTAATGAAGGACATGTGTGCAAACTTGTGCACAATGATGTGGGGGTTTGTAGGAAAGCTGGGGAAGATAAACTGGGTTCAAATTCTTTAATTTTGAGAAAAATAGTGACACAATTGGATTTGTGTTTTATGAAGGAAACTATGGTGGTGGTTTAGAAAGTAGATTGAGCCTCGACTGGTGTATCTCAGGGGATTGAATGTAAGCCTGTGAACCGAAGGGTCACTGGTTCAATTTCAATTAGGGCCACATGCCTGGGCTGCAGGCCAGGTCCCCAGGAGGAGGTGCGCAAGAGGCAACCACACATTGATGTTTCTCTCCCTCTCTTTCTGCCTCCCTTCCCCTCTCTAAAAATAAATAAAATCTTTTTAAAAAATGGATTGAATGAAGGATGTCTTTAGTCCGTTTGCTCTGCTCTAACAGAATATCATAGACTGGGGAGCTTATGAACAACAAAATTTATTTCTCACAGTTCTGGAGACTGAGATGTCCAAGATCAAGGTGTTGGCACATATGTGTGTAGTGAGGGCCTACTTCCTGGTTCATAGACAGCCCTCTTCTCATTGTGCCCTCCTGTGGCAGGAAAGGTGAGTGAGCTCGCAGGGGTCTCTTTTATAAGGGCACTAGCCCATTCATTAAGACTCTGCCAAAAGGTCCCACCTCCCAAAGGCCTCACCTCCCAGTACCATCACACTAGGAATTAGGATTTCAGATGGTGAATTTGCAGCAGGGGTGGGGGTAGGGGTATGTCACAAAATCTAGTCTATAGCAGGGGGAGAAATAGACAACAGGGAAATCTGTTGAAGTCAGAAGGACCTGGTATGTAATTGAACATGGAAAGGGAGGGAGATTCTTACTGGACCTTCCCCTTTCTTCGGTCCCCATGTGCACCAGACCCCCACCCGCTCTTGACATTAGCACCTCCACTGCCACTGCCTTGGCTTCCTGTCCAAGACAGGCTGTGTAGCTCCATGGTGCCTTCCAGGGACACTGCTCCAACTGCTCAAGAAAAGCAGCCTTGGTCTTTTTTTCGTAATAGCCTTGTCGAGATATAATTAACACACTACCCAATTCACCCACTTAGAGTATCTATTTCAATGATGTTTAGAGTATTCAGAGTTGTGCAACCATCATCACAACCAGTTTTAGAGCATCTTTGTAATCTCCGAAAGAAGCCACATGCCCCTAGCTGTCACTCCCTAATGACCCCGTCCCCTCCCAGTCCTGGATGAGCACTCATTTACTTTCTGTCTCTATAGATTTGTCTGTTTGAATATTCCATACAAATGAAATTATGCAATATGTGGTCTCTTCTGTGTCTGGCTTCTTTCACTTAGCAGAATGTTTTCCATGGTCACCCAGGTGTAGCATGTAACAGCATTTCTTTTTACTGTCAAATAAACACTTTGTTTATCCATTCATCAGTTGATGGACACTTGGATCATTTCTACTTTTTGACTGTTATGCATAATACTGCTATGAACACTCACTTACAAGTTTTTGTGTGGACTTGAGTTTTTAATTCTCATAGGTACGTACCTAGAAGTAGAATCGCTTAGTCCTAACTGTTTGAGTAATTACCAGACTACCTTCCAAAGCAGTCACATCATTTTACACTCCCACAAGCAGTGTGGGAGGGTTCCAATTTCTCTGCATCTTCACCAATACTTATTATTATGTGTCATTGTTTACTATAGACATTCTACTGTGGGTAGAATGGTAGGGGTATCTCATTGATTTGAAGTTCCCTGATGACTAATGATGTTCAGCATCTTTTTATATGCTTTTTGGCCATTTCTGTATTTTCTTTAGCAAAATGTCTGTTCAGACCCTTTGCCCATTTTAAATTATATTATATGCCATACTAACATTGAGTTCTAATAGTTCATTGTATAGTCTAGGTATGAATTTTTATTGGATATATGATTTGCAAAAATACTCTCCCATTTGGCTCTGGGTAGTGTGGCCCAGTGGATTGAGTGCTGGCCTGTGAACCAGAGAGTCACTTGTTCGATTCCCAGTCAGGGCACATGCCTGGTTGCAGCCAGGTCCCCGGTGGGGGGCAAATGAGAGGCAACCACACAATGATGTTTCTCTCCCTCTCTGCCCCCTCCCTTCCCCTCTGTCTAAAAATAAATAAATAAAATCTTTAAAATAATATTCTCCCACTCTGTGTTGTCTTTTTGCTTTTGATGATGCCTTTTGAAATACAAAAGTTTTTAACTTTGAAGGACTCAATCAGACTTCAATACACAACATTTGGTGAGGCTGCCGATGAGCTAGAAGACTGCCATGTTTCTTTGTGATAGTTCTTATGACATTAATACGAGAGAGAAGACTGGTGAGTCTGAGGAAGTTTGAACAATTTGCTGAAGATTATAAGTAGTAAACTTGTTAAATGCAGAGGCAGGATTTGAATCCAGACCTGCTGGGCTACAGATGCTGTATCCCTACCATTGTGCCTTTTCACCTACCATGATGGGAAAATTGATGCTGATTGATGGATGTTTACAGAGTTTAAACTTGTATGTGGCAGAACCAGCACCAAACTCACAGCTGACCACGAAATCTGAGAACAGGAGTTACCGGGTGGCACCCTTTCTAACAGGAGTTAGAAAGGAAGATGGACATGACCTGGGAGAAAGCAAGGACAGAATGGAACCCAGGAGGATGAGCTGGAACCTGCACTAATTTCTCACTGCTTTCAGCTTTGACAGTCCAGGTGGCCTCACGAGAAGGTGGTAAATTCATCATGGAGCTAAATATGCACCCAGCTGAGGAGTATGAGAAACTGACAGGGGCTCCAGAGGGAACGTGGGGAGGTACAGGCACTGCCTTCCTGCAGAGCAGGTGAGCCAACAGAGGAGGGACAGCCTTCGTGGGCTGCAGTGGTGCTCTGTTGCCCCTGCAGAGACCTCCTGAGCACAAAGGGAGAGATGGCTGCGCTAAACACTGTTCCCCAACCCCATGCAAAATGTCTTTTGTGGTCTGTGATAAACCAGAACAATGTAGGAAAGAGAATTTGGAAAATGTAGTTGTAGCATAGCTACACGGATGCCATATAAATACAGCACAGAAGCGGGAGACAGGGACTGACCTCATGAAAGATCCCAAAGGATAGTTGACACTTCCTTCTGCATTCAAGACATTTGCATACTGTTAATTTACATGGAGTAAGTAGATGTATTTACACTTTAAATGTGGTCTGTTAGAACTGTGAGAATGTAAGTATTCAATTTAAATTAAATGCATAACAATCTAAGCTCCAGGTTGAAGGTGACCTTTTTTTAAAGATCTTATTTATTTATTTTTATACAGGGAGGAAGGGAGGGAGGGACAGAGGGACAGAAACATCAATGTGTGGCTGCCTCTCATGTGCCCCCTACTGGGAACATGGCCTGCAACCCAGGCATGCGCCCCAACTGGGAATAGAACCAGCAACCCTTTGGTTCTCGGGCCAACACTCAATCCATTAAGCCACACCAGCCAGGGCACGAAGATGACCTTTTTGATCAAACAATTATCCAGACACATATAGCAATGGTGGGCTTTGCCTTTTCTCATAAGTGCTGATTCAACTAACTTTATGATTCAGTAAAACAAACAAACAAAAAACCCCATCAGAACATGACTGTGTAAAATAACCATGTTATTATAGTTAATAACCATGTTATTACTGTTAATAACCATGTTATTAGCCATGTTATTACTGAGCATGTTAATACATGAGCATGTAAAACTTTCTGATAAAAGTCTTACATGGCTAAACTTATCATTTACATTGTTATGTAATAGCTGAGTTATTGCTCATCAGAGATCTTGATAACTGGATAAGATGCTTTCTTTAGAAATATGTATGTATTGAAGATTTTGCAAACTTGAAACAAAAGGTTTTACTTTTAATAGCATCCAATTTATTTATTTTTTCTTTGTTTATACTTTTGGTGTCATTTCTAAGAAAACTTTTCCAAATACAAGCTCACAAAGATTTATGCCTGTATTTTCTTCTATGTGTTTTATAGTTGTAGATCTCACATTTTTGTCTTTATTCCATTTTAAATTAATTTTTGTATATGATATGAGTTAAGAGTTCAACTTAATTCTTTTTGTATGTAGATATTCAGTTGCCAAATTAATGTTTGTTTAAAACACTATTTTCCCCATTTAGTTTTATTTATTTATTTATTTATTTATTTGAGAGAGGGGAAGGGAGGGAGAAAGAGAAGGAGAGAAACATCAGTGTGCAAGAGACACAGCAATTGGTTGCCTCTTGCCACCCAAAACCAGCACCTTGGCCCACAACCCAGGCATGTGCCCTCACTGGGAATCGAACTGCTGACCTTTCTCTTTGCAGGTCAGCACTCATCCAACTGAACCACATCAGCCAGGGTAATGTTCCCTCTTCTTGCTCAGTCTAGCTAAAGGTTTGTCAATTTTGCTGATCTTCTCAAATAAGTAAATTTTGGTTCCATAGGTTTTCTCTGTTGTTTTCAGAGCACCTGTAATCCATACAGTGTTCCCACACCATTTCCCCCTAAACTTTTCAGTAAGATCGTGTTTCTCACAAACAAAATACCAAACTATTCTAACAAACGTAAAAGTTTATTTCAGGAGTAGAGTTATAAGCAGCAGAATCTCAGAGGTAGTATGAAATCTTCTATAATAACACAGTGGAAAAGAGGAAGAAATGATCTCTGTATCCCTGAATGGGAAATTAGAAGTCTAGAGATTGATAAACAGTTGATAAAGACTTCTACTCAGATACTATGTCCACTGAAAGTAAAATTTTGGAGGACTTTATTGTCATTTCTTTAGAACATATTAGATCAACCACCGGAATTACTTTTAAAACCATAGATGCCTGGGTTGTACCCCTAGAGATTCTGATTTAATTGTTCTGGGGCAGGGCCAGGGTATTAGGATTTTTCAGATCTCCACAATTGATCTTAAATTACATTAAAGTTGGAGAATTGCTGTTTGAGAGACATTCTAAGGGAATAAGGAATATAAAGACTGTGTGCACACAATGCGTTAGGGTGGTCGTGATGCGAGCCATGAAAGAATTCACAAAGAGAAGAAAGTGTAGAGAATAGTTTATATTTGCTCTCCAAGAAAGGAGAGGGGCATGGTGTGGAGAGGTATACCAGCACTAAGGGGTTGGAGCTTTGAGCTTTTATTGGATTGTAACTGGATTTAAAAAGAGTGGGGGTTTCTGTTGTACAGCCCCTGGGCTACTGTTGTAATACACGTCTGCAATTTATCCCAAAGTTATCTTCTGCCTGTGGCTGTAGGGAGCGGTGACTTCTGTTCTGGCTTTCCAGTAATTTCCAGTCCTGGGGACAGGCTCAGAAGAATTAAATGACAGTCATGTTAAACAAGNATAAACAGTTGATAAAGACTTCTACTCAGATACTATGTCCACTGAAAGTAAAATTTTGGAGGACTTTATTGTCATTTCTTTAGAACATATTAGATCAACCACCAGAATTACTTTTAAAACCATAGATGCCTGGGTTGTACCCCTAGAGATTCTGATTTAATTGTTCTGGGGCAGGGCCAGGGTATTAGGATTTTTCAGATCTCCACAATTGATCTTAAATTACATTAAAGTTGGAGAATTGCTGTTTGAGAGACATTCTAAGGGAATAAGGAATATAAAGACTGTGTGCACACAATGCGTTAGGGTGGTCGTGATGTGAGCCGTGAAAGAATTCACAAAGAGAAGAAAGTGTAGAGAATAGTTTATATTTGCTCTCCAAGAAAGGAGAGGGGCATGGTGTGGAGAGGTATACCGGCACTAAGGGGTTGGAGCTTTGAGCTTTTATTGGATTGTAATTGGATTTAAAAAGAGTGGGGGTTTCTGTTGTACAGCCCCTGGGCTACTGTTGTAATACACGGCTGCAATTTATCCCAAAGTTATCTTCTGCCTGTGGCTGTAGGGAGTGGTGACTTCTGTTCTGGCTTTCCAGTAATTTCCAGTCCTGGGGACAGGCTCAGAAGAATTAAATGACAGTCGTGTTAAACAAGGTCATAGGCCTGCTCAGCAAATGGTGTGACAAAAGCAAATGTCTCTGGCTTTACCCTCTCACAATGCAACAATGTACCGACCATGTATCACAGAAACGTGCACTTGAAACCTTCATGACCCTATTAACCAGTGTTGCCCCAGTCAATTTAATTTTTTTTAAAAGACTATAGCTAAATGGACATTTTTCACAGCATTAGGTGATTTGCATCAAGAAGGAACATATTGGAGGCCCAATATATCTGGGTAGAATCGGTAACAATATTCAAGGCCACTTCTGTGGCCTTGCAACAAGAAACACCTTTCACTGTTAGCCAGTCGTTGGAAACTGCTGAAAACGAGATGCACAAACTGAATATTGATCATGTCTTCTTAATTTCTTAACATACCAGTGTTTGTTTATTTTTATGCATCATAACTAATACATGTAATATGTATTCTTTGCATATTTTCAAATATGTTATACAATTTTTCTGCTAAATATTTTATAATTAAAAAGAACACTGTAAATTGCCAAATTATAGTACTTGCTAGTTCACAATTCTGCTGGTCTTGATTATCAAAGACTGAAATTCTGGCAATTGGAATAGCAGTGTCTTGAGGAAACGGAGCTCCCCAGTCCCCTGGGCTCCGCCAAATAATTTCTACTGCATTCCTGATTGCCAAGCAAATATGATGAGCCACCTCATAATGAGGAACATCTGGTCACAGAAGTTTGAAAAATACCCTGAATCTACGGATGGTGTGCACAGTTTGAGCAAGGAAAGAGGAATTGCAGGTGAAATGACTTGCAGGAATTTTCTAGGGAGTTTTTGCAGAAGTGACTATGGGGACTTGAATACCAAGGGCTTCAAAATCAAGGAGGATGAAATAAACGAAAGAGGGCGGGCTACTACCTATTTCCTCCCTCCCGCCTCCCTCCCTTTACTTCTCTCAGTCTCTGTCCCCACCCCCCTTGTTTTCCTTCTTTTCCTGCACAGTTTGGCTGATTATACTTCTTGGTTGAGCCCACCCTGAAGAACCTGATGGCCCTAGGCATATTGTAGATGAATAAATCCCAAAATTGAAGAAGAAAATGACAGTATGTTACCAATGACCTGCTAACCTCTGCTTCCCCCCACCCACACTTCTTGACAAAAATTTACCACTGATGAAAGACTAGAAAAACCTTCTGTTGTGTGGAGGAGGGGTTAGCAGAAGAGTTTTCCCAGCCAGAAAGATTGAAGGTGTGTGGTTAACCAAAATGAAATTACTGCTAACATTGGGGAAAGAGGGAACTAAGTGGTGTTAACCTTGGTTAACAGGAGGCAGGTTTTAAAAGCAAGGAGGCAGGTGGCATGGCGTCCATCCAATCTCTGTTCTTTGCTGAGGCCAGGCTGACATTCTGCCAGTGGTCATAAGACTGTTGAAATACACAAATGCTTTCCTATCAGTTGGTAAATTACTGCCTAGTGTCTCCTGATGTCCCCAACTCCCAACTACCTGCCTCCAGGTGACCAAACTTTCTTCTTATCTGGCAACTAGAAGGTTAACACACAGCACAGCTGTTGGGTCTCCTGGAATCTGACTTAGTGTCTATTCTAATTGTCTGGTGACCATGTGGTAACCAGCTGCTAAATATTTTAAATATTATGCCTAGCTGTGGCTACAACAAAGCAAAAGACAAATAGGAGTGATAGTTTTGGTTAGGCAAAAAATGTCCTAACACACTGAGTTGAGGTTTTAGCTTCTGCCTGAAGTGTCGGCAGGAACAGAACAGATGTGCAGGCCTGGGTTCCACTTGATTTCTACAGCAAAATAATTCCTTAGTTTAACAGACAAAGATGTCTGTTAAACAGACAAACCAGCACGCTACAGAGTCACAGGCCCTCTGGCCATCATCATCCTTTAGTCAGAGACCCAGATCTCCCTGAGGAGAAGGATGGGAACCTCAGAGAAAGGCTGCTACAGCATATTCAGTTCACCAGGCTGATTAGTACCAAAGATTGACAGGACTCAAAAAACAATGCAGGGTTACCTCAAGCCGAATTACATGGGCGTGTGATGTATGATAGAACTGTTTTTTTCTGTGTCTCTTTACCCACACCATCAGAATCTATTTGTCTTCAGCTGGTAGGTGTAGCAGCGTATCTTCACAGGGACCTACTTCACTTTCCTAAGGGTGACCAGCTCTCAGGATTGTCTAAGTTCTGCATCCCAGGAAACCTCCGATTCTTGGCAAACAGGGATGGTTGGTCACATTAACTCATTGCTCCATAGACATCACCCTAATCTACATTGATGATATCATGCTGATTTGCCTTGGACGTTTGGAAGTAAGTTGATAATTGAGACAGCAATGTCACGGGGGTATGAGATACAACCCGCCAAATTAAAAACAAAACAAACCAAACATGCCTTGGTTGGTGTGGCTCAGTGGATTGAGCACCAGCCTGTAAACCAAAAGGTCACCAGTTCGATTCCCAGTCCAGTCACATGCCTGGGTTGTAGGCCAGGTTCCCTGGTTGGGGGCATGCAAGAGGCAACCAGTCAATGCTTCTCTCCCTCTCTTCCCCTCTCTCTAAAAAGTAAATTAAAAAATATATATATATATATTTTAAAACCCTGCCAAATCAGTGAAGTTCTTAGGAGGTGATTGAAATAAAATAGAATATCTCCTTCAAAATGAAGGGGGCAGGGTGGGCTAAAGGGCAAGTGGCTACAAGGGCTAAAGGGCAAGTGGCTATACGATGTAGCTTGGTGGAAGCTCCTTGCTTCCACCAAGGAGCTGTGGGAGCAGCAGGAGCCTCTATTTTAGCAGGGCTTTTTCATTGCAAAAACCCACAAGTTCTCTCAGAGAAGCTCAAGTAAGGAAAACAGATAAGAAAGTGAGAGAGACCAGACATCCTAGATCTGAGGCTATGGTGCAGTCAAGCTTTGTGTGGACGGAAATGCAAGGAAATCTGGTGGGTCCAGGAAAATTCCAGGAATAGGAAATTTGATTTTCTTTTATCCCAGATTTTTTATGTGGCTGAGCCAGTATTTACCATTCTCATTGATGTTTCCTTCCATTTGATTCCACATATCTCATCCAGAAAGCCCGAGAATCTGACCACCTCTTCTTTTTTAAAATCTGTCTTTTTTAAAATAGAAAATCTTCTATTTTCTTAAAAATTCAACATGTACATAATTTAAAGAGTTAAATATTTAAATGGCTTGTTAGAAGAAAAAAAATAGAAGACCCCTTTCAGTTCATCTCCATTTCCAACTAGCTCCTTAGAAGCAAACACTTGGAGTTCTTGTAGTTGATTATTTTTGGTATTTATCTCCATATTTCCAAATAATATGGTTATATTTTGAATTCTTGATTTTTTTTTCAGTGTTAGCCATTAGCTGTGGACCCACTCTGTAGACAATGAGACTCTCTCACTCCCCAGTCTCTCACACACACACGCTTCCCATGTCACCATCCTCTGAACATATGCTGGTCATTTTAGTTAGCAAGATATTTAGGGTTATATTTCTATAACTATGTAGATGTCATTCATAATTTAGCCATGTGTTATGGCCACTATAATAATGTTATAACATTATTATTTTTCGCTTGTTTTCCCTGGAGTTAACAATTTTCTTGTCTTCTTGTTTGTCTAGTTTTCTAGGTATTTATTGCTCATTGAATCCCTGCCTTATGAATGTCTTCTAATTATGCTCACATACGGAACAGACTGTTGCAGAAACAAAGGTTTGTTGCTGTGCCTGTAAAGTGAAGGTAAATTACAAGGTCTTCTATCAGTTTCACCTTCTTACAGAAATCCCTCCTAGAACCTTCTCCCATCTGGACTGGCTGCCACCTCGGCCTGCAGCTCAGCTGACGTCTTGGCATCTCCTTTCACCAGTGCCCTAGAGACTCCTGTTATCCTTTTGGTGTTTCATATTTTTATTCATGGATCTTAACTCCTTAACTCTTAATTCCTCTTTTCTGCCTTATCCCTTCAGTTCGGTATAGTAGTATACTCCATGGGTAACTTCTGAAAAATAGCACTCAAAAAAGGTTCCAGACTGTGTAGCCGAGACTGCTACTTATTTCACCTATGTCTGTCTTCTGTTTTCCCATAGTAATAGAGTTCTTAGCTGGCCACAAGACCATACAAAGTGAAGTTCATTTTTCTACATTTTCCAGCCTCCCTGGCAGCCAGGGATGGCCCTGTGACCAAATTCTGATCAATGGGATGTAAGCACAAGTGTTATTTGGTAGCTTCTGTCAAACTCCCTGAAGACTTTGGTAACAAATACCCCTCATTCCCTCTTCATTGTCCCTTCCTCCACCCGGTGTCTAGTACTCAGATGCTACCATCTTGGACTCTGAGGATGAGAGCCACACCCTGGGTATGGCAGAGTGGGGGCTAGAATGAACCCGGGTTGCTGAAAGTTTCATGGAACAGAGCCTCTCTAGTAACCTGGATTTTTACATGAGAGAGAGAAAACTGTAAGGGTTTTCTGTCGCTTGCATCTGAACTTCGAATTAATAAAAATATCTTTATTCCAGAATAATTCATAGTTGTATGTTGGCTGTGTATAGGATTATGGGTTAGAAATTATTTTTATACAGAAATTGTAATGCATTGCTCCTCTGCCTTCTAGCTTCCAGAGTAGCTATTATAGATTTTAATTTGGATCATTTGTTTTTACCCTTAGAAACTTTGACTATTGTGAGTAGCTGTGAACATTTGTGTACAACTCTTTGTTTGAATGCCCATTTTCATCTGGGGGGAGGGTATACACCCAGGAGTGGAGCTGCTGAGTCATTTGGTGATTCCATATTTACCTCCTTTTACAACCTGAAGAGAGACCGGAGTATGGATATATTTATCTTTTTGAGGAATTGCCAAATTGTTTTACACAGCAGCTGCACCATTTTACATTGCCATCTTAATGTACAAAGGTTCCAGTTTCTCCATATCCTTACTGACAATTGTCAGTTCTATTTTTCCTTTCTATTTTTTTAAACATTATAGCCATTCTAGTGGCCGCGAAGTGGTTTGATTTTCATTTCCTAATGATCAGTGATATTGAGCATATCTCATGTGCTTATTGACCACTTGTATATCTTCTTTTTTATATACAAAAACTTTTTTAAAAGATTTTACTTATTTATTTTTAGAGAAAGGGAGGGAGAGAAACATTGATGTGTGGTTGCCTCCCTCATGCCCCTCCTGGGGACCCAGCCCACAGCCCAGGCGGGCGGGAATCATGCCTGTGATCATGCCCAGGAATCAAACCAGCGATCCGTTAGTTCATATGCCAGTGCTCAAACCGCTGAGCCACACCAGCCAGGGCATTTGTATATCTTCTTTGGAGAAGTGCATATTCAAATGGGTGATTTGTCCTTTTGTTGTTGAGCCTAATGCCTTTTAAGACTGGCTTTCATTAATCTTCTGGTTTTTAGTCTCCACATTAACCTGACTTCCAGAGGTATCTGCTGTCACTAATTCTTAAGGGGTTCCCTTGAAGTTGTTCCAGAGCTTGCTGCTATTCTGTTTGCTTATGGGTTGTTGTGGGCTTTTTTCTCCCTGGATTTCATTTTCAGTATTTTCTATTGGTATGTTTTTAATTTCATCATATTTTCTTCTTTAATGTCTAATCTGTTGTTAATCATATCCAATGTACTTTTCATACTAGCGATTTTATTTTTCATTTCTAGAACTTAAGATCTTGCCATTTTAATAGTTTCTTTATCACCCCTTATCATGCTCACGCTTTCCTCTACCATTTCCAACATATGAAATGCATTTTTAATGGCTTTTTTATGTCCTTGTCTACTAATTTTATCATTGGGATTATCTCTGGATCTGTTTCCATCGTTTGATTTTCTTGACTAACCATGGGCGATGTTTTCATGCTTCTTTGCATCTCTGATATTTTTTATTGGATGCCAGGTTTCAAATTTTACATTTGGGTGCTGGATTTCTTTGTATTCTTTAAATATTTTTACCTCTTTGTTGGGATGCAGCTAAGCTATTTGGAAATAGTTTGGTGATCTTTTTCAAAGCTTACTTTTAAGCTTTGTCAATGAGGACCAAATCAGCCTTTAATCTAGGGCTAATCTGGCTCTACTACTCAGGCAATACCTTTTGGAGTACTCGCTATGCCTTGTGTATTATGTGGTTTCTCCATTCTGGCTATTAGGAATGTGAACTATTCCTAGACTCATGCAATCTCCAGGAATTGATTCACTTGTTCCTTTCTGGTGGTTCATTACCCAGACTTGAGTAGTTATGGATGACAAGTACTCAGCTGAAGACTTGAGAGGAACCATCCGAAGATTTTAGGAGCTCCTTCTCTGTCTCTGTACTGCTCTTCCTCTAATACTTTGCCCTGTAAACTTGAGCTCTATTGGTCTCCCTGAATTTTCAGTCCTGTCTCCTTAACTCAGGGAACCCAGTGGGCTCTGTGTGGATTCTCCTTGCTTGTACTGAAGACTGGGAACTCTCTCCAGGCAGTAAGCTGGAGCAATGGTAGGGCTGACCTCATTCTCTTCCCTTTTTTTTAGGGATCACTGTCTTGTGCTGCCTGTTGTTCAATGTCTGAAAACAGTTGTTTCATATACTGTCTCCATTTTTAAGTCATTTTAATGAGGGAGGGTGAGTGAAGTCCTTGTTATTCCACTGGGGCAGAACTAAAGTCTCTTTGCTCGTCTCTTCACATCACACAACATTAAAGGTCATAGGCCATGGTATGATTTGCCTGTCTTAGGATCCTAGGTCTTCTCACCCTCCAATCAGTTGTGACTTTTTAAAAAAAGATTTTATTGATTTATCTTTACAGGGGAAGAGAAGGGGAGAAGGAGAGAAATATCAATGTATGGCTGCCTCTCCTGTGCCCCCTGTTGGGAACTGGCCTGCAACCCAGGCATGTGCCCTGGCTGGGAATCAAACTGCAATCCTTTGTTTCCCAGGCCCAGGCTCAAGCCACCCACAGCCAAGGGCTGTGACCTGGAACTTTAGTACAAAATTTTACTACTACAGTGGGTTGCCCACTCAGTGGGGGCCATAGGAACATGGGTTGATTTCCTTAGAAGAATCCATGGAAGACCCCATTGCCAACATCCATAGAGCAGACCTGATAGGAGTCCTTATTTGACTCATTTACTGGTTAGCCTACACATACATCCATTTGAGTGAGGACAGGGGGAAGAAAAGGAAGTTTTGAAAGTAAGTTCAAGTTCTTGCAGGGCAAGATCCCCTAAGGCCTTGCCGACCCAGTGGTGCTGGAGACACGCAGTCCACACACCTTTGGCATGTTCTACAGAGAGTCACAGTGGGAGTCCCTGAGGTTTTGAAGCAAGATCACATTTCAGCAGATAAATATTCTCCTTTCAGGAAACATCTCCTAGCATGCTTCTGAAATCTTGTGTAAATATTTAAGATAAAAAGTTACCATGAAACCCAAACTAACCATTGTTTGATCCATCTTGCCTCAAAATTTGGCAACCCGGAAGCTTTCCATTATTAAGCAGACTCCAGATCTTAAGGCCTAAGTTACTTGAGTGCATTTATGTCTTTATACACCTCTCCCTTCCTCTGCCCCATTGCTAGTCATCCTCGACGAGAGCCCATGGCTGCATAAGAGTATCCCCTATGAATAAACAAGGATAAAAATAAAAAAAATCTCTGGCCAGCCCTAGCTGGTGTGGCTCAGCGAATTGAGTGCAGGCCTACCGACTAAAGAGTTGCTGGTCTGATTCCTGGCCTAGGACACATGCCTGAGTTGCAGGCCAGGTCCCCAGTAGGGGGCGTGCGATAGACAACCACGGGTTGATGTTTCTCTCCCTCACTTTCTCCCTTCCTTCTCCTCTCTAAAAATAAATAAAATCTTAAAAAAAAAAAAAACTCTAGCCAGATTTACAGACTATTGTGTAATAGGTTGGTACCACCCAGAAGTGAACTGGTTCATCATTATTATATTAAAAGCCCATGGAAAGTTCTATTTTGAAGATGGTAGCATGAAGTCAGCATTTCTCCTTTACTTTCTTGCAACCATCCAAAAGCAAAGGGGAGATGAGAGTAAAAGACAGAAAACTGTACTTGAACAATAATTAAATTTTAAAAAAGCATATTTCTTCAAAAACTCAAAAAAAAAGCAAAGGGGAGAATAAGAAACAAGAATACAAATTCCAATTTCAGCGAAACAATGAACAAAGCTTCAAACCACAAGTCAAATGGAAAGGCTGACTAAAATAGTGGAATTCTAGCAAAGGTACATATGAAAGGAAGGTTAGCAAGGTCACTCCTATTGCAATCTCAAAAAGAGCCAGTACAATACATTTCTAAGGATGAGAATCATACCATGACGCACAAAAGCCACTTCAGGATCTGTCTCAGGTGTTGGACATGGTGGTATTTAAGTGCGCAGAGAGGCAGGCAAAGCTTCCTAGACCTGTTTTAGCTCTCTGAGGTGGGATGAATGACAATCAGACAGGCAGTCATCGCACAAGGAAGTGCCTCTCTGTGGGGTAGCAAGGTAAAAGAAGGGCCTTACATTATGGAAAACTCCACAAGTAAGAAGTTAGACGGCTTCAATAGTATGATCCGTGAGGTAGATCTGATATTATTAAACATGCCTTAGTTTCTGGTAATCACAGAAACTTCACAAAAGTTGACTATGTATTGGGCCTCAAAGAAAGCCTCATGAATTTTGGGAACAAAAAGAAATTTTATACACACACACACAAACACACACATCGTTATCTGATTACTATGTAATACAACTAGATATTAACATTAAAACTAAGGGGGAAAATGTCCCTATCACCTGACAATTTTTATTGTTCTCCTTTAAAAGAGAGTCTTGAGTAAAAAGAGAGAGAGAGAAGAAAATGCAGAATATTTAGAAAATAATAACACCATAACATGTTAGAACCTGTGAGCTGTTGCTAAAACAGTTCTCATATAAAATGTTTTTGGTAAATTGGACAGATACATGCCGAAAAGTGAAACTAGACCACCTGCTTACACCACACACAAGAGTAAATTCAAAATGGATCGAAGACTTAAATGTTAGACCCCAAAGCATAAAAATCATAGAAGAAAACATAGGCAGTAAAATCTTGGACACTGCTTATAGCAATATTTTATCAGATATATCTCCCCAGGCAAGGGAAACAAAAGAAAATAAACAAAAGGGCTACATCAAACTAAAACAGTTTTGCACAGCAAAGGGAAACATTAATAAAATAAAGACAATCCACAGAATGGCAGAACATATTTGCTGATACATCTTATAAGGGGTTAATATTCAGAATTCATAAAGAACTTACAAAATTCAATACCCCCAAAAAAACAATTAAAAATGGGCAAAGGACCTGAATAGACACTTCTCCAAAGAGGACATACAGATGGCCAATAAACATACAAAAAGATGCTCAAATCACTAATTACCAGAGAAATGCAAATTAAAATCACAATGAGATATCAACTCACATTTGTCAGAATGGCTATCATCAATAAATCAACAAACAACAAGTGCTGGTGAGGATGTGGAGAAAGGGGAAAACTTTTGCACTGTTGGTGGGAGTGCAGGCTGGTACAGCCACTGTGGAGAGACACAGTATGGAGATACCTCAAAAAAATTAAAAATGAACCAGTGGTCCCTCTTCTGGGAATATATCTGAAGGAACCTAAAACACTAATTCAAGAGAACATAAACAACACTATGTTCATTGCAGCATTATTTACATTCACCAAGATATGGAAGCAGCTCAAGTGTCCATCGGTAGATGAGTGGATAAAACAACTATAGGACATTTTCACACTGAAATACTACTTGGCTGTAAAAAAGAAGAAAATTCCACTTTTTGCAACAATATGGTTGGACCTAGAGAACATTATGCTAAGTGAAATGAGCCAGTCAGAGAAACACAAATACCATATGATTTCACTCATAAGTGGACTGCAGTGAAAAAACTGAGCTAACAAGCAAAATAGAGACAAACTCATAGATGGCAGGTGACAGCTAAGGAGGGGGGAAAGGGATGGACGAATTGAGCAAAAAGGAAAAAGGACTCATGGACATGGACAGCAGTGTGGTGATTGCAGGGGTGGGTATAAGGAGACTAAATGGTAATGGAAAAAATACAATTAAAAAACTTTTTCATAAAGACCTCACCAGAAAAATAAAATAAAGTGTTTGGGGCCTTAATAAAAATTAAAATAACTTAGCACCTAACTCAAGAAATTAGAAAAAGAATAACAAAATCAACCTAATAGAAGCAAAAGACAAAATCAACCTAATAGAAGCAACAGAGAGGCACGGCTCCACAGTGACACATGTATCTCTTAATATCTTAAATTAAAGATCATACTATCCCTTCCTTTAATGGAAGTATATCTTTATTTCCCCATTAATCTTAGTTCACTATTGGGTTAACAAATATATTTTGTTATATTAAAGAAGCATCCATTTTTAAATTTATTTTTCAAGAGAGGGGAAGGGAAGGAGAAAGAAAGGGAGAGAAACGTCAGTGTGTAGTTGCCTCTCATGTCTCCCACTGGGACCTGGCCTGCAACCCAGGCATGTGCCCTGACTGGGGATCAAACCTCAGTCCTTTGGTTCACAGGCTGATGCTCAATCCACTGAGCCACACCACCCAGGACTAGGAGCATCCATTTTATTTATCAGTTCTACTGGGGTTTTTTAGTTTGTTTCTTAACTTAATCCTGCTGGACTGTATGTGTTCCCTCCTCACTCTGCAGCCTACAATAAGTATGCCCCATCTCAAACATTCTACCTGTGACCCACCTGTCAGCTCCCAGCCCTTCCCCCAGTATATCAGGGCCACAGGTAATACTTTGTTAATACCCCTTTAAAAGTTTTACATATGTTGCTGTAGTCCACGATAATTAGAACACTAATTGGCAAATGGGAAGTACCACTAGAACCAGGCAGACAGTCATAGTCAGGGAAACTATAGCTTTCTTGTAGAGTTTCTTCTGTTATTTCTCTCTTTATAGAATAAGAAAAGATATCCACTATTAATTAACTACTTCTAAACATTTAGCAACTTAATTAGACAAAAGTAGGGATAGAAAAAATCAAAGAAAGTTAAAAGTGTTGTTATTGGAAGACAACATGATCTCCACCTGGAAAAACAAAGAAAATCAGCTGAGAAGAAAAGTATTATAAACAGTAAGTGAATTCAGTAGGAGACTGGTACAGTACTGAGGCTGTAACAGAGAACCCAGCTTCTTGGGAACCTGTCAGGAATCTGGTGGCAAGTTCAACTCTATCAGGTTCCTTCTCTCATAGAGGGTGTGGGGATTTATATGCTCTGTTTATTCTGTATTTGGGTTTTCTTTCCCAGCAGGTTGTATCTCTGACTATTTCACCATCCCTGGAAGTACTGACTTTGCAGAATGCAGGGTAGTCCAGACAAAATTGTTTCCAACCAAGACACTCACTTTCCAATAAAAGAAATAAGACAGTTGGCAATCCCTGGGCCATTATCATGTTTCCCATCCACCAGGAGCAGCTGGCCTTATAGAACAATGAAATGTTGTTCTGAAAACAGATAGCAGTATCCAGGAGAATGCACCCATGAGGCGAGGATGCTTTCTTGCAGAAAGTGATATGTGATCTCAAACGGTGACTGAAATGTGGTGTCAATTCTCTCTCAGCCAATATAGAGGTCCAGAAAACAAGAGTTGGGTGGGGGGTGGAGGGTGGAGGCTCTCACCATTACTTTTCTCTCTAAAAATGCTTTCCATATCCCAAGGGTGAAGTGTTTTCAGCTGGGGACCCAATAAAGGTTCCACCTGTCCATTTGGGATTCCACCTGCCACTAAGGCAGTAGCAGAAAAGGGTGTTCCTGTGCTAGTGTGTCCCCTGATTAGGAAGGGTTGTTACTCCCTGATTGGGACTGGGACGGGCAGAGGTGGGTGCCTCCTTGCACCACCACACCCAGTGGTACAAATTAACAGAAAGCTATCACAATCCATCCTAGCATTCTCACTTATCCCACTATTCTGATAGTATCCCACTATTGTATACATCAGGGTTTGGTGGTAGATAAGGTACCAACTTGTTCAAGGTTTGGGATAATTAAAAATAACCCTTGGCTAATGAGAAACCATAGGAGAAAAGGGAAGCCCTTAGTAATTGTGACTCTGAAATGTAGAAGGAATGTTTAATGTAGTCTGAGATGTCACATTTGCATATCTGGATGTGACTTGGTGTTGTCTCTTTTTAGGGACTTACAGTGCATTCATGACTTTGATAACTGGATAAGTGGAATAAAGTACATATTTGGTGCCCAGAGCTTAATTAGTTCTGGGCCCTCTTCTCTGTCTACAAGCAACCTCATCAAGTCCCATGGCTTTAAGTAACTCCTCTATACTAATGACCCCTAAACCTCTTGCAAATCCAGACTATATATTTACCTGCCTATTTGATCAACTCCTTGGATTCCCCCCAAGGGTCTCAGATTAACATGTCCAAAGCAAAACTATTAATTTCTGGCTATCAGTACCCCCTTTTCTAATAAATGGTACCATAAGCCACCCAGTTGCTCAAAACAAAAATCTAGAACTTCCCTGTCCAATATGGTAGCCACTAACCACATACGGCCATCTAAACTTAATTTTTATTTAATTAATATTGAATTAAAAACATTTCATGGTCTCAGTTTTACTAGCCTCATTTCAAGTGCTCAATAGGTACATACATGCACCTAGTAACTACCATATTATACAGACACAGAACATTTCCATCATCACAGTGTTCTAATGGATGGCACTACTCTAGAAAGGTTGTCATTGATTCCTCTTTCTCTCACCTCCCATGTGTAGTCCACTAACAAGTCCTATGGATTTTACTTCCAAAGCACTCCCTAAATCAATCCATTTCTCTCCAACCCACCCCTACCTCCTTGGTCTACGCCACCATCACCTCTCATTTGGACTGCATAACTCACTTTCTAATCGCCCTAGTTCCAATCTTACCTAGCTATCACCATTTCCCCAATAATAGACAGAATAATTTTTTTTTTCAAAACTGAAAATCAGATCATGTCTTTGCCCCTGCTGCAATCCTTCCAATGGCTTCTGTGGTTGAGACTGCAATTTTATCCTAATATTCTTTCTCTCCTTCAACATCAGTAATAGGACCTCTGATGTTCAGGTGAGCATATGGAGGTCCAAAATAAAGAGTACATTTTTCCTTGCACTTAGGTGTGGTCATGTGACTGAGTCCTGATCAATGTGGTTGTGTGCCATTTCATGGCATGGCATGTCCTTAAAAAGAGCAGGATCTTCCTGCTGCTGTAACAAACGTGATGGCTGAAGCTAGGATAGATGACAAGGTAAACTGGGAGTGGAGTTAATGCATTATGGAGCAACAAGATAGAAGGAGCCTGGGTCACTGATACAGTGAATCAACCCACCAACCCTGGAAGACTAACACAGACTTTCACATGAGAGAAATAAACTTCATCTGGCTTAAGCTCCAATTATTTTGAGTTCTCTGTCATAGCAGGTCCTAATTTTAACTAATACCCCTTCCCATTATACTTCGAAGAAAATCCAAACTCCTTGCCAAAGTCCTAAAGTTCTGCACAATCTGGTCACACTCCAGTATAATCTCTCCATTTTCCCCTCACTCACCATGCACGCTTCAGGGGCTCTGGCTTTCTTTTTTGTTGCTTCAAGACACAAAGCTTGGAACTTCCAGCCAAGATGGAGGCGTAGGTAGACACACTGTGCCTCCTTGCACAACCAAAATAAGTGACAACAACAATTAAGAAAAAAATAACAATCAGAACTGACAGGAAATTGAACTGTATGGAAGTCAGACAACAAAGGAGATAAAATAGACGTATTCATCCAGACTGGTAAGCAGGGTGGAGTCGGACAGCCAGACGGGGAGGGGTTGAGGCACAAAAAGCACTGGCACCGGGCGCAAAAGGCACATTGGTCTCAGTAGACGGCAGCTGGCAGACCCCGGGTGTGAGGTGACAATGGGCAGACACAGCAAGGCAGCCATTGTGAAGCAAGGTACTGCGCGCAAGGCAGCTGACCAGGCAGTCCCACATTGGTGCGCAGATAAACCAGGCAAAGTTGGGGAGTGGGACAGACTGCACAATCCAGGGTCCCAGCGCCAAAAAATAAAGCCTCAAAACACCGATTGAAAACACCTGTGGGGGGTGAGGTGCAGGGAGAGACTCCCAGCCTCACAGGAGAGTTCGTTGGAGAGACCCACATGGTCCTAGAACATACACAAGCCCACCCACACAGGAATCAACACCAGAAGGGCTCAGTTTGCTTGGGGGAAGTGGTGGAGGGGATTGAGATCCAACAGGGAGAGGAGCAAGCACCACCATTCCCTCTTGGACCCCGCCCCCACATACAGCATCACAACCCAGCAACTGGGTTGCACCGCCCTGGTGAACACCTAAGGCTCCGCCCTTCATACATAACAGGCGAGACAAGATAAAAAAAATGGCCCAAATGGAAGAACAGATCAAAGCTCCACAGCAAGTACAACTAAGCGATGAACAGATAGCCAACCTATCAGATGTACAGTTCAAAGCACTGGTGATCAGGATGCTCACAGAATTGGTTGAATTTGGTCGCAGATTAGATGGATAAATGAAGGATACACTAAGTGAAATGAAGGAAAATACACAGGGAGCCAATAGTGATGGGAAGAAAACTGGGACTCAAATCAATGGAGTGGACCAGAAGGAAGAAAGAAACAACCAAACAGAAAAGAATGAAGAAATGAGAATTCAAAAAAAATGAGGAGCCCTGGATGGTGTGGCTTGGTGGACTGGCTGCTGGCCTGTGAACCAGGGGGTCGCAGGTTCAATTCCCAGTCAGGGCACATGCCTGGGTTGCGGGCCAGGCCCCCAGTGGGGAGCACAAGAGAGGCAACCGTGCATTGATGTTTCTCTCCCTCTCTTTCTCCCTCCCATTCCCTCTGTCTAAAATGAAAGAAATAAAATCTTTTAAAAAATGAGGAGAGGCTTAGGACCCTCCAGGACATCTTTAAACGTTCCAACATCAGAATTATAGGGGTACCAGAAGGGGAAGAGGAAGAGCAACAAGTGGAAAACTTATTAGAACAAATAATAAAGGAGAACTTCCCCAATCCAGCAAAGGAAATAGACTTCCAGGAAGTCCAGGAAGCTCAGAGTCCCAAAGAAGTTGGACTCGAGGAGGAACACACCAACACACGTCATAATTACATGACCCAAGATTAAAATGAAGGAGATAATCCTAGAAGCAGCAAGAGAAAAGGAGACAATTACCTACAAAGGAGTTCCCACCATACTGTCAGCTGATTTCTCAAAAGAGACCTTATAGGCAAGAAGGGGCTGGAAAGAAGTATTCCAAGTCATGAAAGGCAAGAACCTACATCCAAGATTGCTCTATCCAGCAAAGCTTTCATTTAGAATGGAAGGGCAGATAAAGTGCTTCTCAGGTAAGGTCAAGTTAAAGGAGTTCATTATCACCAAGCCTTATTTTATGAAATTTTAAAGGGACTTATCTAAGAAAAAGAAGATAGCCCTGGCTGGTGTAGCTCAGTGGACTGAGCATGGGCCTTCGAACCATAGGATCGCGGTTCGATTTTCAGTCAGGGCACATGCCTGTATTTCAGGCCAGTTCCCAGCAGGGGACACATGAGAGGCAACCATACATTGATATTTCTCTCTCTCTCTCTCCTTTCCTTCCACTCTAGAGATAAATAAATAAAATTGTAAAAAAAATTTTAAAGAAAAAGAAGGTAAAAAACATGTATAGTAAAATGACAGCAAACTCACAATTACTAACAACCACACCTAAAACAAAAACATAAACAAACTAAACAAACAACTAGAACAGGAACAGAAGCACAGAAATGGAGATCACATGGAGTCTTAGCAACAGGGGAGTGGGAGGAGGAGGGAGGGGGAAAGGTACAGAGAATAAGTAGCATAGATGGTAGGTAGAAAATAGACAGGGGGAGGGCAAGAATAGTATGGGAAATGTAGAAGCTAAAGAATTTATGACACATGGACATGAACTAAAGGGGGGAAATGTAGGTGGGAGAGGGTGTGTAGGGTGGATGGGAATGAAGGGGGAAGATAGGACAACTGTAATAGCTTAATCAATAAAATATATATTTTTAAAAAGACACAAAGCTTATTCCTACTCTAGGGCCTTTGCGCTTCTTCTGCCCGCCTTGCTCCTTCTCGGATNTAGGTAGAAAATAGAGAGGGGGAGGGCAAGAATAGTATGGGAAATGTAGAAGCTAAAGAATTTATGACACATGGACATGAACTAAAGGGGGGAAATGTAGGTGGGAGAGGGTGTGTAGGGTGGATGGGAATGAAGGGGGAAGATAGGACAACTGTAATAGCTTAATCAATAAAATATATATTTTTAAAAAGACACAAAGCTTATTCCTACTTTAGGGCCTTTGCACTTCTTCTGCCCGCCTTGCTCCTTCTCAGATCTCCCTATGGCAGACTCCTTTTTGTTAATCAGGTCTCGGCTTAAACATCACTGCTTTAGAGTTCCCCTGAACAGTCTAAAATACCCAAGAAGTCACTCTCTTTTATACATTATTTTGATTCTCTGCATAGAACTTATAACTAACTGATGGTTTTCTAATTGTTTATTGTGTGCCTTCCCCTACTGGAATGTAAGCTCCATAAAGATAGGAATTTTGATTGGTTGTCTAGAACCATGCCTGAAACCATGACTGCCAATAAATATGTGTTAAATACTATTCTATGGATAGTGTGGTGATTAAAAGCAGGTTTTCTAGAGACAGACAATCCAGCCCAGCTGTGTGACCTACTGCAAACTGTATAATCTAAGACTCTGTAAAATGAGATTTCCTATGGCATAGAGCAGGAGTAAATAAAATAACATTTATAAAGCACTCCCTCTCTTTCTCCATCCCTTCCTCTGAGAGCTCCCTCTTTCCCTCTCCCCTCAGCCCCTCTATGGCCACTTCTCTTTTGTTTTGCGGGCCTCTCTGCATAGACTAGCTAAGACTAGGCCTTTGAAATTTGGCGGGAATTAACGTCAACAGTCGGGAGGACCAGAGCTACTCTTGCTCTTGTGCTAACTTTGCGGCCTCGACGGCCAATCAGAGTTGGTATCGGAGTCTGAGTTTCGAGGATTCACCAATCGAGTCTGGGAGGCGGGCCGCTGTGAAGGCAGTGGTGAGAGAGGGCGGGGACAAGGAGAGGGCACGCACAGTCTTCACCGCCCAGGTCTCTGCAAGCCAATGGGAGAGGCCAGAGGTCTGAAGACAGTGGGGCGTGGTGTTGGCGGTCACCGCAACGCGAGGCCGTCTAATGTCCGGCCAATCAGAGAGAGGAGGTGGGAGGAAACTAGCCAATCAGTGTGCAGTATAGGCGAGGCTGGGCGTTGAGGAGTCTCGCGCGGACGCCGCGGGCTCCGGAGCTTCTGTCAAGGGAGCTGAGCGTGCGGAGGCAACTGAGGAGGCGGGAAGGCGGCAGTGGTTGAAGGGGAGCTTGCTAATTTGCAGGAAGGAAGTCCGAGGGAGTGGGCAGCTATGGTGATGGCAGCGAAGAAGGGCCCAGGACCGGGTGGCGGGGTCGGCGGGGGAAAGGGGGAGGCGGAGGCGGCTTCGGAGGTGTGGTGTCGCCGGGTGCGGGAGCTAGGCGGCTGTAGCCAGGCCGGGAACCGTCACTGCTTCGAGTGCGCCCAGCGCGGGGTCACCTACGTGGATATCACCGTGGGCAGCTTCGTGTGCACCACCTGCTCCGGCCTCCTGTGAGTGGACTGGCGCTGGGGGGAGAAACCGGAAGGAGTGGCGGAGAGTTGGCGTAGGGGACAGCGGAGACCCGGGGCGAACGGACAGAACCGAGGTGGGGGACGTAGGGGAGGCCTGGAGACGTGCCCAATGTGATGACAGAGTCCTCTGCTGCAGAGGTGTCATGGGGAAGGGAATGGGGCCGGGGAGGCAAGATACGACTGGAGTCGCGTTGCAGGGGAAAGAAAGGACACCGGAGAGGAACGGAGAAACTCCCTAAGGGAAGGGGAACCAAAAGTGGGGATAACTGAAGAGAATGGGGAGGAGGATTGTGGGGCAGGGGGTTGGAGATTTAAGGCCAGAGAGTGGCGTAAACCTTGAAAGGAAACTTCATTTACATAGAGGGCAAAAATGAAAGAGGTACGGTAAACTAGGCTCAAGATGAAGCAGTGCCTTTCTTCTGGCTTGTGCCCATCTTGGAGAGTAAGATGGAGAAACCTAGTTAAAGTAGGTAAATTAACCCAGGTTGACAGCACAGAAATAGTGGCAGGTAAGGAGCCATGTTCCAGTGTTCAGGTGCCGATCTTAATCTTGCAGGGCGTTGAAATGCGATCTAGTAGATATCTTACAAATCTGAGAGATGATGAGAGGGGATGCGTTGCCCTGTTAGCCTGACTTTTCCGAAGGTTTGGAGGTCTGAATGAGCCATTCTTAAGTGTAATAATTTACATCTTTAAACTCCTTGTTGTCATGGCTTAACCCTAGTAGTAACACCTGGCAACCCTTTCTAGGTTGGGGGAGAGAGGGATTGTTGTATAATCTGATTCACTACACTTGGCACTGGCGCTGTATTGGTCGTGTCTGAGCTAATTTAGAACCACAGTTCTAGCCCAGATTTCTGGTTATACAGCAAGTTTCTTTTTCCCCCTTAGGGAATTATTTGGTTAGATGCATGATTAACATTTGATACCAAGCCTGTGTCTCTATTTTTTATAAACTTATCAAGGAGTTTATTTTGACCACTTTTTAGTATTGTTTTAATATGTTGGTTGGTTTGGTTGTTGGTTTCATTTTTTAACAAGGAGCACTTTCCTGTTTCTTGTTATACCTTTAGGAGCCAAGGAGGGAGCAGTGTTGTTCTTGCTTAATGGGAGAACAGAAGTAAAGAGAGGTTTAATAACTTATCCAGTGCCTTACGGGGCTTGCTGTTTTCAGCCTTTGTTTAATATTAGTTAAGATCATGGCAGATCAGAAATGAGGATCCAGGTCTTCTAAGATACAGTTTAGGATTATTTCTCTATTTAGTTTTTACCTCCTTTGCCAAATTTCTGTGTTCTGATCGACCTCACTTGTGTGCTGTGAGAATGGATTTGACTTTGGTATAAGTAAAAGCCACTACAACTCTTGAGACAATGATTTAGAACCCAAACAGAAATGTGTCAAAAATTGTGATTACAGATGCAAATGAGGCTTGAGACTGGGACAAGTACTCTAAGGAGAAAAGGAGCAAAGTTTAGGAATATTTATGTCATAAAGCAGGAAGAGAAAGCATCTGAAGATTTTCATCTTGTTATGAAAAAGAAAATATGATTATAGCATCTGGAAAAAAGTAAAGGGAAGTAGGGGGTTAAAGTTGATGATATATCAGAGTCTAGGTTCTAGGAAGAAAATGGTAGGAAACAGTGTTAATTCATTCCCATGGTTAGCTAGCGATGAAAGATAAAATGCTGAAAGTGCTGACATCATTATTATTATTTTATAGATCTTGGTTTAATGTATCTCACAGATAACATTTCCCTTCTATAATAAACACTCTTCAATCAGGACAGAAGGAGGGGCAAAGGATCTGGGACACATTAAAAACCTGGTTTCTTTTGCTGGAAAAGTTAACTCCTTATATATCAGCATATAGTTGGCAAAACTTTATCACCTTCCTGGTGGTCATTATTGTTGATCTCATTAATGAAAAGTCAAATGCCTGTGATCTGGAGAGACACTGGGTGAAGGTGACTATGGCCTAAGGATTGATTAATTTTATAGGAAGTACCCCAATGTCTGCCCCCCTCTAAATTGTATGTACCTCAGACTAGGGCTTAGCTTCTTAGGAACTTAATTTCCAGTGGGGACAAGTGATAGAAATCTACTAGCCCTTTTTTGTTTTGTTTTGTTTTGTTTTAGTTTCAAAAAATTCTAGAAAGGACATTTTTGCTTAGTGTTTTGGTGAAACATTATGAGAATAACTTAGAGTGATTCTGGTAGTAGTAGACTTTAAGAGTCACATTTTGTTGGTTGGGAAATGAGAAGCTAGGCCAACCCTTCGTTAGCAGAAAGTCAGAGTGAAGGATCAAGAGGAGGTTGGGCCACTCAATGAAGCTGAACTGAAGGCATGTTGAGATGTGAGGAGAGAACTATCAGATGAAGTTCTATAGAAAAGCTTTAGTTTTCCTAACTGTGACTGTCTGCCTGGCTCTGATGCAACTTCACATTTGCTAATTGGAGTTATAATTTGCGTGGAATAAAGGAAGACTTATAAAGCTTTTAAAGGGGTCTTAGCAAACTTCCTGTGTCCTCTGATATGGAAAGGGCTGAGAGCTGACAAGTGGGCAGAGGCAGAATGTGTGAGGTGGGGCATACTTATTGTAGGCCGCAGAATAAGGAGGAAGCATACCCCATTCAACAGGCAGTGGAGAGGCATATGCTGCACAGTAACACATACCAGTTCACATCATAAATTCACCAGGTTGATTGCCCATAGATTAGGATTTTGTGGTGCTGGGAAGTAAAAGCTGTGGTAGGCCAATAGTCCATACATTAATTTATTTGGTCAGTCAATAAATATTTATTGAATGTCTATCAAGCCCCAGACACTGTTTGTACTAAACAAAAGTGACAAAGTACCCACAGTCATGTAGCTTACATCCTAGTAGAGGTCATGGACTTTAAATAAATTATTAAATATATAATTGCAGGTAGTTGATAAGTGCTATGAAGTAAAATAAAGCTTACCCTGGGCCAGGAAGTGGTGGGAACTCATACTGAGGTATGATGATAAAAAGAGAAGTAAGATTCTTAGTTAAAATGGAGAGAATATTGGAGGGCAGGGGGGATTGAAGTACCATATTTAGCACCATAGCTAGAGAAAGGAGACAGTAGAATTGGCTTTGTATTTTGAAAGCCAGTTTTCTGTTGAGTGTATTACAGATACATCTACCTCTTAGAAGGATGGAGTGTTCTGGTGGCAGTGAGAATAACCAGAGTTCCCAGCTGGCTGGATTGGCTGATGTAGCAAAGTTGACTATTCTAGCCAAAGTTGAATTTCCCAAGAAAATTCAGATTTTAATATTGGTGGATGGGTGATGACTATGCCGTCATCCCTGTGTATGTGAGCTCATTCTTACCATCTCTTTTTTAATGAGAAATACTTTCTCAGCTGTAGCAAACCCCCACAGTGTTGGTGTGAGGCCTGAGAGAGACTGTTAGTTTCTGCTGTTTCTAAATTTACATACATGCTACCACTACTGTAGGTCCCAAATCTGACCTAGTTTTTATTCATTTTGTTTTCTTCCGGTATCTAATTTTCTTAACCAGATATAGATCCTTTTAATTTGCCCATGTTCATATGGAAAATAATACAATAATAAATAATAATATAAGAATAAACTCTGTGCTTTTCATACTTACAGCTGTAAACCTACTTTCCACCATCCTGTACATGTACATGTACTTGTTTCTTTATATTTCTGACTCTTCTACTAGAGCATAAGTCTGCCATTTGAAGCTAGATTGGGGTAAAAATTGCTGCTAAAAAGGATTTCCAAAGAAGAGTCTTGGATATTCTCTCTTGTTTTGGTTTGCTTGTATACCTCATGAATAAATCACTTTTCTGTACAAAGAAAACATGTTGAGGCCTGAGGTCTCATTGACCTCAGGGATAGGCACTACCTTTGATAACCAATGTTTTCAGCAAAGTATGTGATAAGCTTCCCTGACCTGGCTGTTTGAGTCCACCCTTTAATACATTATCCGTCAAGTCTCAGTAGTGGATACTTCTCTCTTCATGCAACTTTACTCTTATGATGAGATTAAGTCAGGGTTAAGAGGGGTAGGGCTCTGAGCTGGGTATCAAGAGATGTGCTTGATAGCTCTTTATTTGTGACAAGTTCCTACCCTCCTTGTCCCGTAGTTTCCCTGTCTGGCCTGCTTGTAGTGGCTCCTAGTTGAAGCACTTTTTATCTCCATGAAGAGAAAGGTGCATGTTAATCAATAATTCAGTATTTTTCCATCTGTGTGGGTTGGAGAGATAGACATGTACCTTGCCCTTATTTTAGTCCCATCCCTCCATCCCCTCTTACCTCACCTTTCATATTCACCCCTGCTGGGTAGAATTAGACAGAGTGTCACTAATTACAGACGTAAGCACTTTGTCATATGGGCCCTTGGATAACTCGAGAAGCCCCTAAGAAAATAATAAATTACCGAAGGAAAAAGAAGTGGGGGGGAATGTAAAAAGATTGGCATTGAGCCTGAAGAGGAGGGCAGATGATATCAGAATTCTACATGGCTCTACATAAGAGGACAGCTGTTTATCATTGTCACTGAGGAAAAACAACAGGAAATGGCTTGAAGGAAGGGAATTTAGATTAGGGAGAAATTTCCTAAAATTAGTGAAATTGACCCTGGAGCAGGGTAATGGGGGAGCTTTCCTAGTATTAGAGTCTCTAATAGGTACTCTTCTTAGTGACATTTGGGTTCAAGATAAGGGCTAAACTGGTTAGTTGAACCCTGCTTAGGCAGAGGAGTAGAATCCTGGAGCAAAGAAATGCAGCCTGGGGTATATGAATTTGAACACAAATATTCAGAGGTAAGGAATTCCCAAGTTCAGATTTGGCACAAATGAAAGAGCTTGGGTGCTGGGTGGAACTGTTTTTTTCCATTGTTGACCTGGCAGGACCGTCTTATCTGAGCAGCTGAGCAGGTTTGAGGCTTTTATGAAGCTAAAAGCAAAATATGGGCCAGTTTGAGGGTGATAACCACAGAAAAACAAAAGCTGTGGTATTTGTAGAAATAGTAGGTTGCCTAATACAGGGAGGGGAGAGAAAGGCTATGAGAGAATTGGGCAGACTTTAGGATCTCTGCAAGTTGCTTCACTTGCCAAGTAATTCAGAGTACTTCAAATATTATTTAGTTGCATTTTTGTGAAAAGGAAACTGAAGTGGAAAAAGACTTTATGACTGGGCTGAAGGCTTGTGACCTAATAAGGTACTTGCTTTCAATTGGAAAAAATTGCACCATTCTGGGCAAATAAATTTATCTCTCTATTTCTCATAGCATCTCCTGGTTAGAAATAACAGAATGGATTTGCTGTGATGGGTTTACTGAAGGGCATTCCCTCCTCCTAGTTCTCACTTCTTTGGGGGAAAACCTGAGAGTTAATTTGAGGAGACTATGTACAAGTTGGACAGTGGATTGGTTTAATTCCAGGCCAGTGACTCACATCTGGCCCATTGTATGACCCTGGTATGTACCCAAGGGAAAGCAACACTCCTAGACGACTTGATGTCATCTCCTGGGAGGGGAGGGGCTCTTGTTTCTAAATTGCTTCTCTCAGCCAACAATGGCCTCTCCATGATTCAGAAACAAATTGACTCATAGGCCATGTAACTAGTTCCTCTTCTGGGCTACAGAGTGTTGTGTTGCCTTGTAGAGAAATCTCTCTGCCCCTAAACTGTGGCTCTGGTCTTAGTACAGACATCAAGGTCAAGCAATGGTGTTTGTACTGTGCTATGGAAACATCCTGTTCCATCAGATTTTTTGGCCCAAAGCACCTAAATTGCTTAGTTTTCTCTGCCTTTCCTGTTCATCTCCTCTCCCCCTCATAAAACCCTACAGTTCAAGCTTAGCCATAGGAAGTTCTGTTGTTCTAAGTATCCCCTCTAGATTGATACATGGGTCAAGCCTCTTCCCCTCCCCCTACAAGGAAGCACACCTCCCTGTTTATACTTTGCTACCAGTTCCTGGTTCTCCTTTCCGGAAAACTCAATGACCTTTGTGTGATAGGTTTAGAATCTGTTTTTCTAATGTAAACATAGTACATTTTTACTTTTCCCCTGACCATTTCTCTTCCTTCCTCCTCTGCTGCATCCTGGTGCTAATTCTCCCTGGTCCAGCTGTGTGCCTAACTTACAGCCTACTGCATTGAAAAGAACTCTTGTCTAGGCTCCCTGGGTCCTTATAAGCCATCAGTCTGGAGATTAAGGACTGGGTTCTGTAATTTTTGTATCTCCCAAAGTGCCTACCACAATGCCTTTTGTTTTGGCAAAGTAAATATTTGTTAGTGGGAGGTAAAGAAGAAGACCAGGATCACAGGGACAGAGAGGTAGGCTCTGGTTAGGCCTCAGAAAGGTCTGCCATTCTGAGGGGGAAGGGCCTAGTTGTTAACGTGAGAAAGGGAAAAGGAAGGCATATAGAAACAGGCTGTCTGGACTTAAAAATGAAACAAAACTAAACCATTACTAAGAGGCTCGAGAAGAGAAAACTGGAATATCTCTGAAATGTGATCAGAAGAGAGTCTTCAGGGCAGATCAAGTTTAAGAGCTATTGTTTGACATGTAGTAACAGTGCCTAGCTTTTGGTTTTCCCTGTTCTTATCTTTACTAGGAGCATCAGTCCTCATTGGTATTACTTGTTTTATAAAGGGGTATTTTCAGACCTTTTACTGAAAAGTCTAGCAGCACAATTGCTGAGAGTGCCCTTAATTGTAGCCTCCAGGGTCCTGTCCTTTGTTAGAATTCATAATCAGTAAGTTATATCCAAAAGGGCCCTTTGCCGTTCACTTAGTAGTGTGTCATTTACCCCCCACCCCCACCTTCACCACCTTCACTTACACGAACATGAACACTGCCATTCTTCCAGACTTGGCAGGAGCACCTTTATTCTGTGTGTGCACCTGTAAGCATGAATGTGTGTTTTCCTCACTTTTCTGTATGATTTCCACTTGGTAAATTTTGTTATCTCTTCTTTCTCCCTTTGCTTTCCCGAGGGTATCAACCAGGACCCTATTCTAGAGTTATAATACTTTTATTTTCACATCTTGTTTTGTCCATTTTTTTCCCAAGAGAGTAAACGTTTTAAGAGGCCTCATCATTTGAGACTCTTTCCTGAATGTACCTGTGGTCTTTCATTTCTGGTTTCGGGGTATAGCGTATTTGTTTTGGTTCAGCCAGTTTTGTTTTAATTTGATGATGACAGTAGATGTAGACCAGAGTCAAGCTTAAGGTATAAGGAAAGGGGAATCTATGAAACCCTGCTTGGCTTAGCCCCAAGTTTCCCGTTAGAACACTCTGGAGGGCAGTTGAAGCACAGGGAGGTAGGAGGGCAAGAAAGCCTTATTCTCTGCTCTAATCTCCACAGGACTTCTGTGGGCAGAACTGGACTCCCAGGGAGTTAAAAGAATACACAGAGCTGGCACAAAAACATCCCCACAGATATATGTTCTTGACTCATGTCAATCTCCTATCTCATTGTTGAACCTGACTTCCTCCTGCTTCATTAAAAGATCTAGAAATGAGAAAGTCCAGAATATTTTTTTTCTCAGAGATCTCTTCCTGAAAGAGAGGGACCCTCTCCATCCCTACCACCACACTGGTCATCTGTGTAGACAAGAGGGGGGGCAATTAGCCTAGGGACTGTTTTTTGTTTCCAGACCTTTGCTAGTATTATCCGGAATTGTCATAGACCTTCATGTTTGTGTTCCCTCATTCTTGAGGAATTTATGTCTCATGAGCTCTGGAACCTTGAGGATGTGCTATACGTCTAAAACAATGATAAAATAACAAATGGGAAGTGGTTGCATGTCTGAGTTCCCAGAAGTACCCCCTCAGCTGAATGCTGAACTATTGGGGTCAGAGCCAAGGTAGAGAAGGTTTCTGGAGGGGCAGTCTCTGTCTTCCTGTCCAGAATGACTGGGATCACAATATGTTCCTGACTCTCTCATCCCCATCTCTTATTAGAAGCCTCCAAAACATTCTTGCTTCTTTCTTTCTTTCCTTGAATTAGGAAGCAGCTTCAGGCAAGTTGTTCTACTTGAGCTTAATTTATGTGATGTTTTATCCTTTCTCCAATCCCCCTTCCATAAACAGACCTGCAGCCCTAACTGCATTATACTTTCTTTCTATTTCTCTCCCACAGGAGAGGACTGAACCCACCTCATCGAGTCAAGTCCATCTCCATGACAACTTTCACCGAGCCTGAAGTAGTATTCCTGCAATCCCGTGGAAATGAGGTGGGTGAGGTACCGCCAGTGGAGTGTGACACGCTCCATCTTATCTGCTGGGAAGCTTTAACTCGATTATAGGAAAACCCTACAGTTTCTTTTTGGTCAAGCTGTTCTTATTTTGGGGTATGGAAGATTTTATATTTACAGAATCTTATACTAAAAAAATTGTGGCTTTTCTAGGCCCCTTGTTAGGGGAATCAGGGAAAGGAGCAGAATCTCTGCAGAGGGTTGTCTCTGGGCAGACAAGGGGAGGAATGGTTAAAACTCCACTTTGATGAGCATGTGGATTTGGCCAGGCCTGCCCCTGTGATTAGGACCTCCTGAGGCTGACTTGAGCCTCAGCCACCTAGGTTGAAGTCTATATCACTTACTTGAAAGTGAGGTAAACCCCTTCCTCAACTAAACCTGCTGGTAGGAAGATGCCATTGTTGATGTTAGCAGTATGCCTGGCTTCGGGTGATTGGTTTACTTGGAGGGTGCAAACAAGTGTCTCTAGTGGGTGTTCTGGAAGCCACAGCTCTGAAAATTGTCCCTGACCCTGCCTGCTCTTATCCAAATTTAGTTCCCCATAATTCCCATGGCCCTCTAATTTCTTTTATAGTATGTGTCACAGTAGATAATTATAAGTGTATGTTTGTTTATCTAAGACATGACTCCCCCCATTAGATAACAGCTCTGTGATGACAAGGACCATGTCTATTTTGTAGGTATACCCAGATCTTCACATCATGTGCATGCTCAATAAATATTTAATGAATAAACTGGAAATGGTATCATTCCCATTTCATGCTTTCTGCCTCAACTCCTTTGTCACTTACATCCTTTCCTTTAGGTTTGCAGGAAGATTTGGCTGGGTCTTTTTGATGCTCGGACATCTTTAATACCAGATTCCAGGGATCCTCAGAAAGTGAAAGAGTTTCTCCAGGAAAAATACGAGAAGAAGAGATGGTAAGGAGAGAGAAAGAGATTGATGTGGAGACATGTGTCCAATGCATACTTCATCTGATAGTCCAGTTTCCAGGGTTGAATTGGGACTTCTCTCAAAAGCTGGATTTGGGTTGAATCTGTTTTACTCAGATTCAGTTAGGGCTAAATTCTGCCTTAAGAATAATAAAGCTACATGAAAAGACAACTGTTCATGGTCACTAATGTTGTAGCTTTGATGTCCCCTCTTTTGGGGAGACAGTAGATTAATGGGAGGGAACGAGGCCTGTGGGAGTGGGGGTTAGTTTTTATACCTTAGCTGATCTCATATGGAGAGAGGTGGCTGGGAGCACATGTCCTATACATTTTTATGCTTTTAGCCCATAGTTTCATTCATGATTTATATGTATGCTATTTTCTAAACGAGGAAAATAACATTTCTGTTCTCCCTTGCCTTTTCTCTCCTCAGGTGTCACTTCTTATTGTTTGATTTCTGGGATATGTGTATGTTGGAGGGTAACTAGAGGATGGAGAAGAGAATGCAGAGAGCAAGGAGATTGATATGGATAAAATGGCATTTTAGATTCGCTCCCGGGGGTGTCCTCAGGAGAAAGATTTTTCCGGAGTAGAGACCACACACACAGTAGTGGAAGAGGTTTTATTAAAAATAGAGGGAGCTGGCAGGAGAGGTTGTGAGCTCTTAAAAGATGAGGTGGCAGAAAGTTTTTCTATGGGACTGAGAAGGAGATACCTGAAGAAACACGGAGGAAATAAAAGGGGGACCTTGAATAGGAAGTTGGAAGATGAGATTGCCTGTTCATCAGCATTATTGTAGGTGTTTTTGAAACCCAGATGGTTTGACATGTCAGAAATAGGAGGGACTGGTGGTGGGGGGAGGCAGAAAACGTACAGTACATTGAACAATAGTAAATAAAAAATTTTTTAAAAAGAAAGAAATAGGAGGGAATAAGGGCCACAAGTCAGAACAAACTGAACATTTCTGTAGAAAAAATGAACTTCTGACAGTAAAGCAGAATCTCAGCACAGGCAGAACTTTGCTATGTGGCTAAATTCCCTTTAGTTCAAAAAAGAGAACTAGCAGGGAAAAATGAGAAAGGACTTTGACTGCTGTAACCTATGTTTTCCCAAGCACCTAAGCTGATCATGGACCAAGGTTTTGCCCCTCTCCTTTCAACCTTACTATTCTTTTTTGAAGGTATGTCCCTCCAGATCAAGCCAAGGGGCCCACTTATACCAAAGGCAGTGCTTCCACCCCCACCCAGGGCTCCATCCCAGAAGGGAAACCTCTTCGGACACTTCTAGGGGATCCTGTGCCATCTCTCTCAGCTGCTTCCTCCACCTCTAGCCAGGTAACTCTCAGATCTTCCCTTCAGGATTATTTTGGGATTTGGGAGACAGGAGTGTCAGTTTCCTAAATCAAATCTCCTGGGCTCAGCAGTTCAGGAGCTATGAGTTGGTTCTCAGCCCTGCTGTTACCTATGTCTTGCATCTGTCACCTTGGACTTGGATCTTTTGGAAGAAAGAACCCAATAGGAAGTAGTATTTAGGGAAGTCAGAGTATGAACTCCAAACCTGACCATTCCTCCAAGGAAACACAGAAGGGGTCAGGACTCTGCTTCACGCACCTGGGAAAGATGAGGAGGTAACAGCTCCAGAGGGACTGTTGGGTGACATCCCTGTATGTCTCAGGGTTACCTTGACTAATATGCTCTAAAATGTGTGGTTTGGGGAGCTACTATACTGAGGAAACAGGAATTAGGTATGAGAGAGGCTAAGGCAACTACTGCCTAGGAATCCTCTCAGTTGAGGGCAGTTTGTTGCTCTTTTCTCTCTCTACTTGCCTATCTGGGGTAGCCTGGGGAGCCCTGCAGGGGCTGGGTATGTCTGGGATTCCAGGTTCTATACGTAATGTCTTCTCCTCCAAGTCTGTCAGTCAGTCTCAGGCTCGGACATCCCAGCCCCGGAGTGCTCAGCCACCTCCGCACTCATCAGTCAAGAAAGCCAGTACCGACCTGCTGGCTGACATTGGTGGAGACCCCTTTGCAGCTCCCCAGGCAGTACCATCATTTTCTGCATTCCCAGCCTTTGGAGGTAAGTGGGACTTGGGATAAGAACCTTCCTACGACATAGGTACCTTTAATACAAGCAATTTCCTCCCTTGAGGGTGACCAGGTTTCACTCGGCCCTCGCTGTCTTCACATGAATGAAGGTCATAGTGATTCTGAAGCATCAAGGTTGGGAGGATTGGGATCAAGTGGCTACTGCAGAGATTATGTTTGGTAGTTGGGGGCACCTAGCACTTTCTTTTAGAACACTGGAAGTAGCCTTTTTATTACTTTCACTCTCTGTTAAAATGGGAGCAGGGGGATTATCATGTGTTCCATTTCTCCTGGCTTCTTCCCAAAGATCAGCAATAGCCAATAATAGAGTTGAATAAAGTAGTATTCGGTTTTCATGTTTCCTTTTCAAGCTCTTCCCCTCCCCCATCTGCCAAAAAAAGATATTTTTTTCACATGATTCTGCCCAAACTAGGCCCCAACAAAAATGTTAAAGCCTCATGGAGTAAGGATAAAAAGGTGATAGGGAGTGAACTTGGAGGCCTCTGAGATCCCCTTTCACCCACAGGTGTCTAGCTCTCTGCCAAAGGCCCCTGCCATCTCCCTCTGAAGAAGAGCCTGTGGAAGGGCAGATGTCCCACTGAGTGGCCTTTGAAGGCCTTTACAATTAATGTATGTTATATAGATTAATATACATTTTATCTATATAAGCTTTATATTCCCTTCCCCTATAGGCCAGACACCTTCTCATGGGGGCTTTGCCAACTTCGATGCCTTTGGCAGTAGCCCCAGTCCTTCTACATTTGGAAGCATTCCTCTAGCTGGCCAAGCCCCGTTCCAGGCCCAGCCAACAGCCACAGGTAAGTGGCTGCCCCACTTACTACCCCAGCTAGTTTCCCTTTTCTGCCCCGCTTGTTTCCTTTTTCTCTTCCAGCTACATCCAGCTGTCCATATTCATACATCACCTTTCATTCACGTCCAACCTAAAGAATTGTGCAAGAGAGCCTTGGCTGGTGTGGCTCATGGATTGGCCAGTAGATTGATCACTGACTGGCCTGTGAACCAAAGGGTCACCAGTTCGATTCCCAGTCAGGGCACATGCACAGGTTGTGGGCCAGGTCCCCAGGACTGGGGCGCCTGAGAGACAACCACACATTGATGTTTCTCTCCCTCTCTTTCTCCCTCCCTTCTCCTCTGTCTAAAAGTAAATAAATAAATAATCTTAGAAAAGAAAAGAATTGTGCAAGAGAAACAAAGAGAAGCTCCAGGAAAGAATGAGAGGAGTCTGATCAGATTCTTGTGAAAAAGAGGGGGCTCTATCATTATTTTTTTGTGGAAGAAAAATGACTAAAATTCTATCAGGACCTGTATAGGCTGTGCACTAGGAGATTTCTGACTGGGAAGTATGGGAGACCTGAGTCCTAGAAAAACTGAAGAAGGACATGACCTTTTTTCTAGAGTGCTCCCATTGTCTGTGTTGCAAAATGCCCTAAGATCAAGGCCTGGGTCAGAATCCCAGACAGTCTCCAGAAGTCCTCACCCACTGCCCTTAGAGCAGAAGCCTGTAAACCCTATGTTGTGTAGTTTATATTATACAATTGAAAGAGAGTCTAAAGCTTTGCCTTAAAACATTTGTCTCCTCCCTAAGCGCCCAAGCATTGAGTCTTCAGTGCCTTTGGACTGCCCCTCTTCCTTTGGACATCCTTGGATGTGGGAGGGCAGCTGGAGTGCTGTAAAGAGCAGATATCTGGAGAAAGCCAGTGACTTATACTCTTTTTCTCCCTTTCTTACCTACCTGCCCTTTCCCTTCTCCACCATCATTGCCAGCCAGTCGGATGCTAACTGGAAGTTACAGCTTTGGTAAGTTATTCTGCCCACCCCAAGGTAGGAGCCAACCGCAAACTCCAGGTCCTCTGATCCTGGAGTTTGGAGAGCAGGAAGGAGCCCTTCAAATTCAGCCATTTTACAGATGAGGCAGTTCAACAGTTTCCCTAGTCATGCAACCCTCGAAGTTACAGAACTTGACCCAGGGCCACAGCCTTCCCATTGCAACACTATGAACTGGCTACTTCCTTTTGTTTTCATTTTAATTTTTTTGAATGGGACAAGAAGAGGCACTTTATATTGATAAAAGTTAACAAGAGAAGTTTAACTGATGGGGTAGCCTTGAAATTCATAAAGCAAAAACTATTAGACACAATCAAAATCTAATTAACCAATGGAGAGAGAGACTATAACAGACTCACAAAACTAATCATAAAGTAGATAAACAAGTAAGGAAGGAAGTCGACTATTTGAGTAATACTTTAACAAGTTTGATCTAATAAATATAAGTAGAACTTTGTAAGCAAAGGACAGAATATGTAGTATTTTCAAACATATAACTATTTTAGAATATGTAGTATTTTCAAACATATAACTATTTTAGAATATAACCATAGAGAGGGAAACAAAATCTCCATAAATTCTAACATAGAAATTGCATAGGTCATATTCTGTACGATTAAAAATTTCCTAAACAGCCCTGGCTGGTGTAGCTCAGTGGATTGAGCATGGGCCTGTGAACCAGACAATCGCGGTTCGATTCCCAGTCAGGGCACGTGCCTGGGTTGCAGGCCAGTTCCCAGCAGGGGATGCATGAGAGGCAACCATACACTGATATTTCTC
The DNA here is from genome assembly GCF_014824575.4 of Sturnira hondurensis. Classification (NCBI taxonomy): domain Eukaryota; kingdom Metazoa; phylum Chordata; class Mammalia; order Chiroptera; family Phyllostomidae; genus Sturnira; species Sturnira hondurensis. The sequence goes on along the minus strand of NW_028081011.1, from coordinate 3,778,658 downwards.
ACCCTCTCTCCTTCCCTTCCCCTCTAAAGATAAATAAATAAAATCTTCAAAAAAATTTCATAAACAGTACTTAAAGGCATGAAATAGGAAGAATACACTTACAACATGGAAAACAGACAAAAAGCTAATAGCCATAATGTGTTTCTTAAAACACCTATAAATAAGAAAGAACAGAATAATGGACAAAGAATATAAGCAAATAATATCCAGAAAAAAATATGAAAATGTCTTTGACCTAACTAATCAGGAAAAATGCAAATTAGGATAAAATAATCATTTTGCACATTGTATTTGCAAAAATATTTTAAAGGTTGATGAAGGTCAATATTATGTGGGAAAATGGGCCCTTTTGTGAGCTATTAGCAAAAATGTAAATTGCTATAGGGATACTATAAGATTAGCGAGGGGAAGTGTCCTTGGGAATGGGTGCTCTAAAGGAAACAGTCTATTCAAGGTTGTTATAAATTGGTCTGTTCAGAAATGCATTCCTAACATAATTGTTTTAAAGACTTTAAAGGAGAGAAAGAAGGCATTAGTCCTGGAGCCATTCCTGGCTGAACCTGGGATGAAACTTTTGTCCAGTGTCTGACCATCTCAAAAAGCAGTCTGCAGCCATATTCAGAGTTCAGCATTTATGAGGCCCTCGCCCATTTCTAGGAGCATCCATGGATTATCTCCAGAAGGAAGGAAAGATTCCCCATTTTGCAGGAAAGAGAACTCAACTTTGCCTCAATTTGATCAGTGACTTGGCCAAAATTGAATAGGTCATAGGTGGCAGATTTCATTTACTTTGCACCACACCATGATCACGAGGTCTGTTGTTTCTGTGTGTGTGATATAAAGAACTGTTGGGTATGAAGGAGGGAGTTGTTGGTGTGAGGTGGGTATTTCTTCTGATAAGCTTGGTTGTATTTTTATATTTCTGAGAGGGAATATGGAGAGGGGAGGTTTCTACAACTGCAGTTTCCCCCTCAAACTGCTGTAAGGCATGTGTACAAATACAGCTCTAAGAGTGAGGCTCTGGAATTGTATTAGAAGCAAACCCGTGCACAGGTATTCCTAGCAGTGGCCTCCTTTCTGAGAATGCGCTGTCTGTAGGGTGTCCACTCCATCTGAGTGAAAGCCAGCTCTGCCCTCTAGTGTCCACAAGGAGACACACAGCACTGCCTGCAGGTGGGATGACAACCTTTCTCCCAGCCTAGGAGGCAGAGGACTTGGTTGGTCCTCACTGAGGGGAGTTCTCTGCCATGAAGGCCCAGTGCAGGACTGAAGAGTCTGACCTAAGTGAGAACAGGGAGCTGTGTTTGCTCAAAAATTCTATGTACTCCAGGTCAGTCAGGCAAGGGGAGGGCTTGGGGCTGGAAAATTGGAAGAAAATTGAAAGTGTTGGCACTACCCAGCTGGCTTTCCAGCCTTGCTCACAGCCTATGGAGTGGAGAGGATTATAGACCAAGTATAATGCGCAGTAGCATTATAGCCTAGCTCTAGTTCCTTTGGGAAGTCCAGGGACTGGAGAGGAAGAGTGGCCTAGCAGAGCACTGTCCTTTAAGTGCTGGCACACTGGAAGCAGCCCCTCCTTGGAACCTTGCAGCAGGCAGGCACTGGGCACCTGTCCTCCCTGCTGCATTCTCAGCTTCTCCAAGTTGGAGCCTGGTTGCTGTCAGCTATGTTCAGTGCCTATGTATAGTGAAGATACCCTTAAAAGGGGGGTTTTGAAGACATACAGCCTAAGCCTTCAGAAAAGAAAGAGTATGGAGATTCAAATTACAGTTCTGGGCATTCAGAAAAAAGCCCTAAACTTACAAGAAAACAGGATGAGGTTTGAAGAAGCCAGGGAATAATTTGGATTTGAGAACCAGCCTGGCTTTGCCATTTCCTTCCTTGTCTCCTGTATTTATCTTTTCCTCTCCCTTCTTTTCCCTTCCCTTCTTTTCCCTCTTGTCTCTAAGAGGAAAAGTATCTTCCATTGTGAAGGACCCCCCTCCATTACCCTTTCCCACTTTCTGCAGGGTTTTGTTCTATCAGCTCTATCTGAATAACACCTCTGCTTAATTCACCTCTGCTGGCATATTCCTTTTTTCTCAAAAATATCCTTAGTTTCCCGTTCTACAAAATGTTTCCGCAGCCTTACCCATGCCAGCCTCTTGTTGCAACTCCTCTCCACAGCCATACCTCAGACCAGAGGCGCCTATGGCCTTTACTTGCTCATTTTTTTGTTGTCCCATTTTCTTTCTTTTTTTTTTTTTACAGATTTTATGGCATAATATACATATTGTTGTGCACCTTGATTTTTTAAACTTTACAATACTGTTATATCTTTTTTAAAATCAGTTCATTAAGAGCTTCCTCATTTTTTACAGTCCAATGTATGTATATACCATAATTTATTTAATCAATCCCCTGTTGATGAATATTTAAGATGATTCAGTCTTCTGCTATTAAACAGTGCTCAGTCAATAACCCTGGGTATCATGTTTTGCATTTGCAAGTTAGTTATATCTGTAAAAAAAAATTCCTGGCAGTGAAATTGGTCTAGCAAGGGTATAGTTGATATAGAAATAAATCAAAATAGATCATTACAAATATGGCAAGTGCTATGAAGAAGAACAAGGTACTAGGAGAGGAAAACCATGACCGAATTCACATAGTGCATCAGGAAAGGCTAATCTGAAGACGTTTCTGTTAAGCCTGAAGGGTGAGTAGGCGTTAGCAAGCAGGCCACGGTCATGGGTGGGACCTCTTGTTCAGGGCAGAGGCAGAGCGTGTAAAAGGCTGGAGCTGACTGGGGATGGTCATCTTCACTTGCATTCATGATCTGAGCCAGCCATCATATGTTTCCTTTGAGACATTGTCTTGCTTCTCTGATCCTGCAGATCATTTCTTAAACCATAGGTTATGATAACACCTCACATTTGTGTTATGTTTTAGATTTCAAAACACTTTTCTCAGAGGGTCTTTACAGATACCCTATGAGAGGGTGAGAAAAGGATAGAGAATGAAATGGTTTGCTAAAATCACAGTGGTAGCAAGTGGTAGAGCCACAACCGGAATCCATTTTTTCTCACTTTACTGTTCAAACATTCTCCCATTCTTGAGCACTGTCTTATGACAGACACTATGCAAAGCAAAGTGTATCTCCCTTCAGTAATGAGTCTTTTGGCATTCATGAAAATAAAACTTTTTCCCATTTGTAGCCTTGTTTTACCCTCACAACAGCCCAGAATGGTTGGCAGGGAAGACGTGAACACACAGATAAAGAGGTTTTGTAAAGTAACAGGGCCTTGGGCCTCTTCCTATGAGATGAGATTGCTCAGGATTTCCAGGACTCTTGCTCTGCAGGCTGTTTTGTAAAACTCCCGCAGGGGGTTTGTCCTGTGTGCTTTCTTTTTTTAGATGTGAATCCCAGGGAGGGCAGGAGAACCCTGCAGTTGGCTCTTTCCACTGAGCAGTGTGCCTAAGCCCTGCTCTAAGCTCATGGCATCAGGGTGGCCTCCTCAGAAGAGATGGCTCCACGGGAGTGCTGATGGCTGGAGATTTATGTCCATCACCTCCAGTGCCATCTCCACAATCCATGAGAGTCTCCCAAGTGCCCTTGAACCTTTCTGCCATTCAGAGCTCTTCTCCCACCCCATCTACCTGCCCTTCATATGATTTATCTATAAATGGAAATGCTGCTTTGAGGAAATTACAGACACTTTTGTCTCTTGAGGGAAAAAAATGGAAAGTATAAGTACACTAGAGCAGCAGGGATGGTGACATGACATGAGGAAGAACTGCTTTTCTCTCAGTGGTGGCAGCTTTGAGCACTAGGGAGACTGAGGAAAGCTGAGTATCACATTGCCTGGAATTCTCAGTGGGAGGCAAGCCTTCCTGAACTGGGTGATTTGTGGGAACTGGGCTGGTTCAGAGAACGCAGGTGGTGCCTCTCGTGTGATCATTCCACTCCTCTACTGCACCCCACCTCCTCGTCTCATGTCTCTTCCATCTGGTCTCAGCCCAGCACTCCCTGTTTTATGTCTTATGACTTCCCAGGGAGCAGCCAGGTGACTCCATTTGGTGCCTCTTCCCTTGTACCTGCCAGTCAGCCCAACAGCCTCACAGATATGGGTGGCCTCCTGGGACCTGGAGCGACAGCTGGAGGTATCCCTGGCAGGTAGGCACATGTGGGGGGATTGCCTCAGGGCAGGAGAGCTGGCCAAGAAACCCTGACCTTGCTTTTCCCAGCCCACTCAGCTCCTCCTGTCTGGCAGAATGGGGTTTGCCATCTCCTAGTCCCTTGCCCAGTTTTTCTCCTCGGTCCTGTAAAAAAAAAAAAAAGAATGAAAGAAAGAAAGAAAATGGGACAACAAAAAAATGAGCAAGTAAAGGCCATAGGCGCCTCTGGAAGATGTGCATGCTGACCCCTCTCCCCATATTGCAGCATCTTTGGGATGACTGGCCAAGTCCCCACCCTTCAGTCTGCCACAGCTGGTGGAGGTAGCAGCACAGGGCTTGCCTTTGGAGGTAAGTTTTGCCTGTGGAGAGAAGATTTACATGAATGGTCAGTTATAACAATATTAAGCAAATGAGAAAAAATAACCATTTCTTTTCTCACCTTTACCTTATTCCACCCTGAGCAGCCTTCACCAACCCTTTCACAGCACCTGCTGCTCACCCTCATCTGCCTTCCACAAACCCATTCCAGCCCAATGGTTTGGCCACAGGTAAGCCTCCCAGACTGTCCCCTGGCCCTCTCTCTGCACAGGGCAAATTTACCTGCACCTCTCTTTGTTCACCCCTCCTGTAACATCATCAGGAGGAGCAGCAGGTGGCCTCAGCTGGCAGTACGGTCCTCCCAAACAAGTCTCCTGATCGCCCTTCCCCAGCCCAGGCCAGACCCATTTTAGTGGGCACAAAGTAGAAGCACTCAAGTCACAGAATCCGAGTTTCATAAGTAGAAAAAGCAGACTGCTACTTATCTGTATCGGTTCTGAAGGCTGTTTTAGTGTGGATGGTAGTAGCAGTGATTCTCCTTCCTCCAACCCTCAGTGTCCCTCTGGGAGCCCAGCCTCTCCCTCCCGTATCCCAAAGTGAGCCACCTGAAACCATGACCCTGTTCCCTGTTTTCATCAGCCAGAGTTGTATGGTGTCCTCTCACCCTGCCCCTCCTCAGCCTCTGCTTTTCTCTCTTCAAACTCATGACCCCCACCCCCTTTTTTGTTCTCAAAAACCTTGAGGCATGAAGAGAGAAGAGTAACAGCTTCCAGAGGTGATGCATGTGGCAGGCCCAGTGCTAAGTGCTTTACAGCCATTATTTAATTTTTACAGCAGCCCTAGGAGATAGGTACTGCTCCATGTTAGAGAAAACTGAGGCACAGAAAGGGCTAATAATTACCTTTAGTTTATGCAGCTTAATAGAGAGCTGAGAGCTGCCCCTGGTTCTGTGCCAGGCTCATGCTCTCCAGGCCACAAGCCATGTGGGCAAGAAGTGGGCAGGTTTGGTAGGTTACATGGAAGCTGAAGAGTTCATGGCTCATTCAGGATACTTCCACTGGGTGCCTCTGGTTAGGGAAAAACTCCATCCTATTTTCTCATCTTGGAGAGGTTTAGGAAGAACTGTCCTCTAGTCTTCCTTCCACAACTTTGCCTGAGTTCCATATCCCTCTCCACAGGACCTGGCTTTGGGATGAGCGGTGCTGGGCCTGGCTTCCCCCACACAGTGCCACCCACCGGAGCCTTTTCCAGCACCTTCCCACCACCAGTGTTCTCCCTGCAGACCTCAGTGACCCAGCAGCAGAATGGTAAGGGATTCAGGCCTCACCCTCCTTCTTCACCCCCTATTCCCAACCCCCAGGGACTCTATGTGTGTAAGTGTGTGTGTACCCACAGGAATATTAAGGAGCCAGACATGTGAACTAGTTCCATTTTAGACCATCCAGGAGGAATCAGGGAAGCACCAGACCTGCCTGTGTCCTCTGACTGCTCCATACCTTAATTCCCGTCTTTAGGAAGGCCCCTCTCACTGCCCACCTGGAATATAGCTGTGCCTGCCCTGCAGGGAGGCAGGCAGAGCTGGTCAGTACCAGCATGAGGGGCAGGGCTCATGTCCACTGAGTTTTTGCTCTTGTTTCCCAGGTTCTTCCTTCAGTGACTTAGGATCAGCCAAGCTGGGACAGAGGCCACTGAGCCAGCCAGCAGTCCTCTCCACCAATCCTTTCATGGTGAGTGCCCCAGTGCACCATGGTGTGGGGCATGATCTCTCACTCTGGGGCTTAGGGACAGAATCCTTAGGAAAAGAGAGTAATGTGGGGTGGAACTCAGGCCCCTTTCTCATAAAGTTCTGTTTTGTCCAAGCCAAGGATGAGAGGGGTAGTTGATGGGCCTCAGTTCTTATTCCTGTCATCCGCCACACTCCCCAACTCTCCCCTGCCTCTTAGCTCCTTCACATTTCCAGTTCCCTCAGCTCAGTAGTGTTGAGGGAGAAAGGAACCCTGAACTGCATTTCTTCTGTGGTCTCCAGCCTTCTCTGCTCTAATCTAATAATTTGTGGTGGTTGTTTCTTTACAGACTGGATCCTCAACAAGCCCGTTTGCCTCCAAACCTTCAACCACCAACCCATTCTTGTAGCACTGTGTTCTGGGGGCCTCTATACTGCTCTCTGGGGTCCCTCTACTCCTTGGAACTCTGGTGACCACTGCTTGTGGCATTTATGTGAGTCTGAGACCAGAATGGGCCTTACTTTGCAGGGTAGGGGTCTTGAAGATGGTGGAGGTACTACTGCTTTGCCTGGAGCTTACAGATGAAAAGGGCAGCTTCCTCCCTTCTTCGTTCTAACCCCTGACCCAGGCAGGAAGCCCAGGAGGAGAGAAGGCAGGGCCTGGCCCAGAGGAACAATGGTGTTTTTTCTCAAATTATTAATTATGATGACAGTAATCTTCCTCCTCTCCTGCCGTCAGCATACACAGTACTCCCTTCATTCCCAGCCCTCTGGGCAAAGGAAGCTGTGGGCACAGGCTGACCAGCATTCCCCTGGGGGAACTCTTCCCCTGCCCAACTTTCCAACACTGTTCTCCTCATGGACAGAGGCACAGTGGGAAGAGTAAGGTAAGGGAGGGGATGAGGTGTGTTGACGTGGGATAGTAATCAAGCCGAGAAGGCCCTGGGGGACCAGAGTGCCCCTGCTGCTCTGGCTTGAGCCAGCGTACCCTTTTCTCCACATTCTTGCATTCCCAACTCCTTCCCTCATCCTGGGCACTCAGGATGGCTAGTTTACCTACATATTGGGTTGGCCAATAAGTTGGTTTAGTTTTTTCCATAAAATAAAAGACACATTTTTCATTTTCACCAATAACTTTATTGACTTGGATATTTTGGGTATGTCAGCTATTTTCCATGTGGTATAATCTTTATTCTCAATTCATGTCTCGATTTGATTGCTATCAACTTCCATTGGTCTCACTGACCATGGAGCATTGTCCAGTGAGAAATCTTCAGCACAAAACTTTACAAACCACTTTTGACATGTTTGATCAGTCACAGCACCTTCTCCATACCCTGCACAAGTTTTTTTTTGCATTTCAGTTGTGTTTTTACCTTCTTGAAATAATAAAGCATAGTAATAGTATGCTGAAAATGTTGTACATTTTCTTCTATCTTCAACATTAAAATGGCTACACAAAAATTTGCCAATTTTGATTAGTTTTTTTTTCTTCATGCATCTCTCTTTAGGAATAAAGACGCTTTTCTTGATTAGTTTTGTTTACTGATTTTTTAAAATTTACTTTTTAAGACTGAGGAAGACAAGAAGAAAGGAAGAGAAACATTGATGTGTGAGAGATACATGATTGGTTGCCTCTCACATGCCCCCAACCGGGGACCTGGCCCACACAACCCAGGCATGTGCCCGGACTGGGAATTGAACTAGTGACCTTTCTTTCACAGGCCGGTGCTCAATCCACTGAGCTACACCAGCCAGGGCTAATTATTTATGCACACTGATATGACAGCTGTCACACCTCAAAATTGTTTCTGAGTGAAGTTAAAGATAACTAAGCGCTACTAGAGCCAGCTTATGGGAAAACTGAACGAACTTTTTGGCCAACCCAACACTTAGGCATGCCCAACTTCTGTCAAGCACTTTAGTTAGTTGTGGTGTCATGTTTGGATACCAGTGTTTTATATTTATACATAGAGAGAATTTTCTAATATAGCCTATTATATATATACACATACACACAGAGAGAAAGATATATAGAGAGAGATACACACACACAAGCAGCCACTCTCCCTCTCCCAGACAGCTCTTTTACACGGAGAATGGGATGAACCCTCATCTGTGCCTTGACCAGCAAGGCCAGAGCTCCAGGGAGTGGCAGGCAGGGCAGGTACATGTCCTGACCACCCCAGAGCCTGGGCTTTTCGGGAAAGGCTTTGTGCAATTGGCTATATTTTTTTCTTTCTTTGATCCATGTTCCTCCCTGGCTTCCAAATCTTTGCACGAAAGCTGTTACAGGCAATGTTGGAAAAGAACTGCATTTGAAAGAAAACAAAAATGGCTCTTATGGTCTTACTTTGGGGCAGCTTGAGTGCCCTCATGTCAATCAACGTGACTGCCTAGGTTGGTGATAATGTTGGCTGTGCTGCTGCCTGCTGTTGGCCAAGGATGGGACCAAGAATAAGACTCATTGCCCACAGAACCAGTCCCTGGCTGAACAGGAGTCCTGTGTTAGCAATGACGGGGAGCCAGGCAGGAGAAGAGCTGCCTCTGCTGGAGGCAGGAGATAGGTGGAGGTAGTGAGAGGGGCAATTCCCATCAGGGGTTGAGAGTAGGCAAAAAAGAAGGTGCCAGGGAAATGGGAGTGGACCTGATGGGACTGTTTCCACCTAAGGATGTTGTGTCAACAGCCTTGATATCTGTGCTGTTTGTGTGGTAACAAGACACATGGCTTGGGTTAAACACCTCACCTGGCACAGGACTCAGCCTTGCTGGAAGAAGAGGTTCCTCCCCTTTCCGTGTTGCCCAGGAACTCTGGGCCCTTTAGCTGATTCATTCTTGGGATATGAAGAGTGTTCTAGGTCTTTCTACCTAATGACTTTAACAGGATAACAGGAAAGAAGGAGATTATCTCTCTGTTCTTCTCCCTTGAAAGAGCCTGTCTCTTTGGCATTCTCAGCTTAGAGCCAGGGACGGGTGGGGAAGCTGACATCTGCTGCTGTATAGTTGGGGAAGGAGACTTTTATTTTTGACCCCACTCTCCTCACTCCTCCTTTCCTAACCAGAAACACAGGTTTGGAAGTGAGAGTTAAAGAACCAGAAGATGCAAGTTTCAGTCACACTCATGCTGCTTCCCCGGGATCTCCTTACTGCTTGGCGCCTGGGCCCAGGACCTCTCTGCAGTCACTTGGTCCAACGAGGGCTCCAGCCAGCTCACTGGCCAGAGCAGGGTGACCAGTTAGAAGTTACACGGGGGCAGCCTCAAACCCCAGGGTAGAAAAATCAAGAGTTCCCCGGGAACAAGCCAAGACTAGGACTGCAGCTGTTTCTCTTGGCAGCTGGGCCTCCTCTCTGCAGGCGAGTGGCAAAGAATGGAAAAACCCCTCGCCTGATAGAAAATGTCAAAATGACTGTGCTGTGTTCCTCCAGCCGTAACCCCCAGGGCATCCCTGTATGGCCCTGCCTGGTAGCTGCAAATCTGACTGCACACACACCATGGGGCTGGAGGGGTTCACCCAGGCTTCTGTTCGGACCTAGTCATGTTACCCCTGCCATGTTCTGAAGACAACCATGTTCTGGCTTGGATCCAGCCTTCAGCAGGTGACCTCTGGCTGCCCCGTGGGTGAGGCAGCAGGTGCAGTCCCCAGGACCTCTGCGACGAGCTCCATTTTGTCTGCACTGAAGCCCTGGAGCTATGGTCGGGGAGGGCTGAAGGAAAGGGCTAAATGTATGGCACTGTCCCTGCATCACCCTCTCCACAGAGGAGTGGGAACCCAGGATGGGGGAGGGACACACAGGAACGGCCTGGCCTTAGTACCCCCGCCTCCTCCTTCTAGATTCTTCTCCTGGGTAACAAGGTATCTCTGCAGGGACTTAGAATGTGGCGATCCCACTCCACCATCTTATGGCTGCCCTTCACCGGGCAGGGGGTAGCACAGGTGGACCCTTCTGGTTTAGAGAAGTGTTCTCACCGAGCAGAGCTGAGGTTCTGCCATTTCCTGTCCCTGGAGAGCAACTCAAGTTACCAGGGCAACAAGCTAGAATAAATCTTGTCTGGGTTAGGACAAGGGCAGTGTTGCTAGGGCAACAATGATTAGGCCAGTTGTTCCTCTCCAGGCTTTTTTTGGTGCCCAGCAGGCTGAATCACCTGCATGGACTATCAGCCATCCACCACTGCTGCTTGCCCAGAACCCAGGCACTAGGACCCCTGCTGCTTCCTGCTTTATCTGCCCAGCACTTCGGGGTTCCTTAACACAAGGTGATCTGAAGCTGCTCTCTGTGACAGCAGCTATGATTTCACAGGACTGGGGTGCTGCAAGGTAGCCTGGTTGACAGGCAGTGGACAGGAGTAGGTATGACAAGACCCTCCTGTGAGTAGCTTCAAATCAAACCTGGGGAGTAAGGCTCCGGGCCAGGGGCACAGCAGGTATGTGGGCCCTGTGGGTGCCCTGCTCTTCAAAGCAGCGCCCAGACTGGGAAGGGGAGGGGTCTGCAGATAGCTTTCTGTGTCTCTGCCACTTTACACATTGGCATATGGTACATAGATGAAGGCCACACTGGGAGCTATGGCCTTGAACATACTGTTTCGGTGCTACTTACAGATCCACATACCTGCCTTTCCCTGGCCAGCACCCACCAATGGTGGAAGCTGCTACTGTCCCCGGTGCACCATCGGAGCTGGCAGCACCTCTTTTGCACCTTGGTGGATCTTTGGCTGATGGGGGCTGGAGGGGGGCAGCGGGCAGGCACTTGGAGGTGGGCCTGGGCACTGCCCACCAGCTAGTTGGATGTCCACTCTCAGAAAGCTGGTTGGCTCCCACATGCTATTTTCAGCATCACCCTTGAAAAGATGTTTGAAGATACTAGCTAGGTTTCTCTCACACTGCACCTTTGGCTCCTCCAGTATTCTAGCCCCTTCCTTCCAGGCCTGGGAAGTAGAGAAGCTCTGCCCTCCTTGCTCAGGTTCCCCTGGCCCCTGGACTAGTCAGAAAAAGAATCAGGTTCCCTTGCCTCATCCCATTCTTGTTACTCCCATTCTTTACCTGATTGTGCTCCTCCCCAAACACCATCTTTAATGGGGGCCACACATTGCCCTATTTCCCTCCCCCACCCTCAGCTCCCCTCTGTGTATCTTACATGCCACAACAGTAATATCATTGGGTCCTCTAAAGCCCCCAACCGGGTCACCCGCTGGTTTGTCTTGTGGACTGTACACCGACCAGTGTCATCTTCCCCCCAAGATAGTTGGTCCATGGAAGATCCTAAGTGGGGTGTAAAAATGTCTGAATCCTAACCCTATCTCAAACCTCTCAGGAAGCGAGAGGCAAAGGGTACCCCCACCAGAGAACCTGTGCTGGGATGAGAGCCTCTGGCTGGTGCATGGTGCCATATTTGGACGTGGTGGTGGAAAGGGGCTGAGGGCAATCGGGCAACATGATGGAAATGCCCTTGAGAAATGGCCTTTTCCTGCATAGGATCTCCTCCCTTGATCTCTTGACCAGGATTTTGCTGCGTGTGGGCTGTGCGCAGAGGCTAATCCACAAGTTTACTTATTCCAAGATACCCCCAAACCACAGAAAAACAACCTCCAGCTCCTTGGAAGTCAGCACAACCCAGTGTTCAGTGGTCTGGCTCCTAGGATTACTTGGGAAGGAAGAGTAGAAAACCAGTCCTGAGTAGGAAGGGTACTGGACTGCTAGAGCCCAGTGGGGAGGGGCAGGAGTCAGAAGAGGATGGCCTGACTTGGTCGCCGGTGACCCAGAAGTGCGGCTGCCACCAGACTGGATCACTTCAGGCACAGTTCCATTCACATTCGCCTCACATGGTCACTTTCCTGGCAGTCATCTCAGAGCAATGGAGAGGCCCCCATGCTCACTCGCTGCCCCTGCCAAAGCCTAGTCCAAGTGGGTAGGGTGGAGGCCACTTCTAGACTTCTCAACTCAAACTTCACTTCTATCACCTGGCGGGTCTCCAGCACCAGGCAAGTGAGGATATCGAGAGGTGGGGGTGGGGGTAGTCTGGAGCTGTTGGCAGAGAGGGTGGGGAGGGGAGGCAGAGGGATCCCGGTGATCGGAGGCTACTGAAGACCAGTGTGTCCTGGTCACCAAGCAGCCATTGGGGCACACGCTGCATGCAGAGAGGAGCCACTGCAGCCCCCCTGCAGTAGAGCAGGAGAGAGACTCTGGGCATCAAGTTGAGTGACCACCTCCACCCTACTTCTGGCCTTTCCCCAGCCCTCTCAGCCCCTCCTCCTGCCATTTTATTGGCTGTGAATCCCAAAGGTGGTGACCCAGCAGCGACACCAGAGTCCCTGAGTTGGCAGACATAGGCCTGGGTCCACAGCAGCTCTGTGGCCACCTGAGACAGCTAAAGTGCCAGAGCCACTGCTGCTCAGTGCTCAGTGCAGACCCACCACACCTGGTGTGTTATCAGAATGAGAAGTTTCTCACAGGTGGAGCCTTGCTGAAGCTCAGCAGGATCCTGGCGGGTGTGTGCACCATCAGCAAGCACATGGATGCACAGCAGTGCCACCTGATTATCCTCTACAAACTAGATGGCAGCCTGGTCAGTGGCAACCAGTGGGGTAGAGCAGCAGGCATGGCACAATGCCCTGCTGGAGGTTCGGGAGGCCCAAGTCTGGAGTGGGTGGAGAGGGTTTGGGGGCCGGGGCCGGATGGTTGTGGATTTGGTCTGTCTGTAGCCTGTCCCTCCCCTAGGTCACCATATCAAGTTGAAACATTAAGCGTTTACATTTAACCAGTTCTTGGAGCACAGTGACTCCAACCTCCCAGCCCAGGAGCCTCCTGTGACCATCAGTTGTCCTCCCTGGTCCCAGTTCCCTTGAGGACCCTGGGACCTGAATCCTCACTCCATTTCAGGATGTCTGGCCTGTGACACTGTGGCCCAAGGGGCTGGAGTGGATATGAACCCTGGGCAGCAGGGGCTACCTATCGCCTTATGACTGAGTTTGGGATACTGAGCCTGCTGTGGAAGCTGAGGGTCAGAGGTTCCGGGGACACCTTGGCACCGCCACTGCTGGCCCTGTTCCTGTAGCTTTTCAGTGTGCCCCGCTGTGGCTATACAGAACCCTTCTTCCTGGAGCTTGGCCACCTGGGCACCCACTGGTCCTGGGGAGCTGTGGCTACAGGCATCAGATGCCAGTGGTGGCCCAAAGCATTCATGAGACTGTCCTAGCTGCCATGAAGTGACTTGGGGATGGTGGTGCCCATGGCAGGGCTGAGGTGCTCCAGACCCGCAGTCCCCAACTTCATGAGACCCCCAACCTTTATAGCCCAATCAAGATGTCTGAGCTGTGGGGAGTGACTGGGTAAGAGAAATGAGGAAGCACTCTCCAGACCCTGGGATGCTGGGGATGGCAGACTTTCCCCAAGAGGTTAAAACAGGGAGCCACATACCCATGGGAGATGGAAGTGACTACAAGCCCATGCGAGGTGGGGGGAGCAAATGGATACTTGGTAATAGCACGCCCTCTCCTACCTCCTCCTACCCCCCCACCTTCCTGCTGCTGCCAATGCTGCTCCCCACCAGCTGCTCCAGGATTGGGACGGCACTGATTGTGTGCCCATGAACTTCACTCCCACCAGGGTCCTCTTCCTCAAGCTCCCTGCCCCATTCCTACAAGCCAGGGACCAGGGAGCCTGAACATGGGCTCCAGGGCCCACCCTCATTGGGCACTAGGGAGAGCTTGAGACCAGCATGGAATCAGCCCTGTTTTCAAATGCTGTCCCAGTGATCCAGGGAATATATGTGCACTAAGTACATGGCCCAGGACTACTTAGAAACTCTATATTGGACCCCCAGATGGCTACCTCAACTACACTGACCTGGACCTGGTCCTTCCTCGGGAAGCAGGAGGCAGGAGGCAGCACTCCCAAGGCCAGTGTGCACCACCCCACAGCCACCCCTGAATCGAGTTCCAGAACCTCGGGGAGGCAAGGGTGAGAGCCCACCAGGCCTAGCTGATGGACGGTGAGGTGGAGAAAGGAGAAAAAAATGGCAGAGTTAGAAATGCCTTCCCACCTGTTCCCACATCCAAGGCCCAGACATGTCCCCTAGGACATGTGAACTACAGAGGTGCTAAGCTGCCCTTTAGGATCAGCTGTATACTGTGCTCCTCCCCCTTCACTGTGGGAAAGTTCAGGAGGAGGTTGCCCAAGAAGTTGGGTTCTTTTAAAAGAGAAAATTCTAGAACCATCCCCTCCAAAAAATCATACAAGCTTCTGGACTTTCTCAGCCAAAGCTCCAGTCCTCTATTTTCCCAGCACAATTAGCAGCATCAATCCAGAGTCTTGGGTCAGCCTGGGTCACCACCCTGCCTCTAATGAGGACTCCCACGAGGACCTGTCCCTTCCACCCTACACACACCTGCAGTACCTGTCTGTATCTCCAACAAGCTGAACACCTAACCCCCAGCTCCAAGGCTGAGCTTCTGGGATCCCAGCACATAAAGCATGAAAGCACCAGGCATCTCACCTCTAATATACCCCAAAAGTGATGTGCCACCCCCTTACTTCCTAGTTTGCCTCTCTCAATGCCAGCCACATGCTCACACAATCCTCCCTTCTGCCAGGCCTGGCAGAGCTGATGGGAGTCCTTGCTTCCTATATACTCAGTCTGGGGAACTATACTGTGGACACCCTCATTAAAAGTGCCTTTCTTGGTCTGCCTGAAAAGGTCTTAGACCCAGGCGTTCCCCCACCCCACTGTAGGGGATGACCAATGAGTGACAAGAATTTGAGGGTCGGGCAACCAAAGATGCCATGGAGGAAGAGACCCCATCCCTGCCTGGACACCCCATTCTGTTACCCACCACGAGGAGCCCATTTGCAAATAAACACAGTTTTACTGTCAACAGAACTGCATGGGAAAGTAGGGGCCCACTGTGCCCCCAGAGGTGCTATGGGCAACGAGTGTCTGGAGTCTGTGGAAGCGATGGGTCAGTGCAGTGAGAACAGCTCTGGCTACCAGTGGGGCCTGGATGGTCAGAGACAGGGTCTGGGGAACCAGCAGGAGGCGTGGGAGCTGCTGAGGAACCAGCGGAACTAGGTCTTGGCTCCTCCTGGCTCATCTGCAGGAGGCCAGTGAGGGCGATCAGCTCAGGCCCACTGAGCCAGGCGGTGGAGCAGCCAGGCGACTGGGTCGGGTGGACCCAGGGCGACATGATGGGGGGTGGGAGCTGCAGCTTCAGAGAGCCCATCACCTGAGGAGAGAAGAGGGGGAAGTATCTCCTCCCCACACCTGCATCAAGGCTGAGATGAGGCCAGGGCAGGAAGAGTGCTCACCTGCTGAGAGGCCTCGGACAGGTTCAGGGGAACACGCTGCCCAGGGGGCAGCAGAGGGTCTGAAAAAAAGACATCTCCACTGCACATCACTGGGAACCCTGGGGAGAAGAAGTGCTAGAATGAAGCCTGGGTGGGCTTCCTATTCCAGGGAGCTCTGCACCAGTTCCTGAGGTGTTCACACAGCATCAGTCCTGAGCCTGAGGGAACCAGGGGAAGTTACCTGCATCCCTGGGCACCTGCTCACCACTGTGATGTCCTGTTGTGGCCAGGGGCCTGCAGCCCCTGCCTAAGGCTGCGTAATACAATGGCCAAAAGGAGGGATGATACAAAGTCCGTCCCGAGAAGGAGGCACCGGATGCACAGCTGGGTGCCTATGGAGGGACAAAAATTATCACTATTCAGCCTCCTCCCAGAGCATCTTTGCCTCACTCGGTGGCTGGGGCCATAGGTACACCCTACTTACCCACACCAGCTGAGGTCCTGCTTTAGCCTTGTAGTTGGGGTCCCATGGTGTCAGTAGGGTCCTCCTTGAGGGGTCCACCTCCAAGGCCATCTGAGGGGAAAGGGGAACTGGGGTGGGGGGAAGTATGAAAAAATTAAAATTAGCTCACCCTGGCTGCTGTGTAGCTCAGTGGATTGAGCACCGGAATGTGAACTAGATCACAAGTTCAATTCCCAGTCAGGGCACATGCCTGGGTTGCAGGCCGGGTGCCCAGTAGGGGGTGCACAAGAGGCAGCCACACACTGATGTTTCTCTCCCCCTCTCTCTCCCTCCCTTCTCCTCTGTCTGAAAATAAAATCTTAAAAAGGAAGAAAAAAAAAAACCAGGCTTAAGAGTCAGTGAGAGGGTATTGAGGGGTAGAGGTGGCAAGGCCTAGTACCTACCTGGAGTTTCCCAGGACTGCCCAGCCACCAGACCTGAGGGGAATGGGGCCAGCAGCTCTTCTCTCTGGGTCCCAGAAGGCCCTGGGGACCAGGAATGAGGGCTGGGAGGAGAAAGATGGGGAGGTACTGAGATGCCCCAGTAACTGTCTACCCCCTTGCCCCTCCAGGTCTGAATACTTCCATGGCAAGGCCAAAGGTGCCTGGTGAGGGGAGACTGAACATACCCATTGTTCAGTGTGGACCATTGAGATTTCCTCACACGGTGGGACCCCCTTTTGTGGGATTTCCCTCATGTGCCTCCAGCATGCCGCTCACCTGTCCTGTGGGGGTGTACCTTGCCCCCCCAGGGCTTCCTCTTCAGCGTTCCAATCCTTGCCAGGGCCACTGCATGGTGAGGAGCCCTGTTCCTCAGGCGCCTGCTCGTTACCCCTGTCCCACCACGGAGAGGGCCAGGGCAACATGCCGCGTCTTGAGGGAGGGAACGGCAAGCACGCACTTCTGTGCCCCTTGCTGCCCAGGCCTCCCACCCCACCTGCCTTGACTCTCACTGGCCCCCAGCCAGCCCCCACTTGGTCCCAGCCTCCTTCTGCGGTCCGGAGTAGCACAAGTTGCCCGCCCTCCTCGCACGGCCTAGTAGAGACGCCGACGCTTGGCGCATTTCCGGGCCACGTGGCTTGCTCCCGCTGGGGGTTCTGCGGGCGCCCCCTGTTGGTGGGGTCGCCGTAGCCCCGCCTGCCTTCAGTTCCATGTGAGTGGTGCTGAACGAAGGTCACATTGGAACCCAACAGTGGACATAAAGGCAACCCCTTTCCCATTTTCACCGCTTTCGTTCACGAACACCACATACACACACATACACACACGTGGCAACTTCGAGACCTTCTGGCTTCTTTATTGCACTTGACACAACACCCGGTGCCTCCTCTTCACCCCATATCCTCAGCCACACCCACAGGAATCCAGTGTCTCGCTGGGCAGGCCTGCTTCCAACCTCTTGGGTAAGGGGTGCCTGAGGAACAGGGCCAGGCCCGAGGCCGCCCCTCACCAGTCCTTGCTGGAGAGCAGAGCCCAGGCATGGCAGTCCTCTGTTCCTGGGTCCCAAGCTGGTCGTGGCCCTGTGCCCCTACCTCAACCCCTAAGACTGTTCCAGCAGTGCGTGGACGACAGCAGCGATGTGGGGGAGGCCCCTTCCTGGAGCCCCCTCCTCTTCCAGGATGTGATGGGGCTGGCACAGGGACTCCTGGGGGGGAGGGGTCCAGATTAAGTCCCCCTTTACATCTTCACCTCTGGGCTTCCCAGCCCTTGGCAGGGGGCAGGGTGGGAGACACCCTAAAGGAGCCTGGTCAAAGGGAGCTGACAGGCTTCGCAATGTAGGAAGCGAAGGTCAGGAGCACCCTGGACATGGCTTGGGGACAAATGAGATGCAAGGAAGCTGCCAGTAGATAACAAAACAAAGATGACACAGGGGCTGAGGCTCAGGGTGGAGGGAAGACCTACCATTTCCACAGGGATGCGCTGGAGTAGGCAGGCTGGCACACAGAGCCCCATGGGCACAGCCAGGACTGGGCCTGGCCACGGGAGGAGCAGACGCAAACACACACACACACAGGCAGCCACGGTCTGTACATTTATACAAGAAACAGGGACCCAGCCTAGGTCCTGCATCTCCTACAAATATAGAGTTCTCTCTACAAAATATAGATAATTTAGTCCCCTCTATCTGGAGTAGGGGTTGGGGGTGGAGAGTGAAGACTGGGAAGTTAAGACCTACCCCCTCTGGAAGAGCAGAGGGCAGGGCTGGGTGGGAGAGGGCATGAAGTAACCATCAGCACTGGGAGGGGAAGGGCTATAGGAGGACAGCCAGAGGCTGGGGACCCAGGGTCTGGGGGATCCAGAGTGGGGCCTCTGAGGTCAGTGTTTGTGAGGGGATGGGGGTTCACTAGTGTCTTTGGTAGGGGCTGAAGGCACCACCGGTGGGCATGGGGTTGTACAGGAGTCTTATAAATAGAAACAGGGTGAGGTGGTGGTGGAGGGGTGACTTCAGGTCCTAGGAACCCAGGAGCCGAGTGTAGATGACATAGAGCAGCAGCATGAGGACCACGTAGAAGAGGATGAAGCCACCCAGACCAGAGGGGGGCCAGAGAGGTGGGGGTGCCCTGCCCCCCACCCACTTCACGGCCTCCAGGGTGGTCCACAGCCCCCGGACGGTGCCCTGGAGGAGATCCGAGGGCGAGCACAGGTCAGCCTGGGAAGGGAGAGTAGGACAGATGGACAAGGACAAAGGCAGATGTCAGCAGTAGCAGCAAGACAATCCTTTCCACCCCCTGCCCTTACATGCCAGGGCCAGAGCCACACCAACATGCAGAGTGCAGGGAGGGGGACATGCAGGGAGGGGAGGCATGCAGGACAGGGGCTTCCTTCTGGGGAGCAGACACAGCCTGTGAATGGAACCCTGCCATCCC
The DNA here is from genome assembly GCF_014824575.4 of Sturnira hondurensis. NCBI lineage: Eukaryota > Metazoa > Chordata > Mammalia > Chiroptera > Phyllostomidae > Sturnira > Sturnira hondurensis. The sequence continues at coordinate 3,759,816 of NW_028081011.1, read as the reverse complement.
AGCAAAGGGCTCAACTAAGCCCAGGAAGCCACCACTCTATAGAAGAGACCAACCCCCCATACCTCAGGCACCCCCATTTTTCGACAGGCTTCTAAGAAACTTTCCACATTCTTCCGAGACTTGAGGGTACTGAGTTTTGGCTGGGGATGTGTAAGAAAAGGAAAAAGAGAAGAGAGTAAGTGAGGGGCCATAGGAGTCCCCTATTCCATTCCCTACTTCTCATCTGGGGCACCAACTAACCACAGCAGGTGAGGGCACATGAATGAAGGGCACGGAGCGGGGCCTCAGCTGGTTGGCCAGCTGACAGAGGATGACACCATTGGCCAGAGCCTCTGCCAGGTCCTCAGGCAGGGGCCGCTGCAGCTGCGACTCAAGGACCTGCAAGGCAGGTAAAGAAGTGGTGGGGGAGCGGGGTGAGAGGTGGAAATATCAGAGCCAGCAGAGAACTCCAGTCCGCCTCCCCCACCCTCAGACAAAGCACCAGGATGTAGAGATGATACTGAGGGATGCCAGAGAACTCCAGGGGGTGTCACTCCAAGTCCAGCCCCCACCCACACAGATCCCATCTCTCTCACCTGGCGCAACTGAGCTGTCAGTTCCTTCTCGTCCAGAGGCGGAGGCAATCGCCGAGGTCTCAAGACAGAGTCTGGTGAGGAGGGACCTGGAGAAAAGGAGGGTGTGTGAGCTGTCTCCACTACAACCCGCTGACTGTCTGGGCTGTAGTGTCTGGCACCCACGGCTCCTGTCTCTGTGGCTTATGGGATTTTCAACATAAAGGGACAATTGACCAGAGAATTCCCAGGCCAGAAGCGGTGATTGCAGCCCGGGGGTGAGTACTGGGTGAGTGCTGGGTTAATACTGGGAAGGGGAGACCCACCTGAACCACTCTGAGAGGAAGAACGGAAGAGGAAGCTATTTGGTCTCTGGATGGAGCCAAGTGGCCGGGGAGCAGGTGCTGTCACTGGGGGCCAGAGGCAGGGAACAGAGGCAGGTGAAAAGATATCCCTTCAATGTCCCACTCTTCCATCAGGCCACCCCTCACCTACACAAGCCCCCATATTCTTCCCAAAGCACCCATCACACCTGGTCCAGCTATAGGAAGAGGCTCCTGGGAGGTGGGGGCTGAGACAGGGGAAGAAGCTCCCTGTCCCCCTGAAGCTCCCGCTTGGGTAGCGCTGGACTTGGGCATGCCGCTGAGGAGAGACAGAAAGGGAATTAGAGGGGATGGTCAGTGGGAGGGTGTGCAGGGAGAGGCTCGTGGAGGTGGAGTCTGGTAGGACACATACTTGTAGGTGGCCTGTGTGGACGAGACAGCAGCACCTCCACCAGCAGCCCTGACCCCCAGCTTCAGAAAACTAGAAAGTGAAGGAAATACGGGGCCAGCAAAGTCAGGCAGGGGACTGCCAACCCCAAGGGGCAGAGTAGCTCAGGAGGGCTCATTGCCACTCACTTGCTGGGCTCACACCTGTCCTTCCTGGGGGCCCCCCACAATCCACTCTGCTGCTGCTGCTGCTGCTGCTGCTGCCGCCGCTCACGCTCCTGCCACAACTGCAAAGTATCTGGGCGCCGCCGCTCCTCCCCAGCCAGCTCTTCCCTCCTGAGGGGCAAAGGCAGGATGCAAGGGGTAGAGCAGGTCAGGGAAGAGGAGAGAGGGTGCAGGGAGATGGAGTAAAGGGAGGAAGTGCTGGCTCTGGTGCCTCTGGTACCTGCTGCTTGGTCCCCTTTCCCCGTCCCCTGCCACAGGGCTTAATTCTGGTGGCCGCTGCTCCTGGAGAAAGAACAGTAGAGGGGCTGAGGGAGTACCTGGCCTCCAAGCCTATAGTGGGCGCTCCCTCCAGCTCTCTTCCCACAGCAGATGGACATACAGACAAGGGCTGGCCCCTCACCTTGGCAGCACCTCGCTCTTCATCCTCCCCAGGCACGTGGCTGTCAATGAAGTCAATCTGCTCGGGGTCTCCGTCAGCTGTTGAGGCAGGACAGGTCAGCACGCACAGGGGTGCCTTCAGGTTTGTCTACCCCTCTCAGCCCCAGCGCCCCTGACCACTCACCACAGACATCCTCCTTCCGCTCCCTGGACCCCCGAGGCTCCCGGGCCAGCTCTGAGATCCGGAATGACAATTCTGAAAACTCATCGGTTGACTGTAAATGCAGAAATGTAAAGATGGAAGATGGTTTCTCTATAGTGCTGGGGGGCTCATGGGTACAGAGCCATGGGGTCTGCCACTGAGACAGGCCTTCCTCAGGACACTTGGGTGAGGGAAGGAAGAACACAGCTCCAGCCACCACCTGTCACTCTGAGTGAGATTCAGAGGTAAAAGGCCAAGGGCCCAGGCTCAGATGTTCTCTCCCAGAGCTGACATTGCCAATGTCCCTTGGAAAGGGGGCACTTACCTCATTTCCAGACCACCTCTTGCTGCCACTGTCCACGCTGTGGAAGCCTGAGTCCAGTCCACCATCATATCGACGTCCCGGAAATAAGTCCTCAGCTGGGCTGGGGCCAGCCAGGGAGAGCTGGTCAGTCCTATACTGGGCAGCAACCCCCCACCCTTCCTCTGAAAACCATGGGGACCCTGGTGCCAGGAAGTGGCATTAGGAATCCAGGGGCTTCCTTCCTTCCCATGCCCTTCTTTACCAGGGACTAAAACTTGGGGGGCGCGAAGGGGCCAGGTCCCCCAGTGCAGCACCCCCACGCCGCCCAGCCTCTGTTGACAAGTACTTGAAGATGTGAAGTTTCCCCTTCAGGCAGATCTAAGTGTAAAAAGCATGAAAGTAGTTAGGGGGAAGAGAAGGGGCACCCAAGATCCTGCTTGGCTATTAAAGGGACCGACTGCCCACTCCTGCCCAATCTCAGCCCTGTACCCAAGGTCCACCCCAGGCCCCCCTCTCACCTGGGCAGGCGGGCTTTGCAGAGGGTTGCTGTCCAACAGAATGACTTGCAGGTGCCTGAGGCGGCAGAAGGAGACTGGGATGCGGGAGATGCGGTTACAGGAGAAATCCAAGCGGACAAGAGGAAGGTCCCCCAGCTCTGGGAGTGGGTGAGGGAAGAGTCGGGAGTATGTTCACAAGGTGGGACCCTGTGCTCAGTTTCTCTACCCTGTGCTCTGGCCAACTAGTCACCCCTGGGCCCACCACAACTTCTGCCCTGGCTGTCTGAGGTTACTCTGCAGGAACAGCCTCCCTGCTCCTCTCCCCACTCAGATATGGCCCACCTTCAGGGCCCCTCTCCCCCATCAGGCCTATCCACTTCAGCTTCTGCCCCTCCTAGGTGCTTCCTCCACTTCTTCTCCCTGCCCTCTCCCCAGTCCAACCACTCCTTCATTCTTAAGCAACCATCACAAGCCCCAAAACAAACTGTACCACGTTGCTCAAAAACTTTCCATGACTTGCAGCTGGGGCTGCTGAAGGTAAATGGGCTGTGCCCCACACAATGGCACCTAGGCAGGAGGGGCTGCAATCCCACCTGCACTTTGCTAGCCAAGCCCTGCCCCTGGGTGAGACTCTGCTTGCCCACAGGTAGGGAAGGGTACCTTTGCCTAGTTCTCAAAAAAGCACTGCTGTATTCGTGGTGGCCCGAGACACAGAATAAAAATCACTGCTGCCTGGCTGGGCACAGTCAAGGCGTTCACAATTCCTACCTCACTGCCCATCCTCATATCACATCAGACAGTCCTCTTACCCCTTGGCTTGTGTACAACTAGGAGAGTGCCACTGTTTTGTCCATGCTATCAAAGTGCTGCCTACCACCTCCTCTATGCTATCTTGCCAGACACTATATTGGAATTCATAGCTCCTTCGTGTTTCCAGGACATTTTGCTGGGGTCTCTTTTATGGCCCAGAGAGAGCCCTGATCAAATGTTTATTTGTACACCTACTGACTCAGAAGGCTAGGGTCAGGGCTCCCAGTTTGTTGTTGCTGACAATAGGAATAAGGGGGAGCCCAGAGAAAATGGATTACCACCTGACTCCTGTCTCTTGTTCCTCAAAAGCAAGGTTAGCATGGCACAGGTTCCTTTCTGCCTAGCCCTGGCTTGCCTTTCTCACCAGATTCATGCTGGACCAAGCTCCCTCCCACCCACATGATTTGCACATGTGCCTGGGAGGCAGAGGGTGAACTCTCCTTCAAAGTCAGCTCCTATTTCACCTCTGGAGGGAAACCTTCTTCAAGTTCCCCAAGCAGAGCCTGTGCTTCCTTCTAGCTCCTCCTTCTAGCTCCTGTGGCTCTCTAAGTATCCTTCTGTTTGTCTCTCCTATTAAATTTAATTAAGCCATTAAATTTGCAGAGATGGCCCCTGATCTGAGTGACATTACTCACATTTACCTGGTCCCCACCTAAAGCGCAAGGGATACTACACAAAACAATGCTGGCTGAATAAAAGGAGGGGTGGCTGCTTTGGAGCAGAGGCTATCAAATGTTGGGGTGAATCACAATTAGCTCATTAAAACAGAGCTGCTTGGGCTCCAGCATGTGGCCCCACTGATTCAGATTCTCTGGGGAGGAGATGAAGGGCATCAGCTGACTCAGGTGACAGCTCCTGCTGGGGCGAGTGGTGACCCAGGGTAACCTTGAAGGCTCCCTCTGTCCTTGAGATCCTACACTGCACTCACCCACTCCCCTATGTGTGTCTTTCCCCACATTTGTAAAATAGAGCTAATAACACATGCCTTGCCAGCCTCAGTGGGTTGCTGGTCAAGAGCAAATAAAATAATTTATGGTCTGTTTCATACAATGCAAAACCCTGGTCAATTAAGCATATTTTTTTAGATTATATTTATTTACTTTTTGAGAGAAGGCAATGGAGGAAGGGGAGGGAAATACTGACATGAGAAGAAAACATCAATTGGTTGCCTCTCATACCTGCCCTGTCAGTCTGGGGACCTAACCTGCACCCAGGCACGTGCCCTGATGGGGAATCGTATCAGTGGCCTTTCACTTTGCAAAACAACACCCGACCAACTGAGCCACACAGGTCAGGGCAATTAAGCATGAGTTTTCTGTGAAGATTCCTTTTCCCTGTCTTCTCCAGGATAGTCTGTCTTTCTCTTTGCACCCCTCCCCCCCCCAATTCTTCATTTTCCTTACCATCAGGCAGGGTGCTGAGCTGGTTCCTCCGAACATTGAGATCGCGCAGGGAAGGGAGGCTGCACAGCTCTGTGGGGAGGGCCTGCAGCTCATTGCTGCTCACATCCTGGAATGAGGAAAAAAGTCAAAAGGAGCCACAAGACCAGGAGCATCAGAACCCAGAATGTGAGGCCACCCTCTTTAGTCCTAGACTTTCCCCTAGGGCACATCCTGCCTTTCCTCAACCTCTCCCGCAAAAAAGCCCCTGGTGCCTGGCTCTATAGTCAGTCTTCTTCTCGCCCTGCCCCTCCTCATTCTCACAAGTTGCCGAAGACTTCCCAAGGTGCTGATGTCGGGAGGCAGGGCTCCCAGTTTGTTGTTGCTGACAATGAGCACCCGCAGGGGCAGCTGGCATATGTAGGATGGCAGTGATGACAACTGGTTTCGGCTGCAGAAGGAAGAGAGGCAGTGGGCTCACTCCCTGGGCAGTGCACCCCAGTGTGGCCCTCCTTTAAAGGTCATCAGGAGGGTCACCCAGGGTACTGTGCACTGATGCTTGAAATTGAGAAGGATAAGCTGTACCCTCCCCTCGTTCTGCCTCCCTACCTGAGGTTGAGGTAGGTGAGGGCTGTGAGATTCCCCAAAGCTGGATTCAGGCATCTCAGGCAATTGTGGTACAGGCTCAAGCCTTCCAGGGACACCAGCTGGCAGGCTGCCTCTGGCACCTCAGGGAACCGGTTGCGGGACAGGTCTAAAGGAAGCAAGAGTCAGGGGAGGACTGTGGAGATGTCCAGCATGGAAAGCAAGACCTTGAACTTCTCCAGAGCCACATGCCCAGCCCTCTATCTCCCCAGCAGACCTGAAGAGTCAGGCTTATAAACATGGGCTACCTGGAATGGCAAAGGGAAGGCAAAGGCCTTAGGGTCACTGGGCTGGAGATGCCCAAACTTGGGGAAGGGGGTGGGGGGGACAAGCCATGAATGCTATCTTCAAATAAATAAATGAAGGGCTACCCTGAAAGGGTGTCTGGATTCTGTAACTCTTGTGGTTCCTGTTGCTCTGTGATGCCAGGGGGAGGTGGAAGACAATGGTCTTAGGAAAGTGCAAGTGCTCCAAAGAAAACAGCAAGGTGATAGAGCTGGGAGGCTCACGGTAAGAAGATGGACAACCTCTTGAGGAAACCACCAAGAAAGCCCATCCTTCCTCAGGAGCCCTGACTCCCAACCTCAACCTGTTTTCAACCCAGGGGAAAAACCAAAGGTCATTAAAGTCTGACTCTAGAGTTAAGGCTCCCAACAGTTTTTCACCAGCCCCTGGGATTAGCAAGCCAGGTCCAAGGTCTATGAAGTAACAGACTCCCCAGGACCAGGAAAGAAATGCAAGTCAACCAAGCTGGAGGTGGGAGCTGGAGTCCTCTGGTCCCTCCCATCCAGGCACACCTTCTTCAGGACTGGCTCATTCCCACCCTCTTGTAGCTCCACCGGCCTTCCTCTACTTCCTCTCTTCCTGCCCCAGACTTCAAGCAATCACCTCCTTTGTGTTGAACACACAGACTAGTGGAGAGAGGGTGGAAAGGAGGGTAGAGTCTATTACTGAATCCTTAACTCAAGTCGTGGCTTACTAGTTCAATGCAGAGCCAGGCATTTGGGTTCCCACCAGTCTGGAGGCACTCACTGCTTAGACTTTTATGCCTGGTTTTATATTTCTTCTGCTTGGCCTGTATTGGGAGGAGCCTGGGGCCTTCTGGGGGAAGTCCTAGGCAGCAGTACTTGGGTGAGCTTCTTAGATGGCCCTCCCAAGGGAGGAGTGAGCAAAAGCTGAGGGGAGGAGAAGCTGGGGCATATCCCCCAAGGAAATGGGTCTTGTGACAGGAAATGAAGTAGAAACAATCTGTCAGGTACTGACTCTAGCGGGCCCTGTGTTTGCTAGGGATGACAGTCTGATACCCCAGGGATTGTTCTGCTCCCAACCCTGGTGCACACAGACCAGTCACAGAAGAAGACAGCTCCGGAGAGGGTGGGAGGACCAGATGCAGTCTTCCTACTCTCATCCTCCACCTGCCCACTTTCTCCACGTCCACCAAATTTGTGCACACACATATGTATGGATGTGTGGGGAGGAGAACAATTTATAATGGGGTAAGCAGGTGGCAAGGGGCAAAAGCTAGGAGCGGAAGGGAGCCCAAGCAGGAGGAGGCAGGGCACAGGAGGCACAGGATGTGGTCTGTGAGAGAATGAGCTACACTTCTCCTTTGTGAGGGCGGCCCCTCCTCCCATCTCAGGAGTCATCCTACTATCAGGCGCCAGGAATACAGTCCAAGGGCTGAGAGGGACCTGTGCCATAGGAAACATGCATGGAAAACACTGGTTCAGAAAATACTGGGAAAGCAGGAGAAGACGGTTCAAAATGATTCCAGCAGCAGAATGGTGATGCTGTTAGTCTGTGTTGGAGGACAAGGAGGTGTTGGAGGGCAGGGTACCGGCAACACTGACAGTGTTTTTGTCACTTCCCCTTTCCGCCCTAAGCTATAAGCACCCTGCTTGAGGAGAGGGGACAGAGAAGAGAGTTCTGGACAAGATAGATCCCACCTGGCCTAGAACCTGGGTCCTGAAAGGACTGAGGATTCCTGCACAGAGAGCAGGGCAGAAAGCGGTTCTCAGAGAGCAGGAACTTTCCCACTTCACTACACAAGCTGGCTCACAAGAGACCTGGCTGCACCCTGAGCCGGAATGCTAGGGGAGGAGGGGGGAGGGGGAGCAGGGAGAGCTGGGAAGATCAGGGAGTTCTTGGTAGTTTCCCCCAGGAGTCCACTCAGAAACAGAGCCCTAAGGAAGTAAAGAATAACATTTGGTCTTTGTCAAAAAACAAGCAAGGGGGAGGGGAAAGAGAACAGACACCGAGTGTCACACAGCTGCTGAGGTCAATCTGGAGCTTGGGGGATAGGCAGCTCGGGGAGACAGAGAGGATGGAGGATGGCTCCTGGGGCTCACCCATTGATTCCCTGAACTCACCGACTGCATAGTGGTCAAGTTCATTTACCCAGAAACCCAAGAAAAGTGGGAAAGTTAAAACTGGTTCTGACCAGGACAGTGGGGTAAGAGAGTGTGTCTGTGCCCATTTGAGTGTTTGCAGGTAAGCAGGCACCTGCTAGGGGAGAAGTGCAGTCTCAGGGCAGTGTCAACAGTGAGGAGGACACTGAGCCAACCCCTAGTCCCACCCTGGGCTAGGCTGGGGTGGGGCTTGGGGAATGCAATCCTCCTCCCTTCTTCCTATCCACCCCGCCACACGCACACACACAGCTGCCAGCCCAAGGTCATAGGTTGTCTCCAGAGCAGCTGAGGCCTGACTCACCTGTCACAGTAGAGTCCCCCAAACCCCACCATCAACAGACACCAGGGAGAAGGAAGCCCGATTAGAGGGATCCTGCGGGTGGGGGAGTGGAAGGATAGTCAGACAGTCTAAGTTTCCAGCACTCCTAACAAGAAGATAAGATTTCCTTCCTTCTAGCAAATGCCTCAAGTCTCTTCCCCTGGGGAAAGCGGAAACAGAAGTGGGAATTCTAGGGTCCCTATGAGGTCACAGGCTCCACAGTGACCTCACACACGCAGGAAGGAGGAGGAGTCTCAGATAAGAGGGTCAGGAATAATGGGCGGAAGAGTTGGGGAGAAAAGAGGGGAGGTGGAAGATTTGCTTCTTTCCCATAGGCTGGCTGGGCGAAGATTGGAGAGGGCCGGGGACCTTAAGGGGCTGGACTACAAACAAAATAAGCAGAAACAACAGGTTGTTAAGGACAAGTCCATGGGAAAGGCGTCCTAAGTCTTCTAGGATCTCGGTGGAACGGGGAAAGTTGCAGACGAAGTGGAAGAAGAGAAGAGTCATTAGAGGGGTTCATGGGGGCTGCTTTATGGAACAATCAGAACTGAGATGGAAGAAGCCATGCAAATAAGCCAACCAGGTGAGGGGCGGGACCATTCTACAGGTGCGCCAATATGCAAATAAAGAGAAGCGAAGGGCGGGCAGCTCACAACATTCGGCCAGGAATTCGGGGCTTACCCAGCACGAGAAACGCAGTCATTGTCTAGTAGTTCTTAAGGTGGGGAGAGGGTAGTAGCAGGCTTATGCAAATCAGCAGAGTAAAGAACACCGACCGCCAGGTGATGGGCCGGACTCCCACTCCCCGAGAGTAGCAGGCGAAGGGGCGGGGCTATGCAAATGAGGGTCTCATCTGGGCTCTAGGCCGGGTGCACTCACCAGCCTGGGTGATGTCTGACAGATCGTAGCTGCGGGCCGCGCCTCGGGGGAAGTGCTTCAAGCGCCGGTTAGATAGGTTCAGGGTCCCGGTAGCCACCGCCTCCTCGAGGGCCCGCTCTGCACTGCGGCTCCCAGGCAGACCCGGAGATCCTGGAACGGAATTCGTGGCCGCCGCCTCCTCACCCCCCGAGGCGAGTGGGGCCGCTACCGCTGCCGCCATCCGCTCCCGGCGGCTACCGCTGCCTGACTGACGGGACCGGCCGTCCCTTCTTCCCCCCCAAACCCCTCCTTGGAGCCGCCGTAGTGACTTCAAGGGGGAGGAAGTGGGCCCAGAGACCAGGTGGACCAATCGCGGTCCCTAGACGCGTAGGAAGTGGCTGATCAGAACCCGCCAGGGGGTGGAGACTCCGGCGCTAGAGTGAGGCGAGAGAAAGGAGGAGGATTAGAATGGAGCTCTCGCCAACGGCCGAGGCTTCAACCTGGCTCGCCCCGTGCAGCCACATCCAATCACACTACTTAGAGCTGGAGATAGAACCAATCAGGTCCAACCAAGAGGCGGGGACGCCAGCGCTCAACTAGAAGGGATAGGGGCGGAGATCACAAGGCCGGGGCGCCGGGTCCTCTTCTAATGAAGACCAATCGAAAGCCAGATACAGGCGAGTGACTTCCAAGAAAGCCAATTAGATTCTCTGACGGGATTTTTGCCCGACCTCTTCTCTGAAAGATGGATCTACCTACCAATAGTATGGGAGAGAAGGTGGCCCCTTCGCTAAGGAGGAGGTGCGTGAGCTACAACTTTGAGACTAAGGTAAAGACTGTGATCGCTGCGCACGTTTGGGTTGGAAGCACTGCAGGGACAGTAGTGTACGCGAAGTATGTGTTTTAAAGAGCGAGCCAGCTTTGAGAGCGTGAGGTAGACCAGGGAGTGCTGGGCAACGCCGAGACCCTTGCACCCGGGGGTCGTTCCGCGGAGGCCATTCCGACTGCGAAGGCTGAGGCTCTGCGATGATCAGTGGAGACCCGGGGGGCGGCTTCCCATAGCCTAAGATGACCGGCTCAACTTTTGGAGGGAGGGTTTCAGAAGCCTGCGAAAACTTCAAGAGCTGCCACCCGGCCTACCAGCCCAGCCAGAGGAGCGCGCTGGGGCAGGAATTGTGTTGACTAGACCGGGGGATTAGCCTAGAAGGGACCGTTTCTCATCTAGAAGTCCTCTACAAATGTGGAAATTGAGGCGGAGGGAAGTGGATGAGTTGGCAGGAGCAAAGAGCAAGGTGCTGACAGCTTGCAGTAGAGCCCAGGCTTTCCACTGCATAAGCTTTTACAGACGCTTTTTCTGTTCTCCCCCTCTGCCTCCTGAGATGGAATGGAGTGAATAAAGGGGACCCAGAAATGAGAGGAAACTAACTATGCTTTTTTTTGTCTGCAGAGATCTAACATCCTTTTAGATGACCTGAGGACTTAAGTAGGCCACCTTAGTATGTTAGTAGTTATCTATCCACTCATAAATCACATCTCAGATATCGACATTCCTAAAGATTTATTGAACTATTAAAATTTCATCCTAGCCCTGGCTGTTGTGACAGTGGGTTGAGTGCCGACCTACACCGAAAGGCCGCGGGTTTGATTCCCAGTCAGGACATAGGCCTAGGTTTTGGGCCAGGTCCTCAGTTGGGGGCGTGACAAAAGCAACCGATTGATGTTTCTCTAGCACCAGTTTCTTTCCCTCTCTCCCTTCCGCTCTCTCTAAAAATAAATAAATAAAAATATTTTAAAATTTCATCCTAGGTAACCTAAACCAGCTGTTTACTAGTCACCATGAGTGACCAGTCACCATGAGAGAGTTTGACTGGATGGGTCTGTTAGCCCAGGAAACCAAGTCTGTGATACTGTGCAGCTCGACTGGCTGACCTGGACTGGATTCCTTTGAGCCCATGGAAGAGCCAGCTACTCGTTGGATTTCTTGGTGCAGATCTACCCCTACCTAGACAGACACAACCCCAACTCCTGTTTCTCTTCATAAATATCACTCTCCCCCCTTCCCCCTTCCCCCTCCCCCAACATACATAAGACTCTGGGAGATATGCTAAGCTTTCAGAGTAAATCTAGCGCTTTTTTCCACCGTAATAGATTGTCCTACATACCTGCAGTGATGTTACTGACCCAGGAAAGCAGTCTGCTTTTGGATGCTTTGTTTGTTTGTTTGTTTTTATTGACTTATTTTTAGAGAAAAGGGAAGGGAGGGAGAAAGAGAGGGAGAGAAACATCAATGTGTGGTTGCCTCTCATGAGTCCCCTACTGAGGACCTGGCCTGCAACCCAGGCATGTGCCCTGACTGGGCACCGAACTGATAACACTTTGGTTCACAGGCCTGTGCTCAATCCAACACCAGCCAGGACTTGGGTATATTTTTCATAAGACTGTAAAGAGTTTGTGCTGAATTGTCCCTACTTTAATTTGGTGCATGCTTTTGGGAGACAGATGATCATTAGTAAGGCCACTGTCCATCTCACCTGTCAAACTGAGTTGATACTTTGTTTCTGAGTTTATACTCTTGAGCTACAAATCCCATGGAGGCTCTGGCCTGCTGAGATATGAAGAATTTACCAGTGTTTCTCTACAGAGTTAGTGCTAAAAGGGCCTCAAGTGGAAAAATCTCCTACTACCCCCCTCTGAAAGTAAAGGCCCCATCAGCCAGGAGTTCACACTGTATTTCTCCTGGAAAATGCATATGCCAAGCCATTGGGGGGCTAGAGCTGAGCCAGAACTGGGGAGCTAAGAGGAAATCTCCGGCAAGGTTGGGGAAAATAGGTCACAGTGGCTAGGCAGTGAGGTCACAGAGGTTTGGAGTCTGCCCCAGACTCCATGGGGGAGGGCCTAGGAGGCAGAGGGGCCCAGAGGTCCCCAAGCCCAGGCAGGGGACATGGTGTGGGAAAGGCAGCAGGGACTGGGCCCAAGATGGGTGCCAAGGGGCTCGGAGAGATGAGGACAGGAGCAGGGAGGGGGCAGTCAGGATGGTGAGGAGAAGCCTGAGACAGAAGCTCCAAAAATTCGCAGGGCTGTGCGGATGGGAGGAGAGGCTCAGGGTGAGGGGTGGAGGCAAGGCAAGGGAAGGGCAAGAGGATAGCAAGATATCTGGGGAAGGATTACTTGGAGAAGTTGGACCAAGGAACAAGGTAGACAGGGAGGGTGACCCGTGGACCTAGAGAGAAAGATGGGAGGATTTGACAGCACTAAGCTGGGAAATAGAGCTATGAGCCTCCCAGATAGTAGTAGTTAATGAAAAACAGACTGAGAGGAGGAAGAAAACAAGAGATGATTCTCATAAAAGCCCTTGGTCCCCTTTCTTCTTGGGTAGGTGAAGCGGAGCTGCCCTTCATGTGCCCCAGAGCCTGGGGACGAAGAGAAGAAGGGGAGAGGGAACCCTATTTCTGTTCAGTTGTTCCCCCCAGAGCTGGTGAGTCCTTGGGGAGGGGAAAATATTAAGAATAAAGGACTAGAGGCCAGACCACTGAGGGCCCCCAATGACCCCCCCTTCACCCCTCCTCCCCCCACAGGTGGAACACATCATCTCATTTCTTCCAGTAAGAGATGTAGTTGCCCTAGGCCAGACCTGCCACTACTTCCACGAAGTGTGCGACGCTGAGGGCGTGTGGAGACGCATCTGTCGCAGGCTCAGTCCTCGCCTACGAGAGCAGGGTTCTGGGGTCCGGCCCTGGAAGAGAGCTGCCATTCTTAACTGTACAGCTTCCCCCAAACCTCCAGTTCTCTTTGCCTCTATCCTACCTTATTCTGGGACCCCTCCTGTTCCACAAAGTTGCCTGATGACCTCAGCATCCCCAGCCAACCTTCCAAGGCCCCTTTCTCTGGAAGAAACGCACTAGATTCAAACATGCCATCGAGTAATTCAAGTCTCTAGAGCCACCTTCCAGTGGCTGTAGATGTCCCATGTCCTACCCAGAGCCCTCATTACTAGCCTTCCTGCCATGTCTCCTTCCATATTCAAACTCTCTCCCAAATCTTACCCTAGAGACAGCGTCCACTCTCCAAACCTCAAATTTGCCCTCCTGTAAACCAGGATTTCTCAACATTGTCACTACTGAAATTTTGGACCAAATAATTATTTAAAGTGTGGGGGCTATGCATTACAGGATGTTTAGCAGCATTCCTGGACTCTACCCACTAGAAGCTGATAGCACCTCCCTCAGCTGTGACAACCAGTGTCCCCTGAGTGATAAAATCTCCCCCAGATTGAGAAACATGCTCTAACCCCCCTCCCTTCCTAAGGAGCCCCTTATCTACTCACTGCATCTCACATACTACAGATTAAGGGAGATCCACACAGCAGATTCAGAATTCAGGGTGAAGGGGGGTTACTGGTCTTTCTGAGCGTTCCTTTTCACTCCTCTTTCTTCTTCACTCCTCTGCTTCTTTTCTGTGTATTGTTATATTTCCCTTAATGTCTCTGATGCAAGTTTGGACCAAAGAAGTGCTCATTTAGAAGCATTTTTAGGGCCCTGGGCTGAGATGGGCCAGGAAACCAACATTCAGACATCGGGTAGAATTGAGGATGTCTCTAGGGTTTCCATCTGTCCTTTGGAAGGGGTCTGTTTCCCGGCCCTGGGGGTGGAGAGGAGCTAAATACCAGGGTGTCTAAGAAATCTTGTTTGCCCAAGCGCTGATTCATCTCCCTTGTGTCATCCCAACCTCTTGCACTTTTCATATCTTTCCCTTCTCCAGATACAAAAGGCCTGTATTTCCAGGCATTTGGGGGCCGGCGCCGCTGTCTCAACAAGAGTGTAGCTCCTTTGCTAGCCCACGGCTACCGCCGCTTCTTACCCACCAAGGACCACGTCTTCATTCTTGACTATGCAGGGACTCTCTTCTTCCTCAAAAACGCCCTGGTCTCCTCCACCCTTGGCCAGATCCAATGGAAGCGTGCCTGCCGCTATGTTGTGCTGTGTCGAGGAGCCAAGGATGTGAGTAGCAGATCTCTGCAGCTAAGAACCCACCCAGCCTCTGGGGACCCAGTGCCCACACCAAATTGCCTTCCCATAAGCAGAACTGGAAAACAAGTCCTCATTTCCCAGCTCTGTACCCAACTGTCTCATCTCCCACCCCAGCCTCATTCCACTCCAAGCCTTAGATCCCAGACCCCTTTGTCTTTTCCTATAGTTTGCCTCAGACCCAAGATGTGATACAGTTTACCGTAAATACCTCTATGTACTGGCTACTCGGGAGCAACTGGAAGTGGTCGGCACAACTGGCAGCCAGGCCTGTGACTGTGTCGAGGTCTACCTGCAGTCCAGTGGGCAGCGGGTCTTCAAGATGACCTTCCACCACTCCATGAGCTTTAAGCAGATTGTGCTGGTTGGTCAGGAGACTCAGCGGGCTCTGCTGCTCCTCACAGGTGTGGCTTCAAGCAGTGGTTTGCAAATTGTTTTCTGCAAATTGTTGTCTGCAGATTCTTCAGGACCTACCGCAGGGGTCTAAAGTAGGAGAGCAGGGAGGCCTCTCATACAGGGTTCTGCAGGCCATCTCAAACCGAATAGCTCTGCGTTCATCTGTTCCTAGCCTAAGATTATGTGTATTTCATATGAGTAAAGGGCCCTGCTTCAAATTCTAATCTCCCTAACCTCCATGCCAAACATCTCATACCCCAAACTACCCCCTATTTTCTCAGTGTTTCCTGTACTTGACCACACTCCCAAGCCTGAGACCTTCTGGACTTCTTAATGCTATGCAAGGCCCTGAATCCCGTTATAATTTTCAACATTCAGACTAGATTCTGCCAAATCTTTCTCTCCACTGAAGGACTTCCTGACTTATTTTGGGTGGTAAGGGGCTGGAATCTGGGAAACCCGAGGTCACACTTTTCTTATTTCATCTCTACCCTTTGCCTACCAACTCCATTCCAGGGCAGTAAACATTTCATCCTATGTGGCTTAAGGGAGTCTTTTGGAAAGTTAATGTGGATATTGTAGGGTCCCTTCCTACATATAATCACCTGTTCCCCTACCCCCCAGAGGAAGGAAAGATCTACTCTTTGGTAGTGAATGAAACCCAGCTGGACCAGCCACGCTCCTACACAGTACAGCTGGCCCTGAGGAAGGTGTCCCGTTGCCTGCCTCACCTGCGCGTGACCTGCATGGCTTCCAACCAGAGCAGTACTCTTTACATTACTGGTAAGAACCACCTCCCTTCTTCTCCAGACCCTACCTTGAACAGATCTTCCAGATACAGACACCACCCCTACCCTCACAATCCCTATTCCAACTCTGGGGTGGACACCCTGGTAAAAAGATGATGTTTAGATTCCCAGACATCGTAGCTGCTGCATTTTTAGTGGGCAGGAGACTCCTCAGATCTTGTAGTTTTTACCCAACATGAGGCCTTGCCCGAGGAAATGGGTGCCTAAAGCTGCTGAGCTGAGGACACCCAACCCCCGCCAGACCAGGGCGGGGTATATTTTGAGGTGCATACCCCAGGGGTGTATCGTGATCTCTTTGGGACTCTTCAAGCCTTTGACCCCCTGGACCAGCAGATGCCACTTGCTCTCTCACTGCCTGCCAAGGTAGGATCCTGGAAGGATGGGGCAGAACAAACTTGGAGGGGCTTTAGGGGTTGAAAGGTTCTGAGGGTCTTAAATATGAGCAGGAGTCAAATGATTGATCAGGGAAGGACAGGGGGCCCAGAGAGAGGGGTGACATAGAGGGCAAGGCCAAAAGAGATCATCCAGGGTTAGCAGTCTGGTGGTTGGGAGGTTTTGGAGTTCAAGGCTCCTCTGGGGAACTGAATGCCCATCTCCTCTCTCTCTTACCCCCTAGGTCCTTTTCTGTGCTCTTGGCTACAATCACCTTGGTTTGGTGGATGAATTTGGCCGAATCTTTATGCAGGGAAATAACAGATATGGACAGCTGGGAACAGGGGACAAAATGGACCGAGGGGAACCCACACAGGTGAGACTGTTTCCCAGCAATTTTCATCCTGATCCGCTTCCTCCAATTCCCTGACCCCTGGATCTCTCCACTGTTTCAATTTCCATAGACTCCACTTCCTACTCCCTAGGAAGTCAAGCCAAACGGTATTTTGCATGTCTTAACCCAGGGCTGACACTATAAGGTTTGTTCTGTGCAGCGCGTGCTGTCAGAATCTAGTGAAGCGGGAAGACTAGGGGGGCTGGAGTAGCAAGAAGAGGTGAGATGTGAGCTGGGCCTAATGGGTTAGATAGGATTCAGGTAGGGATAGGGAGAGGCATCTGTGCCATGGGGATGAGGACAAGGCTTGCACATGTCTGGGACAGTGAAAAGACTGGCCTGATGGGAGGAAAGAGGGCATTTTGTAATAGGTAGTGTGAGGTGGGGTAGGTGGGCGTAAGCTTGGAGAAGTACAGAAATGGGAAAGAGTCATTTGGGGTTCTGGAGCAGGAGAGGGCAGCCCACAGAGGTGACTGAGAACAGGCCAACTGGCTGGAGTGCACAGGAGGCTGTGAATGACAAGCCCACTGGGGGCTGTTGAGTAAGAGCAGCACGGGAAACAAGGGCCCAGGCTGGTACAGTGGCAACGAGAGAGGAAAGAAATGGATATGTGAGATGTTTTGAAAGAAAAGGAACAGGCCCTGGAAACTGATCAGATGTGAGCAGACTCTGACAATGGTTCCCTTGAAGAGAGGTGGTATCAGCAACAAATGTGTGAGTCGGTGACTCTGCTTTGAGGAAAGAGCATGAATTTGAAACATTTTTGCAGAGAGAGTAGAAGAATGAAGTGGGAATATTTCGCTGGCAATTTGGTTCCAAGTTGGAACAAGGTTGAAATGACAAAAGCAGACCTAGAGGAGCGAACCTGGGTAGAAGCCATCATCACAGGCAGAAGGGATGGAAAAGTTGTCACTGACACAGGAGGCGTGCCCTCAAACGCCACGTCCCGGAAGTTCCACACGGGAGGAAGGGATTGATGGTGACAGTGATAATGCAAGATTGTACTTTTCTGACCTGGAAAATTGATCATGCCATATTTTTAGGTGAAAAATATGTGTGAAGTGGTTTACATAGTATGATCTCATTTTTGTTTTAAAAGACAACTTACAGTTGACCTTTGAATAATACAGGCATTAGAGATACCAACCCACCACATAGTCAAAAATCCACATGTAACTTAAGTTGGCCCTCCACACATTTGGACTTCCAACCATGGATTAAAAAGACATTAGACCCTCAGACAACAGAGGTTTCACTGTCAGAGGCCCACTTATACATGTAAAATCCGCGTATAAATGGACCTGAGCTTTGAATCTGGGTATAAGTGGACCTGTGGAGGTCACACCTATGTTCATTGGCCAACTGTATACATTTGTATAGACAGCAGTGAAAAGGAGTATCTAGCAAGATGCGAACAGTGGGTGGTGGGATTTCCAGTGATTTTTCAATTAGTTTTTGCTCATCAATATCTTATGTTTCTATAATGACTGAATTATTTATCCATATTTTCAAAATTAAAGCACTCACGGTGTCAGGAGAAAACATTCAGGAGAGGCCCTGGATTTGGCTGCTGGGAGGTCAAGTGCATATGGAGAATGTGTCAGTAAGCATAGTAGGGAGAAAAGCCGGATCACAGGAAGGTTCAGGAAAGACTGGCTGTGTTGAGAACAAGAACGTGGTCATTCTCAGACTGGTCGTGTAACCAGGTCTTCTGCCTAAAAAACAGAAGCCCCAGAAAATGTTTTTTCAAAATAGGATAATATGAAAAACTGAAAATGGTAGAGAGGGAAGTCCTTCCTGGAGGTTAACCTGGAATTGCAGAGGAGAGATTGTATCTTTAAGCCTGGGGAAGAGGAAGGGTATTCCTCAACCTGAGGCTGGAAGGCAGGATGAGAGGCTGGGCTGGCTGAGGCCTGTGGTGTGAGAAGGAGAGAAGACTGCAGGCCCTGGCCTCAGGCACATAACCTGTTTTCTGGAAAGCAAAGATGAGGAACCAAGAGAACCAGTGAGAGAGAGATTGCTGCTGGTCTTCATTCAGCAGGGCAGACCACCTGGGGAAAGTGTGCTGGGTCCTATTTCTTCCCTCTCCTAGTTTCCCTAGATTCCCTGAGCCTTCCTGTCACCCTTCTCTGACCTGGGCCCCCAGTGCTCTGATGTTCCCCCCTTAGGAGCCCTGGCCCTGTGTCCTCAGGTGCTTTATCTGCAACACCCCATTGCCCTGTGGTGTGGCCTCAATCACTCCCTGGTGCTGAGCCAGGGCTCGGACTTCAGCAAGGAGCTGCTGGGATGTGGCTGTGGGGCTGGAGGCCGCCTCCCCGGATGGCCTAAGGGGAGTGCCTCCTTCGTCAAACTCCATGTGAAGGTCAGAGCAAGCAGGATTAGGCGGAAGGGCAACCAGAGAGGGCAAGTAGCCCACAGGATTGTAGCTGGGACTCCTGCAGGGACCCAGGGGCCCCATTTCCCCAGCACCACCCACCTACCTTTCCTGCCATGCACCTTGGCTCCTGGCTCTTTTCCTTAGCAGATCCTGCTGGCCGTCTCTGACCGCATATAACCTCGGGGCTCAGCCAGCGAGCTCACTCACTGGCTCAGGGCTAGTCTGGGGAGAGGGATGCAACAGCTAGGGCTTGGTGGGAACCCCTCAGTAGAGGCCCCACTCAGCCACACCCCTTCTTTCCTCCCAGGTCCCTTTGTGTGCCTGTTCCCTTTGTTCTACCAGAGAGTGTCTCTACATGCTGTCCAGCCACGACATTGAACACCATCCTGCCTATCGAGACCTGCCAGCCAGCAAAGTGGTGGGGACCCCTGAGCCCGACCCACGGGCCGGAGTACTCCAGGACCCTGGGGGGACAGCCTGGGCCTGTAAGGAGTACCTCAACCAGATCCACAGTTGTTCCACATTGCAGGACCGCATGGCAAAGATGAAGCAGATCGTGGGCTGGATGCCTTTGATGGCTGCACAGAAGGATTTCTTTTGGGAAGCCCTGGACTTGCTACACAAGGCTGCTGGAGGGGTCGGCCAAGGCCCCCCAACCCCTGAGAGTTGAGCACTCCTCCTGGTCTCTCCCCTGGAGAGAGAGTCTGGCTCTGGGCCGAAGGCTTAAGAGAGACAGTGGTAGTGAGGAGCACTGTGCCCGGGGAGGGGGGCACAGTGGGGTGGGGGCTGCTGGGCATACCGGGGTGGGGAGGGAACTGTTTTGTAAAATGTTCAGGGGGCTGCC
The DNA here is from genome assembly GCF_014824575.4 of Sturnira hondurensis. NCBI lineage: Eukaryota > Metazoa > Chordata > Mammalia > Chiroptera > Phyllostomidae > Sturnira > Sturnira hondurensis. The sequence goes on along the minus strand of NW_028081011.1, from coordinate 3,740,311 downwards.
CAGGAAGGGGCCCCCAGCCTCACTATCATGGACAAGAGATTTGATGGACAAATAGAATAAAAGGCTGAAGTAAGGCCCAGTTTGGAACCCTGGGACTTGGGAGGACAATGGGGCCTGATGGGCTACCCGATGCCTGGCTCAGGGGGTGGGGGAGGGCAGGAGCCAGGACAGGGTAGGCACAGTAGAAGCTGCTGGAGCTTTCAGGCTCTGGAGAGCTCACAGCACCTCAGTCCTTCGGTTTGCTTTCCCTGTCCACTCCCAAGGCCTGACCCAGTCTTCTTGACTGGAAACCCTAGCCCTACCCTCTGGTACAACTCAGTCAACACGTGCTACTTAGTGCCCCCACTTGGATCCTCTTATTCTCATCCAGAGGAAGCCACATCTGACTTCAGAAAGTGTTCTCTCCATTTTCCTTCAACCCTGTGAAGTCAGCCTCCCTCCTCTCTGCTTTCTGTCCACTGTCCAGCTCTGGTCTCACATGTCCTTTTCCCCTACTTTCTACTCCATCCTCTTCCTCCACAAGTGAGACATTCCCTTTACATGCCATGCCTCCCTGCCCCACTCCTGTACCTACAGATAATTTGGGAGAAAATGGATGAGCAGAATTCTTTTCTCCTTGGCCTTGTCTGGACCGGGGATAGAGAGAAGGCTGGAAATTTGGAGCGGAAAATAAGTTGGAGCAGGTGGTGGTCAGGAAGGGGGTGAAAGCTTAAAGTCTGGGAGCCCAGGAAAGGACTTCCTCTGGATGCTAAGGAAGCAGCAGTTCTCCACTGGAGAATCCTCTGGAAGGACTGGAGAATCCTCTGGAAGGACTAGACGCTGTGTTCACAGGGTGCTTGGGCACTGGACAGAGAGGGCTTCCAGATGGCATTAATTGATGCCTAGATTATGGCTGAGGACCTGATGCTCCTTCTGCCCTTCATTGTTCCACCCACTACTTAGGAGGTCAGTATTTCTGTGTCCTGTACCTAGAGAGGCCCCTGGACTCACCACTGTCCCAGCTGTACTCTCCCTGTCCCGCCTTCCCACCGCCCTCCCTACTGGCCAGTCCCCACGCCCACACACCCGAGGCTGCCTCATCTGGCACCGATTATCCCTGCTGCTGCTGCCGCTGCTGCCGCTGCTGCTGCTGCTAAACTCAGCTGCTGCCTCTACCTTGAGGGACCCCAGCGCCACCCCCCAGCCATGCTGCCTGCTGCCACAGCCTCCCTCTTGGGGCCCCTCCTCACTGCATGGGCCCTGCTGCCTTTTGCCCAGGGCCAGACCCCGAACTACACCAGGTAGGTCTCTTGGCACCTTCCAGTTAGTTTGAGTTCCAAAAGCCAATTTCTGAGGGGTTACGCCTGTGGATCTTGTGGATTCTTTTGCTGACACAACACCCCCAAGATCTCCCACAGCACCTACCCCTCTCTGGCCCCCAAGTCTGTCCTCTCTGCTAAAGACCACTGTCTCTTGCAGGACACCACTGCTCCCCATTTCTTCAGCCTCTGTTCTCTGCCCTCTAAGTCTCCCCATTCGACCCTTCCCTCCCCACCCCCATGGAACCTGAGAGAGAGCCAAGACCTGAACTTGCCTGGGAGCTGGACATCTGGATCCCACGAAGGAATTAGAGATTGTGGGAGAAAGCAGGGGCAGCAAGTGGGAGACTTGGGAGTCAGATAATCAAGTAGTTAGCTGGGACAGGAGCGGAGCAAAGGTTGGGAGCTCAGGGAGCCTGAGCTCCAGGTTCAATTTCAGGGCCATCGCTGCTGCTTCTCCACACTCCACCCCCTCCCCCGCACAGCCATGTGGCTGTGTCCACATCTGGAAGTAGTTAGGCAGCTGCTGTGGACTGCTTGGTGGTGTGAGGGGGGAGGATGAGGAAGTGGGGCTGAGGATTCCGGGAATTCCTGTCGGGGTTGGGGGCTGGGGCTGGGGGTTGGAGGTCTAGCCAAGTTGCTGGCCCCACTTTTTCCTCATCTTCTATAGTGTTTCCCACCCCAGTTCTATCTTGGCCATCTGAGGCCATCCCGGATCCCTTAGGCCTTTCTCCCCCATCCCCCAGGCTTCCCTCCGGAGCCTCCCCATCCTCATTACCCTATCCCAGTCTGTTCACTGCTCCCCCACCCATGACTGACCCCTCTTATGTCCTCCAGACCTGTGTTCCTGTGTGGAGGGGATGTGACTGGGGAGTCAGGTTACGTGGCAAGTGAGAGTTTTCCCAACCACTACCCCCCCAATAAGGAGTGCATCTGGACAATCACGGTGAGAAGGCCCCTCTGGTCACTACCCCTCATTAAAGTCTCCAAGGCCTAAATCCAGGCAGCCAAATGCCTTCCCCCGCCACTTCTCCCTGGGGAAGTCCAGGTCCCCTCCGCTCTGATCACTGATGGCATCAGTGTCCACAACAATACGTGGCAGTGTCCTCACTCTTAACCTTTAATTCAAAGCCTGTTACTCCAATCCCAACGTTATTCCTGCCCCCTGTAAACTCTCCACAGACCTCAAGTCTTGTCCTCTGCACAGGCCACAAGCCTGATGCAGAGTCCAGGCCCTCTGCTCTCCACCCTGATGGGGTCCCTTTATGTTTAGACCCAAGGTTCTCTAGGAAATGCTTGGGGAAAGGGAAGTGCCCTCTGCCTGAGTTGTTTATGACCTGACTTTGTGGGTCCCCACCACTGTCTCTGCAATCAGGTCCCTGAAGGCCAGACTGTGTCCCTCTCCTTCCGAGTTTTTGACCTGGAACTACACCCTGCCTGCCGCTATGATGCTCTGGAGGTCTTTGCTGGGTCTGGAACCTCAGGTCAGCGGCTTGGACGCTTCTGCGGGACCTTCAGGCCAGCGCCCATAGTTGCCCCTGGCAACCAGGTGACCCTGAAGATGACAGCAGACGAGGGCACAGGAGGACGAGGCTTCCTGCTCTGGTACAGCGGGCGGGCCACCTCGGGCACTGGTGAGACCTCCCTTACCTTCGCCTTCCCCCTCTCCTGGCCCCACCCCGACACATGCCCTGCCCCCAGCCTTAACCTCCCAGGTCCCCATTGCCTCCCTTTCCCTTTTGCCTCACTAACTGCCCCTCCAGTCCCTCCTCCCCGTCTTCTCTCCCCTCTCCTGCTCCCACCCACTCCCTCTTCCAGGCCCCACCCCAGGCGCAAGGCGGAAATGGGTCACCGACCCGCGGGTGGAATGGGCGGCCTGGGGTTACTGGGACGGTGAGTAACTGCCTGCCCCCGTCCGCAATCGGGCTCCCTCTGACAGGCGCGAGGGGTACCTCCAGGAAGGGGGACCAGGTTCCCCCGACCCGGAGCCCCCTTCACCCAGCCCGGGGCTCCCGATTGCGGTCCCATCACCCTTTCCTGGTGGCCGAAGTCTCCTCTAAAATGTTTAAGGCAAGGACCTCCCAAAGGGGCCTAGGAGGTTATGCCTCAAATTGAGGGAACCCTCACAGCGTGGGGACTCTCCAGCCTTCAAAGGAGACTTCTCTGCCCGGCGGGGGAGATGGGATCTACTAGGGGAAGAGGAACGGTGTGGCAGCGGGTCAGGGGGAGGGGCAAGAAGGGGCGTGTCTAGCCAATTCCCCTTCCCCCTTCCACAGCCAGCCTGGGCGCCAGGAGGTCCTAGACTTCCTTGAGCCTCGCTCCTCCTCTGCTAACCTACCCACCTCTTTCCCCACCCTCTTCTCTTCCCCTCATCCTGAGACCCCGACATCGACCTTCCTGCACGAGTTTCCCAGTCTAGAGCTCTTCTCAAGCTGACCGAGGGTCTCCACCGCTCCCCACCCCCACTCCTCTCTCCCCTCCCCAGAGCACCAATTTTGCGGGGGGCGGCTGGAGAAGGCCCAGGGAACCCTGACCACGCCCAACTGGCCCGAGTCTGATTACCCCCCGGGCATCAGCTGTTCTTGGCACATCATCGCGCCCCCAAACCAGGTACCGCACCCCCAAACCAGGTGCCGACCCGCTGCCCGGGCTGCTCTCGGGAACCCGAGCAGCGTCCTCCAGCATGCAGCTAGCAAGAGCATCTACTGTGTCCTAAGCACTGAGTTTAGCTGGTGGGGAGCAAAAACATACCCAATGTGCTTGCATGCAAACAAAAAATGAAAAATTACACCTGGGACCAGCGAGGTATCTAATGCCGATAAATTGTGATGGTTTGTGTGAGGGGCGGGGAGAAAGGAGGAGAATGAGGTGGAAGAGGCAGATTCTTGGTCTGTTCCTTGAGAATGAGCCAGGACTTGACCTTGCCCACTATGGCAAGGGACGCCACTGCAGGGTTCTGGTGTCTGCGGGCCTCCAAGTTGCTACGATATGAATGCACTGAGAGGGGGGCGCGAAGGGACGTGAGAGGAGGCTGCTGCAAGCATCCCTAAGTGGGTAGTAGGTGGAGGAGGAGAGAGGTACAGAGCAGCCTCTGCCCTTTGCCCTGCCATCAGGTGATCTCGCTGACCTTTGGGAAGTTTGACGTGGAGCCGGACACCTACTGCCGCTACGACTCAGTCAGCGTGTTCAACGGAGCCGTGAGCGACGACGCCAAGAGGCTGGGGAAGTTCTGCGGAGACACAGTCCCTGGGTGAGGGGGCGGGACCTGGGCGGGTGGATGGGCCTGGTGTCTCCACCTCCCCAGGTGCCGGAGTCCAACCCTGCTGCTGTTGGGAGGGGTGGGGCTTAGCTGAAGAGGTGGAATCTGAACCGGCCAGCCCCAAACCAGTGGGTGGGTGGAGCAGGTAGGGTACCAGGCTCCGCGTTAGACCATGGTCCGTGGATACAGACACCAGTGGAGCCTACGACTACGAAGTCAGGAATCTAATGCAGACAACCAGGGAGCAGAGGTTAAAACGCCACTGGCCTGGGTGGAGGCCAGGTGCAGGCCCTTGACACCTCCCCCAATGCCCCACCGCTGCCCGCAGTCCTATCTCCTCCGAAGGGAATGAGCTCCTCGTCCAGTTCGTCTCGGACCTCAGCGTCACAGCCGATGGCTTCTCAGCCTCCTACAGGACCTTGCCACGGGGCGCCGTCAAAGAAGGGTTGGCCGGGAACCCAGGGGAGGATGCCCGGCCAAGACCCCCACTCCTTGGCCCGGGCCCCAAGCCGGGAGCTGAGCCCAAAGTCAAGCCGGAACTCCCACCTGTGGAGAAACCCAAAGCCTCACCTGAGGCCGAGGCAACCCCCGTGGGCTCTGGTGAGTGTGGGAAGGGGAAGGAAGGGAACACAGACCGAGGAAGGTGCATCAAAGGGTTCCTCCCTGAGCGCATTCATTCATCCCTAGGACACTCACTGGTGCCACCTGTGCTAATAACGGGTGCTGGGACCCAAAGCTGAATAGAACTCTGAACAAATTCAAATCAATGAGGCTGTTATAGGGAAAGTACTCCTTCCTACTTGCTGGGTAGGTCACCCTCCACGAACAATGTCACCTCCCACTCCTAGATACACCCAGTATCACCTGCCCAAAGCAGTGCCGGAGGACAGGCACCTTGCAGAGCAACTTCTGTATCAGCAACCTGGGTAAGAAGCCTCATTCACATGCTCTGCTCTTCCAGCTCCTCTAACTTCCCCTCCTGTCCCCAAAGTGCCCCTCCTCTGGTTCCAACCCTACCCTTGCCTCCTGTCTCCTGACCACTCACCCTCACTCTCCCACAGTGGTGACCGGAACAGTCAAGTCCATGGTTCGAGGCCCAGGGGAAGGCCTCACTGTCACTGTTAATCTCATTGGTGCTTACAAAACTGGGGGCCTGGACCTGCCCTCTGCACCCACAGATACCTCCTTGAAGTTTTATGTGCCCTGCAAGCAGTGTCCCCCCATGAAGAAAGGTAATAGGGATGTGGGGTAGAGGGGAGGGAAGGGGTTTTTGGCCTCATGGAAATGATAAGGTGGTAAAATCTGAGGGGCTTGGATGAGAAGTACATCTACAATGTATGTAACATGATCCCTCAACCCCTCTTTCCCTGCCCCCCCCCAGGAGCCAGTTATCTGCTGATGGGCCAGGTGGAAGAGAACAGAGGTCCTGTCCTCCCTCCAGATAGCTTCGTGGTTCTCTACCGGCCCAACCAGGACCAGATCCTCACCAGCCTCAGCAAGAGGAGGTGCCCCTCCCAACCTGTTCGGGCTGCTAGGTCCCAGGCCTGAAACCCAGGCCAGCCTCGGACCTTGGCTCTTAGGACCCATTTTTTTATCCAAATAAATGTTCCTTTACTGAGGAAGGGGCCACATACCCATTTCTATGGTTTTGGTGCCCATCTTGGGGATTTATATTCATTCACTCATTAAACTCAACAGACATTTACTACACAGAATCATCTTTTAAGAACCTAGGCTGGAGCTTGTTATCCCTTTGCTCAAAATTCCCCCCACAGGCAAATACACACACAATGGTAACCATTTAGAGATGAAGGATATGTGAATGAGCTGGATTGTAGTGATCTTCTTACAATGTATACAAACCATCAAGTTGTAGATCTTAAATATATACAAGTTCTATGTTAAAGATATCTCAAAGCTGTGAAGAAGAAACTTAATATAAGCAGTCTCCTATAGTTTTCCATCAGTCTCAGAATAAAATCCAAAGTCCTACTATGGGCTCCAAGGCTCTAGATGATTTACATCCTTCATCTCCCCTCCTCTCACCTCCCTTAAGACCACTATTCCAGTCACGTTGGCTCCTTGACCACTTATGGTACACTGGCTTTTGCCTGTGCTATCCCCCTATTTGGAATTCTGTTGCATAGAGAGTTCATGGCTCAATTCCTAACTTGAATCAGATCTCAGCTCAAAGTTCATTCTAGTCATTTGTACATTCCAAATCACATGTGCTGACTTAGGCATCAAAAGTACAACAAAATATCTTGTGGAGCAGAGATAAACAGTAAAATAAACATAAGGATGAGTAACTCTATGAATGCTACAAAGAAAACAAAAGCGTGATTGAGAGGACAGACAAGGAAAATTCTACATTTGATAGGGAGGGCTTTCTGGTAAGATCAACTTTGTCTTTGCTCCACTGCTAACCAATTGTATGGCCTGTGGGTTGACTGTACACCAGGCTGAAGTTTCCTTGTCTGTAAGAGTTGAAGATTAGAAGTGATTAAGTGGCGGGGTTGGTAAATCTTAATTCCCTGTGCAAATGTGAGTGATTTCAGAGTGCCATGAAGGAAAGAGGAACATAGGACTGAGACTCGAATCCAACTGGGAGCAACCTACAACTAGTACTGCGGGAAATGGCCTGAGTTGCTGCAGAGGTTTCTAGGAGAGCCTGGGATTGAAATGGAGAAAGAAGGCTTCTTTGTGGGCTGGGATTCTAGCAATTTGGACGGTCTCAGAGCCCGGAGGAAGAAACAAAGCCAGCTCTCACGCTCGTCCGGGTCTCTCCCTGGCTGGAGCTCTAGATAGAGACACCAGTAGTTTCCCGTCACTAGGGTCCCGTCAATCCCCTCTTAAACGTACCAATCGGCTTATATTTATGGCGGAAACAAGGCCGCCCTGGCCAATGACAGAGGCCGTAGGACGGAAGTGCCGAAACGGTCTTTTGGGCAGATGGCAGCCTAGGTCTGGTCACAAGTTTGATTGGCAGGTGCTGTCACCAGGAGGTGAACCTTGTAGCACCAGCGTCGGATCGGAGGCGGAAGCCCAAAAGAGCGCGGGCTTGAGCTCAGGAAGGTGTCGGAGGCACACCTAAGGTCTCTACTGGGCGGGCAGCAGATAGGGCAGCTCCCGAGGAGACCGTTGCGGCAGGCGAAGCCTGGCGGGAGAAAGGGGGCGGAACCTCGGGCTCCCGGAAGGGGTGGGTCCTGTTGGAGCAGGGCTCCTGGAAATGTTGAACCAGACCTAGAGATAAAGCGGGAGTTGGAAGCTGCAAGGGGCGGGGTTTACCGGGTGGGCGTGACTATCCAGGTGGGGCTTGGGGCGGGGCCTAAAGGAAAGGGGCGCTGCTGAAAAGCGGAGGGTTGCAGAGGCCAGGGCCTGTTCTGTGGGAGCCTGATCTAGTAGAGTTCCAAGGCGGTGGTGGTGGCGGCATCAGTCCATAATAGCCCCACGATCTCATCCATTCCCTTTCGCCCCTCCCTCCTCCCAGCTCTAGACTCCAGGCCCTGTCCCCTGCGCTCAGCCCTCCGATGTCCCACCGCCCAGAGCCTGCATGCGCTGCAGGGCGCCCCAAGACCAAGAGCTGGTGGGTCCAGGAGCTCCTGGGCGGGGGTCCCGGGGCGCCCTTCCTCCCTCGGGGCCTGCTGTCCCGGTCCTCGTCTTTCCCCCGGATCTAGTATTCAGGGCGGACCAACGGAGCGGACCCAGGCAGCTGCTGACTCTCTATAACCCCACGGGAGCTGCGCTTCGCTTCCGAGGTGAAGGGATGGGAACCTCCTGCTAGGAGTCTGGGGGCTGGTGGCAGGATATGGGGGGCCTGTGTGGGCTGGACGAGTGAGATGAATATTGGCAGATGTCCGTCCTTGGTGTACTGGAAGAGTCATGTGGAACCCTGGGAGTAGAAGGCAAGGGGACTCTAGTGTGCCTTCATGGGAAAGGCTTGTGTAGGGTCTCTGAGGCAATAATCGGTCTCTCTGTGCCTTTATCCCCCAGTCCTGTGCACAGCTCCTGCCAAATACACAGTGTTTGACGCAGAAGGATATGTGAAGCCTCAGTCCTGCATTGACATGTGAGTTGAAAGGGTGGGGAAGCCAGAGGCCACTGCTACCTTTCTCTGAATATCTGAGCAGTGGTCTAAGGTCTCAGACCTGGTCCTCTTCCCTCCACCCTCCATCTGCAACCCTATGGGAAAGTTTCCTGGGAGGGTGGGGCCTGGATCCACTTGGATCACTGCCTTTCACTTCCTCTCAATGGAGCTCTTTCTATCTTGGGACCAGTGTGATTCGCCACGTGGCCCCCATTGCCAGCCACTATGATGTCCAGGACCGCTTCCGAATTGAGCTGTCTGAGGAGGGAGCTGAGGGCCGAGTGGTGGGGCGCAAGGACATCACCTCGGTTCTGAGGGCCCCAGCCTACCCCCTTGAACTTCAGGGACAGCCTGACCCAATGCCCCACCCAGGGCCTCCTTCCTGGACAGCACCACCCACGGCCAGACACCTCCCTGAGAGTGAGTTGGGGGATGGGAATTCTTGAGTTCTATAGGGAGGGAAGACCTAGCATTATCCTAGAGATGAGCTCAGTTGGAGTTGCAGAGGTCTTCTGATTTTTTTGCTTTTTGATGGAAACATTCTAGGAGTTGAGATTTTATATCAGGTTAGGGTATAAGCAGATTTTGCAGTTTCCCTGGTTTCTGGCTTCTATTTAGATGGAAAAGTTCTTCCTTAGCTTTAACTTCAGCACTTTCTATCATATGCCAGCTCAGTTCAGTTCCATAAGAAACCTGTACTGAGCAATTATGCCACCCCAAGTTGTATGCTTGGTCTGGAAGATGGAGTTTCCTGTCTGACAGATATATACACCGAAGCCAGTAATCAGGGAGAATGAAGGGAGAAAAAATATGCTGAGGGACCAGAGGAGAGAGGGTTTCTGTGGCCGCGGAGACAGAGGCTCCAGGGAGGAGAGGACGCTTGCGGTGTGCTCCTGGAGGGCAGTAAAAAGTGTCCACACCTTCCATCTTTAGTCTCCTCCCTGGAGGACCTTGGGTTGGGAGGAGTTGGGGCTGGAGCTTCTGACAAGCCTTGTTTCCCAGAATCCCACCCACAACTGGCCACCAGCTCCTTCCTTCTCTTCTTGCTGACGGGCATAGTCTCTGTGGCCTTCCTGCTGCTCCCGCTCCAGGATGAACTCGGCAGCCAGCTGCCCCAAATCCTGCACGTCTCTCTGGGGCAAAAATTGGTGGCAGCCTACATCCTGGGTAAGAACAGCAGTGGCGAGGGAATCCGGGCCCCAGAGAAAGAGGGGTGGGGACTGGGGAGAGGGCTTCCAGAGCTCCAGTGCTGCTAATACAACCTTGCTCTTTCTTTCTCCCTCCGCAGGCCTTCTCACCATGGTCTTCCTTCGGACGTGAGTCCCCTGCTCAATCTCTACCCCTCTCCCCAGGCAGGGATGCGGGCGAGACAGCCACTGTGATGCTCATACCTTGCCTCAACTCCTACTCCCTTATTAATGCCACTCCCTTCACCCCTGACAAAAAAATACCGAGGGATTTATATTCATTTTCCAAGTTGAATAAAATAAATTTGCAAAATTAAACTGAGGAATGTAAGGAACATGCCCTTTCTCTGTACTACTTTTCCTCCAGTTCCTCCTACTCCCATTCCCTGGGTTCCCCAGGGAACCCAGGCACCTGGGCCAGGACTTAAAGCATCTGAGTTCTTGTTCTGGAGCCGCACCAAAAAACTGTCACCTTGAGCAAGTCCTTTGACTTCTCCGAGTGTCAGTTTCTACCCGCTAAGTGAAGGAACTGAAAAAGTTAGTTCTTTACCCCCTCACCGCCCCCTACCCCTGCCTCTTTGGCAACATCAGCTTGTTCTCTATCTAATGGGCCTGCTTCTGTTTTTTGTTTTGTTTATTCATTTGTTTTGATTGTTAGATTCCACATATATGTGAAATACAGTATTTGTCTTTGACTTATTTCATTTAGCATAATACCTTCCGTGTCCACCCATATTTTCACAAATGGCAAGGTTTTATTTTTTCACGACTGAATAATAGTCCTGTGTGTGTGTGTGATGTCTTCTTTAACCACTCATCTATTGATGGACACCTGGGTTACTTCCATATCCTGGCTATTGTAAAGAATGCCAAAACGATCAGGGTACATATACCTTTTCAAATTATTGTTTTTTAAAAAATATTTATTTTTGGAGAGAAGAGAAGGGAGGGAGAATGAGATGGAAAGAAACATTAAGTGGTTTCCCCTCGCAGGTCCCCAACTGGGGACTTGGCCGGCAACCCAGGCATGTGCCCTGACCAGGAATTGAACCAGAAACCTTTCAGGTCACAGGCCAGCATTCAATCCACTGAGCCATGCCAGCCAGGGCTATTTTTTTCTTCAGATAAATACCCAGAAGTGGTATTGCTGGGTCATATGGGAGCTCTATTTTTAATTTTTTGAGGAATCTTCATATTTTCCACGTAGTGGCTGTACCAAGTTACAATCTCAGGGACAGTTGATTCTTAAGATACCCTTTAGCCCTATAAAATAGGATCCTGTCCCTATGCCAACATATCTAAGCTAAAAAGAATAAAAAATGCCCCCTGCCGTAGAGATCAAGTCTCACTGTCTCAAGCCATTGGAGCCTCTTGCCAGGGCTGCCTGGATAATTCCAAGCCCCCAAATCCCCTTCTGTCTTTTTGTTCCTTTATCTGCTTTTATTTTGTCTCTTCCTTTGACTCCAAGTCATGTGGGTCAGAAACACCAAGGTTGCTGAAGATGGGGGGAAACAGCACTCCCTGGCATAACCTGAACTTAGCCAGGCAGCAGACATAAAGGCACAGTAAAAGAGCAGGATCCTCAGAAGGCAGGCTTCGAGCCCTCCTACAGATGCAGGGGGAGGAGGAGGCAAGGAAAAGGGGCTTTCAGCCACACCAGCAGATTGTTGATTGGAGACAAAAATCAGCAAGATAATGTTATGAGAGACTTGGTCTGTCATGCTGCTGGAAGATTGTCAGTGGTTCCAGCTTTACTCTGGGGGTCTTGGGAGCTGCCCCACTGCCCAGGGAGTCTTGTTCCTCCCACACCTAGAGCTGGCCCCGGTGGGGTGTGGCCCTGCTGGTGTGCAGAGAACTGGCTCTACAGCCTGAGCCGGGAAGTATGAGAGGGTTCTTACCACAGCCCAGCGATCCCCTCCCCCTTCATACTGGGCTGGCCATGCCCAGGTCCCAAAATGGGTTTCAGGTACCATACGCTAATGATCCTGCTGGTATTGGGTGTGAAAAGGCCTGTCGCCGGTGGGATCAGGAAGGTTTTCTGGGAAACAGCTGTAGAATTGCAAGGAGCTTGGGAAACAGACTTTTATTTGACCAATTTTTAAAAGAAAACAGTACTTGCAGAAGTTCAAGTGGGTGTGTATTAGTTTCCTGTGGCTATTTTAAGAATTTACCACTCATTTAGTGGCTTAAAACAACACAAATTAATTCTATAGTTCTGGGGGTCCGAAATCCAAAAAGCATCTCTGAGGATAAAAACCGATGTAGCAGCAGGGCTGCCTTCCTCCGGGACGCACCAGAGGAGGATGTTCCCTTGCCTTTTCTAGCTTTTAGAGGCCACCTGCATACCTTGGCTTGTGGCCAACTTCATCTTTCAAGCCAGGAATGGAAATAACAAATGACAATTGTTTAACATCATTTTAAAAAACCAAACAACTAGGAGTGTCACATTTTTAAATCTGACACAGACACTCTGCTTCTGCCATCATATCTACTTTATCTGTGATCTTCCTACCTTCTTTTACAAGGACACTCCTTGTGTTAGTTTGCTAGGGCTGCCACAGACTGAGTGGCTTAAACAGCAGAAATTTATTTCTTCACAGTTCTGGAGGCTGGAAGTCCAAGATCAAGGGGTTGGCAGGTTTAGTTTCTCCTGAAGCCTCTCCCCTTGACCTGCAGACAATCACCTTCTTGCTACGCCCTCCCACAGCCTTTCCTCTGTGCGTGCGCATCCCTGGTGTCTATGCGTCTGGCTTCCCCATCTCATAAGGACCCCAGTCAGACTGGAGTAGGACTGACCTTAATGGCCTCATTTTAACTTAATTACCTCTTTAAAGGCCCTAGGTCCAAATACAAACATTCTGACGTATTAGGGGTTAGAGCCTCAACATATGGGTTTTGGGGGCACATAATTCAGCCCATTATACTCCCCATCTCAAGATCCTATACTTAATAACATCTGAAAATTCTTTTTGTTGTAAGGTAACATTCATTCAGTTTTGGGGGATTAGGATGTGGACCTCTGCCCAGACCATTATTCTGTCTACTACTGGGTGCAAATGGACGAGGTGAAGAATGGCTGAAAAGCCGCTTTAGAAGGTTTGTTTTAGACTGTGTGTCTCAGGGAAGCAAACAGCCTGAGGAGAGTTCCGATCCCGGTTCAGTCTCCTCAGATCTCACCAAGCCAGGCTCAGTGGGCTAGGGAGGGGCAATTTCACCCTGAAATCCAAGCCGCAGACTAAGAGGTCTTCATGTCCCACATCCTGAGGATGTGGGTAGGACTTCTTATGCCATACTGGGAGTAAGAGAGGACCAAGGAGCTGAGAGGCAGGCCCTGGGAGTGACAGCCAGGGCCACAGCCTTCTGAGACCAAGACAAAAAGTAAAGTGGTGCCACCAACCCTTGTAATTCTCTGCCCTCCTGCAGCTTCCAGCTGGAAGCTTCCAGGACGAAGGTTGGACCCTGGCAGAAAGAGGCCCCAGGCTGGGCCAACCTAATGGGTGTTCGAGCACTGCAGTGTCCCAAGACCCCATGCTCAGAAGGGAGTCCTGTGTTTGGGATTAATGCTGCATGGTCACTGTCTTGCGATTCTTAATTATTCTACCTTTGAATTTATGGTTTAGAAGTGGTCTGATGGGACAGGGGAGCATGCGATAGAGTCCTGCCTGCCCTGGATAGGTTCTTGACTTCTAGATTCCTGCTCCCACCAGGTAATCGTTGCCACCCTCCTTCCCCAGCAGGAACCAGGGTGCAGGCACAGGAAGGGTCCAGGTGTAGGTCAGAGTCAGGTACATCTGTACCACATTGTGGGGTACAGAACCCGGCGTGCCTATGGAGAGCTGCACCTGAGTAGTTCCCTATATGAGGGGTATGGATACTAAATAGCAAATAAAAAAACATAATAACAGGTTGGATGACTGTGGAAGAAAGAAAATGGCTTTGATGTTGCTTTTTGAACAAGAAGCCCTGCATTTTTGTTTTGCACCAGAACTTACACCACATGTGGCCTGTCCCAGGTCCCAGGAGAAAGTACAGAGCCAGCGCCCCATGCCATGGTGGTATTTGGAGAACGGCACTCCCGATTTCCTTAGACAGGTTCCTTCCTTAATGATGAAACATCTCAGAGTTTTCCCCACGGAGACAGCATCCCACTTGCATCCTCCCCAGCCCCTTCTACTTAAAACCTGGGGAAGGTCTTAAGTAATGGGTGCTTGGGTGGGATGAGGGTGAAGAAGCACAAAGGTGTTTATAAACAACAGGTGCCCAGGTGGTTTATTGAAGTTTACACTCCAGCTCCTATTGCCAAATACCACGTGTTGGCCATAAGGTCCCAGCCATCTCTCCCACCAAGAGAGCTTCCCAGAGCCTAGGAAGCTTTCCAGAGTGGTCCCTAGGTGTGAGGGATCCAGCTCCTGAAGAGCAAGGGGCTGTGACTGATGGAGCGGATGCTGCCACCTAATTAGATGTATGACGGTCCCTTTTGGAGGGCACTGCTCATCTGTTCCCACACTGTAGAGCCGAGGGTGTGTGGGTATTTTACATTGGACCCCTAGGGAGACAGGAAGAGCTCATGAAAAATCGGTCAGCAATGAGTGTTGCATAGTCACCCAGAAATCGCTCAAATGGAAAGAGCAGGAGCTCTCGGCCTGGGGCAGGGGCATGTGACCCTCCCCCCTCAGAAATTATTATCTATGTTCCAGAGGTCCCCGCTGAGTGCGTTGGCAGCCCCCTGCAGCGTCCAGGTGAGCAGAGCCAGCTGGCGCCTGAAGCGGCTCTCCTGGAAGCCCAGGCCAGGCATTGCCTTGGAGGAGGCAGCCCCCAGGGTCTCAGAACCGCTGGAGCGCAGCAGCCGCACGTGGTCAAGCAGAGCACCCAGCGTGTGATCTCCGCGGCCCAGGAAGATGTGGCGAAATGGGGAGTCGGCTGGTGACACATACTGGGACAGGAAGTAGAACTCCACCTGAGCAGAGAGGGTGATTAGATCGAGGGTGGGGCTCTGGCCCCGAGTGAAGGCCTGAACGCCCATTCCAAACGGATACTTGAACCTAGTACCAGCTTAATAAACACAGTCGAGCAGCTTAAGTCCCATCTCCCTTTGGCTACCCAATCAGGAGTGGCCACTTTGCATGGGCACTGGTATTCCTTCTTAGTAGGAATTGTCCTGCAGCTGTGTTTTGGGTCGAACCTCTTTCTTCTCCTCCCTTAAACCTCCAGGTCTGCATTTCCATCTCCCCAGCCTTTCCTTCTCACCATTCACTTCCCTGCCTAGAACCTCAGAGAACAGTCTGTGGCCCTGCTGTCCCTCCTCCCCACACCCTGACATTCCACCTCACCTCTGCCAATGTCCATAGCCCCAAGTCAAAGGTCAAGGGGACAGCCCAGTCCTAATGAAGTGCCTGACTCTGTCGTCACCCTCTGACTCAGATTCTGTTTGTCTGTCCTGAGATGGCCTTGCTCCTATGCCAGTTCTCCCACCTTTCTGCCAGCCTCCCTGATTCCTCCTGCTCCCCCTGAGGACAGGCCCATGGTTTAACATCTGCCTTCTTCTCTTCTCTTCGCCTATAGTCCAATGGTCTTCAAATCTGGCTGCATATTAGATCACTAGGGGAAGATATTTAACATCTCACCACTGCCTAGCACCACCCTGCAAAATCAATCTCCAAGGGTGGTCTCACACCCTCATATCTTCTTAAGGCCTCATTCATTCAAAAGCCCCTCCATGCCCTTAACTTCAACCGGGACCTTGTGGGGACAGCTGGCAATTCTACTTGGTAAATCATTTACTAGAATCCTGCCCTCCAGCCTCCTGGGCCTCCTCACTGGGGCAGGCAGGGGGCCCCTGGACCCAGCCTCGCACATGTGGGCACCAACTTCTTCCCAAACTTGACCCTTGCACCCATACTCTCTCATGAACACCATGGTCTTCCTCAGATGCCAGGCTTTCAGCCTCAAAAAGGTTAAGTGTGAGTGCGGTGAGCACAGACTTTGGAGTCAGGCTGCCTGGTTTCTACTACTTACTGAGATCTCGGATGCATCACTTAACCCATCGGAGCCTCGGTTTCTGTGTACAACACTAGCAACCTCACAGAATTTGGGGGACTCCTGAGAAAGCAAAGCCCTAGCACATGGTAGCCCTTAATAAATGGCAACTGCTGTGATTCTCCTCTTCTCTCAACACCTAGTCTGTCCATCTTACTTCCAAATGTCTCACATCAGTGCAGTTGCCTCACCCACAGGGGGTACACACTACCACCTGCCACCCTCTCCCAGAGCTAACCTCATTCTCTCTTCAGGCCATTTACAACTCTGGCCAAATCCCTCCTGACACTCCACTTGCTCACTTCACCTCCCTGCTCAAACACCTTCCTTGATGTCCAGACCCTAAAAACTCCGTTCTTATCCTGATATTTCAGGCTCCCCCTAGTTGGTCCCTAACTCGCCGTCTGGCACTCCTCTCCCCTCAGCTCCTTCGTGGGGCCTCTGTTCGGGCTGTGCTGGTTCACACGCTGCTTACAGGGAAGGTCAGGCCCCACTTCGCTGCTTCATCCTTATTCTCAGGCTCTCCACCCTAAAACATCCTTTTCATTTTGCACCAACTCAAGTTCTGTCTGTTGCTCAAGGCCCATGTCACAATTTAAAGCAGGGGTCAGCAAACTTTTTCTGCAAAAAGCCAGACAGTAGTCATTTTAGGCTTCTCAGACCATAGTGTTTCTGTTGCAACCACTCAACTTTGCTACTGTAGCACAAAAGCAGCTGCAGACAATATAAAAACCCATGAGCATGACTGCATTGCAATAAAACATTATTTACAAAGAGGCAGGCCAAATTTGGCCCTCTGGCTGTAGCTTACCAACCCCCTGGTCTAGAGCCACAAAGTGCCCTGGGTCTGGTCTAGGCTTCTGTTGCAGGTTCTGAAATACTGAGTCTTTCTTTTCCAGCCTGAGTCTGAATCCCTCGATCCCTTACACACAGATGCTTTTATCCCTTGGGGGGAAACTTCGGGTGAGGTAGGGGGTGTCTTTTTGTGTTCCTAGAGTCTGGCACAGCAGGAATTGAAGCAAGATCTGTGAGTGAGGCTGAACCATGCCCAATCTCTTGTCTCACCACAGGGTCACAGTCTCAGTGGAGGGGACAAAGGAAAGGGGAGAAGGAAGAAGAGGATACGAGGAGAGGAGAACAAGAGAGACCAGAAGAAAGGAGCGAGCCTGAAAGAGCAAGAGGGATGGCTCTGTGAACAGAAAGAAGGACTGAGTGTTGTCAAGGGAAATGGGCAGGAATGCAAGCAGGAAAAGTGAATGGGGAGAAAGAACACGAACCTGCAAGGAGCAGTTTTGTTCTCCCAAAACTGTGCATGTGAACATTGTGGGTTCCCTGCTCACCCCATATTTAGTGAGGCTAGTCCTGCTATGATTTTGCCCTATAGGCTTTTCCCCACTTTTACAGTCCTTACCTATTCATGTTCTGAGACAAAGGGTTGCCACGTGGAGTTCTTGGGGTGAGGACATGGAAGAAAGAGGAGGGGTTGGAACTGGAGGTGGGGTGCAGACAGAAAAGTACTAAAGCTAAGCAGGACAGATTGCTCAGAGAATAAGATCTAGTGAAACTTCCACGTGACACCTCCTCCAGGCAGCCTTTCTAGGTTTCACACATCTCATTGCCAGAAGGAAGAGAGCTCTTCACACTCTGAATTTAAGACTTTTGGCCCTAGCTGGCGTAGCTCAGTGGATTGAGCGTGGACCTGTGAACCAAATGATCACGGTTCAATTCCCATTCAGGGCACATGCCTGGGTTGCAGGCCAGTTCCCGGCAGGGGACTCACAAGAGGCAACCATACATTGAGAATTCTCTCCTCTCTTTCCCTTCCCCTCTAAAAGATAAATAAATAAAATCTTTATTTATTTATTTAAAAAAAAAGACTTTTGCACTCCAGTGGCATAACCCTGTGCCTCTTGTACGATAGACCATTGTGGGCATGCTTTTTCTCTCCAGGGTGGTGGGGAAGCAGTGCGGGGGACTGTGTGTGCGTGTGCATGTGCGTGTGTGTGTATGTGTGCTGGGGGGCAGTGACCCAGTCCTGACATGTTGGCCAGGTGACCATTGCCAAGAGACTGGCCCTCCCCATTGGTTTCAACACTTTATGGGGCCTTCCTTGGTGGTCACTGCGGCCTGGCCTGTGAGCAGTGTGCGTCCAGGACTGGAAATGCTCCAGGACAGCGATGGATCGAGAGAATGTAGAGAGGAGCAAGGAGCAGAGAGAGGAAGGGGCTCACGCTACCGGAGGAGGTCGGGGATGCGGGAAGGATAGAGGCGGGGCCTCACCCGCATGATGCGAACGTTGTACATGCGCATGAGCCTCTCGTCGCTGCTCTCAGAGCTGTAGATCTCCTTCCGCAGCTTCTCTGCCGCCCGGATGTAATCTCCCCGCGCAGAGTACACCCACTGGAGGGTCAGTCCGCGAGCCTGAGGGCAGAGGCAGGGGTTGGGGCGAGAGGCAGGAGCCAGGACCCGGCCTAGGATGCAGATCACGGGTCAAGGAGCCGGCTGGGTCTGACAGGAGTCGGGAGGTATAGGGGGACAGAATGCTGGGGTGGAATGAAGGGAGAGGGAAGACCTGTGTGGTTGAGGGTGGGGAGGCAAATCTGGGAGGATTGGGAGAGGCTTATATGACTGGGACAGGAGTAAAGGGTCCAGGTTGCCAGAGGGGACCTAGCCCCACCCCTCCCAGGAGAGTGGGGGTGGGAGGGATCAGATGGCCTGGCCTGGGCAGCACTTTAAGGGGATATAGTGTCCCCCAACCCTAGAAGGCGTGAGCAGGGTTGGCATCTTGGACCTTGAGATCCCCAGAGAACTCGTTGAGGCTGCCAATGTGCCTGAGGACCACGTCCCCGTAGCGGCCAAAGTCGAGGGGCAGCAGGTGATCGTGACTGAGCCGGATGAGGATTAGCCCTGCAAGCTGAGCCACAGCCTGGGCCACGGCTGGCAGACGACCCCGCAGCGCCTTGTGCAGGTTTTCATATGTGTCGTCCTTCGTGTGCAGAAACGGGTATGCCTGGCCATCCTGCAGGAACAGAGGGTGCTGGCGCAGGAGCATGGTGCCAACAGGCTGAGGGGCTGCTGCTCCTGGGTGGGGCCAGAGAGTCTCACCTCCACGAAGGAGAACTCGATGGCTGGAACCCCCGCAAAAGCAGTGAAGGAATAGGCACTGCTGTCCATCGGCAGTGGCTGGATCCTGGGGTTGGGCAGCAGGTTAGAGAGCTCTGTGGGTTTAGGCTCCTCCCACATCATCCCCAGCTTTCCTCCCTCCCGCCTTGTCCTAACTTACACCTCTGAGTCCCAGCTCTGATTGTTGAACAGCACCTGCTGGTAAAGGGTCTGACCGCTGTGGTTAGGAGAGTCCACCTGAGGGCAGGGTTGGGGACACAGTCAGGCCCCGACCACGCCTCCACCAGCTTCCTTCCATTCCCTGCTCCTGGCTAGACTCTTGCCTGCTTTATGATGTTCTCAATGAGGCTGATCAGAAGGGGGCTGGTCTTGGCATGGAACTTGTCATCCCCTGCAGAGGAAGCCAAGGTCAGGGCTTGATCCCAAGGGCAAGGGTGCACCTGAGGGGGTCCAGATGGTGGCATTGCCCCTGCTCACCCAGTACAGCATTGTCCAGGCTCACATAGACTACGGCTTTCAGGTGCAGCAGGCTGAGGTAGCCCTGTGGGTTAGGTGAATGGAGTATAAAGCCCCTCCCCACATCTCCCCACTGCCTACCTACCTGGGGGGCAGTGACCCTCATTACCTCCAGCCACTCCGTAGAGCCCACACTCCCAAAGTCACCTCCATCCCAGCTGATGAAGAGAAGACTTCTTCGAGGCCGGAAGCCTGGGGACAAAGCAGGGAGGGAGGATGGGCTTAACTGAGGGCCAAGCAAAGACCCCCCATCTTTGTCTTCCTCTGCCCTGGCCCTCTGGGGTCTCCTTCCCTCTCATCAAACACCCAGCTTAGCCCGTCTCACCTGGGGCTGCTCAGACTCAACTCCGACAGCGATGGAGACGACTTACACATGGGCTGGGCCCACGTGTTTCCTGTTTCTCCTGCCCTCAGACCCTGAACTGTTCCTATTTTCACGTTTAGAAGAGGAAATCAGGACGCAGTCACTTTCCCAGGGCCATGCATGACATGAGTTGCCAGGTTTGGAGCCCAGGTCTGAGTGGCCACACTCCAGCCTGTGCCGCTGATTGCTTCTCTGCCCCATCCTGACTCAGGCCAGCCACAGCCCTGGCTGCCCGGCCCAGGCCCTGACCTTACCGTTGCTCACCATGGAGGAGAAAGTCCGCACCAGCTCCAGCAGTATGGCGGTCCCCACAGCAGACTTGGCTGCTCCAGGGCCCCATGCATCCCTTTGGGCCCCGATGACAACGTAGTGATCTGGGGGAAGGGATGTTGGGGCCTACCTGTTACACTGGCAGTACCCACAGGCTTCTCCCTCCTCCCTGGAAAGGTGGGTGCTCACAGGACCTTACCAGCATTTCTCCAGGCCCCCAACCAGTCTCTGTTTCAGCCCCTCCCATGTCTTCACCCCCTGCTGTGACTCAAGAGAGTGTCCTCCTCCCCTTGGCCCTGCCTGGATGGTCTATTCCTTAGTGGGGTGCCTAGGGTCATTCCTGACTCCATTATCTCCCAGGTCAGCCATGTCTCGCTGATTAAAAGGTGTTCCCCTTTTACTTTCTCTAACCCTGCTCCAACCACCGGCATCCTCACCTGAGCCTCATCACTGGACTCTCTGTGCCACTCCCTTAGTGCTTCTGCGTACCACACTCTTCCTCCCAGGTTGTTCTTGTGACCCCATTCATCAGCTCAACCACTTTGAGTGGGGAACCACTCTGATTCCCCACTGCCTTCTGCATCTATGCTTGCAAGGCTCATCTACATGACCTGACCTGCTTTTCATTCTCTAACATCACCCAGCTTATGCTTGTTCACCTCCAGTGCTAGACAAATCACAACTGCAAAATGGCCCATTCTGTCTCGGCCATGTTGGACCTTGAAATCTTACTACTGCCCTCCCCAGTCTCAATTCAGCCCCAGCTTGCCAGACTTTCTCCCTGTTAACCCTTGCAGCACCCTCCACTTCAGCCAAAGTCACCTTCCTCCTCTGGGCCCCATCTCTGGTCAGGGTCTATAAGCAGCTCCCCTCCCACAGGCTGGGCAAGCAAACACACCTGGCTCTGATCGGCCCTCGATGCAGCCAAAGATGTTGCTGATGGGAGTGGAAGCCTTGTGGTTGTTGACCTCCAGGAGCAGGCCTGGCCCAGGGCCCAGGCGATAAAGGGAGCCTGGGAGCCGCCCCTGCCATTCCTGTGGGGCCACAGGACCGTCAATCTTCCTGGAGAGGTGTGGGGTAGAAAGAGTTGGGAGGAGCAGACAGGCTCAGGCTATAAAAGAGCCCAAAGCCCACTCTTTCCTCTTCCTCCCACCATCTGGCTCCTGCTCTCTGCCCCTGCACCCTGCCCGGGGGGGGGGGGGGGGGGGGCAGTGTGGTCAGAGCTGCCTTGGGTAGTGGTGCAGGCTGTGTCCTGCTCAAGGGTGCCCGGTGAGGTGGGTGTGATATCAGCAGGAGCCCTACTCACCAAACTATGGGCCCTGGCAAGAGGCAGTGCCCCCTCAGGAGAGCCACCTTTTTCTAGTTCACCCAGAGGCAACGTGGATTTGCCTCCTCTCCTGGTCCCCGCATGCCCCTCACCTCAGCAGGAGGGTGGCAATGTCCGCACTGATGGGCTGGGCTGGGATGCTCGGAAGGCCTGAGGACTGGACTGGTGGGAACTGGGTTTGGTTGAAGGAAGGGAAGCCAGGTGTGTAGGGGTCCCCAGTTCCCAGGTGCACCTGTGAGGTGAGAGGTATCCACTCTGAAACTGTGGGCTAGGCTCTCAAAATGTGTGCCAGCCTCATCCCAGGCCAGAAGGTGCAGTCCTGGAACCTTAGGAAAGCATTGCTAGCTCCCCCCAGACTTACATGTCCGTACACGGCCCGCTGGCCGGACAGGCCTGGCTTGTGTGGGTCCTGGGAGAAGTCAGCTGGGTCGGGATATATGAGAACTCCTCCTGCCCCAAAGTCCTGGGCACTGGCCACCTAGGGAAGGAAGGGGCAAAAGGACTCTTTCTCCCAGGGAAAACATTTATAAGGGCAGGAAGAGCAAGTAAAAGTGAAATGACACACCCTTTGATCTGCAGTTGTAGATCGAGAGAGTCTGTGGGCACCTGGCCCGCATCTTCGCGCCCTCCCACAGTGCCCTGGCAGCCTCAGACCCCGCAGTACCCAGTATTTCCCCGTGTTTCTGTTCCCCGTTCAGGACCTCCTGATTTTGTTCGCGCCAATGCTGTCTTACAACCCACTTGGTTCTGTTCCTTTCTCCCTCTAACAGCCTCTTAGACGCTTCCCACTGCCGCTTTCCGATCCTGGGGTTCCCCAGCCCGCACCCTCCCTGCTGCGCTCCATTCTCCCCTCTCCCGCCCCGGATCAACGACCCTCACCTTCTGGGCAAAGCTGATCACCCCCAGGCGCACCAGCAGGAGGCGCCCTGCCGGCTCCACACCCTGGGCCCGCAGGTGCTGCAGGTCCTCGGACCGCCCGTAGTGGGCGTACACCAGCTCTCCCTGAAGGTGGGAAGGTCTGTCAGGCCTGCTGAAGGCACCCTCCTCTGCCAAGAAGGAAAGGGGGCGTGGCAGGAGGCGCTCACCGTGGCGTTGCCCGTGGCGCTGTAGGGACAGTAGACGTCCGGGTCCTCCAGCGGCAGCTGCTCCCCAGGCCTCCCGGCCTCATCGACCCAGTGCAGGGTGTTGGGGTGAGCCCTAAGGAATGGGGGTGATGAGCGATCCGCACCCCACGCCCGCCACCCCTTGACCCTCACGCACTTACCGGTCTGGGAACTGCAGCCCCACGTAGTGTGTGTCTGTCCACACGTGATCCAGCTTCTGGCGAGAGAGCGCAGCGCGGATGTCCTGAGCCAGGGCGGCCATACCGGCTGAGCCAGCAACCCTTTCCCTTAGGCTGGTTTGCCTAAGCGAGGAGAAGTGGAATTGGTTGGTGCACGGGAGGGGAGAAAGGCCAGGACTTCTAAGCTTCTGGAGGAGTCGCGGCAGGTGGGGGGTGGGGGAGGGGGGAGGGGAAGGATGCCAGATAAGTGGGGTGGCCCTGGGTCGTGGGCTGTGAGGGGCTCCTAAGCCATCACCATCCATCCCATCATCACGAGGGCTGTGACGCATCAACTGCAGGGTCTCCATATGCTTAAAACATTAGCTGTCAATAGCTAGGGGTCCTGACCACCATTCCGTAGGTTCTTCCTGGCTCAGGCAAAACTCCAAACTACTTCCTCTTTCACACATAAGCACTCTGCCCCGTGCTTTGCCCTAGACACGAAAACACTTGTCTTCTAAAGGGCTAACTGGCAGAGACAGGGCTCTCCACCTCCCCCATCCTCCACCTGGGCCTCATGGACACCTGACACCAAGGTTCCTTCCCAGTGGGATCATGGAGTCACTAGTCTCACCGGAGACCTCATCCTGTCTTCTTCCCTAGTCACCACCTACCTGTCTAGCAAGTCTCTTGTCATCTGAACTCTCCCTGTTCTTCCATCGCAACTCTGCCACAGTCCCCAGTGGCCTCCCTGTCAACAGGGTCCACCTGTGCCCTCTCCATGGCAAACGAACTCCTCCCTCCTCAGCACTGTCACTAAATACCCTTTCTACCCCTGGCCTTGGCTGAAACGCTGCTCTCCCTCGAGAAGCTAGGTCTCCTGTGGGGCTCTGGAAGGTGGCTCAGGTTCACATTCCACCTGGGCTTGGAGTGGAGACATGCCTCTGGCCCTGCTGTTCACATTTCTGACCCCTTCTTCTCTGGTAAAACACTTCCCTTTGAAGCCTGTGCCCTCCAACTTTCCCATCCTCTGTTCCCCCTCACTGCTGCTGTCTCCCAGCCCAGCGATTTTCAACTGGGGTGCTGCAGAATTTCAGTAATTAAGTGTGCCATGAGACGAAAAGGTTGGAAATCGTTGCTCTAGCCAAGAGGTCATTTGTCCGCTTTCATTGAGGACTTTGGCATCTGGCTTATCATTTTCCTCTTCACACCATGATCCACTAAGCTTCTGCACTGCCTTAAAACCTAGGTGGATGTACACCTTAGTCTCAGCCACCACCCTCCCACCTCTCGAGAGGACTCTCGCAGTCCACGGTTACAGCGGCTTTCTCAGTACCATTCCTGCCACCCCCGACCCAGTCCCCATTCTGGAGCTCCACTGTCTGCTTGAAACTGCACCTATTGATACATTCATAAAAAAGAAAAGGGGTCACACGCTGGATTCCTACTCATCAGTAAGGAGCAATAAACTAGATAGACACATTGCAGTATAATACACCTTGAAAACACTGTTAGGTTAAAAAAAAAGTTTATCAAAATTAAAAGCACACACCAGAGCTCCGACTGGCGTGGCTCAGTTGGTTGGGCATTGTACTGTGAGGCAAGGGGTCCTCGACTTGCTTCCTGGTCTGCCTGGGTCTCCCCCATTCTGCCTCACATGGGGAAGGGGGTGGGCGTCAGCTGATTGATGTTTCTCTGTCTCATGGACATTTCTCTCCCCATCTTTCTCCTTCCCATCCTCTCTCTCTAGAATGAATCAATAAAATCTTTTTTAAATGAATAAATAAAAGCACACACTAGAGGTGGCTGTATCTGAATACTTACTCTTGGAGTGATTTTTTTTTTTACTTCTTTGTATTTTTTCATGTTGCTTAAATTTTAACATAATGAATGTATAGCATTTTACACAAACATTGTTTTGAAAAAAATCTACACATGCACATAAAACATGATATATGTGACAAAGCTACATGTGTACTTAAAGGCATACATCGAACACATCGGATGAGGTGCTTATGGGGGAGGGGAGCGGGGAGGAGCGCTCAGGGGGAGGGAGGGAAAATGAAACAGGACAGCCCTTTCCTCCTCAGCGACCAAGAAGGATACTGGGCTACGGTCTCAGGGGTATGATGAGCTCCCTTCTTTGCACCTGACCTTAGAAAGGTCCCTCACCCCAAATCTGATCATGATACTCTATCATTTGAAACTTTCTAGTTCTCACTTATTCCTCTTAGAATAAAATCTAAAGAAGTTCATGTAGCCAGTAAGGCCCTTGTTGCCCGATCCATACCCACCTCAACAGCCATACTTTCTTTTATTGTCTCCAACAGGCCACTGTCTTCCTGGCTCAGACCCTTGCGTGTGATAGTCTTTGGCCTAAAATCCTTTCCACCTTCTCTTTGCCTGTTGACCAACTCACCCCTCAGGTCTCAAGTTGTCATTCCTTCAAGGAAGTCTTCCCTGACCCCCAAACTAAATTAGGATCCCTGGGTTATGGTCACTCTTCACATCTTTACTTTTCCTTCAAAACCAAGAACCCAGTGACACTCATGCAGCCATGAGTGTGGTTATAACTTCAGCACTGATTTCCTTGAATAGACTATAGGCTCCATGAGGGCAAGATCCAGACTGTTTTGTTCTCTGCTACATTGCCTCCAGCCAATCAGCCCAGAGCCCGCCACATAATAGATGCTCAAAATATTGGTTGGATAAAAGAATGAATGGCATCATCAATGTCACCTCCAGTCCAGCCACCCACTTCCCTGGCCACACCCTGGATCTTGTCATTACCTAGAACTCCATCTCCAGAATATTCATCCATTGAGGACTTACCTACTAAGTACCAGGCACTGTGGTAGGGGCTGGAGACTCCAAGAAAATTAGGACAGAGTTTATCCGATAAATCTTAAAATCTCCAGAATCCTCTCTGACTCTCTCTCTGACTAGAGCTTTTTAGGTTCCAGCTTACTCCCCTGTCCTTACTATACCTGCTCTTCAGCCTCACTGAATATTCCAGACTGTCCAGTTTCTCCAAGCATATCATCAGCTCCTGATTTCCCTTCCCTTCCCCATCCAACCTAGAGTCACTTCACTACTTGCTGCCTTCTTGCCTCCTTGCCCTTTGATGGCATCCACTGTGTGACACCTCACCCCTAGACCTGTCAAACCATCCACCTGCTCAGCCTGTACCTATACTGCCAAGTGTGGCTCAAGAAGATGAAAAAAAAAAACCCTCATGTTGTTGATGTCACAGATTTTCAGTCTTTTAGCAAGGCAGATACAGTGATATCAAGAGTGATCATGTTTAGTCCTGGCTTGGGTGGCTCAGTGGACTTAGTGCCAGCCTGTGAACCAAAGGGTCCCCAGTTCGATTCCCAGTCAGGGCACATGCCCGTGTCATGGGTCAGGTCCCCAGTAGGGGGCACGCAAGAGGCAACGACACACTGATATTTCTCTCCCTCCCTTCCCCTCTCTAAAAATAAAAAAATAAATAAAACCTTAAAAAAAGAGAGTGATCACGGTTAGTGTTGCTCTCATGAAGAAAAAGAAACCTATATTTTTAAAATATTTTATTTATTTATCTTTTTAGAGGGGAAGGGAAGGAGAGAGGAAAGAAACATCAATGTATGGTTGCTTCTCGTGCATCCCCTGCAGGGAACTGGCCCCTGCCGGAAACTGGCCTGCAACCCAAGCATGTGCCCTGACTGGGAATCGAACCGCGATCGTCTGGTTCACAGGCCCGCGCTCAATCCACTGAGCTACACCAGCCAGGGCTCCAAAAGGAAACCTATTAATACAAATTACTACATAAGGCCCTGGCTGATGTAGCTCAATGGATTGAGCATGGGCTGTGAAGCAAATTACTACATAAGCACGGTAAGAACAATTAAGTGATCCTCTCCATACATTCTGGGAAAATATTAGAAAGAAATTCCATAACTGTCACTCCTTTCCTGATCATTAAAAATAAAAAATGAAAAATAAATCCCAGTCCTGGACATTGTGGCTCAGTTGGTTGAAGCATAATCCCATAAACCTGAAGGTTGCAGGTCCCATTCCTGATCACAGCACATACTGACGTCGTGGGGTAGGTCCCTGGTCGGGATGAGAGGCAGCTGATCGGTGTTTCTCTTCCTCTCTCTTTCCCTCTCCCCCCCCCCTAAAACCAATAAGCATGGCCTCTGGTAAGGGGAAAACCACCCCTCCTACAAAACTCCCGGTAAGCTAGGAGTAGAAGGAAACTTCCTTAATTTGCTTTTAAAAAGCTTTCCAGCCCTGGCTGGTGTAGTTCAGTGGATTCAGCATGAGTTTGTAAACCAAAGGGTGACTGGTTCCATTCCCAGTCAGAGCACATGCTGGGTTGCAGGCCAGGTCCCCAGTGGTGGGGGATGCACGGGAGGCACCCACACATTGATGTTTCTCTCTTCCTCCCTTCTCTCTAAAAATAAATAAATAAAATCTAAAAAAAAAAAAAAGCTTTCCAGCGTCTGCAGCAAAGTTCACATCCCATAACAAAGTATTATAAAAACATTCCAGTGATAGTCAGGAAATGGGCAAGGATATCTACTGTCATTGTTACCTAAACTCATGTCCTCTCCAATTTAATAAAAAATTGAAGAGAAATGAAAGGTACCAGCATTAGAAGAGAAGCTATGCATCTCTCAGTATGCATAGTTTATATGGTTTTTGTACTTAGAAACCCCAGGAGAATCCACTGAAAAACTGTTTCTGACCTAAAAGAGGGCTCTTGGTGGCGTGACCTCTTCTGTGGACCTACCTGGCAGTCACCCAGCAAGCAAAGGTGACTTCAGCACAAAAGAAACACGGGCCTGCTTGTGCTGTGCTGTAGGCGGCGCACTCTGAGTCTGTATGGCTTCTCTCATAATGTAAATGGGGGATGGTCTGCTCCCACGAATGGATTTCCTTGCTTGTTTTTCTGATCCGTGATTCTGAAACCTCTTCTCAGAGCCCACCCCCCTCCCCGCCCCTCCCAGAGCCCCCTGCTGCCACAAGTCAAAATCCAAGCTCCTTAGAGTGGCATTCAAGACTTTTCAGAGACCTCAGAACCTAAGCCCTCTGCAGGTTTGTCTCGGATCTGCCCTTCCTCCTCTCAGCTCCAATGCCTGTCGTCCTCCCCTGGCCCACTGAGCAAGGAGGCCAGGGAGGCAGGTGGAAGGACTCAGAAGGGAGACCATGACACCAGGGTCCTGGGAAAGGAGAAAAAGAGGCGGCAGCGGAGAGGATGAGGGTTTCCGAGGGATAGGATGACCCCTACCTGATGGTGTTCTCCAGACTCCCCTCCCCCAGGTGCCGCAGGAACATGGCCTGGAGGTCGCTCCAGTACAATGTGCTTTGGTGGGAGTCTGGGCCTGGATCATAGTTCACATCCTCATTGACCACCAACACGTCGTTCCCGCATGCCTGGCAGGATCCTCGGAAGGCCACATAGCCCAGAAGGAAGGCTGGCGAGTGGCAAGATGGAGATTCTCCTTGTGCCCCTTCCTGTACCCCAGAAATCTCCCCCAGCCCAGGCCCTTCAGGGTGGGGGCGGAATGACTCTCACCCCCCGTGAAGATCAGCAGGGCTGTCAGGGCCAGGTAGGCAGCACCCCTTCGTCCTACTGCCGCCCAGAGTCCAAGGTTTTGCCTCCCAGCTTGAGCACCCAGGGACTCAGGGCCCCTCAGCTCCATGGCACAGAAGTGGACTGGTGGCCCAGTAACCTCCTCCCCGTCTTCCTCTTCCTCCTCTGGGCAACCCTGCTGGGTGCCTTCCACATGCTTGTAGATGGTCTGAGAGGGTCGTGGGGACAACCTTTTCTGTGGGGAGCATGGTGGGCATGAGATTAGGGAAAGAGGTTTGTGGGGGGCAGGGAGGGACCAGGCAATAATAGGGTCAGTGACTTTGGGGTACTAAATACACACAAGGTAAGGAAGGGGGTCCTGAGAGGCAGGTTGGAGGGGAAAGATTGAGGGGGGAAGGGGAGGGGCAAGCCTTGGGGTTTGGGAGGGGGATGAAGGGCTGAGAGAGGAGGCCTAAGGTGTTTCCCAACCCCATTCAGTCTTACCGCTCCCTGGAGTAGACCCCAAAGCGGCTCCATGCTCATGCCCCCTCCTGAGTCCTGCGGGCTGTTCCCCACCCCCAATGATAAACCGTTTGTGGGAGCCCTGTCAGGGCCCCTTATCAGCCTTGGCAGGCAGCCTAAGCTCTGGCGTTTCTTGCTCCCCCCAAGGGTGGGGGCATAGCCCTGGCCTCAGCCCAGCCTTCCTCACATGGCCCCTAGCCCAGGCCAGAGGAGGAGGGCTGCCCTCTCCCTGCCAACCCTTCCACAGTCCCATTCCTGCCCCATCCCTGCAAAAAAATCAATGTTTGACCTTGGGACAGACTTTGGTCTCCCAGTTCCCATCAGGAGTGGGGGAGGGGTAGTGGTGGCTGGGGAGGATGTAGATATGGATGTCTCCACCCCTCTCCTGCTTCCACTCCTCCCAGTGTCCTGGGGACCCCTTCCTAGCTCCCCACCTTGAAAATCTCTGCCCCTCCTCGCCTGGCTTGCAGGCCCAAAGCCCAGGACGCGTAACACATTAGTTGTCCTCTCTGTGTGCCAGCCCCAGTGGGATTCTAAGCTGAAGATGCAGCAGTGGTGTGACCTGGGGGTTTGGTCTAGCTATGTGGTGTCTTGTCTCATGAGAATCAGACTGACACTGGGTCTCAGGCGTCTCCTGCTGGGCGGGGAAGGGCATGAGTTGTAGCACATGGCCAGGCAGGACTGGTGAGTGCTTCGGGATGAGGTCCTGGAGTCAGGGATCTGTAGGTCAAGGCCCACAGGCTGTGGTGAAAGGAGTCCTGGCCACAGCGTGGGCAGAGCTTTGTGACCTTGGACAATTCATGGTCCTCTTTGGGCATTTCTGCCAGTTTCATGACTAAAGGACTTGGACACCACGGGTTTCTGCTTCTTTTGGGTCTGGGGACCCAAGAAACACCATCACTCACAAACCGCTAAGTTTTACCCACAATTTCAGGCAGGGGGCGCAGGTCCCCAAGCCCGGCCGGGGACCCCAGTACGAGTAGTTCTGGAACAGAACGGCTCAGGGGTCTTGTTTGGGGGTCACCCCAAGGAAAACCCAATTCCCATCCAAGTTGGGTGAAAAGTTCTGATTTTCTGGGGCGCACCCATGTTCGAGTCCCCGCCCCATTTCTGTCACCGCTAAGAGCCCCGGGAAGGAAGATAGCCACGTAGCCCAGGCTCACCTCAGTGGCAGGTCCGCGAGTGCTTGGACACAGACTGTCCAGCACCGACGTCCCGCCCACCCCAGGCCCCACCTCCAGCCCGCCCACTCCTGCCCCGCCTCTGGCCCTGCCCTTACCTCGGCCTTTCCCATGCCGCAGCTTCTCTGTAGCAACCCATTCCCACCCCAGCTGGGCTCCTCGCTGGGCGACTTACTGTGCGGCTCTGCTGGGTCCTCACTGACTGATCCTCCCTGGATCGCGGCACCTTTCAAATCTGAGGCATGTGTAGCTCCTGGGGCTCCTCCCGGCCCACAGACCTTGCCCGGTGTCCTCCGTGGGATCACAAATGGATGCAGGTGTTGCCCTCTGCTCGCCAACCCCCAGACCCCTGCACCCACTCCCCACTCGAAGGAGGCCAAACTTTTTTTTTTTTCTTAAAACATTTTTACTCCTTTCAGCCCGGAAACATCACAATCTGAGGACGAGAGGGGCGGGGAAAAGAAAGGGGCGATGGGGTTGGGAAGGGTTAGGAGACTTCGATCTGAACTTGGGGAGGCCCTGCCGGGGAAACCCTCTCCCCTCCCCTTCTCGTCCCCTCCCCCACTGCTGTGTGCGGGCCTGTGGGTGGGAAAGAGGAGCCCTCAAGGGCACTTCCGCTCCACGCACTGCTTCCCGCCTTCTTCGTATTCCTGCTTGGAGATCCACATCTGCTGGAAAGTGCCCTGGGTGCGGGAGACATTGATGGTCAGGCAAGCCCTGGAGGAGTGGGGGGAAGCACCTCCCCACATTCCACCTGTGCAGGCTCAGCCCCTGGAAATCCTCTTCCTGTCCACCCGCCCCCCCAAACCCCATCCTCAGGTCAACCTCCCTCAGGCAACGCCCTCCCCAACCCAAACTCCCATCCCCCATCCTCCTGACAACGCCTTCATATTCTGGGGGAGAATACCCTACTTCCTATCGTTCAATCATAATGCTCATTCATTCAACAAGTATTTATTGTGCACCCTCTACCTTTGGCCAGGCGCTGTTTTTGAGCTGGGTGGTAGAACTTACAGCCCCAGGCCAGCCAACCGATCCCCGCCCCCACCCCCACCCCCACAACTGCCCCCTACCTCCAGTGCTTATACACACACACACACACACACACACACACTCACTCACTCTTTCCTCCTCCACCAGGCATCCTGCCACTCTACCTGGCCTTACAAATTGATCACGTCTTCCTTTATCAGCAAGAAAATTCTTCTACCCTCACCATTCCTGCACCACCTCACTTGTGATGCAGTTGTCTTCATTCTGGTGTTCCACCTCCCTATTGAAACTTGCCCCTTGAGGGTCTCCTGCACTGAGCACCTCAGACCGTTTCTTCTCTTTGACGGTTGCTCTGTTTCTGCCTGAAAGTTGGTGCCTGTGTCCATGGTTCTGTCCATTTTTCTCTCCTCGACTCACAGAACAAGGCTTCCTGGACCAGCTCATCTACTCCCGGTCTCCTCATAAGTTAAAATCCCACCCCTCCCCCAACTTCCCATTCCTCTCGAAGATCTCTGTGCTGAGTAACAGAGCCAAATACTCAGCTGTCTTTTGGACACCTCTTCCTGAGTGTCCCTAAGGACCTCAAACTCAACATATCCACCCCTGAGTTTATCGTCTGCCCCCAGGTTTGGCTCAGACCTGCTTTCATGGTCTTTCTCATCTTCTAAACTAGCACTGTCTACTAGAGTGGCAACTAGCCACATGTGGTTATTGAGCACTTGAAATGTGGCTGATCTGAACTGAGATGTGCTCTATGTAAGACACACACTGGATATTGAAGACAAAGTCCAGAAAAAAGAATGTAAAACGTCTCAATCACTTTTATCTTGATCATACAATGAAATATCTTGAATATATTAGATTAAATAAAATATACATTTTTTAAACTTAAGTTCACATGATTCTTTGGGCTCTTTAAATATGGCTACTAGAAAATTTTAAATTGCGTGTGCGACAAGTTATATTCCTGTCAAACAGAGCTGCCAGGAGCTAACACCCCGAGCTTCATCCTGCACTCCTCTCTTGCTTCTTGTATCCACTCCTCCGTCAAACCCCCATCGCAGTGGAGGCCACTGAGCCCAAGTGAGCTTGCTAAACCAATGTTCGACTGTGTCTGCCCACTGCCTTTGGCCTTGCCTGCCTCCTCCCCCTGGTCCAAGCACCCTCTCTCCCTCTTTACCTCTTGAGTTCTTACTCAGTTTTCCCACCTCAGTTTCCTTTTTCTTTTACAAATTTAAAGACTTTATTTATTTATTTTTAGACAGAGGGGAAAGGTGGGAGAAAGAGAGGGAGAGAAACATCAATGTGTGGTTGCCTCTTGTGTGCCCCCACTGGGGACCTGGCCCACAATGTGCCCTGACTGGGCATCAAGCCAGCAACCCTTTGGTTCACAGGCTGGTGCTCAGTCCACTGAGCCCCACCAGCCAGGGCCCATCTCAGTTTCAATACTCCTCACAGTCTCTTCATGACCCCTGAACTGTATCAGGTCTTTCCTTAAAGAAATACCCTGGCACTTCATGGTGACTTCCTGTTTAATGATCTGGGCCTCTGCCCCTGTTCATGGAGGCAGAGACTGTGTCAGGCTGCCTGTCCACTTCTAGCACACAGGAGGCCCACAATAACTGTGTGTGGCTGACGTGCTCAGCCCTGAGCTAACTTCAGACTATTAGTCTCCTGCCTTTCTGACCCTTGTTTTGGTCTCCCTGGGAGCTCCCCATCTAGCGGATGTCCTCCTTGTCCTGTCATGCCTCTGCTGTCCCCTCTGTGTGGCTGGCACTCTTCAGATGCAGTTTGCCTCTCCAGCTCCCTGCTCAACACCTTACTCCTGCCCCAGCAGCAGGTCCAAACTGAACTCACCACCTATAGCCCCAGAACCAGCCTGCCTGCCGCCTTCTCTAATTGCCCCTTGCTCTTCACCGCTCTCTATGATTCCAGGACAACATATTATCCTCGCATGGTCCCCTCATATCCAGATCACACTCAGATCCCCAAAGATGTAGTCTCAAACATGCCTATGACCATCACCTAGCCCTGCCCAGGAACTTCAGTGCCTCCTCTCTGCTGAGTACAGTGGGTACCTCACCCTGGCACACAAGGCCACCATGGTCTCATCCCAACCAACCTCTCCTGTTCCTCTGCTCCCTGATTTGTGACCTGATAGAACATTAACCCTTCTGGGATCACTAACTGCCCTTTCTCAAAAATAAATATTTGTTGAATGAATAAACGAGGAGGTAGGTAAAGCACTGGGGCTGCCCCTTCCACACAGTCAGAACCAGGCCAGACCCCTTCCCACTCACCAGTGAGGCCAAGATGGAGCCTCCAATCCAGGGGCTGAATTTGCGCTCCATGGTGCTGTTGCTGGCAATGAGTTTCAGTCGCATGCTCTGCAGGGAAAGAAGGGCTGGGGGAAACAGACACCTGGGTTCTGGGAAAGGACAGGGCTAGGGGTAGGGAAGACTGGGAAGGCACAAGGGGAGGGATCTGCTTTGGTGGCCAGAACACTAGATGTTTGGAAAGAAGGAAGGACTTGATCTTGCAGGGCTAACCCAGGACTGGAGTCTAGGGCCCTAGCTGGGGGTGGGCTCCTACCGGTGGGGTCTTCTGGGACAGCTCTCGATTGAGCCTGTCAGTGAAGCCCTGAAGCAATGTGTTCCCACCGGTGACAATGACACTGCCGTATAGACCCTGAGAGCAGGGAGGAGGAGTAAGCAGACAGGCAACAGCCCTTCCCTATCTCCCCACTTCTCCTAGGTCCCTTTGCCCAGCCTCAGGCTCTGGTCTCACCGGGCGAATGTCGATGTCACACATGCCAATGCTGGTGGTCACCACATGGCCCACACCTAACATGGTGTTCCCTGAGAGGCCCTGCAGAGAAAGATTACCTGGGTTTTGAGTCCTCTGCCGCCTCTACCCAGGCTCCTATGATCTTTCCCAACCTCTCCCATACCTAGGCATCCAGGGACCCCAGCCAGACCCACCACAGTGTCCTCCAGCCAACCCAACCTTGACGTTGGAGGGATCGAACAGGCCCTCAGGGATGCGGAGTCGCTCAGCACCATAGTCTGTGTTGTAGCCATTGGGCATCTCATAATGCACTGTGGGCATTTGCGCAGCCACCCTGCCCAGGAAGGAGCAAGACTTTGTCTGGGATACTCACAAAGGACCAGAGGTTCCCACTGAGCCCCAGGTCCTCTTTCCTATGTGTTTCCCCTCCCCTGCCCAGCTATAGGCCCCACTCACTGCTCATCGTAGGGAGAGTCTGAGACCTGCAGCACAGAGGCCTGGAAGTCCTGGATCACCTCCTGAGAACCCAGGGAGGTGGTGAGTGTCAGCTACCCTCCTCAGCCCTCCTCCCCAACCCACTTGCAGGGCCTCTGTCCCTTCCCTTCCATTCATGGTGGGGGACTAGCAGCTAAGGAGGAGTGTTTCAGTGGACTTTCTTCAGTGCCTCACATTGCACATGTAGTTATGCCAAGACTTGGAAACCTGGGGTAGCTTCTCCTTCTTCTTCCAGTTTGGGGGGGCGCCCTCTCGTACAGGCTCCTGTGGGGGCACAGCCTATGAGCACCCTTCCTCATCCCACACTTGCCCAGCCCACCCTGACCACACCTGCATTCCTAGCACTTGCTGGCTCTGCAGCTAACAGGCACTAGACTCTTTGCTATGTGGCCCACAAGAGATGTTTCTCTCCTTCCCTGTTAGAGGAGGGACATAGGGAGAGCCACGCAAGCAGTGGGTACAGATAATATGAAAGGCCTGGGTCAGAGAAAACTGGAGGCATAGGAAATACAGTGGGAAACCAGAACCTTAAGGAAATGGCCATTACTGAGCCACATTCCACGGGGTGGTCCAGGGAACACCCTTGCATGCGGTATCTCATTTGACACAGCAGCCTTATGCACTGTTATTCCACTTTACAAGGAAAGAAAATGAGGCTTGGGAAACTTCAATCTCATGGTTTAGGTCACACAGCTCAAACATGGTAGAAGCAGACCTTGAACCTGAGTGTGTTGGACCCCAGAACTCACTGGCCCTTCATATCCTGCTACCAGCTGGCTGTGTGACCTAGGTCACATCCCTCAGCCTGTCTGGATCTCTGATGTCTTGACTGTAACTTGAGAAACTGGATCCAGTGTCCTCTGGGGGCCCTGCTGTTCCCCACTCTTATATCTAATGAGTTGGTGGGCCCAAGATGCCCCAGAGGCCCCACCTTGGCTGCAATCATGTAAGGTGGGATGATGTCAATGGCCATTTCTTGGAAGAGCTCCCGACACTGCATGGAGATGAAGTCCCCTGCCAGGGGTGACTTGACGATGCCTAGAAGGGGAGGGGGTATCAGGGCCTGGTCTCCTAAGGCACCCCCAACCTTGGCTGAAGCCCCACCTTGCTGCAGGACGTAGCCATCATGCACTGGAATGGCTGTGGTGTGGGTGGCCCCACTGTCCAGCACCAGGCCCGTGGAGCGTCCATTTGCAAAGCTGGCATGGGATGGGTAGGTTAAAGAGACAGCAGTAGCAAATGCCAGGGCAGGGACCCAGGTCTAACCTGGTCACTCTCTGGTATCCTGAGATCCAGCCCATCCCCAGTCTGCAAATTTCTCCTTGTTTGTGACCCATCTGCTGGAGGTTGGCTCCTGAGACCCCTGTCACTTTTTCCCTCTGAGTAACAACATCTTCCTCTCTGTTCCTTCCTTCTGAGCTTCCGGCCTTTCTTTAGTCTTGGTTTTATGTCCTATGGGCTCCTTGAAATTAGAGGCCATATTGCCCTAGTGCCTAGCAAGGCAGATCCTTAAATAAACAAATACATGCTGATTAGCTGTTTGGGAAGGAAACTCCTCTTTGTTGGATTCCCCTCCTTCCTTTCTAGCCAAAGTCCCTTCTGTCTATTTGGCCCAACTCACTCTCTCTCTCTCCTCAGTCTGATCAAGAAATGGGAAGTGACTGCTGAGCTGGCCACCTCAGGGTCCAAGGCATTTAGCCTACAGGGCTCCCTGTAGGAATGGGGCTCATGGGAGTACCTGCCCCTCCAGGATTTTATCTCCATAGAATCAAGCCCAACCCCCAGCTCTGCATGACACACACCCACCCTGGCCCTCCACCCAGGCAGAGCGGCTCAACCCAGAGGATACGCAGTAAGCACAGCTGTCTTGCATAAGAAGAAGGCAGGAATGTTGTACTGCTCGAACATCAGCTCAGTCAGCTTTTCCCGCTTGGCCCGTGTGTTCCACTGTGGAGAAAGTGCAGGAGGGGAGGATTCAGGAATGGAGAGGCACAGACCCATGCACATCCACACAATTTTGACTGGGATCACAGGTCAGTCCCCTTGACCCACATAGATTGTTAGAATGTGAGAGCTATAAAGAATTTTGAAGATCACAATCCAAACACAGCTGAAGTAAGACACAAGTAAGAGAAAGATATTGACTTGCCCAAGGTCACATAGAAAGCTCTTAGTAGAGCTGGAACTAGAATCATAGTCTCTTGACTCCTGGCCCGGTGTTCTTTACTATACAGTGTACACACTTCAGGCTCCTCCCAGCCTCCAACACATTTCTCTTGTTGTCCCATTCTAATCATTTCAGAGGTAGGAAAGCTGGAGATATTTCTGAGTAAAAATGATGGATTGAACACAAACATCTGTTTTATTCCCTTCTAGGATTCCAGCAAAACTAAAATTAAGGGGCAATTTAAAAAGACACAAACATGCAAAAAAAAAAACAACAAACACATGAAAAGATGCTCAACACTAATGGCAATTAGGGAAATACAAATTTAAAAAAGCACAATGAGACACCCACTATGATGGCAATGATAATTTGGAAAAAAAATTAACAAGTGTTGGAAAAAATGTGGAGAAATTGAAACCATTGTTCATTGCTAGTAGGAAAGTAAAATAGTTGAGCCACTGTGGAAAACAATTGGAAGTTCCTCAAAAGTTTAAATATTGAATTAGCATATGACCCAGCAATTCCACTCTTAGTTATATACCAAAAGAATTAAAAATATGCACCCAAACAAATTTTGTTCACAACTGTTCATAGCAGCACTATCAGCAATGGATAAATAGAAAAAACAAATTGTGGTATATCCATACAATGAAATATTACTCAGCTATAATAAAAATTAAAGCACTGATACATACTGCAACATGGTGAATCTCAAAAACATTATTCTAAGAATACAGACTGAAAAAGCCATATATTATATAATTCTATTTCTATGAGAAATCTAGAATAGATATACCCTAGATACAGAGAGCAGATTGATGTTTGCCAAGGGCTGGAGGCAGGGGTAGTGGAGAGAAACTGCTTTATGAAAAGAGATTTTATTTGGGGGTGATGAAAATGTTTTGGAACTAGATGGAGGTGATGGTTGCACAACATTTTGTGAATGTATTAAATTGTCAACATTAAAAAGGTTAATGTTCAGTGGATTGAGCATGGGCTGTGAATTAAGGGGTCACTGGTTCGATTCCCAGTCAGGGCACATGCCTGGGTTGCAGGCCTGGTCCCCAGTGGGAGGCCATGTGAGAGGCAACCACACACTGATGTTTCTCTAACTCTTTTTCCTTCTTTTCCCCTCTCTCTTAAAATAAATAAGTAAAAATTTTAAAAAAGGCTAATGTTATGTCATGTGAATTTTATGAGAGAAGGAAACCCTCAAAGATTGGGAATAATAAGAAAGGGGAAAACAGTAACCTATTTTCCAAGGGTGGAAATCAGATAGGTGAGTGGTAATTGATTTAACAGATCCAAGAATGATGACTCATGAGCCAGTACTGAAAAAAACAAAAACAAAAACAGAAACAACATGTGTTAAGTTGCAAAATCCGCATAGGGCTCAGGAATTGGTAGTTTCAGGTATCTCTGGAAGTGGAAGTGAAGAGAAAGTTAAAATAAGATTGTTTAAATCTATGCAAGTAACAAATCCCTAAACTCTCTCTCCAATTCCATGTCACTAAGCTATTGCCCATGCTAACCTCAGCAAAAAACAAACCAAAAAAACCCCTGGAAGTTTACTCTAAACAGAGTAAAACTGCAGGCCTCTGAACTGGTGCAACCCTTGACACTATTGGGAGTGAGGACACCATACTTAAAATAGGAGAATTCAGTGATGCCAGGCACATGGAATGCAGAGAACATAAGTCCTATTCTCTCACTTGGTTCTCAGAATGCAGGTGACCAGGACTGTCCTTAAGGTGGAAAACTTTCCTGTGGGTTGCATCAAAGATCAAAAGATTCCAATTATCAGAGCCTGCCTAACAAACACACCAGTCAGCTCAACTTCTAGCAAAGATCATAGTCAACATGACTCCCACCCTACACAGCTTCCTATCAGCTTTTTAGTCTGCTGTCTTAATCATAAGCAGATAACCAAGAATTTGCACAAATCTAAATCCTCTATAATGAGATAGAGACTCCCAAAAAGGGCAGGGGAAAAGGCAACTTAGGTCTGTTATTTAGAATTATGAAAGAAAATGACAAAAATAAGCTAAAAGAGAGAAAAGCAGTTGCCTCTGGAAAAGAGGAAATGGAAGAAGGAGGGTATGAATGGAAGTTTTTTCCTTAGCATACTTTATAAGGAAAATTGATTTTTTATATGTATACATAATATTGACAGAAATTTAAGTTAAAAGATAAAAAAAGGACTTCACCAGGAAAAAAAAAGTGGATAAGGCTGACTGGGAGAAGAGTGAGTACATAGAGTAGGAGGAGAGACAGGGATGGAGACTAAACCAGGGAGGAAGGAAAAGTAGTTGAAGAAGATGTGGTTGGAAGGAAAGTCTGAAAATTGAGGTGGAGTGATTGATGGCAGTGGCTTGAGGGGAGAGGTGAGTTGTGGACCCCAGGGTTGCCCTCGGGGCTGGGTTAGGCACTTACCGGGGCCTCAGACATGAGCACTGGGTGCAGGTTTGGCTCGGACTTGACGTGTTTGCTGTAGGTGTGATCCAGGATGGCGCGGAAGCACTCCCAGTCCTCGACTGGGGCCAGGAGACCAGCGGGAAGAGATGAGAGTGGGCAGAAAGAGGTCCAGAGAAGGGAAGGAAAGGAAGGGGAAAGACCAAGTCCAGGGGAGGGAAAGTGAGAACAGCTCCGGTGGAAATGCCCCCTTCCCAGATATCTGGCGAGGTCCCTGGGCTGGGAACTGGGTAGCTGTGGGAAGCAGTAAGGGGATCTCTGGGACTTGGGTAGCTGCAAGGAAAACTCCATGAATGTGGGGTACTGTGTCCTGGGTTGTGGGTTGGGCTCCAGGTCTATGTCAGGAGGTGGTGGGTGGGGGCCCCTTACTCATGCCATTTTTGAGAGGTGACATGACCTCCGCTCCATCCCGAGGCACATGCAGGGCGTTGGTGTCGATGTGAAAGATCTTCCCTTTCTTCTCTTTCTCTCCCTCCAACTCCAGCCCGCCCCCCTCCTCCGCAGCCAGCAGCCCCACTGTGGTAGGGAAATCGGCCTGGAGGGGTGAATCATCAGGGAGAGGAATCAACCTCCTGCCCCAAGCCAAGCCCTTGGCAGGGCCCCAGCCCGCCCCTGGGT
Source organism: Sturnira hondurensis (assembly GCF_014824575.4). NCBI lineage: Eukaryota > Metazoa > Chordata > Mammalia > Chiroptera > Phyllostomidae > Sturnira > Sturnira hondurensis. The sequence continues at coordinate 3,700,788 of NW_028081011.1, read as the reverse complement.
TTACTTCCATTTTCCCGCTTAGCAGAGCTTCTCTCTGGGCTATGAAAACCCAGCGTTTCTGAGAAGGCGGGAGGGGAGTCCGAAGGCCCCAGGATTTGGGAAGGGGGCTGGAAGGCTCACCTTGGGGCAGTCCTCCCCAGCGTACCCAGCGCGGACTGAGAAGGAGCCAATGTCAAAGACCAGCGCCCCCACCTCATCTGTGCGGGGAGACAGGCGTGTGAGGGGGTCTCTCCCCAACTCTCTCCCCCTGGATAGTTCCGAGGAGAGGTCAAGGCAGAGCCATAGTCTCGCCACTTTTCAAACATTGTCTGGGGCAGGTGGAAGCTCGGCGTGGAGTCCAGGGTCCTGGCAGTGGGCGGGGGGGGGGGGGGTCAAGCTTCCAGAGTCCCTTCTTGCCCAGTGGCCTCGTTCAGGGCCACTTTCCTTGCTGGCAAGGAAGGGGCCGGGGGCCGGACGGTGGCGGGTTGAAGGGTGGAGAGGCTGGGCCGGGCGCAAGGGAGTTGGGGAGGACCAAACGTGGGAGTGGCGCAGGACCCAAACCCGGGGCTGGACCCCTGCGAGCGCTGAGGTGACAGGCCCCAGGTGCCCAGAGCTTGGATCGCGCCGGTTCGGGGCGCAGGGCTGCAGGTGAGGCTGCGCCAGGCTTGAGAGCCCGAAACCGGAGGCTCGCTCACCTCCGCCGTAGACGCCCCCGCTCATAGTGCCCCCTCAACGCTGCTGGCGGCCTGTGGGCGGCGGCGGGATCAGCACCGAGGCGGCCGGACAGCTCCGGGGATCCCGGGCGGGGCGGGGCGGGGCACGGGACGTCCAATCGGGAGGCCAGATCCCCTCACCCCCGCAAAAGCACAGCAGATTGGTTACGAGGAGAGACAATAACCCAGCCAGGGGCCGCTGCTTTAAAGGGACAGACACCGCAACATTAGGTGGCGGAGAGGGGATAAGCCTGTGGTTAGCAAGGACAGAGACCGGCCCTGACAGTCAGGCAGGAGTATTCAAGAGATGGAGACACTGTCCACCTGGAGACTAGGACTTTGCAGCGTGACTGCTGGGGCCCTTGATCCCTTATTTTTTAAAATGAAGTCAAGAATAAATAAAATCTTTTAAAAAATAAAAATAAAATGAGGTCAAGGAGAGGAGGCCATAGGCCGGGAGAATCATCCATCCTCAGGCTCCTGAGAAAGGTTCTGCCATACCCAGGCCTGAATGAAGCCACCGGGAGAGAAAGGGAAAGAGAGGGAGATGTACGGTAGGGTGTGTGTCTCCATCTTCTCCATTTCTTTCTACTCTTGTCTTTCTGATGGCTACTTTTTCCCTTTGCCGTCCCCTGGAGACTGGGCCTTATACATTCACACATTGTGCTCAGCTAACCTAGTTTTAGCTTCCTTTCCCTATCCTTCTACCTTCATCTGTTCTCCTCAGAAGGCATTTACCAAGTAAGCCACTAGAAATCTCCTAGATTCTTCTGGACTTCTGGCATTAAGCCACATCCATGGCAGTTTTAATGGCAAAGGTGAGGGAGGAGCTCTGACAGCCTGGCTTAGCTGTGAGACTCTTATGTGAGCATGTATGTAGGTATGTGCCTATCATAATGTATGTGTACATGTGTGCATGTGAATACATGTGTGTTGGGGGCACTGCCACCTACTTGTTTGAGGGTGGGAAGAGCTTTAAGATCAGAGATGGCTGAGGAAAAATGTACTGTGCGATACTAGCATGCTCCTGAAGATTCTCTGCTCACCAGATGCCCACTCAAGAAGGACTGATGGTTTCAGCTGGCTCACTGGTAACCCCATGGCAACATGGATATTTTACATGCTGTGAGTTCATTCCAAGTCCAGGCCTGGCGCCCCAGACTGGAGGGGTCCAGGCTTCAGTGGGAGGAATGAGTATAGGAGAGAGAGCCAACTCAAGAGCTGAGAAATTGAAATATTCTTGAGTGACATGAGGTCAGTCATTGGCTGCTATAAATTGAGGCTTGGATAAATTGGATGAGCCCCTTAACCTCTTGGCACCTCCATTGTTTCATCTTTCAAAATGCTGAGGTAAGGGTTAAAGGGACACTGGAGGGGAAATTGATTCTATTTAGGGCCTTCATGTCTCCTTTTGTGACATTTAATGATGTTCCTTCGCTTCTCCTGTAAGTTCATCTTGTCAATTCCCACTACCCCTGCACCACCTCACTCCGGCTCTCACATTAAGAAACTGCCCCAGTCAAAAGAAACCTTACTGATCCAATTCCTAGATTTTACAGGGATTTCCCCAGATAGAGGCAGAGCCCTGTCTTGGTTCACATAGCCAAGTGAGACTGAGTGAGGACTAGAATTCACATCTGTTACCAGCCAGTTGACAGATGACCTTGTTTCATAACACCTGTGTGTCCCTTTCTAAACTCCACTGCTCTCACCTGTAAGACAGTTGTAGGACTCAATCTGATGCCAGAATCAAGTGCCTGGCTATGATCAGAGCGTATAAAACTATTCAGTAGACACTGGGTCCCAAGAAAGTCCCTGGGGAGTTTTTGAGGCTTTAATGTTATTATTCAAAATTTAGAAATCTGTAGTCTAATTGGTAATGAGAAATCCCTGTGGTAATGTTCTTGCGATGGTGGGTAGAAAAACTAGTTTGCTAACTACAGGACTAGGCTTGATTTACCTCCCAGGCAACTCTGGCCAATCTTCTTTTGTCATGAGATCTGACATGCTATTCTACTGTATTAAGGAAGAAGTTAGTGTAAAGTTTATTATATATTTCATTCATCCATTCATTGATTTAACAAGTATCTTTTATGCCTACCATGTGCCAGGCATTGTGTGTGGCATGGGAATACTGAAGTGCCTAAGATAAATCCCAGCACTCGGGGAGTGCGGGTGTAGTGGGGAGCTCACATATGAATGAAAGTGGGATGAAAGGAGGCCCAGAGAGGGAGGGGCCACCTATTTCTGAGAGTCCAGGGAGGTTTCTAGAAGTGAACTTTGAACTGAATTGTGAAGGATGAATAAGGGTTCTCTGGTGAACAAGGTGGTAAAGGTCTTTGTCACAGAGAATAGCTTATGCAAAGGTCTAGAGTCATGAACATTTCTGGCTTATGTGAAAATGGTTAGGGGCTCAGTGTAGAAGGAGGGTTGGATAAGAACTGGTGGCTGAAGCCACTGTCAGGGAGATTAGACTGAAAAGGTAGTAAAAGAGCAGTTCAGTCATGCCTGAACTCTATTTTTTTAGAAATAGCTAACATTTTTTAAAGATTTTATTTATATATCTTTAGAGGGGAAGGGAAGGAGAGAGGGAGAGAAATATCAATGCATGGTTGCCTCTCGTGGGTCCCCTCCTGGGAACTGGCCTGCAACCAAGGTATGTGCTCTGACTGGGAATTGAACTGTGATCCTCTGGTTCGCAGGCCCACACTCAATCCACTAAGCTACACCAGCCAGAGCTGAACTCTATTTTTATTTAGCAAACACAAGGCATCTACTATGTGCCAGGCACTGTTATAAATGCTTTACAAATATTAAATAATTTAGTCTTCATAATGATCCGATTATTATCTGCATTTTGCAGGGGAAAGAGTGGCATGGAGAGGTTAAATGACTTGCTCCCGCTCACTCAGTTGGTGACAGCTGAGATTTAACGTGTGACAAGTACTGATCCTGGGGAAAATGTTGGCACACTTCTATTCATTTCATAGATGTTCTCTAGGTGCTTGATAGACACTGGAAATAAAATGGCTTACATAACTTGCTGCAATTCTCATCAGGTTTAATGTCTATCCTGGAAAATGGAGAGTTAAGCAGTTAATTCGATAAAGTCATCTGGTAGTTCTCTAATTCCAGGTCTACATTCAGGTTGGGCAAATCTGAGCACTTTATAATGACATCAAAGATAATAGGGCCAGGACCCTCAGACCCCACACACCTTGGAAATGATTCAGCATCTTGTGAAGGGCTCATTGCTTGGTGTGCTCCCCCACCCCCAAGCCCTTCAACAGATATTACAAGTGCCTGGGCTTCACAGGGATTCCCTAGCTAGAGGTGGCAAGTTCCCAGAAATAAATTGTCCAGTAAGACCGCAATAGGAACACAGCCAGCATTGCAGTGAGGCACAAACAACAGTATGGTCAGGGAGACAATATTGAAACTAAGCTTGAGAAAATGACCTGAATTTTCCCAGCTGACAAGAAAATAGAGTTGGAGTGAGGGTGAAAGGCATTCTGAGTAAAGGGGACAAGACCCAGCCTGTGTATCATGCAAAGAAGTCTGGTCCTTCTCATGGAATCAATGGGGAACTATCTCATGGTTTTGAACAGCAACATTATATTGGAATATTATATGTTCCAATCTGCATTTGAGAAAGATATCTCTGACAGTGTTTCTTGGTAGGTTGATTAGAGGGGGTCTACCTTAGAGTCCAGGAAATAGGCAAAAACCAGTTGGCATACAAGGGATGGATTTAAGCAATATACAAGAGGTAGCACTGACCAGATGTATCCACCAGTGACACAGACTGCTAGCTTTACATCAGTAGCCATCTTCCTTCTTTCTTTATTAGTAATGTTTTGACTGACTGTATAGCTAGAGACTACATTTCCCAGCCTTCCTTGCATCTGACCAACTTCTGAACAGGAGTTAGTGGTGTCCTTAAACAGGAAAGCACTTGTGCTTCCCACTCCACCCAACTTCAATGGATGAGATTCAAGTGTGATAGTGGAAACCGCCTGGGCCACAATGGACACAGAGATGGATGCTATGCATTGAGGATGGCAGGGATGCTCCCACAGTCCTGAAGGATCTATTTTGGGGTCGTCACTTAAGTCACTGAATTTGGGGGACTCTGTTATTGCAGCTTGGACTATACTAACTAGTTGACCACTATTTGGATACACACAATGAGGAAGTGAGAAGCTCCCAGGTGGATGGTGTTAACCGGGCTGAGAGATTCAGAGACAGGGTAGGGTTGGGCGGAGTGGGGTGGGGTGGAAGAATATTAACTTAGTTTTGAATATATTGAGTGTGATATGTCTGCGAGGACTGGTACACAGTAAATGTTTTAACAACCAGCCCTTTGGAAAAGGGGAGCCCTGATTTGACACATATGCTGATTTCATGGTGTAAATTTATGCCCACCATGATGATGACAAGTTACTACTATAAACATGACTTCATTGAACAAGGAGGAATGGGGAGGAGAGGTACACAATGGGATCTTGTTAGCTGGTATGAGTTGGCACAAGCTGACTCTAGCACACCACTGTCCATGAGCATCCAGATGGAGATATTCAGTTGGACATATGCCAAGTCTGCACATGAAGAGAGCTGGGCTGCAGATAGAGGTTTGAGAATTATGAGTAATTAGGGGGTAAAGTCAAAGCAATGAATAAAGTCAACAGTGAATAGCACAGAAAGTGAGAAGAGGAGGCTGAAGTCAGGATCCTGGAAAAAGCACTGTTTTCAGAATGCCCTGAGGAGAGGAAGAAGGTCAAGGAGAAGCCTGAGAAAGAACAGTCAGAGGAAGGAGGAAATGTCCCATGACCTGTCAGAGCCAGGGTGCTCCAGAGCTTCTGCCCTATCAAAGAAATTGATCATTCATTGGTCATCCCCTACCTCTCTGTATCCTTCACCTCCCTTACCCACCTCCAACCACTGGTCCTTGCCATTATCAGCTAAACAAGCTCTAGTAGATCCCATTAAAACATACATATCTTGCCCTGCCTGGTGTGGCTCAGTGGATTGAGCACTGGACTGCGTATCAGAGTTGTTGGTTTAATTCCCAGTCAGGGCACATGCCTGGGTTGTGGCTGGGTTCCCCAGTGGGGGATGCTCAAAAAGTGACCACGCATTGATGTTTCTCTCCCTCTCTTTCTACCCCCTTCCCCTCTCTAAAAGTAAAATAAATAAGGTATTTAAAAAAAAACCCAAACACACATATCTTGACTCCACATTCTCCTTCCACTCATACACCACCTTTCTACACGTCCCCCCCCCCAAGCCAAGATTCCCAAAACCTTGGCCAATTTGGTTGTCTCCGCTGCCTCATTTCTCCCCCTCAGCCCACTGCAAGCTAAGCATCCATCACAAATTCTCCAGCGAAGTCACCAGTGGCTTCTACTTAATCCTATGTGCACTTCCCAGTCCAGTCTTGTTTCATCTCTGCACCATTCAGCATAGTTTACTGTTCCCTTTTTGGAATGCTTTTTTCTTTCGGTTTCCAGACCTCACATTCTCCTGATTTTCTTCTTAGCTCTCTGGCTTCTCCTTTGGCAATTTGTCCTCCTCTGCCTGACCTCTAATGTTGGAGCTCCTCAGAGCTTGGCCTTAAGCCATCTTGTCTTTTCCCTGAACCTCCCTATGACTTCATCTGCTCTAAAATGCCACTCACTCTCAAGGCTCTAATCCAACTGTCTCTTCTGCTGAGCCCCTGACCTGTTTGCACAGCCACCTAGTGAACATTCTTCTTTGCAGCTCCCCTAGGCATCTCAAACCTAACACATCCCAAATTAAAATCCTTGATCTTCCTTCCCAAATGTTCTACTGTCAGTAAGTGGCACTTCCAGGATACCAGCTCTAATTGTTATTTCAATAGTCATCTGTCATGTCTCCTTTGTAAACTGCAAACTCCCTTTCAGGCAGAGAGGATGCATATGTTTGGGATAGTAGTCTCAGTGCCCTGGACAGTAGATGATAGATCTTTGGGAGTTGATTAATATTTGCTAAATGAGTTAAAATAAGGAAGCATATTAACACAGAAACCCAAAGGTTTCTGATGAAAGGAAGCAGTGTCAGATGCCCTATAAACAAAATTGGGTTCTAGTCCTATGTTGCTAGTTTTTAAAGTGACTTCAGGGAAGTCACTTTGCCCATCTGTAGATGGAGAGAAATTCGAGGTAAATTATCTGTAGGATCCCTTCTAAATTCTAACATCTCATGGACATCTATTATCTACTCCTAGTATATCAATGAACTTGTTAGTGCACACAAATGGAATTTGTGCATAACTGAGAATGTGAGCCCTGGCTGGTGTGGCTCAGTGGACTGAGCACTGGCCTGTGAACCAAAGGGTGGTCGGTTCAATTCCTAGGTGGGGCACATGCCTGAGTTGTGGGCCAGGTTCCCAGAGGGGAACCACACATTGATGTTTATCTTTTTCTCTTTCCCCCTCCCTTCTCCTCTGTCTAAAAGTAAATAAAATCTTAAAAAATATAAAAAAGGATGTGACTTTTCGTTTTGAAAACTATTTTTAATGCCTATAAGAGGCTAAATGAATATTGTCTGTTTTGATACTTTACTTTAAAATTGCATGACTCAATGAAGACTATTCATTGACTTGTACTTTCCAGAGCATTTTCACAGCCCGTGGGATCCCATATCAATCCAAGGTGATTTGCAGGACAGGTAACTGTTAACACACTTATTTTACAGAGATGGAAACAGGCCAATACTTACATTCTCATCCCTTCACAGGGCTGGTCCACAGGGAGGTTCATCAAGGGCCCAGTATTGTTACTATTGCACAGGAAATTCCCTAAAGCAGCCTTGATTCACATCTCTATTCTGCAGCCCTAGGAATTATTTCCACTGCTATAAAATGGAAATAATGCTAGTACTTGACTTCATAGTATTGTCGTAAGGATTAAACTAGTATGGAACTCAGTATATGTGAGTTATCAGTGTCATGCAGACCTGTAAAGAGTTCTACAAAAGCCCACTTTTGTTGAGAAACTGCTTCAGTAAGACTCTTCTGACGGCATTCCCAGGTTTTCAGGTGCCTGCAGTGGTCCCCAATCATTCATTCCTGGTCAGGGACTTCCGGAACCGCTGACCCTTCTCTCTGTTTCCTGGAGGCCCAACTTGGTGCGGATTAGAATCTCTCTAGCTCCGTTCCGGAAGAGGGGCGTGGTCTCATAGGGCGGGGGCGTGATCAAACCGAGAACTCCGACTTCGAGCTTCCCTTCCTAGTCTGGAGTCACCCAATCGGGGAGGGTGGGTCACGTGACTAGAGCAGTTTCTCCCTCCCCCTTCGCCGCTACCACCTCTTTCAGCCCCAGGGGGGATGTCTTACTCCTTTTTGGGAAGCAAAGCATTAATTTTGGTCCGCTTTGCGACGAAAAAGTATGGAGAAATATCTTCGTTGTAAGCGCGCCGATCTTTGTCCAAATAGTATTATCGTTTCGGCCTCCCCCTACTAAGTAGTTGGTCTCGCCCAGCCAGGTCCTGGGCGCGGCGGAGACGGCCGCGTCACTGGCGGGCGGGATCCCTCCGCTCTGGGGAGAGCAGCGCTGGACGGTTGAGTTGGGGTGACTGAGGGAATCCATCCGCGTCGCCGCCGCTGCCGCCTCCGCCGCGGAGGAAGACAGGACCTTCCTTGATCCTCTAGCGACCCTTGGTAGAGTCCCACCGCTACAGGTACCTGCGCTGACAAAAGGAGTCCTCATCCCCCCATCCCCAAATTTTCATGGGGGTGAGAAACCTTTCTTCCTTCCGTCTCCCGGATCTGGCCTCTTGGGAACGGACGTAACTCCCCAGACCTCCCCTCCCTTCTTCTGGCCCTGTCGCTCCTAAACCCGGAAGGGGAACTGGGAGACCCTCGGCCCCAATAATACACACCATCCCTGCACCGTTAGGCACATTTTGTCTGACCCCAGATCCCATCCGGGCCCCGCCTGCCTCTTGCTCCCTGAGAAGTTGGGGGCAAATTTAGAGCTTCCTGTAGGCCCCGTTCCGCCCCCTTCCCCCACCTCCACCCCCGTTTGCCCCTGGATAGCACCCCCTTGTGTTCTCCCATTTCGCACCCCCGGCAGCATTCGTCTTGAAAAACTCCAGAATCCTCAGAGAGGCAGGCAAGGCCGTGAGGCCACCCTTTCCTTCGCCACTACCCTACCCTCGATTTGCGTTCTGCCGGTGTTTTCTAGCCCCATTACCCTGGGAGTCCTCGGTACCCCTTTTCCTTTACTAGTCCTAACCCCAAGCATAGCCCCCGGGAAGCCCTCCCAAGCTTTCTTTTGGGCAAGATGGAGGTCGTGGGGGCCGGAGGGCCAGGCCCACTGCGCTTCGCAGCGCGGCACCGGCCCGCGCCTTCCAGCTGCCAGATCCGGGACCCTCCCTGTCCCCTCCCCTTCGCCCCGCCAGACTTGAGAGGCGGTGGCACCCCCATTTCTCCTTGGGACCCCGGCTACTGTGTGCCCAGAATTCGGGGGACGCTGAAGCGGCCCCGAAGGGTGATGGGGACTGAGGGCTAGAGCGTCGCCCCAGACCCCTGCAGGTTCCTCTGGTCGGCTTTCTTCTGCCCCGGGCCTTTGGCGTTGCCACTCGTCCGGGTCTGCTGGCAGCTGTAAGGAAGGGGCTTTGTCCGGAGCTGGGGAAGTGGAGTGAGGAGAGGCTTTGTCCTCTGCTTAGTTTTTCTGAGGGGCATCCCCTGGCGCTGGCGTAGCAAGCTGAACTGACAAGAGGGGAAATGTCAGTGGGGAAGAGGAACGCCCAGGCCTGGAGGAAGTGGGAACAGAATCGGGGACGCCCAGATTGACGGAGTGCAGTGTGCATGGCCAGATCACACAGGTGTCCAAAGAGGCCGGGGGCGGGGGGGTGGTGAGGGGATTGCAGGACTCCGGGTCCTGGAGCGGAGCCAGCCAGGCCCCTGGGGCCACAGGGACGAGTTCGCGGGCTGGGATCCTGGGGTGCTGAGGGCGCAGGGACGGGCCGCTTGGGGCTGCCGCTCGCCTGCCTGTCGGCGCCGGGGAGAGAGCAGCTCTGCGCCTCAGGGCGGGGGACCTCTCTTCGGAGCCCTAATTACTTGTGAGCGGCTCCCACGGGCTTTCTGCCGCGCGCTGGAGCCGGCGGCCTCGGCTCTGGAGGGAGCAGCGGCTTGAGGCTATCCTTCCCACCACCCTCGCTTCCACCTGCCGCGGGCGGCTAATGGGGTGCAGCCGGCTCAGGGATTATCCGGGGTGAGCCGTCCCGAACCTATTAGTGCCCAATCGGCTTTTCCCAAATCCTGTAAACAGCCACCCTGGCCGGTTATGGGGAGGAGCGGGAGGCTGGGTCGGGCGAGGGCGATGGGGCCGGGGGTGGGGTCACCCACCCTACAGGTCTCTGCCTTGGATGCGGTTGCCTTGGCAACTGGGCTAGGGTGGGGACACTTCACCAATGAGGTGCTCTCAGTCCGGGTGACGGTTGCCTAGGCAACCCCTTGAACAGCCCAGCTTCCCCCTCAGGTCTGCCCCCTCCCGCCGTCGTCTTAAGCTTGGGGGTGTGTGCGGAAGGTGTGGGGCGTGTGGGGGTGAATTTAAAGAGGCACCGCCCCTTTTAAAATGAGGTACTAGTTGGGCGGTGCCCGTACGGGCCGAGGCAGATGCTTAGTCTGTTTTGAAGGGACTGCCCGCCCCCCCCCCCCGCCCGGCCTTCACTCCCCCCTAGTTCCTGTCGCGGGTGTCCCGCCCGGGCTTCTGTCCGAGGGAGGGGTTTCCCCTGCGCTTCCTCTTGCACTTCCCGCTCCATTTCCGGGGGGCGGGAGGAAGATTGGGGAAGTCAGCTATTCCTAGGCAACATCTGTGCCAGAGGCCCTAGGTTTTTGACCGGGAGACCCAAGCCACCACAGCCGCCCCCTTTCTCTTCTGCCCGTGTTCACCCGTTCCTGTGGGCTTCAACCTCGCCTTTCTGCTCTTCTTTGCTGTGTGGCCTTGCGCCTGACGTCAGCCCTGCAATCCCCCAGGCCTCGGGCCAGAGGCGAGGAGCTGCCTCCCCCAGCCCCCGTCCCGCGGCCCCCAGCCGCCCCCAACCCCGCCCCACGGGCCCGGCGCCATGAGTGAGCTGGAGCAACTGAGACAGGAGGCTGAGCAGCTCCGGAACCAGATCCGGGTGAGAGCCTGGCCGGCTGAGCTGGGGGTTGGGGGCTGAATTGGCAGGGCCAGGCAACTGTGTGTGCTAGAGGTGGGGGGCTGTTCTTTGTGTGGGGGTGTGTACCCTAACCCCTACTGTCTTATCCTTTCCACTCCCGTTTCTTGTGTTCTTTCCTTCCTCTCCCTCTCCTTCTCTCCTGCCTCCCTTTGACTTTCCTGACTATCTCTTATAGGATGCCCGAAAAGCATGTGGGGATTCAACACTGACCCAGGTGAGATGAATCCAAGGCTGGACTTGGGTTGAAGGGAAGGAGCGAGGGGCAAGGATTTGAGGCATACTGCTTAGTGGGCTCTACCACCTGCCCCTCCCTGACCTATTCTGCCTCCACCTCCAGATCACAGCTGGGCTGGACCCAGTGGGGAGAATCCAGATGAGGACACGGAGGACCCTCCGTGGGCACCTGGCAAAGATCTATGCCATGCACTGGGGGACAGACTCAAGGTATGTATGTGGTTGAAATTGAGCACTGAGTTTTTGTGTTTGCCCTGGGACTAAGTAAGTTTATAGCTAGCAGAGTTGAGATGGTGGGGAGGGGCAGCTTTGCAGGCCTGGGGAGATGTCCCATGTTGCTAAGTATGTTTGGGAAGATCGTGACTCCCAGATAGCCCCAGGGAACCAAAAAGAGGACCATACAGACAGGAACTTCTGGGCTGCTGCTGGGAATTGTCTCAGAAAGACTTCCCACCAGATGGGACACTGGTAAGGGTGTCCCTTTTTCCAGAGGGAGCTCTACATCTTAACCCCTATACCTCTCCCTTGTCACCTTCCAACAGGCTGCTGGTCAGCGCCTCCCAGGATGGGAAGCTCATCATCTGGGACAGCTATACCACCAACAAGGTAGAGGTGATGCCCAAAGCTGGATGGGGCTGGGCTGCAGGCGTTGCCTGGTTGGCTCTGACCCTGGGAACTGTCCCTCCTTCCTAGGTCCATGCCATCCCACTGCGCTCCTCCTGGGTCATGACCTGTGCTTACGCACCCTCAGGGAACTTTGTGGCCTGTGGGGGGTTGGACAACATCTGCTCCATCTACAGCCTCAAGACTCGTGAGGGCAATGTCCGGGTCAGCCGAGAGCTGCCTGGCCATACTGGTGAGGGGCCTGGTGGGGCACAGGTGCTGTCGGTAGGGGAGGGGTTGTGCTGTTCTTCCTTATAGACTCAGCTGACCAGCCCCTTTCCCCAGGGTACCTGTCATGCTGCCGCTTCCTGGATGACAACCAAATCATCACCAGCTCTGGGGACACCACCTGGTGAGGCCCTGACAGGGATAGGCAGTTGGGGCTCACCCACACTTCCTGCCTGGGGGACCACTGCCTCAGAGCTCAGCTTATAGTACACACACCCTGAGCAACCAAGGGCTGAGCTCTTATTCTGAACACCTAGCCTCCCCCTGTGGCAGGAAGGAGACAAGAGTAGGTTTCTGTGACTCAGTGGCTCTTGTGTCCCTTCCATGGAGGCTGTCGGATCTGGGCTCATGTGGAGGAGGGGTAGGGAGGCAGGGAGTGTGCCAGAACTCCTCTCTAATCCTTTCCTTCTTCTTGCCACCTTTCTAGTGCCCTGTGGGACATTGAGACAGGCCAGCAGACAGTGGGTTTTGCTGGACATAGTGGGGATGTGATGTCCTTGTCACTGGCCCCCGATGGCCGCACCTTTGTGTCAGGTGCCTGTGATGCCTCTATCAAGCTGTGGGATGTGCGAGATTCGATGTGCAGACAGACCTTCATTGGCCATGAATCTGACATCAATGCTGTGGCTGTAAGTTCTGGGAAGGCTGGGCTAGTCCATCTCTGCCAGGCTCCTGGCACTACTATGCCCTTATCCCACTGATTGTGTCCTATAGTTCTTCCCCAACGGCTACGCCTTCACCACGGGCTCTGACGATGCCACCTGCCGCCTCTTTGACCTGAGGGCGGACCAGGAGCTCCTCATGTATTCCCATGACAACATCATCTGTGGCATCACCTCTGTTGCCTTCTCTCGAAGTGGCCGGCTGCTGCTTGCTGGCTACGATGACTTCAACTGCAACATCTGGGATGCCATGAAGGGTGACCGTGCAGGTGAGAGCTGGGTGCTGGGTGGGGATAGGTGAGGACAGGGAACCCAGGCCTGATTAGTTCTGACGTAACCCTTTCTCACAGGTGTCCTTGCTGGCCACGACAACCGTGTGAGCTGCCTTGGGGTCACTGATGATGGCATGGCTGTAGCCACAGGCTCCTGGGACTCCTTCCTCAAGATCTGGAACTAATAGCCCCAACCCCAACTGGGCCCGGCCAGGAGGGGCCTTGCCCACGCCCACACTACAGGCCGGGAGCTTTGGGGCTGGAGGCACATGAGCTTCCCTCCCCTGGCCGCAGGGGCCTTCGGTCCCTGCTCCCCTACCCAGGTTTGGTTCCTCCCGGGGCCCCCACTGTGGAAATAAAAATGGGGATAGAATGGGGGAAGAGGGGCAGAAAGCCCTCCTTCTTTAGCTGCCCTGGGGTCAGGGCCTCATCCCCCTGGAGGGTCAGAGGCAGGAGGTGGAAACTCCAGGGGCTGGCTTTTTTAAACTGGTTTTATTTTAATTTTTATTATATTTTCAGTTTTTCCATAAAGGAACCAATTCCAACTCTGTACCTGGTTACTCCTCTTGCTTGTGTCTTCCTCACTTCAGGGAGGGCTTATCAGCTGCGGGTATGGGGTCCTACCAAGGGGGCCAGAGAGGAAATCCCATTCTTCTCAGGAAAGCTGCAGCCATAGGCAGGACTTTCACTCAGTAAGGCTGTAGTTCTTCCTAAAAAAACACAGCCCTCCATTCTGACTGCCAACCACTCCTACCTGAAGCTCTTAAGTTCCTAGTTCCAAGCTCTGCCTCTCTATGCCTCCTTCCCCCAAGAAAAGATGCAGAGGCAGAAGGGAACACACACCAAGTTTTATTGGGGGGAGGGAAGTATTTACAAGGCAGGTAGAAGAGGAAGGAATAACAGGGTGGAGATTGTGGGTACAAGGCAGACAAAGGAACAGAGAAGGCCCCTGCACCCACCCCAACCCCAAAAAGGGCAGGAGAGCAGCGAGGGCCCAGGAAAATGGCCTGGGAAGGGACAGCAACGGGGCTGAGTCCCTGGGCTGGGGGCTCAGGGGCTTGTAAACATTGACCACTCTCAGAAAGGGGATAGGGTGGGAGAGGGCTCCCCCTACACTTCCTCACAGGGTTAAGGCCTCTCCAGGCTCAAGGGCCCCCTAAGTTCAAAGTCTCTTTAGCTAGGGGGAAGGGGAGGAAGAGAGGGGAAGAGTGTCATTCCCCCCTCCCCCTGCATTGGCTGCGGCAGGGGTGGGGGCAGTTACATTCAGTCACAACAGTACTCCCCCCCACACCTCTAATGCCGCCAAATACTGGCGTGAGGAAAGGGGGAGCTGGGGGGCCAGCAGCAGCAAGACATTTTCCCCTGGCCCATCACCCCCTTATTGCTTTAGAGAGAATATTGTCTTTTCACTGACGCTAACACTGTTGAAACCAGGGAGAAGCAGGTGGAGGGAGCCCCTTCACCCCCCACCCCAGGCCAGCTTTTTTCCCCCAACACTGACCCAGTTGCCACTTTGGTGCAAAAAACGAAACAACAAAAACAAAACAAAAAACGTGGTCTCTCTAGGGATGGATGGGGAAAGAAAACGGGCTATTCCCCATTTCCCCAGGGCAGGAAGGAGAAATACATTCATGGAGGGGAGGCAGTGGCAGAGTCCTGCCCTAATACTGCACTCTGAGCAGTGAGGTCAACAGGAGAAATTAGATGAAAACCCAAAAGATACAACTGTTAAAAAAACACACACACACACACAAATGGAGACAAACCTAGGCAGGTGATAGGGAATAGGTTGGTGAGCAGAAGGACCACCTCTCCCAACTTAGAAGAGACAGACACTTACAGTCTTGACTCTCCTCACCCCCCCACCTTACCCAACATTAAAAAACGCATCAGGGGAGCAGGGAGGGGAGAGGCCACTCACTCCTCTCCAGTTTGGTCAATGGAGGGGTCAGGGCAGAGCTGGGTGGTCCACATCCCACACAGCCAGCCAGCTGCAGGAGCAGGGCTCCCTTCTAACAGCCCCACACTGCAACCTGAAGCTCCAAGCTGCCCACTCGGCCTCCTGGGCCGCTCCTCTCACCCCCTTCACAGGAGAAAAAATAGTCATTATGTGGTGCCTCTCTCCAGCTCCTGGAGTAACTGCTCTAACCCCACCTCACTCCAGGGGGGTGCAGCAGGGGCTTGTGGCCCAAGGAATACATTCATGTGGCAAGGCAGGGAGCTGGGGCTTTACACTTCACACCCAGTCCCCCCAATGGCAGTGGTGGGGGAAGCCCCTCACCAGGACCAGAGTGGAAGTTCTGCTGCCCTGACAGCCAGATGAGGTTGGCACCGGCTGGCCCTCTGCCATCTACCCCCATCAGCCACCTGGGGAGGGGAGGTGGCCTGGCCCATTTGTGCAACTTTCCCCCAAAGCAGCAAAGCCAAGGGGCTCCTTTGGCCCCGACCCCGGACATCTTTGCCACAGTCATAGCAACAAGGGGGCCTTTCACAGCAGTCCGGCCGGTGGGGCTGAGAGGTCCTCGATGTGCAAACTGCTGGCACCCCAGCTTCCAGTTACCCCAATGGCCCAACTGGCAGGGCAGGGAGGGTAAGTGCAGCCTTGGGGGCCAGACAGGACAGATCGGTGGGGGTCATGTCCCCACTGCCCCAAAATAACAGTGTGTTTTTTTCTTTCAGCCTCCTAACCTTCTTTTTTTTCATTGTTTTTCTTTTTTCTTAAAAAAACAAAACCAAAAACTCTGTGGACCTTCCATCGTCACCCCTGCAATCCCCAGAGGAGAAAGGGGTGCTTAGAGTCTAGTTTTTAACAATATTTTTTTCTCTCCTAATGTTTTCTTCAATGTTGTTTAAAATTTTTTCAAAAGGAAAAAAAAAAAACCCTTCTCCCCAATCTATTAAAGTGCCTCGTGGTGGGTGAGTTAAGGTGCATCGTGTGGTTTGTAACAAGTGCTGGGGACCCTGCCCCTGCTTCCTCCTATGCTCCTTGTTGGGAGCTTGCAGGCTGGGGACCCAAGGGTCCAAGCTGCTGCTGTTGCCCCTGGCCTACAGCCCAGGGGGGCTGGTGGGACGGGCTGGTCAGTAGTCATCCACGCTCTCGATCTCACCAGAGGGTCCGTGCAGGGAGTACCCTGAAGCCGGAAGAAGCTGGGTTTGAGCTCTCACCTACAGGTGCCTGCTCCAAGCTGACAAAAAAGCCTCCTTGCTCGCCCCACCCCCAAAACGTACCCAAGATGCTGGGGTCCGAGTGCAGCATTAGTGCACGCCTCTTGGCCTTGCTGCCCTCTCCAGGGCCGAGTTTGGTGCTGTGGTTAGTCTGAAAGGCCGTCTGCAGAGAGCCGCTGTTCAACCAAGCCTCCTGGCAAGAGCAGAGAGTGAGGAGGAGTCAGGAGGGTGCAGAGCGACCTTATCCTCACCTGTGGGGGACATGAAACCTCACCTGCTGCTGCTGCTGCCGTTGTTGGCTGGCTTTCTGCTTAGCCCTCCGCTCCAGGAATTGTTTGGCAAATTCTTTGGCTTCCAGCGTGTCCCCCAGGCAGGAACGAATATAATCATGGACATCGTAGGGGGATTCCACCTCCTTGAGGATCGCTACAGCCATGGGCACTACAGGGCAGGATGGTGGCTGTCAGGGCCTACATGACATAGGTCTGGCACCCTGGCCCAGCCCAGACTCCCAGGATCTGCCACCTATACCATCCAGGCTGCCTGTGGTGCTCAGTGTGTGCAGCATCTGCTCACACCATTGGGTGAAGCCATCCTGGGGCCTGGGGATGCCCTGTAACAACTTCAGCAGCTTCTCTTCCTCCTCTGTCTTTTTGCGCACAGGCCGACCTGACAGGTGGCTGTACGAGTCACTAAGTGGGAGGAGGATGGATTAGAGGCAAGAGATCAGTTCAGGTGTTCCACATCCTTCTATCCCGGCCTTAGCCCAGACCCTGCAGGCCCCAGCACCCACCTGAGAGAGGGGCTGCTCCGGCTGTTCTTCAGGCCCAGGCTGCGGGCCAGGCTCCCGCTGCTCTTGAGGGTGTCCTCCCAAAGCCCCAGGCCGACACTGCCGCCCCCACTCTTGTCGGGCCCGCCCCACAGTGGCCCAGACTCAGATACCCACTGGTTCTGGGGGGCTGCGCCCAGGCCCCCAAGCTGGTACAGATGGCAGGAAGTCAGGGTGGCCCAAACAGGGACACACACTCAAGAAAACTAAGTGGGGAGGCTTATTTATGTGTCAAAGGGGGGATAAACTTAGGATCACACAGGAGAAACCCTTTAGAGTCAGATATGGACCAGAGCTCCCCACCCCACCCCATCCCTGGGTCACTCTGAGAGCTAACTGAAAGGGGTAACTGGGGGCCCAAAAGTTGCAAGGCAATCAAGGAAGGACCCAGCCTGCTCACCACTCGGTGGTTGGGGGCCTGAGCCCGTGATGGCTCCCGAGGTGAAGTCTGCTTATGCAGCTGTCGCTCGCCCTCCAACTGCAGCTCAAGCAGCGTCTTCATGGAGAGTCCTTGTTTGGCCAGGCCAGCCCACAGTGGGGGCGGGGAGCTGGGTGCAGGGGGCACTGGGACTGTGGCCACTGCCTGCTGCTGTTGCAGCAGCTTCAGCAGTAGCTCCTGTTGCCGTACCTGAACCAGAGAGAGAGTGAGGGCCAGCAATCTGGCCCCAAGCTCAGGTCAAGCAGGTTGAGGACTCAGCTGGGCACCTACCTGCTTGCGCCGAAACAACTCCTCTTCTTCCTGCCGCCGCTTCTGCTCCTCCTGCTGCTGCTGCTGGCGTCTCTTCTCCTCCCGGCGCTTACGCTCCTCCTCCTCCCGCTTCACCCTGAGCTCCACTTCTCTACGCTCTTGGAACTGAAAGTCAGTTAAGATCAGACATCAGGCATAGGCATAGGGCCACCCTGACCCCTCCCATCAGTTCAGCCCTTGACAACAAGGACTCCGGCCCCAGGATGCCTACTCACTTTATGTTGCAGCTGGAGTTGTTCTAGAATTGGACCCTGAGTCGAAGAGTTAATTGGTATGTCCCAAAGACTGGCCTCACCGCCTGCAGAAGGCAAAGGCAGCTGCAGGAGGGAGCTGAGGCCCCCTGGACTAAAACAACCTGAGGGGGAGGCACAGCCCCTGAGGTCTCTACTCCCCGCCCCAATCTGCTGGGTTGGCCACACACCTGATTGTGATGAGGCTGAGGTATGTATGTCCCAAAGGGAGCCTGAATCTGGCACCGACAAGGACCGGTTCATCGTCGGGAGCAGGTTCTGGTCCCCACCTCTGAGGAGCAAAGCACTGATTCTAAGTACCTTAAACCCATTTCCAGGCTGCTCCATCTCCCCACTTTACATATTCTGAGAGTTCATACACGTGATGCCACAGACAGCAGCCCACAGACCTGGGAGGTTTGAGAGCTTGGAGCTGTTGCAGGAAGGTGGTAAGCTGCTGCTGCTGCGGTGGTGTCAGTTCCCCCAGAGCCGCCTTTTCCCGGAGCCCACACTGCTGGAGGGGGCGGCTGTGGACAGGAAGATAGGCATGAGGGGGTCCACCCATACCATCAGTGCCCATCTCTATTTATAGGCCCTTCTAGGCCCAGGTACCTATTGACCAGCTGAAGAAACTGCTGGTGCTGCAGCTGCTGGTACAAGGCCGCTGCTGCCAGCTCCTGTTGCTTCTTCAGCCGCTCCTGGTCCATGTTTCCCTGAGTAAAGGTAAGAGTATTCCCACAGTTCTGACCATGTCTTGTTCCACACAACCCACTTGACATCTACCAGGCTCCTGCATCCCCTCCCTGCCCTGCCCTGCCCAAAAGTGGGTATGCTTACCAGCAGTGGGGGTGGCGAGGGCCCTGGGGCAAAGGGCACACGACCCCACATCTTGATCACCTCACCCAGTGGCTGGAAGCCCTCATCACAGCCACGCTTCACAAGTAGAGCCATGGAGAAATAGCCCGCCTGGAACCACTCTGCCATCTCCTGTGTTGTAAAGGGGCCTGGACCCAGAGAAGGGGAACTTTGGTTAGAAAGGCGTACCAAAGAAGCCCTGAAAGAGAATGACGGTGTGCCCTCACCCCTGGAAGCTCTCTCGCGTGCCCCCTAGTCCCCATGGACACCTTGGATCTCTCCCTGTGGGTCCTTGTAGAACCACTTCCGGGCTGCACCGTGGCTGAGGGGGAGGGCAGTGGCAGCTGCAGAGTGGCGCAGTCCCTGGGCCTGCATGGTGGCTGTGAACTGCTCCTCCTCCAGGGAGCTGTCCTGCAGGGATGCCACGAGCTTCTCTGCCTCCTAGAAACCCAGAGAGAGGGAAGGCTCAACTGCCCAATCACAGCAACAGCAGGACAGGGCTTGGGGGGGGGCGGAAGGTTGGGCTGGGGTTAGCTGGATACAGTGGGACAGAGGGACAGACAGGGAACAGCTTGGTACCCAAGCACAGAGGCAGACTAACAATGGCTTTCTATCCCCCTGTAGGGGAGGATCTGTAGAGCCTTCTTGGGCCCCCTGCCCCCGCCCAACCTGCTGCAGGTGCTTCAAGCCTTCATCATCTTCCAGATCTCCAGGCGGGCCAGGGGGTGAGCCCACCCCAGGACTCAGCTGCATCACCCTCAAATCATCTCCTGGGAGCAAAGATAAGAAGATGGAATTGGGGGGAGAGGTCCAGAAAAGGCACAAGACAATCCCCTATCTACTCTCATTCCAGAAAAACAGGCTCTACTCTAGCCCCCACACAAACACCCTGTGCACCTCCTTCCCACAAGAAGAGTAACCCCCCCCCCCCAAACTCTTGGCTCCAGAGAAAAGGCAGCCACACTCTCTGGCTACCTTCGGCAACTGGCAGGTCTTTCTCCACAGCATCACCTCCTTCCCCATTAGTGCCCCAGAGTGGGCCCAAGGTAGCCAATGGGGATGAAGAGCTGGACTTCTCCTCTGGAGGCGGCAGTGGGGTCACTTCCTTCCCATCTGAGGGAGAAGGGTAATTACCAGAATTTAAAACTAAAGAGCCAAAAGGCTTTAAAAATGATTTAGCACAAACCCTCCATTTGTGACCAGATCTTGGGCCTCTGGGTATTGATTCCACCAACTTGGTCTTGGTCAACTCAACTAACACTCAGTGACTCACCACCACAAATCCCACTTTGTACACTTCTTTTTTAAAAAAATATTTATTTATTTTTAGAGAGAGAGGACAGGAAGGAGAAAGAGAGGGAGAGAAACATCAATGTGTGGTTGCCTCAAATGTGTCCCCCACTGGGGACCTGGCCTGCAACCCAGGCATGTGCCCTGACTGGGAATCGAACTGGCGACCCTTTGCTTCACAGGCCTGCGCCCAATCCACTGAGCTACGCCAGCCAGGGCACACTTTGCACACTTCTTTTGCCCCTACAACACGGACATGGGCATGTGTGTCCGCGCAGCACTGTCCAGGGATATATACACAATACCATAAATTTACTGCTGTGCTTTACAGATTCTTCAAGAGATGTGCAAAGGTCATTTTGGTTATGCTTGATTTTTATGACACACTACCTTTAAGACACAGCCCTGTTGTTTCCAGGTTCCTCCCCACAGCAGTCAGCATCTGCTTTCCTTGAGTTTCTAAGCAGCCTCCTCCTACAGGTGAGTGGACAGCCTGCACCCAGCCTGGTGAGGGAAGCCTCTGCCCATCTGGCCCAGATCCAGGCTCTCAGGCCTTCTCCTTACCCCACCCCTGCAGACTTACCTGCCTCAGGTCCCTCCTCATCCAGCCCTTCAGAAGGCTCTTCCTCTTCTTCTTCCAGACCCTGGAAGTCGAGCTCTTGCTCCTCAGGAATGGGCTCCTTGGGGCCCTTCTGCATGGGATTAGGGGATACAATGGGAGGTGAAGGGGCAAAGGATAAACAGAAATAGGAGGACCACATCAGGGCAGTTCCCACCAACTTCTAATAAAAGTCTTCCTCTGGTCTCCTCACAAGTGGATACCTTGAGAGGCAAAAAGGCCCCGGAGGCATCAAAGGTGCCCATTTCTTCATCCTCATCATCCAGGCACCACTCTGGGAGCCCATCCTTGTCGTCATCAAAGCCATCAGGCCCTCGGCACCTCCGGAGGTGAGAGCTGCCCCCTCCACCCCGTCCCTCCTCTTCACATCCTCCTCGATCCCCTCGCAAATCAAACTCAAACTTGCGACGTCGGTCCCCATGTTCCCGCCAGCCAGCAGAGCGGGGGCCACCATCTAGGCAGGAAAAGTCAGAGAAGGAGAATCTGTATTCCAGTCGAGCCAGAGACTCCTCTTCTGTTGTCCCCCAAACCCCCAGGACCCCCAAAAGTTCCAGGACTGCTCCCCCATACACTCCACCTGAGAACACTTTCAGCTCCCTCCTCCTGGCCACGAAGGTCCCCGAATGGGATATTCTTGCTGCCCCCCCACCCGGCCCCCTACAATAGTCATCTGGCCCCAATCTCACCAGGGCTGGCTGAACGCCAGCGGTCACCATCTCGCCGGGGTCCTGCCCCAAGTCTCCAGCTGCCCTCTTCTTCTTCTTCTTGTTCCTCCCGGAGGGAGCGCCAGTTCTCACTATCTGAGCGGGCATGTTCCTTCCTTGGACCAGTCCCGACCTCCTCAAACCCGGCTCGTGCTTGGGGGTGGGGAAAGCACAGGTGGAAGATGACACAGACATAGTCAATGGAGCGGCAGCCACAACCTCTGGGAGACTCTTTCTATAATCCTCACCGAGAAAAAGGAACCCAGCCCTGGGTCCTCCTGCCCTCCCTCTACACCTTACCCAGGAAATGTCCCCCTCACTGGGGCCACCCATTTCAGTCCCCCCCCACCTCTCAATGACCTTCAGGGCCTGGCTCCTCCCTCACCACTATCCATACCTCCGTCCCTCCTGGCCGACTTCTCAAACCGCCTCTCGCCTCTGTGGGACAGAAAAATTTTGGTCAAAGGACAGCTTCCCCTCCCTGATGTTTGAGACCTCTGCACACCTGTCCATTCTGCCCTGAGAAAGGTGGAGGGAGGGAGGGGATGGGGTACTAGGAAAAAGTCAGGCCTAGGAGGGAGCTGGGAGGATCAGAAGGAAAGGGCAGGGCTACAGGGGTTAAGAGGGCAGAAAGCACGATCTCTGACCAGAGCTTATTTGGTTGGTCTCCTACCACTCTCTAGTAACAAAGACCCAAGCCTTTTTTCATGGGACCCTGGATCTTAACCCTGGGGCTTCTCTCTGCTCTGCCTCTATGCCATCTCCTTCCAGGCTGCACCTGTCATCCCAACTCTGGCTACGCTGGATCTCCCGGGGGTTTCGACCAAAGGCCCCGTCGCCTTCTTCAATGCTTCTTTGGTAAAAGCAACTGTCACCACGGCCACGGCCTGGAAGAGAAATGAGGTGCACATGGGAAACCTGCCAGATCACTGCTACATACCTTTAAGACCACAGCCCTGTGCGCCCCCCAACTCTGCTGCCCACCCAGAACATGTTATCACCCCTACCTACCTCGGCTCCGAGTACTGCCCCTGCCACGGGAGGTGCCACCTGGGGGGGGAGCAGCCCCCTTCCCCATCAGCCTCAGCACAGCCACACTGTTCACTGACAGGGAGAAGTTTCTCTGAGGAGGGAGTCAGGGGTGGGAGTGAGGACCCAGGCACCCGACTGCCCCCACCCTATCCAGAACTGCGAACTCTAGCATCTGTCTTCCTAAACCAGCCCCCCTCAAAGAGGGAGCCCCAGGGCCCTAGCACACAGTTAACCCAGCCCAGTCCCACCTGCTCCTCCTCAGTCAGAGGCTCTAGTGCCAAGGGCTGCAGTGGCTCCTCCTGTAGCACCGCAGCAAACTCTTTGTCCTGCAGCTCATCAGGGACCTGTCAATCAGAATAGAAGGGCCGAGATACCACATGCTCCTGGAACCTCTCCACTAAGGCCCAACAGACAACTGGGCCACATAACCCACCCACACCCGCTCCTCACCTTGTTCTCCTTGACGTAGAGGGCCAACATCTCCTCTCGCCCATATCGATAGTCAGCCAGCTTGTATTTGGGCATGGCAGGGGATGGGGGTGGGGAGGCCACACTGCCACCACTAGAAAGGGCCCTGAGCCTAGGAAAAGGACACGGAAGGAGAAAGACAGGAATCTGAGCAGCCCCATTCTTCCTTTGGGCTTCTCCATACCACCCCCAAAGCATATCTGACTCACCATTCAGGCCCAAAGTTGAGGGTCTCTGCTGCCATTGTGGGGGTGAGTGTGTCCTAGAGGTTACAGGAGATGAGCAGGGGTTGAGGGGGACTTACAGTTCACTCTCCAAACACCTGTGGAGGCACAGGATACACTGGGCTTAGAGACAGCACGCCAAGACAACCCCAAGAGGGTAAGACATAGGTCCCCACCATGGTAATGAGCTCTAAAAGGACTCACCACCTAAACCAGCCACATGCCACTCATACCATGAGTTAACCAGAGTCCCAACAGAAGACTTGAGAAAAAGAGGGCAGCTAGGGCCTCTCTGTTTCTGCGGGGGTAACCTCCCTCGACCCAGACCCACCTGGCAGCCTTATTCCGGGCAGCAGTAGAGCAGGGACCAGCCTCTCTTCAGGCAGGAGCCTGTGCTGGAGTAAACCAGGGCCCCCAAACTACTGGATGCTGGTCTGACTGCAGTGGTGCCCAGGAAGGGACTTTCACATCTGGGAAAATTCCTTAATGAGAGGTGAGAGGGAGAAGATAGGTTGAGTTAATGGGTCAGACGGGTCTCCCTGCTTTGGCCCTCCTCTGCCCTGTGTAACAGTGACCACACCCCTGTTTCTCCTCTTCTGTCCCCCTACATGTTCAGCCTCACAAGCAAAGTCTGATCGAGGTGCTGGAGGTAGGCAGAAAACATACCAGGCACCTCTCTAGGTCTCAGCACTCTTGCCACTTGGCATAGCATTCAGTAAGGGGGTGCCTAAGGCTTTCGTGGACATTCAGGACAAAGATAAAACAAAAACAACCAACCAAACAACAAAAAAATCCCACTAGAATTACAAATATTCCAGGGAGAAAACAGGTCATCTATAAAGAAGAGAATCAGAGAAATCTGGGAGAAAAATTATATGCTTCCCATTTGAAAAATTTCAGAGCTGGCTGCTTGGCGGCTAGAATCAGTTTCGAGAGAAAGCCAGTAGAAGGGGGTGGGGATGTTCCAGGGACAAAGTTGGGCCACACATTGAAGACTACATGTAGGCAAGTCCAGGTGGGGCACCCATAGGCTGATTTACCAAATAGAAACCAACACCCAACCCCCTTTCCTGGGATCAGAAAGAACCCAAGAACAAATAAAAAGAACTAAAAAGGGAACAAGGTTACGATCAGACAAGCTGAAAAGAAGCCTCTCACCATAAAGTACAAGTAAGGTCAGAGTTACCGAGGCTGGCGGAAGTGGCAGCACCGGCAGTGGCCTGTCCCTCTAAGGACCAGTAGAGCAGGCTCTCAGGAGGCAGCTCATCCCTGGCAGTTCCAGGCAAGCAGGGTCTTGGGGCTGCACAAGGGTTCCCTCACTGGTTGGGGAAGAGGCTGGAACGGAGTGCCTCCACAGTGCCCATCAACTCCAAGACTCTCCACAACTCTAGGAAGGAAGAAGAAGGGTTTCTACCGGGAGGGCCAAGGGGCAGAGACTCTCTCACCTACAGCTGCATAGCAGAAGACAATACAAAACTCTAGGACATAAACAGGATCTACTCCCAGAATCCCAGCATCCTAAGGTATAATAGAGCTTCTGAGACCAGTGAGAATGGGGCTGACCTCCCTCAGTATGGGCATCTCCTCTGCAACTACGCTGGCTGGATACTCCTGGTGATGAAACATGATACAGCACACGTGGCCATCAGAAGCCTGTTGAAAAGCTCTTCCCTTCATGGAATTCAAGTAAGCCTCCCCAGACAGCAGAGTAAGGTTATTTTTTTCAATGCCACAACCCTTACATAATTCAGCCAATACACAGAACTTAAAGACTTTATACTAAGTGAAATGAGCCAGTCGCAAAAGAACAGATGTTGTATGACTCCTCTTACACGAGATTCCCAGGGGAGTCAAATTCGAAGAGACAAGAGAGTAGAGGAGTGAGTGCCAGGGCTACGGGGCAAGGGGAGCTGTTGAGTGGGCACAGGGTTTCAGCTGAAATGGGGCAAATGAAAAAGCTCTGGAGATGATGGTGGTGACAGCTACACAACAACGTGTGAGTATATTTAATGTTTCAGGATTGTACACTTAAAAATAGTTAAAGTGGTATATATTTTATCACCATTTTAAAGATTTAGGGGAAAAATAAAAGGTATTTGGGGATAGCTGTCACATACTTAAGTCTTCCCCATCCCAAGAAAAACACCTCAAATTCCTTCAAACAGACCTCAGGAAGCTGTTCTGAGCCTCTACCATTTCGCTCCAGAAAAGCCCATCTTCTAGAGGAACAAAGGAGCCTTGGAGCATGGAAGGCTACTGTAGGGAGAGGGAACAGAAAAGGGACAACTCACCCTCCCACCCTGCCAGGGAGTGGCAAAGGCGGCCCTCCTTGGTGCTTTCCACGGCTGACCTTTGCCTTTCTGTCCTGGTTGCAAGGAGCAAAGGAAAAGTGGGTCCCGGTATGAGAAGCAGGAAAACTGCAGAGGCGAAAATAAGGAGAATTTGGGGGTGGGGTAGGGAACAGAGGAGCAGCTGGAAAAAAAGGCCAAGTCTACAGGTGGGCCCAGCAAGAAGAGGACCTGGTCCCAGAGATTGTGGCTCATTGGTCCATCCTAGCTAAGCAGCACGTATGCCTCCCACAATTCCATCACTCTAAGCAGGTATGTGTCTTTCCACATGTTCCCTTGAAGCTAGTCATTCTCAACTGGGGGCAGAGGGCACTCTGCTCTCCAGGAGACATTTGATAAAATCTGGAGACATATTTGGTTGGGATGTCTGGGACATGCTACTGGCATCTAGTGGGTAGAGACCAGGGATACTGCTGATGCTAAACATCCTACAATGCACATGACAGCACTCCGCAACAGAGAATTATCTGGCTCAAAATGTCAATATTGCCACAATTGAGAAACTCTCCTCTACACCACATGCAGAGGTAAACACCTATTTTCTCTGTAGAAAAGAATAAAAGACAAGAGAAACCAAATTTACTGCAGTTCATTCTCCCCTCCGAAGAGTAAGGAAATAATTCTCCCCTCTGAAGAGCAAAGAAATAATTATACTGTCCAACAAGAGAAATGTGAAACCCTGCCAGGAGGGAAATCCTTGGGAAAAGACTAGAGTTAAAAACAAAAACCATCACCCTGGCTGGTGTGGCTCAGTGGACTTGAGTGCTGGCCTGCAAATCAAAGGGTCGCTGGTTCTATTCCCAGTCAGGGCACATGCCTGGGTTGCAGGCCAGGTCCCCAGTTGGGGGCACTCGAGAAACAGCCACATGTTGATGTTTCTCTCCCTCTCTTTCTCCCTTCCTTCCTTTCTCTCTAAAAATAAATAAATAAATAAAATCTTTTTAAAATTGTCCTAAGTTTCTCTATCACAAACTCAAAGCCAATTGTTTGGATTCTTTTCCAGTTAAGGAAAGGGTGGGAGAGTCAGCAGGCACAGCAGTGAGGGTACAGCCTTTCCTGGCCACTTGATTTAAGGATTTTCTCATAGGCTCATTCTAGCTTAACCCCTACCCCTTGCCCTGTCCTCAGCACCTGCCTACCTCATTTACCAGCTCCTCTTAATCAGGCCTCAGTGTATCCTCACTCCACTGGCATCTGAATTATTGCTATTAAAAGGCTGCCCCCTGCCGGAGCCAAGGGGAGAGAATGCAAACTGGTCCTGGGTGCTTACAACAGGCTTGAAGGACCAGGAGGGGAGCCTGTTCTCTGGAGTTCAGAACTCAAGGGAGAAAGTAAACATCCAGAGAATAGGTGGTCCCAGTACACACTGACTTTAGAGCACTATTTCCTCATTCCATCACCCCTAAAATTAGCCCAAATCCAGAGCAATATGCCTTGGCACAGAAAGGCATCACTATTAACAGAAGCAGAATACTAAATTCCCCAACATTTGAGCAACTGCCCAGCCCCAAGCCTGTTGGAGGTGACTCCGCCCTTTCTCAGGATGGAAAGATTCTCCCTGCATGGTAAATGAGAACTCAGAGGCTTAAAAAGCGATGCAAGCCAAATCCTTTCTGTTGGTCAGCTACCCCAGCTCTCCACTCTGAGCCATCCTGACAAATGCTGCTCCTCAGCCTATCTACTAGCTAACAGTTTTCAAAGCACTTCCATACTTTAACTCATTTGATCCCTTCTGCCCACTTGCCCAGTCTTGGGCTCCAGCCAGGGAAAACAAGGAAGAGAGGCTGCAGCTGCCCCAGCAGGGTATGGAGAGGTCCCTAGACTATCCAGACTGGAAAAGGGGCATGCAAGCAGCAGGAACCCCTCCAAACTCTCAAACATACTTTGTGAGTTTTAAGCCATTTTAAATTTGTTAAATTTTAAAAATCCTTCATACAGCTGCCTCTTCTCACCTTCTCTGCTCTAAGGTGGGCTATTTCTCCTACTGTAAACTCCAACCACAGACATTAAAGCAAGAGCAAAATGGGGTCCTCTAATCCAACACATCACACACAATACCAACACATCCACTGGCTAAAAAAGCCGGGCCAGGGGTCTAAGAACACAACTCACTTAACTGTAATCACCATATGGTATCTGGTCTACAGTCTGTGGCAGCAACACAAAGTCCAGCTCTGCCCCAACCTTTCCCAAAGGCATGCTAGACCTACAGTGTAGAAAATAAAACTGGAGCTGGAGGGAGGGTAGGTGGCCTGGGACTGCACAGGAAACAGAACAGATGAAGGAACCAGAAAGCAAACTCCCCCACACACTGTGAGCGGCAAAGGGGGCCTGCCGGTTGGTACCCATGGTGCTTATATTGCCAAGGCAAGTTGGGGGCTGTTGGTGTGTAGCTAAATTGCAACTGGCATGTGAGCTCCAAGCAGCAGAGAGGGTGTGTAAAGGCTTATGACCTCTGGAAAAGCAGCACTGAGAAGCAGAAGTGGAATGTCTTGGGTGGCTGGAGGGAAAGGAGCCAACAAGTATTGATTTAGCATCTCCCAAGGCCGAGGTTGTGATGGACCAAACCTGGAAGCCTACTGGGAATTCTAGTAATGACTGGGTAAGAGGTGTGATATGAGGATCTCCTTAAAGTTAACTTGCGGTGTGTGTGTTGGGGGGGGCGGGGGGCGGGCGGGGAGGCCCGCGTGTGAGAGAGGCCGTAGCAGAGGTGCCACATCAGGGGAGATGGACCGGGAAAGGGCCCAGGCTGGCAACAGAAAAAAACTAACGCGTTGAACACTTCCAGGCAACCGGGAGGGAGCCCCCGAAAACCAAGCACTAGTGTTGTTAGCTCTAAGTAAATTCAGGTGAAGACCCAATAGAGGTGCTCTGGTTATGGTGAAAGGCTTCCACGTTTGCCAAAGTCATGCAATGTTTGGACTTTAAGACACGCAGGGCCCAGCTAATTCCAACAGAAACCCAGAGGCACATTGAGGAATCTCCTGGGAGCGCTGGGCATTCTGAAGCCGGGCCCCTGAGCGGACTCGGCGGAGGATGCTGGCAGGGGGAGACCTGGGAACCCTGGCCGGGTTTCAGAGAGATCGGAGCGCGACCGTTAGGAGCGCGGGGGTGGGAAGGAGGCGGGCCGGCCGGGAGGACAGCGTGCCCTTCAGGGAGGGGCGCCAGGTGCGTGGGGCGAGGGCGGCCGCCCCCCGAGAGGGACAGCGGCACTGGGGGCCGCGCCGGGGGAGGGGCCGACCACAGGGCCCGGGGGCGGCAACCTGGCGGCAGCGGCCTCGGAGGGAGCCAGAGGAGGTCCGTGCCAGTAGCCCTCGCTCTGGCTCTTGCAGGCTCCGTGCGGCCGCCTCGGCGTCGGGGGCGGGCCTGCCCCGGGCCCGGCTGCGGGCCGGGGGCGGCGGGGCCACCGAGCGCTTACCACGGCTGGCAGGCGGCGCGAGACTCCGGTCACAGGGCGTGGACGGCAGCTGGCGGGCGGCGGGATGGCGGCACGCGGCGGGCCGGGGGCGGCGGGGCAGCAGGGGAAGGGGCGCTGGCGCTCCCGCGGCGGCCGCTCCTCTCTGTTTGTGTTTGTAGCAAGATGGCTGCCCGCCTCGCACCACGTGACGCGGACGCAGGGCCGCCCCTTCGCCACCGCCGCCGCTGCTGCTGCCGCCTCCCTCCGGGGCTCTCACCGGCTCCGGCCGGCCCCGACCCAAAAGACCTCTTCTGCTCCCCTCGAGCCCCACCCGCGCGGCCTGGACGCCCGCCGTCCCCAACGCCCCCACTCCCGGCACGTGACCCGGGAGCCCCGCTCGTCTTAGGACGCAGGGCACGCTACGGTCAGGGTTTTGGGGGGTGCCCCCCGGGTACTCTCCAGCTGCACCCCGACACGAGGTGCAACCGTCGAGACGGAGGCCGCTGCTAGTGGCATCGCTGGCTTCTGATCAATCAGCTTCCTCCAGGAAGTCCTTCTGTGTTGAAAGAGACCACAAACAATGTGGAGGTGCGTGTATCAGATGTCTTAGGATATATGCAATAAGTGAGGAACCTAATGATCTAGAAACAGTGCGAGGCTGGTGAGACCTGGGCTTTATCTGGCTCTGCCACTAAGATTTGACTCTCTTTTTGTAGTAATTATGAGTTAGTGTTCTCTGCCTCATCCCGGCCCCCACTCCACTCCCTTCCTGGAGTGCTGAAAGAATTAAAATAAGCGAATGTGAAAGGAAGGCTTTGAGAAGAGGTGAGCTACTATGCAAATGTAAGACGTAGATTCACACCTTTGTTTAAAAAAAGGTTTTCAGGAATGATTTACTAATCCTAAACATTTTAGGATGAATAAATCTTGTGTGTTTTCACCATTCTTTTGGAAGTCACTCCAAAATGTATGCTCTACTACTGAGCTTTTTAAAACAGCTGTTACCAAGTAGAAAATAACCTTTCTCAAGACAAGGAAAAGTAAATTCAGACATGTTGTGCCACAACAGAGTGGGGACTATAGGAGCAACCAGTAAGGCCTTTTGTTCCCCCACCTAGAGCCCTTCAGATTTCTTAAACACTTGTAGTTTCACTGTTTTCTTTTTTCAGTTTCTTTGACTTTCTTGCAGACAGGATTCCTGCCTCTCTTGTCAATCAAGCTGCTTGCTCACTGGCTGGAAAATGTAATTATTTAAAAGCAAGGGCTCCTGTGCTGGTTCCATCCATTACCAACTGTGGCCTTGGGCAAATTAATTAATCTCTTTCCTTTGGATTGTATGGTGGAGCACTTAACAGAGTGCTTGGCTCAGGGCAGGCACTGCACAAATGTTAGCTAATAGGGGCTTTTGGTTACACGGGGTCCACAATATTCAGATTAACACTGAATAAAAATGGATCAGCAGAATCCAATCTTGGGTCAGAATTCTCCTAGAATATGCTTATGACAGTTTTTTTTTCTTACTCAAAAGCTTTGTTGTTGGGTTTTGGGGTTTTTTTAAACTTTGCTAGATTGTAGTCTGGGTGGTTGGAAGTTACTAGCAGCCTAACCTCTGAACGAGGTCTTAGCATTAAAACGAGGTTTTAATTACTAATTAGCAAATGTGAAATGTAAATTATGGTGAAGAAATGATACAGGGGCAAAGGATGGGAAGGGTCCTCTGTGGACTGGGAGCAGTTTGGGGACAGTGGTGGCTTGTGCTGAGCTTGAGGGAAGGGCAAATTTTAGGTAGATTTAGGAAAAGTGGGCATCCCCTAGAAAATAATGACAATGCTGACTGATGGGAGAAGAGGATCTGGTTTGCTAGTTGGAAGAGAAGGGAAGTGAAATTTCACTTAAGGGCCTTGAATGCTACCAGGAAAATGTTTTTGATCTGAAAGTAGTACCCAGTAGATTCAGTGACTTAAGGAGAGCAAGGTCTCGGACTCCAGGGAGGAACATTGGAGGTTTGGACCGAAGTTCCCTGTGTACCAGCTTGTGACCTTGGGCAAGTCCTGTTCCCTAGCTGTCAAGTGGGATCCTTGCTGCTGCTGCTGACATGATGGAAATGAATCCTATAAACGCCCTCATTGAGAATGGAAACCGTATCAGACAGTCTCCTGTGAAGCAGTAAAAAAAGTTACAAACAAATCACTTGGACCTAAAATATTTTTGTTTATTCAGGTGCTGTGCCCTAAAATGCCTCGGTGTGTGTTATTTTAAATTTGCAAGCTTTTGAACTAAAAAAAGAAATTTAGTTAGATGATTAATGTAGATGAAAGGGTGGTCTCAAGTAAGACTAAAGCAGCCAAGCTCTGCTTTTTTTCTTAATGGCAGATTCTTCTGTGGTGTTTGCCTTCAGTGAAATGTAAAATGATAGGACCATTTTAGTGTCAAATTAGTTTATTATAGAGCTTGGCTTCACCCACCTAAATTATAAACCTTTAGATTTATCTGGATGTCAAAGTTTGGAAGACATATTTTAAACATCACGAAAAGACACATGACTTGAATAATAATAGCTCACAAACTGTTCTTATTTTTAATTATCAGACTAAATGAGCCTTAAAATTAATTGATTACATTCAGAATTAGTTTCCGCCATGTGCTGAGTTCTTTGGCTGATCAACTGTAACTGCTTGTCAAGTCACTAGGACCCACATACTGAATCCACTGGTTCCTCCTCATGGGAAGGTTCCTCCTCTGTTCTCCCCTATCTCCCAGGACTTAGTCCTAGACCTCTCCATTGTAATGGGAGGGACCACACAGGATATGAGTCCCACTGCTAGACTTTCTGTCTTAACATACCCATTGCATGTAACTGATATTTCAAGTATCTAATAGGGCTCCTTGATCCCACCTTCATTGCTGAGTAGTATTCCGTGGTGTGGATGTACCACAGTTTATTCATCTGCTGAAAGACACCTGGGTTGTTTCCAATTTGGGCTATTACAAGTAAAACTGCTATGGATATGCCATATATAGGTTTTAAATCTCAAGAGCATTGTTGCTGGGTTATATGTTGGGTATGTGTTTAGTTTCTTTTACAAGAAACTGCCAGAATGTTTTCCAAAGTAGCTACCATTTGATATTCCTGCAAGAGATAATATGAGAGATCCAATTTTTCAGTATTCTTCTTTTTTCCTAACTATTTTATTGTCATTCAGTTACAGTTGTCTGCATTTACCCCCCAACCCCAGCCATCCGCACCTCCCAAGTTTTTCAGCATTCTTGTCAGCACTTGGTATTATCAAGATTTTCTATTTTGGAAATTCTAATTGGTGTGTAAAAGTCATCATGGTTTTAATTTGCATTTTTAAATGGCTAATGATACAGAACATCTTATGTGCTTATTTGGCATCCTGATACTCTCTTTTGCTACTAAAGTGTCTGTTCAAGACTTTTGTGTATTTTCTAATTGAGTTGTTTTCTAACTCTTGAGTTTTATTTTAGATACAAGTTCTTTGTCAGGTAGATGATTTGCAAATATTTTCCCCCAGTCTGTGGCTTCTTTTTTCATCTTATTAATGTGGTCTTTCACAAAGTAAAAACTTTTAATTTTGTTAAAGTACAATTTACCAATACTTTACCTTAATGGATTTACTTTTGGAACTCTTCACGTGACCCTATGTCATCAAGATGTTTTCCTGCCCTGGCTGGTGTGGTTCACTGGACTGAGTGCCAGCCTGCAAACCAAAGGGTTGCTGGTTTGATTCCTAGTCAAGGCACATGTCTGGGTTGTGGGCCAGGTCTCCAATAGGGGGCATTCAAGAGGCAAAACATCAATACACTGATGTTTCTCTCCCTCCCTCCTTCCCTTCCCCTCTCTCTAAAAATAAAAATAAAATCTTTTTTAAAAAAGATGTTTTCTTCTGAAAGGTTTATAGTTTACATTTTATATTTAGAGCTACCACCCATTTTGTGTTTATTTTTTCATAGGGCTCAGGTTCAGTTCTTTGCCTGTATGTCCAATTGTCTTAACACCACTTGCTGAAAAGATATATTCTTTTTTTTCTTTTTAAAATATTTATTTATTTTCAGAGAGAAGGGAAGAGAAGGAGAAAGAGTGGGAGAGAAACATCAATGTGTGGTTGCCTCCCATGTGTCCCCCACTGGGGACCTGGCCCACAACCCAGGCATGTGCCCTGACTGGGAATCGAACGGGCGACCCTTTGCTTCACAGGCCTGCACTCAATCCACTGAGCTACACCAGCCAGGGCTGGAAAAGATATATTCTTTCCCCATTCAACTGCTTATGCACTATTGTCAAAAATCAGCTGGCTGT
Source organism: Sturnira hondurensis (assembly GCF_014824575.4). Taxonomy (NCBI): domain Eukaryota; kingdom Metazoa; phylum Chordata; class Mammalia; order Chiroptera; family Phyllostomidae; genus Sturnira; species Sturnira hondurensis. The sequence continues at coordinate 3,667,619 of NW_028081011.1, read as the reverse complement.
TATGTGAATGTATTTCTGGATTCTCTTGTTCTGTTTTATTGATTTTTGTGTCTGTCCCTTGGCATGTACCACATTGTCTTGATATTTTGCTTATATAGTAAGTCTTAAAAATCAGGGAGTGTGATTCTTTTTCTTTTTCAAAATTGCTTCAACTTTTCTTGTCATCCCGTGAAAATTTTACAGTAGATTTATTTATATCTGTTAAAATTCTTGCTGGAATTTTCTTAGGAATTGTATTAAAGCTAGAGATCAGTTTGGAAGGAATTGATATCTTTGTTATATTGAATCTTCCAATACACAGACATGGTATAACTCTGTGTTTACTATTTCATTTTTTTATCAGCATTTGTAGTTTTCGGGATACAAATTTTGTAAATATTTTGTTAGACTTATATGTAACTATTTCTCCCACCTCCCCCCATTTCTGGGATGATCGTAAATGGTATTATTGTGTTTTAAATTTTATTTTTCAATTGTTTATTGCCAGTGTGTTGAAATATAGTTGCTTTTTTAAAAGATTTTATTTATTTATTTTTATATAGGGGAAAAGATGGAGAAAGAGAGGGAAACATTGATATGCGAGCGATATATTGACTGGTTGCTTCTCACACACCCTGAAACTCAGAACCTGGCCTGCAACCTAGGCTTGTGCCTACACTGGGAATTGAACCAGGGGCCCTTTGGTTTGGGTTTGCAGGCCGGCACTCAATCCACTGAGCCGAGCCACACCGTCCAGGGCAGTGTTGATTTTTTGTGTTAATCTTATATGCTGCAAACTTGCTAAACTCATTTATTAATTATAAGGGTTTTTTTTGTAGATTCCTTGGGATTTTTTATGTATATAGTCATATCATATGCACATAGGGACAGTTTTATTTGTTCCTTTCTAGTCTGTATCCTTCTCTTGCCTTAGTGCATTGACTGGACTTCCAGCAAAAAGAGTGATGAGAGAAGATATTCTTTTTTTTTTTTTTTAGATTTTATTTATTTATTTATCTTTAGAGGGGAAGGAGAGAGGGAGAGAAACATCAATGTATGGTTGCCTGTTGTGAGTCCCCTGCTGGTAGTTAGCCTGCAAGGAACCGGCATGCAACCCAGGCATGTGCCCTGACTGGGAATCGAACCGCGATCGTCTGGTTCGCAGGCCCACGCTCAATCCACTGAGCTACGCCAGCCAGGGCTGAGAGAAGATATTCTTGCCTTGTCCCTGATTTGAAAAGAAAGATGGCCAGTCTTTTACCGTTAAGTATAATGGTAGCTGTAGGTTTTTTGTAGATGCTCTTCATCAGGTTGAAGAAATTCCTTCTATTCTTTGTATGCTTAGAGGTTTTTTTTTAAATCATAAATAGATGCCAAAATGTTAGTTTTTTAATCAATTAATATGATCATGTGAATTTTTAAAAATTATTTATTTATTTATTTATTTATTTATTTATAGAGAGAGGGGAAGGCAAAGAAAGAGGGAAACATCAATGTGTGGTTGCCTCTCACGCGCCCCCCCACTGGGGGCACTACTTGGCTCACAAGCCAGGCATGTGCCCTGACTGGGAACCGGACTGGCGGCTCTTTGGTTCACAGGCCAGTGCTCAATCCACTGAGCCACACCAGCCAGGGCTGAATTTTTTTCTTTAGACTGTTAATGTGGTAGATAATATTGATTGGCTTCCTTATATTGAAACATCTTTGAAATCAGTTCTATTTAGTCATGGTTTATAATTCTTTTGTATAAAGTAGTCCTTGCTTAACTGCTGGGGATACATTCCAAGATCCCAGTGGTTACCTGTAACCACAGATAGTACCAAACTCTATATATACTATGTTTTTCTTATACATACATACATTTTTCCTTCAAGGAAGAAGTTTATGGCTTCTCTTTGGCATGTATGAATTGTTGACCTCACTACTATTTTTAAAAATATTTTATTTATTTATTTTTAGAAGGTTGGGGGAGGGAGAAAGAGAGGGAGAGAAACACTGATGTGTGAGAGACACATTGATCACTTGCCTCTCATATAGTCCGGACTGGGGACCTGGCCCGCAATCCAGGCATGTACCCTCATTGGGAATCAAACCTACTAACTTTCAGTTTGCAGGCCAGCACCCAATCCACTGAGCCACACTAACCAGGGCTGCCAGCCTCACTGCTCTTGCTTTTTGGAGTCATTAAGTAAAATAAGGGTTACTGCCCTGGCTGGGTAGCTCAGTTGCTTAGAGCATTGCCCCAATACGCCAAGGTTGTGGGTTTGATCCCTAATCAGGGCACATACAAGAATCAACTTATGATGAATATATAAATGGCACAACAAATTGATGTCTCTCTCGCCCTTTCCCTCTCTCTCTAAAATCAATAAATTTTTTAGGAACTTTCAAGTAAAATAAGGGTTACTTGAACATAAGCACTGCCCGTATGTTGACAGTTGATCTGATAGGCAAAATGGATTCTAAGTGATTAATGGGTGGGTAGTGATACAGTATGGATGGGCTGGATGAGGGGAGGAGTCACATCCCTGGAGAGCAGGAAGGCAAGATTTAATCCCACTATTCAAAACGGTGTACAATTGAAAACTTATGAATTATTTCTGGAATATTCCACATAATATTTTCAGACTGCAGTTGACTGTGGATAACTTCCACTATGGAAAGTGAAACAGTAGATAAAGGGGGACTGCTGTTGGATTCAACTTGCTAACGTTTTGTGAGGAATTTTGGATCTTTGTGCATGAGAAAAAGCAGTCTGTAGTTTTCTTCTTTTGTATTTGTCTGGTTTTGACCTCATAAAACTGGTAGAGAAATATTCCTTCTTAATCTGTTTTCTGGAAGAGATTGTGCAGAATTTGTGTTACTTCTTATGGTAGAATTCACCAGTGAAACCACCTGGGCCTAGATATTTCTTTTTCTAAAGGTTTTTTTAAAACCATTACTTACTTTAATAAATAAAACTGTTCAGGTTATGTATTTCACCTTGAAGTTTGGTCGGTTATGGTTGTCTAGGAATCGGTCCATTTCATTTAAGTTGTCAAATTTATGTATGTAGGGTTGTTTTTATTATTCTCTTAGTATCTTTTACTTTCTGGCTCAGGCGATACCCAGTGGTGTGTTCAGGGTGGTATGGCTGCAGACTCTTCGTATCTTTTAGTATGTGAGGTATCTTTAGTGCTATACCTGCTTTAATTTCTGGTTTTTTTCCTAAGATCTTTATATTTTTCTTTATTTTTAGAGAGGAGAAAGGGGGGAGAGAAGCATCAATGTGTGGTTGCCTCCTGGCCCTCAACCCAGGCATGTGCCCTGACTGGAAATCGAACTGGTGACCCTTTGGTTCACAGGCCAGTGCTGAATCCACTGAGCCACACCAGCTAGGGCCACTTCCATTTCTGATAATCATAATTTGAGTTTTCTTTCTCTTCTTTTTTTTTGCCAGTCTTTTTTTTTAAAGATTTTATTTATCTCTAGAGGGGAAAGGAAGGAGAGATAAAGAGAAACATCAATGTGTGGTTGCCTCTCGTGGGTCCCCTGCTGGGAACCAGCCCGCAACCCAGGCATGTGCCCTGACTAGGAATCGAACCGCGATCCTCCGGTTCGCAGGCCCTCGCTCAATCCACTGAGCTATACTAGCCAGGGCTTTGCCAGTCTTGCTAGATCAATTTTATTTATGTTTTCAAAGAACTAGCTTTTGGTTTGAGTTTTATTGTCTTTCTATGTTCAATTTCATTGAATTTTGCTGTATATATTTCCTTCAATCTTCTTGTTTTGGCTCTATTTGGCTCTTGTTTTTCTAGTTCCTTGAAGTAGAAGCTTAGATTATGCCCCCCTTCTTTTAAAAGTACTGTTCAGGCCCTGGCTGGTGTAGCTCAGTGGATTGAGTGCGGGCCTGCGAATCAGAGGATCGCGGTTCGATTCCCAGTCAGGGCACATGCCTGGGTTGCAGGCCAGTTCCCTGCAGGCCAACTCCCAGCAGGGGACGCACGAAAGGCAACCATACATTGATGTTTCTCTCCCTCTCTCCTTCCCTTCCCCTCTAAAGATAAATAAATAAAATCTTTAAAAAAAAAGTACTGTTCAGGTGTTCCACAATAGTTCTTTGTTCCCGGAAGAACTGTTCATCCATTAAAACCCTGGCCATGTAGCTCAGTTGTTTTAGAGCATCCTCCCAATATGCCAAAGTTGTGGGTTCCATCTCTGGTTAGGGACCAAAAAAAACCTATAATTATTTATAAAAAACTATTTATTTTTAAATGTTTAAATTTCATTCACCTTTAGAGTACTCTCCATTTGATGCAATGTACCTATTGAGATTTTTTTCCCCACTGTTCAACAGTTTTTGAACTTGATTTTGGTGCCTTTTAGTGCTTCGCCACTTTTTGTTTTGGTTTTTCCACATCAGCAAAACATTTTCCTTTGAGGACTTTTTTCCATCCGAGGAAACAAAAAAGTCTCTCAAGGTGAAATCAGGTGAGTAGGGAGAATGGAGTACAGGGGTCATGTTTTTTTTGTCAAAAACTGCTGAACACTCAGCACTGTGTGGATAGGTGCACTCATAAATCCCCCATTGTGAAATGGGCAGACATGTTGAAAGGGTCTTAGAAAAATTCACTGAAGCCAAATGCAGCTTCTCACAACAGTGCCAGCAGGTACACTGATACAGATGGGTTCCTAGAACACTCACCTAGTGGGGGAAGCCTGCACTGCAAGGACCTTGCCCTCCAAAAGATAATTCCAGGGGTTCTCCCCCATATAAGAATCAACGAATGAGGGCATAAATAAATGAAACAGCAAATCCATGTTTCTCTCTCTCTTCTCTCACTCTCTAAAATAGAAAATGAAAATAGAAATAGCCCTGGCAAGTATGGCTCAGCAAACAGATTGAGCACTGGTCTGTGAAAAGGTCACTGGTTTGATTCCTAGTCAGGGCACATGCCTGGCTTGTGGGCCAGGTCTCTAATTTAGGGTGTGTGAGGGGCAACCGATTGATGTATCTCTGGCACATTAATGTTACCCTCTCTTTCTCCCTCCTTTCCCCTCTCTCTAAAAGTAAATAAGTAACACTTTTAAAAAAATTAAAACAAAGACTCATCTCAGATGTTACTTCAGAGGCAGAATACAGGGTAGCCAGCCTTTCCTCCTCATCTGCTACCTCTCCCCACCTCACCCCACCCCAACCCCTAACTCATGGGTGGCAAAAAAACAAGGCCCATGGGCCAAGTCCAACCCTCCACCTTGTTTTATCTGGCCCAACACCTTGTTTCTACTTGGTGTTAGTGCCGAGCTCCTTGCCCCTAGTTAAGGTGTAGTTACATTCATACAGTCCTAAAATTATATCCGGCCCTTTGAAGGCAACAGTGAAGCTGATATGGCCCTTGGTGAAAGAGTTTGACACCCCTGTGGCCTAACTTGTGGTTAATGAAAGAATCTGGAGCTAAAAGGAGAACTATGGGATTTAAATCATGCTGAGAGTTCTCAGGAATCTGACCTCTTTCTAACCTCTAGTAAAATGAGGTTAGACTCCACCTTAGACAACTAAAGAGGGGTTTGGGGGCCATAAAAAATGCCAACTCAGGTGTGTAGGCTTCCAGTTTACAAGGTTATATTGGGCTTCACAATTCCATGTCAAGCTACATATCCCCATTTGAGGGATGGGAAATAAAGAAGAGTAGTTCGAGGTCCCCAATGCATTTCCAAAGCGAACTCTCCAGAGGCTTCACCAATCTGGGCAGAGGACTTCCACCCCAGGCAGAGTCAACCTCTCCCTACTGGCCTTAGGAAGCCAGGAACCACCACTCCCCCATTCTCACTTTCCCTTGTCCTTCCCGCTAGAGGGCGCATGTCCCTACTCCCAGCAGCAGAACTGGTGGGTAATAGTTGAGGGGGCTGTGGGGCTCAGTGTACCCCCAGGAAGCTGTGAGGCCCTGGGCCTCATAGTTTGGGTCCACACGGGCTGGCCTGGGATCAGCCCTTGAAGAGGTAGAGGAGAGGGACAGGTCCCCATGAACTGCAGGGGAGTCCAGGAACACTGTCCTCCGTCGAAGGCGACACCTGGCCACTCTGGGCAAGAGGTCAGTTCTATCCACTCCACCACACTTTCTCTGACCAGAGAAACTGGTGGGTGGATGTAGGAGTCCAGATTTGTCTTCAGTCTCCTCGATCCCCTGAGCTTACCTCGCTTTCTTTGCAAGATCCTCACCCACATTTGCCCCGCCCCTAGAATATCAACCCCATCCCCCCGCCGCACAATGCCACCGCTGTAGTGATCGTGTCCCGCCTCCGAGGTATACACGTGGTAGGTCCCATCACCCCACCTCACTCCCTCAACCTCGCGTTACTTACACTCCTCGCGCGGTTCCTCCATCTTCCAGGAAAGGGGCGGGGAGAAAGAAGGCCTGGAAGGTGATTGGTGGGTCTCACACTGGGTGGGTGCGCAAGCGCACTCTGCCCTCTTAGAAACGGTGTTAGCATTTTTGTTAAGCTGCCCTTTTCTTCCATTTTTGTGGTCTGGCGGTACTGGGCTGCACCTTCTGTTTGGGCCAATCGGCACAACGCGTGAGTGGCCTGGTAGGGGAGAGGGCCGCATGCACTTGGACGCGGTACAACGCGTGAGTGGCCTGGTAGGGGGGAGGGCTGCGTGCACTTGGTCCACCCCACTGTGGACCGCAGAGAGTAGGCGTGGAAGAAGAGCCAGGGAAGGGGGTAGTGGAGGGACCTGAGGTTGGGGACGAGGTGATGAAAGAATGGGAACTAAGAAGTGGTGGAGGAGACACAGGAGTTTGAGGTGATGGGCAGGTTAGGAGGGAAGAGAAGCGTTGAGTACGCCCCCTCCTGGCTACACCTTTTGGGTAGGAAGTGGGGTAAGGAAAGTAGTGGAGTCGCTTGTCTTACTCTGCTGATCTTGTCTTTTTCCTGTGCTAGGGCACACAGCATGGCAGAAAACCGAGAGCACCGCGGGGCCATCGAGGCTGAGCTGGATCCCATGGAGTACACCCTTCGGAAGCGGTTGCCCCACCGTCTGCCCCGGAGGCCCAATGACATTTATGTTAACATGAAGACTGACTTTAAGGCCCAACTGGCCCGTTGCCAGAAGCTGCTGGACGGAGGGTCCCGGGGTCAGAACGCATGCACTGAGATCTACATTCATGGCTTGGGCTTGGCCATCAACCGTGCAATCAACATTGCCCTACAGCTTCAGGCGGGCAGCTTCGGGTCTTTGCAGGTGGCTGCCAATACTTCCACTGTGGAGCTTGTTGATGAGCTGGAACCAGAGACTGATGCACAAGAGCCACTGACCCGCATCAGAAACAACTCGGCCATCCACATCCGAGTCTTCAGGGTCACACCCAAGTAATAAAATGAGTCTGGCTTTCCTCATCCACCTACCCTCAGCTAGACTCAGGTATGACTCTCCTTGTGCTGAGTACTGTCATGGATCTCCTACCAGAGCCATATAAGGAAAAGCCTGTCGTCTCTTAGCCCAAAAGACTCTGAATTGAGAGGGGGAGAATGTCTCTTGTTGGGCCCAGCAACCAGGCCTTCCTGAATCTTTGTGGTCTGTAACCAGCCATTGTCCTAAGCAATAAAAAGTATCTAACTTAGTGCCCACCCACCCCACTGCCTCTGCCTGTCCCCTGTGTAAAATCGGTGTATACCTGAAAAGGAGAGTAGGAAACTTGACAGTGTTTAGGTGCAGGAGGAGAACCTCAGTGCCTTCCAGAGGGTGTGGATTGTAATATGGACATGGTAACATAAACTTTACAGTCCAGTACAGAAGCCTGACAACCCAATGTTTGCCTTAAAATTTCTCATTCTCTCAGAGGCAGGCTGAATGGGTAAGGTCTACCCTCTTGCCTGCTGAATGCAGCTGGGAGAGTCTTCTGCTCAGAAGCATGGGCTGTGGTAGAGGTTCTCAGGCACAGGAAAGGTGAGGGTTTGAGAATGTATCAGGCCCTGTGGTAGGAACTGACATGGCTTCATTTTCTTCCTGGTCCTGTGGGCCCAAGCAGCTATGGCCCAGAGCCCTTGAAACCCTTCTGGCTGGGCTGCTCTAGTGGGAAAGGAAAGCCTCTGTCCTGAATTACTGGGCACACAGATAATACATACTTTGCGTTTGAGTATTTTTAGAAAGATCTGATCTTATGTTTATCAAACTAGAGTCATCTAAAGCAATGTTTATCAAAGTGGGTAGTGAGTCTTAAAGTCATTGTACTGGATCATAGACTTAAAAAGCAAGTAGGAAAGTACAACTTAAGTAGCAGTTTTGTTGTCACTCTCTCAGTTATTGTGTTTACATATACAAGGTATGTGGATTAGGTATGTAAATTGTGCTTTACTTAGGTTGAGATCACAAGTTTGAATGTCTCTGATTTAAAGGGTAGTAACAGAATTTTGCTGTAGTTTGTTGAAGGTAGTTTGGTTTGGGTTTTGAAAATCAGGCTTCTCATGTATTGAAATTCCTCTGGCTTGAGTGTTCCTATTGATGAGGGACTTTGATGCTGATGCCGGATGAGTGACTGCCAGTAACTCAGGCAAGCAGATTCCTAACAAAAGGATTAGTGCCTCATTCAAACAGGTAAACATGTGCTGAGTACCCACTGTGAGCCAAGGCCTGGGTTGGGCCCTAGGGATACACAGGTGAGTATAAAATGGCCTCCGCCTTCAGGGAGTTCATCACTTAATTGGGAAGGTGGAAACACAGTTTTTTGTGAATGAGGAAGATAAGTTATAAGAGAAGTAAGGGTAGCCATGGCGTGGAACTATGAAGAAGGAAATGCTAACTTTCTTGTGGGGTCCAAGATGGTTTTACCTTTGACCTGGGTTTTGGAGTTTGAATAGGAGTTTGCTAGGCAAAAAAGAAGGGAGCCGCTATATCTGGTGGAGGGGTTGGTAGACACAAAGGGCATTTATGAATAGGCAGGGCATGTTCTGGGGCTGGAGGGTCACTCAGTGGCTAGAAAGCAGGAGGAGGGGAAGACGGAGATATCATGGAAGATATTCCTATCACCCCCCCCCCCCCCACCGGCGCTATTCGCCTATCATCCTTGACTGTGAGGCTCCCTTGCCCTGGAGTTCTCCAGTAGCAGGGGAACCAGCAGGGAGCCGGATAGAACTATGTGTCTCCCTGCACGTATGTGTTCTTGTGTCTGCACTCCTGGCCTGGGCCCAGCTGAGGTGGTGGCAGGCAGCCCTTTTGCATTTAGTTTGTTTTGGCAGCTCTGTCTCCCAGCCTCTTTGTTTGTTATTTCTACTCCATGTTCTCTCACTGCTTGCCAGTGCAGTTTCCCTCAGTGGCAGTTTTATAGAAAAAGACCCTAGACATTGGAGGGTATGGGGGTAACCCTTGAGTGTGTGAGGGCAAGTAGGAGATAAAGGAAAGACTCCTGCATCTATTGGAATCCGGGCATGGTGCAGTGCAGAAACTCCACCCCCTTTGTAAGGAGGCCAGAAGGGGCTGACTCCTCTATACCACCATCTCCTCCACCCCCAACTTCTGCTGTCTCTCTGAAGTGCTTTTCATCAAAACTTGAGAAACAGAAGTGAGTAGGGGCAGAAGGTGTGTCCAAAGGCAGTTCCCCTCCCTTCTTTTTACTCAACAGCTGCAGTGCCCACAATGGGTGCATAATAACCTCCTACTTCAAAAACATCCCCACAAGCCAGAATTCAAATGCTTATCTTGGAGGTGGGTATAGGCATTTGCTCATCATTCATCTCATTATTGAGCGCCCAATAGTTGGAGGGATTTGTGTTAGGCACCTGGCCTGCCCTAAGAGGTATAAACCATTGGTCTAATAGGAAGCAGGACAAATAGACTTAAAAAGACAATCTGCATTGTGCTTGGAACTGTCCTGGCATTTCTAAGGACTTTTGTGGTTAATGTGAGCCTTTTGGCTAAGAAATGGTCTGAGGCCTCTTAATGTAGATAGGGAGAGGGGAAGCTGATTTGTGTTCGATTCGCAAGGCTGGGTCATTAGTTCTGTCAGGCTTTTGGTTGTGGCTTGCCCGGACAGGAAGAAGGCCCTCAGAACATAGGAACTTGTTCGGATATGCTGATGATCCTTCTAGGTCGGTCCGCACATTATGTCCCAGGTGAGTTCCTGGTGCTTGGTCAGGAGTTGAATGGTATGTTGCACACAGCCTTGAACCTGTGGAGAAGTTGGACTAGAAGTATGTGTTGAATGTAGTTGCTTCGGGAACAGATGTCCAGCGGTACAGAGATTTGGAATGAGGCCAAGGGAATGCCACCAAGGAAGGAGTCTTGTGAAAATGACCACTCAAGACTCTATCTTCCTAATGACGTTATGGGCACTTTTTAATTTATGGTCTTTGTTTTAGCAATGTTTTCTAGTTTTTCAATGATCATATATTGTTTTTATAATAAGAAAAAGTTACTTTTTTACAAATCCAGTTATTTTGCTCTGCTCTCTAGGTAGGGTGCTCAGGGGAGTTAGTCATCTAACTAATGAGATAACCTCAAGGAGAAGTGACTTTTATTGCCCAGTCCAATAAAGAATAAACAAATACCTGATAGATGGATGGATGGGTGGATGCACAGGAAGACAGTGTACTGTCTAATCTAAAACAAGCCTCTGCTCCCTTGAGAAACATCAAATGTCTTGTCACTGGAAATATGCAAGCAGAGGGTAGAACTTTCCCTTCACAAGACATAGGCCCCTTCTAAGTCCATGAATCTTGTTTCCTGAAAATACTGAAATTACTTGCTGGTTCGTGAAAGAAGACATGAGCCAAAGGGCTCACTTACATACAGACCAGGGATGGGGGCGGGGGGGGGGCGGGGGCAGGTGTCAAACAATAGGTTCTTACAGTTTGCTGGTTCTCAGTGAACCATAAACAATTTTGGAAAACATTTGCTAAATTGGGGTGTTTAAGTGCATATCTAAGGCTGCAATAAACTTCCCTTGAGTAGATCTTGGCCTCTAACCCTCTAAGTAGAAAGAGCCTATAGGAAGTATCACTCAGTAGAGTTCATGCAAAATCCTTAAAAAGTTCCCACGCCCCATGTTAACAAACAGAAACTTCTGCATTCACAACTGTATACCTGCAAAGGCCTTACATGGGAGAAAAACATCACTCCTGTTGATACTGCCAGTAGTGTTTTAGTTCAGTTAGGACTTTCGAATTTTATTTTTGCTTGGACAGGAAAGTTACTCTGGCCAATATGGCAGCTCTGTCTCCTGATACAAGATGCGTGATAGGAGCTAGAGGTGCTAGAATGTGGGCTGACGCTTTATACAGAAACCTAACTGGGGGAGGTGGTTCCAGAACTCAAGGTAGAAGTACTGGTTCTCTGGCAGCCCTGCTTCAAGGACTCAAGTACTTGGGGGATTCAAGAGACAACCGAGGGAGATGGCCCCATAATGCTTGTCTAGGGTGGGTGCAAAGGCCTCATTCAGTCTAAGGGCTTTGGGCTTTTCTGGGGACCCACACTGATGGGGCAGGAAAACCCTGGTTGGCCCCAGACTTTGCATAAACTAAGTGCCAAACTAAGTTTGACACTTGTCTTGGTAATCTATGTCTTAACCCATCTCTAATTCCTGCAGTGATGCCATTTCCCTCAGTTGTGTTAGGGGGCAAGTTTCTCCCCAATGCAGTCAGTGTAGACACCCAGAGATATGTGTCCATACCCCACTGTGCTTGGCTTTTTACAGTGAGCTGTTTGGTGGGGCAGCTGTAACACCGGACACAAGATGCCGTGAACCTGTGCCCAGCTCCCCAGAGGGAGCAGTGGAAGATGCTGGAGGAAGGCCAAAGACTGTGCCTGGTCTCCAGGCCTCCAAAATGAGAATAGCAGAGATAATAAAGCAGAAAACAGGAATAACAGCATTTATTGATCACCCTATGGCAAGGATTACATAACCCCACCACAGTCTTGGGCAGAGATTACTGTCGTTTTCACCATCCCCATTCTATAGAAACAGGGATAACATCACAAGTTGGGTGCTAGCTAGTAAGTGGCAGAGCTCAGGCCACCAACCTGGACTCCCTTGATTACCAAACAACCCCTTTGGGCTGTGAGGTCACAGAGCTGCTTGCTGAGAACAGAAAGCTTGATCTGATTTTCCTGGCTACTTGTGGCCAAGAAAGCAGTCCTTGCCTCGATTTGTCCAAATTGATCTTTGCACAGGACTTTCTCCAGCAGGAATCCCTTCTTCAACATTCTTGCTCCCTTTCCAGTTCCCCAAGGGCCAGGAAGCCCGTCCCCCACCCCATCCTCCAAGGTCCTCGGCCACCTCACTTCCCAGCACAGAAGGTCTTCTGGGCCACTGGCTGAACTCTTGAGCCAAGCCAAGAAGCAACTGCTTAGACAGCAGGGTAGGAGAGACCCAGAGCACCCCCCACCCATCCCCAAGCCAACTCCAGGCAGCTCGGCCTTCCTACTGCCTGGGGTCTGGGGCAGCTCAGGGGTGCTGTAAATTTGCTTCTCCTTGGATTTTCAATCTGAATTGGCTGCCAGGAAGAATCCATGGAACAGAGCCTGCCTCCACCCCCGCTATCCTCTGGTCACAACCGTCCCTTTTCAGCCCCTGCCTCAGTGGCTGCTTGCACAGGAAGTGGAGAGAGGCCTCGCAAGCCCCCAAGGTCCCAGAGCTAGGTTGTCCAGGCATGGTTCCAGCAAGCACTCTGAGGGTGAATGGCTTACTTCCCCCACTAGGTCGATCTCTGGCTGAGGTGTTTGGAGTGTAGGGACTACATAATGCAAGCCACACGTAAGTGATGATCATAAACAGGAAACATGCTGGGTGCTTGGTGAGCCCCAAAGTGAACAAGACCTGGCATACACTATCTATCCTTTGCTCTCCGATTAATAGGGCACCTCTCCTGCATGACCCCTGAGAATGCCATTCCCATCAGAGTCTGTATGAATGGCACCCCCTGGAGCTGTGCAGTACTCAACCTTGACAGCTGTGCATGGTGGCCTACAAGTGACAGACCTAACGTGGGTAAGGATGGCAGCACAGTGGAAGGAGACAACTTCCTGCTGGGGAATCAGGGAAGGTTTCATAGGAGAGGTAATGCTTAGGTTTGGTCTTTGAAGAACAAGTGAAAGAGTGGTAGGGTGGAAAGGTACAGGGTGAGCAAAGGTACAGGGTGAGCTGGAAACCATCTAACTAAACTGCAATGAAGGGAGTGGGAATGAGCAAAGTGGAGAGGCAGGTAGGTGGCAGAGCACAGAGGGTCTTAGCTATGAGGCAACCAGGAGCCATTGCAGGCTCTGTAATTGAAAAGGTAATCTAGTAGCAGGGTTGGGGATTAACTGGAGGGATCAGTGGGGAGACCCTCTGCAGGGGTCTAGGACCGGGTCAGCACCATGCCAGAGGAATACAAGCAGGAAGACGGAGAGGGCACTGGGTAGGGGGTGGTGGGCATTGGGTGGGGAGCCCCAGGTAGCTTCCTATTTTCCTCCTGCTTCTCAGGGTCTCCTGAAGAGGAGAGACAGGTAGACTCTGCTTGGCAGTATCCAAGAGCACCTGGGGTGAAGTCCTCCAAACCAGCCTCTGCCGTCCTAACAGAATTACACAATTAAGGGAGTGGGTGTTGGCTGGACCAAGATCCTTTCCTCTCCCCTCTCTCCCAAGCTGCAAACATAGCTATCTCTCCAAAAGCCACAGAGGACAAGCCAGCACCACCGCTGTCCAGCGAGCCCCGGCACCTACGGGCTGCACTCGTGGCCCATCTCCTTTCCTTTCAAAAGGCAGGGACCTCTGACAAGTTGCTGTCAGAGAGGAGGGAGGAGCGGGTCCCACAGCCCAAGAGGCTCATCTTCTCCTCCCACTCCTCAGTCTGTCTTCTCTCCCCCCTCTTCTGTCCCTGGTTCCCTCTTCATGGTCAGGTCAGGGCAGTGACGCAGGAGTCAGGGGACTGGGAGAGCAGAGCCTGGGGGTGGGAGGTTTGGGACAGAACATATGTGCGGACGTGTGTGGACGTGAGTGTGCATGTGCTTGTCTCACAGCTGGGATCTGGGAAGGAAGCAGGACTGGGCTCTGAGGGCCAAGAAGGGCTGGGAGTCCCCCCAGTGCTGAGAGGGAAACTGAGACTAGAGGGCACAGTGTGAGTGCAGACGGACATCCAGTACACCAGGATCGAGGGGGCTCCCCGAGTAGTCTTGAGGTGAGCTGAGGGCAGGGGAGCAGGGTGGGAAAGAGTCAGGCCCTCATTGCCTCCACGGGAAACACACCAACCTCCCCATCTTTCTGGACCCCACTTTGATCCTGGTCTCCCCCGTCTCTTACCTAATTCAGGACTTCATTCAGTTCTTCTCAGTGTGCACCCCTGCCTGCCTGATCTAAAACTGCAGCCCTTATGGACAATAATGGCAGGGGAGTGGAAACAGGGGAGGGAGGTGGGGAGGTATGGGGTGGTGGGAAGGGTGGGGAGAAAGGCAAAAAACTAGACTTGAACAACAATAAAAAAAATAAAATAAACCTGCAATCTTTTCTAATGCTCCTGGTCCCCTTCTGTGCCTGTTCTCAGTCCTTATTGCTATCGGACATCCTCTCTTTCACACATATTTGTGTTTGTCCCCTGCCTCTTTACTGAAATGCCACCTCTACCAGGGCAGGTGCACTTGACTGTTTCAATCACTGCTTTCTCCCCAGGTTCTTGGATGAATGAATTAATCTTCATTTCTTGAAGAAACAAATAGTTCTTGAGTAAATGAATGAGTAAATGAACATTTCCCACTCTTTCCAAACAGAAGCCAGATTTTGCAGTGTCATTCAAGGCCCTTCACAACCTGACACCTCTTAACTAGCACTCTGGCCCGATCCCCACCTCTCCTTTTCATACCCAACACACCCGACCCCCCCTTTCACTTTGCTGAATTGGCCTCTCACACCAGCCTCACATCTCTTCCCATTGGAATCCTGCCTGCCCTTCAGGGCTGAGCTGTCACCCTCTTCATCAAAGCTTCCTTGACTTCTCCAGCTAGAGGAGCTCTCCCTCTTCCAAACTCTGACAGCTCAGCCCTGGGCACCACAGCCCTCACACTTTGCCCCGTGCCCACCTCTCATCTCCACGGTAAGCTACTGACTCCATCCAGGAGACAGGAGCTAGGTCTCAAAATATCTTTTTGTCTGGCTAAGTGTGTAGTCAAGTATCTCGCCCAGAGAAGACACTGAACACATGAATAAAATATCTCTAATCTCACGGGACTGGGTAGGGAGTGAAGGAGTGTATACAGCTACCTGCATTTTTGAGACTTTGCCGATGTCTTATGAAACCTGCCTGAGGGGGGAACTGATGCTCTCATCATACCCATTTGACAGGTTGAGGACACTTAGGCTCAGGGGCTGAGGCTATTTTCCAACGTTCGAAAGCCTGCCAGCCTTGGTCTCCTGCTTTAGGGGGCTTGCTCCTCTGCCTCAGGGCTTCCTAGAAGCCACAAAGGCTTAGCTGCAAATTCTAATTACCTTCACTCTGGGAGTTAGCTCCATTTCAGAGTTCCTAAGAATTCTTCCATGCAGGCTGACCCGTATCATAAAGAAACAGATGTCAAGGTGCACGTATGTCCTGAACAGTGTATCACGTGCTCCGTGCCCTGAAAGTTCAATTTCTGGGTTTTCAGGGTCCTAGAAAGTGAGGATTGTGGGGGGAGAAGACCCCCACACTTCTTTGATGTGGACTCCCATCAAATTCCTCAACGTGAACAGCACTGGTTTTAGGACAGACAAGTACAGGGACTGTGAAAAGGAAGGCAACTAACTTGCCCCTGACAGTACCTTCCCGGCTTCCAAATCCAGCGCCCTCGCAGGAACCTAGGTACTTCCAGCTCTGAGCGCCCCACACCCCCACCCCGCTAGCCCCAGATGCCCCTCGAGGAGGCGTCGGTCCCGAGCCTTCCCCAGAGAGGCTCTCCTCCACCAGGCGCTGGCGCTCTGCCCACCCCGCTGGTGCGCGCCCCGCCGCACCTCCCGGGGCAGGCGGGCAGAGCGGTGTCCCTGCACCCCGGCCTGCCGCCGCTCCCGCCCCGCGATCCTGCGACCCAGGCGTCCTGCCCCCTGCTCTGACCTCCTGGCCCCCACTTCGGGCGACCCCTCACGCACACAGCCTCCCCACCCCCACACACGCACGCACACATGCTGATAACAGCCCCGACCCCCGGCCGCAGCCGCAGTCCCCGGGCCAACACCGGCCAGCTGCCTCGCCCTGCGTCCTCCCGGACGCTGGTCCTGCGCTTGCTCGGCCCGACCCTCGGCTCGGCAGCCCCTGGACGGTGGCCCCCTCCTCCGGCCTGTGGACTGGACCTGCCCCACCAAGCTTGTGAGGATGAGGGCTCGGGGCGCGGGCGCCGGGCGAGCCCCCGGTCACTGAGCGGCCCGGCGGGACACGGAGGAGATGGGGGTGCGCGGTGAGTACTAGCCCGTGGGGGAGCTCCCGACCCGGCCCCTGTTTGAGAAGGGATTTACCGCTAGGACTGTTGGCCCGGAGGTGACTGAGTTCAAGGACCAGCGACTTGCCGAGGGACCCCGGAAGGGCAAGGGGGTGGGGCTGCCTCCACGTGCTTTGGGAGTCCCCGGGAAAGGCAGTGTGTGACCTGGAGACGGGGACGAGGTTTGGGGGTTCGGTGGAAAGAAGGGCTGCTGTGCGGCTTGGGAGGAAGCTGATACCTGGGTTCTGGAGCAACCACCGGGGGCTGTGAGAGGCGAAGCCTCTGTTACTGCCGGATTGAAGTTTGGCCCCGACAAGTGGAGCCGGTAGCTGGGGGGTGGGGTGTGCGCTCGACAGCAGGATTGAATGAAGTCAAAGGAGGCAGAACCTGAGCGCTGGGAAGGTTGGGGCTGGGAGGACTGGCCCAGGCGGGATGTGTGAGTCTGCCCTTCCGGACCAACCCTTCTCCTCCCGTTCCCGCCTCACACCAGGTCTGGCTCTGTTTTCTAGAATGTCCTGCCCTGCTGCTCCTGCTGTCCTTGCTGCTGCTTCCTTTGGGCCTCCCAGTCTCGGGCGCCCCCGCACGCCTCGTCTGTGACAGCCGAGTCCTAGAGAGGTACATCCTGGAGGCCCGGGAGGCCGAAAATGTGACGGTGAGGCCCCTCCCCAGGACATCCACAGAATTCACTCTCAGGGACTCGGGGCTTTCCTCCAAGATCCAGGAACCTGGCAACTGCTTCAGGGCTGGAGGTGGGAAGCCAGAGCCCCCAGTAAAAATGATAAAACTGGTAACCCCTAATGCACATCTGGGAGTTTGGTAAGGGGCAGAGCTGGAGGGCCTATGGCCTGTGGGCTAGCCTGGGAGCCCTTGGGGACCTGACTCCCTGGGGTTGTGTTTTCAGATGGCCTGTGCTGAAGGCTGCAACTTCAGTGAGAATGTCACGGTCCCAGACACCAAAGTTAACTTCTACGCCTGGAAGAGGATGGAAGTGAGTTTATTTTTTCCTTGTTTTTGGGGAGTCTCATTTTGAGAACCTGACAGGGTGGGAGGGAAAATGACAGAGATAGGGAAAAAATGGAGCAACAAAGATGAGGACTGAATGGAATTTGTTCATTCATTTGTTTGTTCATTCATTCATTCCACAAGCCTTATTGCATGCCTTCTGTTGTTTGCTCAGCTTTGTGCTCGGGGCTGCTGAGAGGGGTGAGGAAGGGGCTGGCTTGGGCCAGCTGACTCCGAGTCTCTGCTCCCTTTAGGTTGAGCAGCAGGCCCTGGAAGTCTGGCAGGGCCTGGCCCTGCTCTCAGAAGCCATCCTTCGGGGTCAGGCCCTGCTGGCCAACTCCTCCCAGCCATCTGAGACCCTGCAGCTGCATGTGGACAAAGCCATCAGCAGCCTGCGCAGCCTCACCTCCCTGGTTCGAGCGCTGGGAGCCCAGGTGAGTAGGAACAGATCTTCCCTCACATTCTGTGTGCTCTTTCTGTAAAATGGGAGACAGGCCCTGCCAAGGAATACTCTGACTTTCCTCATACCCCCTCTAATTCTGTCTTGAATCCCTTCTCCCTCCAGAGTCCCTGGCACTGCAATCATCTTCTGTTTTCTCCTTCACAGAAGGAAGCCATCTCCCCTCCAGACACAACAGCCTCCACTGCTCCACTCCGAACATTCGCCGTTGACACTTTGTGCAAACTTTTCCGAATCTACTCCAATTTTCTGCGCGGAAAGCTGAAGCTGTACACAGGGGAGGCCTGCAGGAGAAGGGACAGGTGACCAGATGCTCCCAGCCCGGGCACATCCACCACCTTGCTCACAGCTGCTGCCCATGCCACGCCTTCCACACCACCACTCCCAACTCCCATAAAGGGGCCATCAGCTCAGCACCAGCCTGTCCCATGGACACTCCAGGGCCAGTGGTGACATCTTAGGGGCCAGAGGAACTACCCAGAGCTCAGCTCAGATCTAAGGATGTCACAGGGCCAGTCTGAGGCCCTGAAGCAGGGAGAATTCAGAGATCAGCTTAAACTGAGGACGGTACCATGTTGGAGAGACACCGAACTCATCTCGGTGCCCTGCAGAGCTGTGATGTCAGGACAAGCTGGAAGGCAGATTCCTCTTCCCACACCTACCCAGCAGGGACAGGATGGACTGGAGGATTTAGGTGGCAAGCCATGAATTTTCTAGGCCTCAGGAGGACTCCATGACAGCAAGAGCCCTCTGGACAATGAAGGTGATGGGAGCTGTGAAGATGGGATGGGGGCTGGCCCCTGGCTCTCATGGAGTCCAAGTTTTGTATACTTTTTAGTCTCACTGGCAAGAACTAGAACCATAACATGGCTCTTGGTTTTTATGTTTTCCTACGAGCTCCCCATTTTCCTGGCTCTGCCCCCATCATGGCAGCAGGCAGCAGGCCACAGGCCTGGGAAACCAGAGGTGGAGGGGGTCGGACCCTACGTGCTGCCTTGCACAGCCTGTCTGACCTCTTGACCCACTGGGCGTGAGGCCACAAGCTCTGCCCACACTGGTCGATAATGTGGCTCCATTCAAGGCTACTCCTCAGTAGACAGCTACCGACACTATCCTGCCTCTTCTCTGTGGCCCCTTTGGCTAATGCCACATTCCCAGCATCTGTCTCTGCCACCTCAGTGCACCAAGCCTCTTTAAATCAAGCTTGCCTCTTTCCTTGCCTGGGGATGGTCACCATAAATGTTCCGCCCTGACACTGCAGAGGGGCAGCAGACAGCAGAGCAGAAGGAGCCGCTTTCCCAGATGGCCAACTCACAGAGCACTCACTTTGTGCCCAGTGCTTCTCTAGGTTGCTCACTTCTGTGGCCTCGTGTTACTCCTCACACAGCCCTTTGAGAAAGTTATCGCTGTTGCTCCTTGTATAGATTAAGAAGTAAAAAAAACTTGCCCAAGGCCAAGGCAACAGGAATCCTGTCAGCACTCACCCCTTCCCTCTTTTGCTTATTTTCCTGCCACACTACTCCTACCTGCTCCCCAATCCCCTGGGATGGGGACACAGAGCAAACTAGCTCAACCTTCATTCCCAATTCCTACTTCTTATCTGATCCTTTACTCTGACAACCAGCTTTAAATTTGTTCCCAGAAGTGGTTCCGGGGCAAAGCAGTGCCCAAGAGAGACCTGTGCAGACAGCAAAAAATGTCACAAAACTATCTGGACTCCAGTCCTGGCCATCATCTACACAGGGGGATCAGTCTTTCTGCTTATATCGCAAAACTTAGGGAAGTCAGCCTGTGCCTCTGCAAATGTGCAGAAGGGAGACAATGTTTTGCAGTTTGCAGCAGGAAAAATTATGGGCAGGTTGGGGGGTTGGAGAGTATTTGCCAACTATATGTGGGGGGAAGGGTCAAGCTGTGGTGGGAGGAGGAAACCAAGGGGTGGACCCTAGGCAAAGTTTTACTCTGGCCACCAGGCTCCTGGCTTAGACTGCCCTCTTCAGGCCCTATTAGGAAATGCTAGGGAAATCTACAAGCCACAGAACCCTTAAAGTTTGGACATCACACATTTCAATAAAAGTTTGTATTGTGGTTTCTCCATGTGGCATCTGTTTTTTGCCCCACTGCTGTGACTCAGTAAGGGAAGAATCTCTATTTCTTGCTGGTGGAAGGAAGCTAAGAGATCTGTTCTGGAGCCCAAGGAATCCAGATAATAAATGACAGCTAGGACCTGATCTCGAGACTTAGGACTCATAACTTCAAAACCTTATCCACCTCTTTTTCAGCCCGATTTGCTGCTTGCACATCCCCCTGGCTCTTTCATCCCCAGAATTCAGGGCCACCAATCTTCTACTTCTCTTCAGACTTACTACTGCTTTCAATTAAACAAAAAGTAATTAATGGTACCTGAATTATGTGACCTGGGCCAGGTGTAGTGGGCAAATATGTTAAGAACACTAAAACATTATTCATTTATTCCACATTTATGAAGTGCCAACGGTGAGCTACCCTTTGCACCAACTGCTAGTGAAATAACAGCCTGTGCTACCCACAGCCCAGCAGCCAAAAGACAGGAGCTCATCATTTTAGCCATAGTCAGCTCGGCACATGACTTGAGTGCTGAGATGGGGGGTAACCAGAGGCCCAGCATGTGAAGAACTTGGTGAGGACCCAAGTCCCTGTGCAGAGACAGATATGCAAGGAGGGCCCTTACTTCGAGAGCGGGCCAGGAGTGTGAACTTCA
The DNA here is from genome assembly GCF_014824575.4 of Sturnira hondurensis. Classification (NCBI taxonomy): domain Eukaryota; kingdom Metazoa; phylum Chordata; class Mammalia; order Chiroptera; family Phyllostomidae; genus Sturnira; species Sturnira hondurensis. The sequence continues at coordinate 3,647,051 of NW_028081011.1, read as the reverse complement.
TTCTGTACTACCGTTGTTATGATTAGCAATACATTAAGCTCTGTGTTGGGGTTCCCACCACGACTCCATGAAGTAGGAGGACAATGGGTACCACCTCCATTTGTCAGGTGGGAAACTAAAACTAAGTTCTGCCAAGTAAGTGATGGAACCGGCTCTTCGGGCTTCCTGGCAGGGCAGGAGCCAGCGCAGCCCAGGTCTGAATCCGCAGGTTACATAACTGTTTAATGGAGATGACTTCTGTTTGTAGAGGGCTTTTCGATTTAGAGGGTGCTTTCCTGAGCATCTCTCATTTGCTCTCCTAACCCCATGAGGAAGGCAGAGACAGTAGAGGATCCTTACATTGCAGAAGAGGAAACCAAGGTCCAGAGAGTTTATGGGCCTTGCCCAGGTCATAAGATACAGAGGAAGGGCCAGGATCAGAAACCAGGTTCTCTGATTCCAGGCCCCTCTTATACCTAAAGCACACATCACTGGGGCAGAGGAGACAGTTAGAGGGAGTGGATGGGAGAGAGAAGACAGCATTAGGCAGCTACATCTTTCACTACCACTCCTGCCCACTCCATTCTCTGCCTCGGGCTCCTGCTTCCTCCCTGGATAGGTGGAAAATGCCCGCCACTGTCCCCATCGCCAGTCTCCCAGCACCAGAGGCCAACTCAGCTGCCAGCTACAGCCCCAGCTCCCACCTTGACAGCAGCCTTTTGGCCTTGGGTACTACTGGCCTGACTCCTCTCCCTGGGCCTGAGCATCAGGCTGACCAGATGCACCTGCCTGACCACAGCTCACAGGCTGCCTAGGATTTTTCTGCAACTGCTCAGTCCACAGGTTTCACCAGAGCAGGGGATATCACTGGAGTTGAATAGCTAAATGGCGTCTCTTAGACATTGAACTCTAGGCTGTTACCTACTGTATATTATTTCCAGCTGGTCAAAGGTAATGCCTCTAGAATTCCATCATAAAACTGTGACATTGTGAAAGATTATTAGCAACAGGAAAACAGATAGCAGTATGTTTTCCCAACTTATGTGAGTCATGCCCAAATGTCTATAAACTCCCTTTGGGATTAAAAAATTAATTATTAAAAATTATTTGACATATAATTTTTCATTTTAAAATCCTTGGCTGTGCTAATCTCTCCTCCCCATCTTGCAGAGGAGGGCAGCGAGGCCCAGAGAGGGTGACCGAAGTGTGCAAGGGCACACAGTGATGCCAGGACTGACTCCAGTTCTCTGAAGTAATTCCCAAGGGTTTTCTACATCCCAGGGTCTCTCTCACCTATTCCTACAGCTGCCAGTCTTGTCAGGTGACAAACCCGCCAAAGTCTCACCTGGTCCTGACTCCCCAAAACGCAATGCCCAATGGTTCCCTCCCGGCATCTTCCACCTCTTCCTGTCCTGCCTGAGCACCCAACCCCCACTTCCAGGCAGGCTGGAAGCTGTGATTGTCTAGCTCTGTGGTGCCAAAGGGAGGTCAGCAAAAGCAGCTTTCTGAGGCCTTATTGCCCAACCAGGAGGGGCTGTGGATCAATTGGCTTCTGCGGCTCTTCCCTAGGTTAACCATTTCCTGGCTTTGTCCCTCTATTGACTGATCTGCTAGCTTGGTCTGGAGGACAGGACGGGTAGAGCAGGGTCTGAGAGGGGACATCCTTTATATCCCCAGGTTTGATGTAGAGGGCAAAGGATCGCTCTCTCACTGGGTCTAATTCCTATGTGGGCCCTGTTGATGCTTATTTGGGCACAGGAGTCACTGAGACAGTAAAAGGGGCTTATAGACTTCCATCTTAGACTCCTGGTTCTCAACTTTACCGGCCCCTCCCTGACAGCCTATAAGAATGGCCTGCTTAGGCATCACCATCACTTGCCTGAAGCCCTGGGCACAGATTTGGTAGTAGGGGGTGGGGGTTTGCCCAGGTAAAGGGAATGACACTGAGTTTCTAAAAGTAGGAGTGTAGTGGGATGTAGGAAAGTTGGACTCACCATAGCTCAGCTCGCTGGGGGCCAGCCCTCCAGGCTACCTGTAGCTCTGCGCGTGCAATGAGAGTCAACAGGGATTTTAAAAGCTGCAAACCACCTTTTCAGCTTCGGTCTTATGTGAATGGCCATTTATGAAACCTATAAAAGCATAGCTGCTCTGGCTGGGGTCGACTCCCCTATTTGGTTGCCCCCAACAACTCCCAAGGGTCTCCTCACGGGACCGTGGGACTGGGCAGGACACGGTGTGGGGACGGTCAGTGCGATGCTCTCATGCTGGGCAATTGACTTCCTCTCTCCCGAGCTCAGTTTCCACACATGGAAAATGAGGACACGGTCTTTGTTATGAACAGGACATGAAGTTCAGTTGGGTTAGCCTGCAAGAGTTGCTGTATCCAGCTCCATCTACATCAACACCCATCTGCACTGTATGTCTCACCCTCCGCAACCTCCTCTCCTGTCTCCCAGGCTCTGGCCAGCCACTCTTTCGGATTCCTCTGCACCGCCCCCCACCACACCCCAGCAGCCTTTTGAAAATGCAAGTGACCTGATAGTCATTCCCATTGCTTAAAAACTTTTGGTGGTTCCTCAAAGCTATGGTATTCAAGATCTCCTACACAGGGTTTCTGCCTTCTCCTAGTCTTACACACACACACACACACACACACACTCACAAACACACATACACACACCCAACCACTCTCCAAAAGTGTCATACTCTCTCCAATCTTAGAACATTTCCTCTTCTTGGAAAGTGCCTTTTCAACTTCTTTGCCTAATTACCTTTTTTTTTTTTTTTTGTCATTTAGAAAGCCCCTCAGGCGTCACCTTCTGCAGGAACCTTCCCTAACTAGCAGCAACTTGGGTCAAAGGCTCCTTGAAGCACTGATCTATCTGCCAGCCAGAGGAATGCACTGTTGTAAAGTGTGGCAAAAGGTGGAAAGAGGTGGGCTGAGGAGAGGGCTGGCATCACCAAGCAGGAAGGTGGGGATGAGCTGGGTGTGGGCAGGACGGGCGTGCTAGGCTGAGAGGGACACTACTGTGGCCTTCCTGTGACCGAAGACTTCCTCTACCTCACAGATGAAACAGAAGCTAATAGATATGCATCTGCAGGATCCCTTCCCCCGATCGTTTCATAGACCTGGTTGTCCCTCCTGCTGCCTGTGTTCCAGACTTTTCCTAACCACCTTCTCAGAAGCCCTTTTTCATCTCTCTCACTGTTGCACCCTTTCCATGTATATTTACATAGGCTCAAATTTCTCTTATCTTGAGAGCACCCTACTTTGCCCCAATTTTTGCACTTACTCTCCAACTCTTCTTTAGATGGCCAAGCAGCTTTTTTTAAAAAAGATTTTTACTTATTTACTTTTTAGAGAGGGGGAAGGGAGAGAGAAAGAGAGGGAGAGAAACATCAGTGTGGGGTTGCCTCTCGTGTGCTCTCTACTGGGGACCTAGCCTGCAACCCAGGCATGTTCCCTAACTGGGAATTGAACTAGCGACCCTTTGGTTTGTAGGCCGGTGCTGAATCCACTGAGCCACACCAGCCAGGGCTAGATGGCCAAACAGCTTTAAAATATTGTCCCTGCCGCCTTCTTGGATCCTGTTCTTCAACTTTCATTCCCCCTCCCATCCTTTAGCCCGCTTCCTTCCAGCCAGACCCCTCAAATGACTCTCACTAAGGTGCCTAATAGCAAAGCAGATCCACGCACAGGAACACCTGGTTGTGTAAATGTTCAGAAGACATGAAAACTTCGCTTACCCCTCCCTAGGGGTCACCCTGTAAACAGCTTGCTGTGTGTTCTGCTAGTTCCATCCCTGTACCTCAACCTGAATATGTACATAAACACATACCTTTGTTCTGGAATGTTTCATAAATGGGGTCACATATAACATTTTTTCTGTCTCACCTCTTTTGTGCAATATATCTCTGGGTGGTCTTTCTACATTGGACTCTATGGATCTACCGCCATTCTTTTCTTTTTTTTTTTAAGTCAGTAATAAACTCTAATAGTATCATATTATCAAGTAGTACCTTTTAAAAATTACTCCTTAAAATTGTGTTGAAATACACATAATATTTATTATCTTAACCATTTTCAGTGGCATTAAATACATTTACATTCTCTTTTTTTAATTTAAGATTTTATTTATTTTTTAGAGAGAGGGGAAGGGGGGAGAAACAGAGGGAGAGAAATATCTGTCAGTTGTTCCCCCCCCCACACCGGGGACCTGGCCCACGACCCAGGCATGTGTCCTGACTGAGAATCAAACCAGTGCCCTTTTGGTTTGCAGGACGATGCCCAGCCCACCAAGCCTCACCAGTCAAAGCAAATACATTCACATTCTTTGTGTAACCCATCGCCATAATCTAGTTCTAGAACTTTCATCTTGTAAAACGGAAACTTTTCACCCATTACACACTAACCCCCCAACACCCACTCCCCCTAACCCTGGCAACCTCCTTTCTAGTCCCAGTCGCTATGAATTTGCTGAGGCTGGGTGTCTTACACAAGAGGGGTCCTGCTGCGTTGGTCTTTCAGTAACAGCTGTATTTCAATTAGCATGATGTCCTCAAATATTGTAGCATGTGTCAGAACTTTCCTCCCTTTTAAGGCTGAAAATATTCCACCGTCTGTATAGACTACATTTTGTTTATCCATTCATCTATCAGTTGCTTGGGTTGCTTCCACCTTTTGGCTGTTGTGAATAAAGCTGCTATTTGGCTGTACAAATATCTGCTCAAGTCCCTGCTTTCACTGCTTTTCAATTCCAGAAGTTGAATTGCTAAACCATATGGTAATTCCATTTTTTTAAGAAAAACTGTTTTTTAATACTTGCATAATATTCCTTCATATGAATAATATTCCTTGAATATGATCTGTTACATATCTGCTGGTAAACATTTGGGTAATTTGATTATTTTCCTATTGTGAATTATACCACGATGAATATATTTAAGGTATGTACATCTTTGTGCAAATAAGCATGTATTTCTGTGGGAAGATCATTAGAAAGGTAACACTGAGTCAAAGACACGCACACTTGGAAGTTTAAGAGTCATTGTCAAGTTACCTTCTAAGAAGTTTTCCGTAAAATACAGTCTTATCAGCTATGTATCTGAGTGTGTCTACTGGCATGCTGGCCACCACTCAGTGCTCTCAATCTTTTAAATTGTAACAGTTTCATTTGCTCAGCATTTCCCTTATTACTAGTGAAGCAAAGCATCCTTTCCAATGTTTACTGACTGGTTGTATTTCCTCAGTTACTTGTCCTTTTCAATTCCTTGCCAATAAGCATTTCAGTCTTCACTTCACTTGCCCTTCCTTCGCCACTGTTGCCTGCTATAGAATTTTAGTTTGAAGGAGTTTCTGTTGGAATTCTGCAGACAATGTCCTGCTGCCTTTTAGAATCCGTGGTTGCTATGGAAAAGTGCAAGGCCCGGCTGATTCCTGATACTTAGTACGTAACTGCTTTTTTCTGTCTGAAGGCGTTTAAGGTTTTCTCTTTGCCCCTGATACTCTGAAATTTTATGACACGCCTTTCATGGGTCTCTTCCCATTCATCACACCAGACTCTTTTTAATCAAGAGACTCATGTTTCAGCTCTGGGAAATCTTGTGTAGTTTTTCTTCAGTAATTTCTTTTTCTGTGTTTTCTCTTTTTCAAACTCTTTTGGTTGGATGTTAGACTGATTCTCCAAGTCTCTCTTTTCTTTCCCTCTTGCTTTCCTCCTCTCTCGCTCTCATTTTATTTCTCTCAATTTCACTTTATAACTCTTCTATTGGATTTTAAACTTCAGCCCTTGTAGTTTTTGTTTCCAGTTTCCTCATTGTCCAGTTTTCATCCTCAGAAGGATGCCCAGCAAGGAGGGTCAGGGGTGTCTAAAATAGCCTGGGTTCCTTACACGCTGCCTTCCTTGTGTCCTCTGAGAGCTGGCTCTGATGTCCCACATGGCTTCGCCAGTCTGGGCTCTGGTGCTGATCATAGGAGCTGCCTGCGGCCAGTACTACATGCCCATCTCTGTTTGGTAAGCTGGGCTAAGGGGACAATTGGGGGCGGCTCTGAGGAATAGTGAGGGACAAAGTTAGAGGGGACAAGCAGGCTAGCTTGAAGGGCACAGTCCTGGGGAGGAGGTCAGGCACCCCATAGGACAGAGAGAGGATAGACAGAAATGAGGGGAGCCCCACAGCCTCAGAGCCAGGAACTGAGTGATGCAAAAGCTCAGTGGAAGCAGGACAGCGGAAACGTGAGGAAAGGGGCGAGAGCTGGGAAAATAGGTCTGAAGATGGCAGAGACAAGCCCTGAGAAAACGGACAAAACCTGGAGCAGACCCAACACTTAGGCCAAGTAGGAGGCAAGAAATGATGGCTGTCTCAGTGTCCTGGAGCTTGTTTGGGGGGATCTGAACAAGTAGAACTTGAACAGCTAAAACCAGGGGCTGTTCTACGGGGCCCATGCCACCTGGGGATGGCAGGGACTTCTCGGTGGAGTCTGTAAGGTGAGGAAGGGTGGTCTCTTTGTTAGTCCCCCGTGTTCAGCTGCATGTAGCTGTGACAATACCACCTCCACCTCAAACCTAGCAACATGGGGCCCATGTAGCCCCTATTTTGTGGAGGAAACTTCGACTATAGGACAAGAAGATCTCGACCTGAAGGAAGGAGATTCCCCAGGTATAAACTGGTTCCTCCTCACCTGAGACTCAACCACGCCTGACATCCAGGGCACAGAGGGATAGAGGGTACTGACAGGGGTGTGAGAACCTCTCAGGGAAGACACTTTTTCAGAGATAGATGAGAACTGAAGGTGAGCTCACGGTCGGTCATAAAAATTTAGAATTCTTTTTTTAAAAGATTTTATTTATTTATTTATTTATTTTTAGAGAGGGGAAGGGAAGGAGAAAGAGAGGGAGAGAAACATCAATGTGGGGTTGCCTCTCATGTGCCCCGCTCTGGACACTTGGCCCGCAACTGAGAATAGAACTGGCAACCATTTGGTTCAAAGGTTGGCCCTCAATCCACTGAGCCATGCCAGCCAGGGCTGAGGCTTATAATTCTTGATAATGACAAGTATTACATTTTGTTTTTTGTCCAAATCAACCTCAAGGAGAGAGAAGTCTCCGGACCAGAAGCCAGTCGCCCCCGGCTCTAAGGACAACTGTGAGTTGGAAACCAGGACAGCTCAGACTTTCCCTCCCTCCCAGGATGGCCGCACACGTGCCCTCCAGGCCAGGCGATGGCATGGACATGGAATGAATGTGTAAAGGGCAGCCCTCGGACGGCAGAGGATGGAGGGAACTGTGGGGGAGTACAAGCCCTGCCTAAAGATTCACATTCAAATGAACAGCAACACAGTACATGCTGTCCAGACAAAGCTTTTCTGCCCCCCTGAATCCAGCCCTCTGGGCCTCGGTTTGGGACTCCAGACCCAGATGGAATCTGGGTGGAGGGTGGACTCTGCCCACCCTACTCCACCCCCACCCTGAATTTCTCCTAAGAGACCAATTCTCAGATTCTCTTTCCCAAATCTCTGCTCTGAACCCTAACCTTAGTGGATGCCCTCTCTAAGATTACCAGTCTTGCCAACTCCTACGCCCCCAGTTTGGCTCTGCATCTGGGCCTCTCCCCTCTCCTGGCCTCACAGTGGCCTTTTTTCCCAGCAATTATAACCCAGTGTGACTTTGAGGACAACTCCAAACCCTTCTGTGACTGGACTCAAGCATCCACAGATGATGGGGACTGGATTCGAGCCAGTGGACCCTCCCCCATTGGCAGCATTGGACCCCCTGGGGGGTACCCCAGTGGAGGTGAGGAAGCCTAAAGTTTAGGGAGGCAGCTGGGAGTGGGCACCTGGGCTCCAGGAAAGGGTTGGGGGCAGCTCATAGGGGTGGCAGGGCCTCACTGTCCTGGGCTTTGCCTCCCTAGAGGGCTACTACCTGCACCTGGACTTGCGCTCCTTCCGGCCAAGTGGGGTGGTCCGCCTGAGCAGCTCCCCCATATGGGAGCAAGGCCCTCTGTGCGTGCACTTTGCCTACCACATGTTCGGCCTGTCATGGGGTGCCCAGCTCAAACTGCTGTTGCTCATGGGCACCGAGAACAAGCACCCCAACCTGCTTTGGAAACACCTTAACACCCAGAGCCCTTCCTGGATGCCTGCTGCTGTCACCGTGCCCATGGGCCGGGCCCTGCCCAGCCAGGTGAGGCTGAGGGCAGAATCTGGGGCCCCAGTGGGAATCCGGGTGTGTGGGGAGGCCAGGAGGGACTAAGATAATGAGCTGGACCTTCCGGATTCAGGCAGGAAGCTAGGGGCTCACAGCAGGGTGATCCCTCCTCCCTCCCACAGCTGATATTTGAAGGAGTGACGGGCAGCACTGCTTACCTGGACATCTCTCTGGACGATATCTATATCCGTCGTGGCTCCTGCAGTAGGGGTAAGCCCCTGTCCCTCCTCCTCTTTCTCTGCCACCCCCATCATCGCCTAGGGTGGTAGGAGTAGCTCAGGGACCATGACCCTGGTTTCTGCCAAAGTTGAGGCTACTTGCTTCTCTCTACCTTCATACCCTGTACCTTTGACTCCTGAGGCGGCCACATCTAAAGAGATGTTTTCCTTTAACACAGAGTTGTGGTGGTACCTGTCCTGGAGTGACCCACCACCCTGGTTTGCCCCGGGCTTTCCCTGTTTTTGTGCTGAAAGTCTTCCATCTCCAGGAACCCTCAGTTCAGGGTAAACCTGGATGTTTGGTCACCCCGGCTCTGCTACCAGACTTGCTACCAGGTCTGCCTGGAATTAGTCCTCTAATCGGATGTTAGAAATTTGAAGGGAGCAAGTTCAAGGGGAGGTGGATTCAATTCCAGAAGCTGGATCAAGGAGCAAACACTGGGCTCAGGGGCTGTGCTAGATGCTCCCTGAACACAATCTAGTTTACAACATGTGGTTGCTGTCATTCCCGGTTTTTTAAAAAATATATATTTATTTATTTTTGGAGAGTGGAAAGGGAGGGAGAAAGAGAGGGAGAGAAACATCAATGTGTGGTTGCCTCTCACATGGCCCTCACTGGGGACCTGGCCTGCAACCCGGCATGTTGCCCTGGCTGGGAATCGAAATGGCGAGCCTTTGATTCACATCCTGCGCTCAGTCCACTGAGCTCCTCCAGCCAGGGCTTCATTCTCAGTTTATGGATGAGGAAATTGAGGGTTGGGCAGTTTAAGTCATCCATGCCAGGAACACAGCCTTTAGGGAGCAGAACTGTAGCTGGCTTGAAGGCCCTCCATAGTTCATGGGACCCAGATTGGGACTCAGAATTCTGACTCCAGACAGGCGTACTTTTCAGAGCTGCATCCTCTTAGAAAAAGCTAAATGCTCTTTCCGTTTATTCTCCTCAGTCTGCATGATGCAAATGTGCAGCTTTGACACTCAAAATAACCTCTGTGGCTGGAGCTGGATCCCCACAGCCTCTGGAGCCAAGTGGGTCCAGAAGAAGGGGTCATCGGGGGTGCCAAACGTGGGCCCCGAGGATGACTTCTCCCGCCCTGGTAGTGAGTAATGGCCACACTCCTATCTTCTGACTTCCTGGGCTTCTAGTGAGCTTGTAGGAGTTTATGATGTTTACCTGAAAACTCTACACGAACTCAACTTGGGAAGGTCTGGGGTGGACCCAAGCAATCCCAAACCTCTGCCAGCTTGAACTGCCTGGCAGAAGCAAGCTCCACACTCCCAGCCAGCTCCCCTCACTGCCACCTCACAAGGTGGCAGACCTAGCTAGCATGGCTTGCACCTTACCTCCCTTCCCTGGGACCCTTCATTCTTCACTCATCCAACCAATGTTTACTGAGCACCTAAAACGTACCTGGTACTGTCCCAGGCACTTAGAGACATTAGTTTGCAAAACCGACAAGAAGCAGCAGGGAACCAAGATGGGGACAGTTCCTAAAACCATAAAGAAGTACAGTGATACAGTTGTAAGGTGAGCAGAAAAAAAGGTTCTACCAAACCCCTGGATGTGCAGGGGCAGGGTGGGCTATATGTTTAAATAAGGCAGTTGGGTAGGTCTCACTCAGGTCATATATATGAGCACAAACTTGAAGGAGGTAAGGGAGTGAGGCTGAAAGTTTTGAAGAGAAGGACATTTTGACCAGAGGGGTCAGCTGTGAAAAAGCCTGAGGTAGCAGCGGGCTAGTGGGGGTAGTGGGGAGAGGGCTATTGAGGTTCAGCTAGGAGCCTTGCGGCTGGGTTGGAGAGGGGAGCTCAGGTGGGTCCTAGGAGGAACAGATCCTGTGGAGCCCTGAAGCCCATTGTCAGGACGGTGGCTTTACTCTACATGAATGCCTTTGCAGATTTGGAGCAGAAGAGTGACTTGATCTGATTTATGTTTAAAACGGTCACCTGCTTTTTGTGTTGAAAATCCACTGAAGGGAATGCAGGGAAGACATTTCAGAGGCTCTTGCAATAATCCAGATGATACTCTTTCTTCCTCTTCTATTCCATCCATGTCTGACCACAGCTTCTTTTCCACCACCTTGCTGTGCTCTTGGCTGGGCTTTTCTTCTTTTTTTTCTCCTTCCTCCCTTCCTTGCTCTTCAGCTCCTTTCCTCTCCTCCACGCCAGCCACCTCTCCTCTCAATCTGCCCTACACAACACGCACTTCTAGCCAGCACTGAGTGCATGCTATGCTAAACTTCTCAGATCAAACACAGAGGATCATGCTCACTAATTCCCTCTTCCAGTTTCTACCTCTTCTTTCTTCTCTTTCCCTTTGCCTTTCTCCATTCTCAATTCTTTCCCTTCCTTCCACTTAAATTCTTATTTTCTTTTTCTCCAGCTTTCCCTCCCCCTACTCCAGGGGGAGGAAATAGCCCTTTCCACCCCCTCCTCTCCATGCTCGCAGTCCTCTGAGCTTTTCTGCTGCCTGAGGTTTGCCTTCTAGAAAGACCTTGAGAAACCTCCATCCCACCTTCATTCTAAGCCCCTGGAGAGCAGTACAGGGCCAGCTCATCTTTGTATCAACCCCTAGCCCCCTGCATTTAGCACTGAGTCCCATGCACAGCAATTTCCATAAATGTTGTTTTTAAAAATTTCCCTCTCTCCTTTTTTCCAACTTGTTCACTTAATTATATTTTTTCACCGTTCATTGCTTTTTCTCCCATTTCTCTTTTTCTATTTCTCACATGTCCCAATACCGCCACTCCCTGCTTTCTCTTTCACCATTTCCTTTTCTTTCAATCCACTGGCCCTCTTGTTTCTTCTCGTTTCTCTTTTTTCCCATTTTTGCCCATTCCCCTCCTTAGCCTTCTTCTCTCCCTTTCCAAGTCCTCCGTCCTGGGCGGTGAGCGCGCACTCCAGGGTCCAGCACCTGCAGGCACGCATGCGTACTGTCTGGCGGCCGCCTTAATTCCGCCCCCACCCCTCCCCCCGGCTACTACTTGCGTCACAGAGCGTTTTAGAGGTTGATTGGCTGACTAAACTGGTGGTAAACCTGAGGTGGGGAGATGGCTGCTCTTCTCTGTTAGATAGGCCCTCTCTCAGCAGTTTGTGTGAATCAGCTCTGTCCAGTGGGTCATCTGTAACAGGATATGACTCCAGGGGACCTAAAAAGTCCAAACCCAAAGGACAAGGTTCTGTCTCTTCCTCCTGGAAGGGTGCCATTTTTCATATGGCAATGCCCATGTCCTTACCCAGCCCTGCGAAGCACTTCTGGAAGGACTGAAGGGTTCAACCAGTTGTGAAATGGATGTAGGCCCACCTTAGCACTGGCTGGTCCTAGGCAGCTGTTGGGACTCACCAGAGCCAGACCCTCTGCCCTCACAGGGCCCTATCCCTGTGCCCTACTCTCCCAATTTCAGCCACCCACCTTACTGACCCTTTTCTTCACAGGTGGCTTCTACATGCTCCTGGACCCCAAGAATGCAAATCCAAAGCAGAAATCTGTTCTCCTGAGCCCTCTGAGCCAGTCATCAGGCTGTCTGAGCCTGTCTTTCCACTACGTCCTCAAAGGCCGGTCTCCTGGCGCAGCCCTCACCATCTATGCTTCTGTTTTGGGTGAGAGTGGCGACGTCATGGGAGGCTCATCTCCCACTGCTGGGTTGATGGGGAGACATGGGTCTAGAGAAGTCTGGGCTATGCGCAAGATTATGTTAGAGAGTGGAATTGGGGAGCCAGCAGGGCACTGGATTCTGGAAAAATAAAGTGCTAGGAGGTCAGAGAGAAGGACATGCTTGCATTTGAGGAAGGGGAATACACTCCGAGTATTCCCTTTGCTACTCATTCTTCTGAGTACAGGTTTGAAATCATTTTCCAGTCAGCTTAATCTCACTTCCTTGGATTCTTTCCATTGTAGGCAGCATCCGGAAACACACTCTTTTCTCAGGACAACCTGGACTCAACTGGCAGGCTGTTTCTGTCAATTACACAGGCCAGGGGCAGATTCAGGTACTGTCAAGCAAGAGGGCAGGTTTCCTTGCTTGTAGTAGACACTCCAAATACTGAAATGGAATGAGGGTCTGGGCAGTGGGAGCAAGGCGCCTAGGTCCCTCCCTGAACAGACTACAGCCAGATAGGGTGCGGGGCGTTTGGGCGGTTTTCTCACACTCAGCCCCCTCTTTCTCTCTCTGCAGTTCATCATGGTGGGCATGTTTGGAAAGATCCCAGAACCAGCCGTGGCAGTGGATGCAATCAGCATTGCTCCCTGTGTGGGTGAGAGCAGGACTCTGGGAGGTCCAGATCCCTCAGAATCAGGGGTGGTAACAGGGAGGAATAGAGAGATGGCCAAGTTTTCTCAAATTTCCCATTTTGATACTCCAGAGCACTTTCCTCAGTGTGACTTTGAAGATGATGCCCACCCCTTCTGTGACTGGGTCCAGATATCAGGGATTGGCGGCCATTGGACCTGGGGTGGTAAAAATATGCCCACCCAAGGTGCACACTCCTTTGGAGTGTCTCTTAATAGAGGTGAGGACATTGAGGGCCCCTCAAGCCAATGAAATACTGAATCTGCTCCTAGCTAGGGGGCTGGTTGGTGTGACTCAAGGAAGAAGATGTAGGTGGTGAAGATCAGCCAGCAGGTGTTTATTGGGAAGTGCCATGTGGTCGTAACTCGGTAATGACAGAGGTAGAGTGGATTGAGGGTTCTTATGGTTGTGGAGTCACTGAACCCCCCCCCCAAATCCAGGCACCTCACTTCATTGAGCCCAAGGCTTCAAAATCTACCATCTCACTTGCAGTTAAGACATTTACTGGTGCAGCCAATAAGAGAATCTGTGTTGCTGGTTTGGTTTTCCGTTCCTTTCTGATCCTGCCATCTTCAGTTAGAAAAGTCCAACATGAGCATGCACACACACACACACACAAGAAAAAAAACACTACAATGTGGGGGGTTTGGGTATTTGCATCAAATCTCCAGAAAGCAAGGTAGCAAGGTATTAGCAAGGTATTGCTAAAGAGAGCAGTGCCAGACTCGTCCTATGGAGATTTCTCATCTTACCTATTCCCTTCTTTTTCCAAAAAGGTGACTATATCTACCTTGAGGCTGACAAATTCTCCCAGGCAGGCCAGGCTTTCAGACTGGTAAGCCCATCCTTCTGCGCCCCGGGTACAATCTGTGTGAAATTTACCTACTACATGTATGGCCTGGGAGAGGACACTAAGCTGAAACTCCTTCTGGAGAGTCCTGCGGGCAGTTTCCTAACTTCTCTCTGGCAACGCGTTGGGTCTCAGAGCCCTGGCTGGCTGAATGACTCCATCACCATCCCTTCAGTGTATCAACAGCCTATACAGGTGAGAGACAGAGGGAGTGGGTCCTTTAAGTATCTGTGTGGGGCATGGTAGAGAGGACACAATGCCTGGTATCCAGGGACATAAGCAGGGCTACGATGGGACACTGGAAGGAGAGCAGAGCAGAAAAATGATTTGGTGTTCCTAAGAAGGTTCTCTGACTCCAGAAAAGAGACAAGGGCAGAGTTGAGGCTGGAATAAGGTGACATTTTGGCAGAAGACAGACTCTCTGCCTGGCAGAGTCACTGAGGTGCCAGGGTTTCATTTCCATTTCTCTTTTCCTTCTTTCTCCCTCGTTACCTTTAGCTGATACTGGAGGCCATCAGGGGCACCAACACTGCCTTCATTGTTGCTGTAGGTTTCATCTTGATCAATCATGGGACCTGTCAAGGTAAGACAAAAACCCGAGACCTCATAAATGGGCCTTGCTCTGAGATGACCATCTCTTGGGCTCCTCTATAGGTACTGGTTAAAAAGCAAGTCCTCTCTGTGTCTGAGTTTTCAGGCAGCCTTGTTTTCTGTGATTTGCCCACCTCTACCTCCCTGGCTCCAACAAGATGTTTATTTGAGTGATATGGCTTTGATGCCATGAATTTCTGTGGTGAGATCCAGAACACCTTAAGGAATGATGATCCTGAAGGGAGGCCCAACAGCCTATTCTTCTCTGTTATCTGTATCTGGCACGACATCTGACATATGTTAGGAGCAGTGGTTGTTGAGCGTTTATGGAGTGAAGGTGGGGTTGGGAGTAGAAGGAGGGGTAGGAATAAGTTACTCCAATTAGATGTGAGTGAAGAGGGTGGTAGTACGATTTTGACTAAACTCCAGGGCTTTTTTTTCTTCTTTTCAGGACCTGTGCCAGCAATGCCTCCTTCCACGTCTCCAGTTCCCCCTACTGGTCCTTCTGAGATCCCTCTCCCCACTGAAAAACTCACTGTCCCCACTGAACAACTCACTGTCCCCACTGAAAAACTCCCTGTCCCCACTGGAAATCTCCCTGTCCCCACTGAAAAACTCCCTGTCCCCACTGAAAAACTCCCTGTTCCCACTGAAAAACTCCCTGTCCCCACTGAAAAACTCCCTGTCCCCACAGAAAAGGGCACAGCTCCTCCCACACTTGTGCCCACTGGGCCTGGAGCCCTGGCGAAGCCTGCTAGTACTCCAAGTACCTCCACAACCACTGTGCCCCAGGCCACCAGTACAACCCCTAGTCCTACTCCAGGTATGTGATCGTTGGACAGGGAGCTGAGAGTAAGAGATGATGACAAGGAGACAGTATTAGGGAAAGGGATGCTTCTAGCAGAAAACTGCAGTCTTAGAGGAGAGATGAGTCAGATGTGGTGACTTTAGAAGAAATGAGGACTGACTACTCTTGAGCGAGGCAACAGCAGGGCACAGGTGGATGCGGGTGTTTGGGAACCAAGCACCAGGGTTTCTTCTCACTTTTTTAATTGAGACACAATTCCTATACCATAATATTCATCATTTTAAAGTATGCAATTTGGTGGTTTTAGTATATTTGCAAGATTGCGCAAACATCATCACTTTCTAATTCCAGAACATTTTCAGCACCCTCAAAGGAAACCTCATACCCATTAGCTGTCACTCCCCATCCCCCAACCCCCAATCCCTGGCAATTACTAATCTACTTTCTGTCTCTGTGGATTTACCTGTTCTAGATATTACATGTAGATGGAATCATATAATACGTGCTCTTTTGTGACTGGCTTCTTTTGCTTAGCATAATGCTTTCAGGGTTTACCTACATTGTAGTTTGTATTAGGACTCTACTCCTTTTTATGGCTGAATAATGCAGATTAACTTTTCAGAGAAGAACTTGAATGTGGGGTAGAGGAGAGACAGGAAGTCACCCTGAGGAAAGCTATGGAGTGGAGGCTTGATAAAGGCTGTTTCCCCCTTAGCAAGCTGCCCTCCAGATGCCCACTATGAACGCTGTGCCTGCCCCGCATCCTGCAAGAACCCCAAGCCCAAATGCGAGCTCCTCTGCCAGCCTGGCTGTGTCTGCAATTCTGGCTTTTTGTTTAGTGGCTCCCACTGCATCAATGCCTCTTCCTGCAACTGCTCCTATGACAATAATTACTACATGGTAAGACCACTGGGAGGCCCAGGGTCCCTGAGGGAGATTGCTAGAGGAACACCTGGGTTCTGGTTCCATCTGCTCCCTGGGTGAGGTGAATTTGGATCCATGGAACGGTCCCCAGGGGTCAGCTCTCAAGCAGTAGTTACACAATGGGGGAGTCATTCATTCAGTGTGTGGTTTCGTTGTCATCTCTGTTCATACAATAAATATTTGTTAAGTAGCCACTCTGGCAGGCTATGATGCTAGGCTGTGCAGACAATTCCATCATCCTGTGGTCCTAACAGTCTTGACATCTCTGTATTTCTGTCCACACTGGCAGCCTTGATGCAGTAGATACTAAAGCAACCAGGTGACACCAGGCCCTCCTCTCCAACCTGAGAGGATGCATAGAGAGCCCTGGACATTGAGCAGAGCTTCTGGTATGTCCAGCACATAGGACAACATTCCAGAATCTTCCAAAGGAACTTGTAAATCCTGACAGGATAGATCAAAAGAGAGAAGTGTTCTTGTCTTCCCTCACTGATGTCCCCCACCCCTGTCCCAAGGGACATTGTCAAGAGCAGAGGCTCTGAAGAGGTACCGGCTCTGGGCCTGCGCTGTCTGAAAGGCATAGCAATCAAGCCACATGTCATTTTGTGTTTCCTAATGGACACATTCAAAAAACAAAAGGAAAGAGGTTAAGCTAATACCAATACTGCTCAATCCTGAATATTTTCATTTCAACATGGAATCAGTTGTTATTACTAAAATTGTTCCTATTTCTCTTTTTTCCATACTAATAGTCTTTAAACACCCAGTGTACATTTTATGCTTACAGCATATCTGAATTTGCACCAGCCGCATTTCAAGAGCTCAGTGGGTGCTGTGGCTGGTGGCCACTGTGTTGAACAGAGTCACCCTAGAGTCAGACCAATCTGAGCCTGAATCTCGGCCACAGCACTTTGCTGGGTCGCCTTGGGCAAGGTTCTGTACCTCCTCAGATCTGTTTCCATATCTCTAAAGTGTTCACAATAAGACTTTCTACTTCATCAGATGGCTGTGTGATAAAATTAGATCCTGACACAGACCAATTACTTATAAATGTTAATTATTATTATGAGCAAATTGTGATAACTATCATTTGCAGCCTACTAATTAACAGAACATTCAGCTATTTATTAGTGAACAGTGCCTCTGCTCAGCTCCAGATATTCTTCCTTGCGGTTGTCTCTTTGGGGGCTACTCCCTCCCTACTCCCCCTCTCTTACCCAGCCTCCTGGGTGTCCTTGCGTCAGTGTTAGGATTAGCTTCCGCTGTAGCCTGGCTAGAAAGATCTACCATAGCTGTCAGCATCAGGCATCTCTTCACCGCCCTGGGAGACATGCATTAACTTATTATAGATTCACTTTTGCATCCAAAAATGTTTATTGAGTACTCTGAACCCTCGTGGCATTGGGGCCTCCATGAAAACAGCATGGTCCTTGCTGTCCTAATACAGTTGGATTCTTTGAGACACACTGGATCTTGGTTCACTCTTTCATTCAGCAAATATTTATTGAGTGAGAGCTCTCTGCTAGGCACTGTGCTATGTGTTAGGGCTAAGGTAGTGAATAAAGATACTCATGGTCCCCTGGCTCATGTAGCTCAGTGGATTGAGCATGGACCTGTGAAACAAAGGGTCACTGGTTTGATTCCCAGTCCGGGCACATGCCTGGGTTGCAGGCCAGGTCCCCAGCAGGGGACACATGAGAGGCAACCACACATCGATGTTTTGCTCCCACTCTTTCTCCTTTCCTTCCCCTCTCTCTAAAACTAAAGAAATAAAAATATTTTTTAAAAAAGATATTTATGGTTCCTCACAGGGGGATTATAATAAAATAATCCCAAAAATAAATATAAAAGTGCAATTGTGGTACTTCCTGGGAAGAAAAAGGTACCCAGAGCTATGAGGATGACCCCTAGCTAGGGAGGTCTGGAAAGTCTTCCTAAGAAAGTAGTGTTCCTTGACCTGAACTTGTTGGTTGCCTAGGAATAATTTAAAAAGAAGGGAGAAGGAAGAGCATTACAGGATGAGAGAACAGCATGTGAAAATGTCCTGTGGTGGGCAGGAACATCTAGTAGGGAGTGGGAAGAGAAAAATATGAGCAAGTTTAGGGCAGGGGCAGTGGAAGAGAAGGGGGCTGTAGCATGGGATGGCAGGATCACTCAAGAGTTATGTAGTGTTGTGACCCCCAATTCCTTGCTCCCAGCCCGGGGCAGAGTGGTTTGGCCCCAACTGCACAGAACGTTGTCGCTGCAAGCCTGGCAGTCAGGTGGAGTGCCTGAGCTCTCAGTGTGGGACACACACGGTGTGCCAGTTGGAGAACAACCAGTACAAATGTCACCCCCATGGTAAGACCCTCCCCTTATTCTGTCCCCACCTCCCCGCCTTTCAGAGTAGGTATGACACCAAGGTTCCAATCCATCCCCTGATAAGAGAGGCTGGGGTGTGTAATTGGCTGGGTGAGGTGGCTGTCTGGCCTGGCAAACCCTCTTCCAGTGGACCCCTTTCTTCTCTTGGCAGGCACTGCCACCTGCTTTGTCTATGGAGATCCTCATTATCTCACCTTTGACGGGAGGCACTTTAGCTTCATGGGCAAATGCACCTACATCTTGGCCCAATCTTGTGGCAACTCAACAGGTAGGGTCCTGGTGGTGCCCCCGTGGCCTGGGTGAGGGGTCTGACAGAACAGATGGGCATGGGAGCAAACAAAAAAGGCAAGAAAGTTAGACTTGACATGTTCAGCCCAGAAGCAGGACTTTCTCAAGACCAGGCTACTGGGGAAATTGCATCTTAAGTCACTTTTCTTTATCAGTTGCTTCCTTGGCCAGCTTTTATTAAGAGGCTCACCTCCCATAGTGGCAATAAAGAGACAAGAGAAGTAGCACAAACATCTACCCCGGAGGACATCCCAGTCCTGAGGGGAGATGGATTGGCAGCATGCCACTTCAGACTATTCTGGAAGAGGCAGGTGGTCACGCCCCACTCACATGTGGGTCTGGGCTTCCCTCTGGAACTGCAGCTGGCATCTCTGTGGCATCAAGGTGCCAGGCATGGGTGCTTCCCTCAGTGGGTGCTCAGAAATGCTTGTTGAGTGAGTCCCCGGGGGCTCTTCACTCTTCTCCCCAAATAGAGCCCTTCTTCAGGGTGGTGGTGAAGAATAAGGAACGAATACAGGAAGGCACGTCTTGCCTGAGCGAAGTCTACGTGACGCTGCCTCAGACCACCATCACCCTGCTCAAGAACAGGCGCACGCTGGTGAGTCCATTTTTTATTCAGCTCTGCTGGGGCCGCCTGTGGGCTGCTGTAGCCTTCTCCCGGCCAGTTCCTGCAGCCCCAAGCCCCTCCTAGGGATTGGCTCCAGAGCACTCCAAGGGAAGAGGTCTTTCGGTTTGCTGAAGAGGGTGGATATTAGCATCTTCTGGGGGGCCTTCTGACCCTCAGATCCATCTCTTGGTTTCTTTCTTTGGCCCCACTTTTCCAGGTTGGGGATCAAGAAGTCACCCTCCCAGCCATACCTTTTAAAGGCATCTTCCTGGCTCCAAGTGGGCGATTTGTGGAGCTGCAGACTGCTTTTGGTTTGCGGGTGAGATGGGATGGTGACCAGCAGCTGCTTATGAATGTGCCCAGGTGAGGCGGCTGCCACTTCTCCTGCTCTGCCCCTCCCTCTCCCAGGACATGCAATCCTCTTAGCTTCATAGATCAGGCGAGCGCGTTTAGGATGCTACAGCTGCAGACCAATCCTCTTTTGCTTCCGTTCCAGAGATAATCCCCAGTCTAGGTAGGAAGCACCTAGTTCGACTGGCAGGCCTCCCCTTTAGATGGGGGGACAGGAGGAAAGGGTTTCAAGGCTGTGGATAATAGCAGGATATACTTACAATGCTTTGGGAATGTGCTAGAAGGAGTCACTAATGGGCTGTGGGAGCTTTCAGAAGAGTGGTCACTTCATCTCAGTCTTCGAGGAAGAACGGTTCATAAGGAAACTACAGCTTTATAGAAATAGTGAACAGCAAATTCCAGAAAGAACTGGAATGTCTTAGGGCCAGTGAAAGGTTTGTCATGGCTGGAAGGTGAGCGAGAGCAGAAGAAAGACAGGAGGGCAGACCGTAAGGACAGCTCCAGGCAGGGGGCTGTGAGGTCCTTGTGTGCCTGGCACCTGGCACGGAGCCCTTGATCTGCGTCTGCCCCTCTTACTTCCCTGCTCATCTCACTCATCTCGCTCCGCTCTGGTCCCTCAGATGACTAAGGCCCCTTCTTTCCATCAATGCCACCTCCTCGCCCTGCCCCTTGCAGCACCTACTACAGCAAAGTCTGTGGTCTCTGTGGCAACTATGACGGTGACAAGAGCAACGACAACCAGATGCCTGATGGTAGGCCAGCGCGGGATGAGGACGAGCTAGCCACCAGCTGGCAGGCCACGGAGGATGTGAACAAGGAGTGAGGATGTCCCCTGCTCTGTCACTGCCCTTCTGCTCCTTCACCCCTTTTAAGAATCAAACACCCTGCCTGGCATCATCCCTATTCTCCTCTCTCTTCCTTTACACACCCCCACTTCTGTCCCAGCCCTGTCTGTGAACTCATTACCAACAGGCTCTTCCCTACCATCAATGATCCTCAGGCAATCGTGAGGAGACCCCCCTCTTGCTTGTCCACCTCAGGTTTTCCTTTCTCCTTTAGGGCTTGTTGTTCGAATGTTCTCCACTAGGGGTTGCTGAGAGCCAGGAGACTGCTAGGGTAGGGGCCAAAAAGAGGCCAGACTTGACCCTTAGGACATTTGGGGTGGATCTCTTCTAGGTGCCAGAAGAACAAGGCGAATCCCCCATCTTGTAACTCAACCTTGCAGAACACTCTATCAGGGCCAGAGTTCTGTGGACGGCTCGTGGTCTTCCATGGAGCCTTTGAGTATGAAATGAGGCAGGATGGGTGTGGGGGAGACAGTGGGGCTTGGCACCTGGAGTCCTCTGAGGCAGGGTGCTCTGCCCTCTCTGTCCCCTCAGATCCTCTGACCTGGCCTCTCTCCACAGGACATGCCTACCTCACCTCATGGCTTCTGTCTTCCTCAACAACTGTGTGCTTGACATGTGTAACTTCCAGGGGCTACAGCAGATGCTGTGTGTTCACATGGCAGCCTTGACTGCGAGCTGCCAGGATGCTGGCTATGGGGTGAAGCCCTGGAGAGAACCCCAGTTCTGCCGTGAGTTGCCCCAAGGAGCAGGGTGGGGAGGGTGCTTCCTTCAGATGCATATGAGAGCAGAGGGCTAGCATCTAAGAGAGTTAGCCCAGGTTTGGGGGGGCCTGATGGAACCCTTTCCCTTCCACTCATGGACAGGGAAATCTGCAGATGTCAGAAACATCCCCTGAGAAAATCAGTCACTTGTAAACTCAGCCTATCTCCCCAGCTGCCTGAGGCTATGCAGACAAGGCCAGGGCCTGCCCGGGTTGCCTGATACACCCATGAAATACAGACTTGTGGCTGGGAGGTTGCACCATCACTGACTCCAGCTGCTAAGTATGGCCCAGTCCTCTGGGGAGCCTGCTTTAGGGCAGGGCCATGCCCTTGACTGAGGCCACATGGGTGCTTCCCCAAAGTTTCTTCCACCTTGACCGTATAGCTTGGGCATGTGTACATAGCAGCACTGTTGGGGTTCTTGGATCAGTCCACTCCCATGGACCTGCCTCTTGGTAGCTCCCTACAGGCCTCTCCTCCAGGCCCAGAGTAGAAGCTGAGCTCTTCAGTCATGCTTCTACCAATCCTTCTCTTCTTCTCAACATGGGACAGAAGCCTCTAGCTGAGACCTTCTGAACTCTGGGCTATGAACTAGCTGCGGACCTTCTTTCTCTTGTCCTCAGCCTGCCACACATGCTTCTCACCTGTGCTTCTCCCTCCCCCAGCTCTGGACTGCCCACCCAACAGCAAGTACACCATGTGTGCCAACATGTGCCCTGACACCTGCCATTCAAGTTTCTCTGGCATGTCCTGCCTGGGCCGATGTGTGGAGGGCTGTGAGTGCAACCCTGGCTTCGTCCTCAGCGGTCTCCAGTGCGTCCCCCGATCCCAGTGTGGGTGCATTGACTCCACCGGCCGCTACTTCATGGTGAGCCGCTGGGGCTGGGCCTCTTAGCCATGCAGCTAGAAAACCCTCCTCCAGGATCTGAAGTGTGCAGCAAGAGAGAAGGAGGTGCGGCAGAGCCTGTAGGGCTAGGATTAGGGAAATTCTGGCCTGGGCCTTATTCCCCTTTTTCTTTCTTCAGCTCTACCAATTTTTATGCAGACAGGGATGGGATCATAGCAGTTATTGCTAACACTACCTGGCAGAACCTGAGACCCCTGTTTCTCTTCCCTCCCATCTTCTCTGCCCCTATGTCCCTGAGTCATTTTCTTTTTTTTAAATATTTTATTTATTTATCTTTAGAGGGGAAGGGAAGGAGAGAGGGAGAGAAATATCAATGTATGGTTGCCTCTGCCGAGGACACACAATGTATCGTGGGTCCGCTGCCGGGAACTGGCCGGGAACTGGCCTGCAACCCAGGCATGTGCCCTGACTGGGAATCGAACCGCAATCCTCTGGTTCACAGGTGCGTGCTCAATCCACTGAGCTACACCAGCCAGGGCCTGAGTCATTTTCTTTATCCTGGTCTCCCCTGAACTCTTTCCAAACACCACCTTCTCTCCCACCAAGGCCCTTCCTCTGCTGAAGGACTTCGGTTCCATCCTGGCCCCAGCTTCACTGTTTTCTCAGAGGCAGTATTTGGAGCGACTCTCATCCATGTCACTTCTCTCTTCTTTCTTTCCTTGTTCCTCACCCAAGTCCTAGAAACACCGATGTCTGTCAAAGCCATCTTCCACCTGAGGTCCTCTTGAGTCTTCCCCCAGCCCCCATTCCAGGCCCTCTGAGGACTTTCTGTCCATTCCTTGCTCTATCATCAATTCCACCTTCTTGTAAGCCCCTTTCACCTGCTCTCAGGCACCCAGCCATCCATACCTTTTGGAATTCTTCACCTCCTTTGAGGCCCTGCTGAAATGCTGCCTCCTCCTTGAAGCCTTCCTGATAGGCAAAGTCAGAAAGCAGACCTGTAAACTTTTGTAGCAAGCACTTACTGTCTGTGTTGATGTCAGGACACTCACTGGGCACCCTGCTTGTTGCGTGTCTTCTTCGGGTGCCTATTGTGTTGGGGCATGTGATCTATCAGTTTACTTGTTTGCTGCCCCACTCTGCATCATGAGTTCTTTTAGGGCAGGGACATCATCCATCCAGTTCATTACTGAATTCCCAATAACTGGCACCAGGCATATATAAATTCTATTGAAATAGTGAAGGAACAAACAGATGATGGAATGATTGAATAAATGAGTGAATGCCAGACTTTTGCAACTAATCCTGGAGCTTTGGGAAGACAGAAATTCTTTCTCAGTGAGCAAGCCAATGATCTGAATAGCTGTGGGCTAACTGTCAGATCTTGGAATGACATCTTTTTCTTCCTTCCCTTCCTCTTCCAGGTACAGCAGAAGTGGTTCAAAGAAGGCTGCAGAGAGCTCTGTATCTGTGAGAGCAACAACAAAGTTCGCTGTGTGCTCTGGAGGTGCCAGGCCCAGGAAGTCTGTGGTCAGCAGGATGGCATCTATGGCTGCCATGCTCAGGGTAAGCAGTCAGGTGGAAGGTGAGTGGGGGCGCTGCCCATGCAGCCTCACGTAAGGGCATGGCCTTGCCCTAAAGTGGGCTCCTCAGAGAGCTGGAGCATATCCAGGGCTGGAGGGCACAACCAGAGCATTGCCTTCAAGGACCCAGAGAGTGAGGTTGGGTCAGTCCCTGCTCTTAACATCTCTAAGCCAAGCTGACCACCTGATGAGCCCTGGGGACCACCCCAGGGTGGACTCATCAGATGGCACCTCCAGGTCAGTGCGCCTCCAAACCCCATCTCCTCCTTTGCAGGGTCTGCCACCTGCACTGTCTCGGGGGATCCCCACTACCAGACCTTTGATGGAGCTCTGCACCACTTCATGGGCACCTGCAGCTACACCCTGACCCACCCTTGCTGGTCATGGTCCTTGGACACCTACTTTACCGTGAGCACCACCAACGAGTTCCAAGGTGGGAACGTGGAGGTCTCCTATGTGAAAGCCGTCCATGTGAAGGTCTTCAACCTCAGAATCTCATTGATCAAAGGCCACAAGGTTGTGGTGCGTGCCTCTGCCTACCACCCTGGGGCCCCGCACCAGCAGCCTGTGCAGAACCTCTGCTCTGTCCCTCCTTGCCGAAGATCTGCCTGTCTGCCTTCTGAACCCCAGGGGAGTTCCCCGTAGCAGACCTAGCCCCTGTTCCTGAGACATACCCTTTGCCCCCCTCCTGCTCCCTGGCCTTGGTCCTGTTGCCCTAGTTCCAAATGCACTTCCCTTCCATGTCCTCCCTGCCTTTGTAGCTGAATGGTAATCGGGTGGCCCTGCCTGTATGGCCTGCACGAGGTCGGTTAAGCATTAGGCTCAGCGGCTCCTTTATTCTCCTCTACACTGACTTTGGGCTTCAAGTTCGCTATGATGGGAACCACCTGGTCAAAGTGACAGTACCCTCCACCTATGCTGGCCGGCTCTGTGGGCTGTGTGGTGAGTTCCTTGGGCACCTGCTGGCAAAGCCAGGACAACAGGAAGGAGCCTTCCTGGTCCTTGCTCATACACACTCTTAATACACGCGTCCTAAGCGCTGGTCCACCACTTCATGGGTGGGGGGTGTTGGGTATGTGGGTAGGTGTTAAGGGAAGCTCAAAGTAAAGAAAAAGTTAACCTTGGCCTATGGAGTGTGGAGTGACAGGGCTTCTTGAGGGAAGAAAAGTGGTGGTCCTGGGGCTGGGCCTGCTTGCAGGGTACTTCTGTGGCTTCTGTTAACTGCTCCTTTCTCCAGGAAACTACAACAACAACAGCTTAGATGACAATCTGAAACCAGATGAAAGGCCTGCAAGCAACTCCATCCAACTGGGAGTTTCCTGGAAGTCAAAAGAATACTCTGAACCCGGGTGAGCTGGGAACAGGGGGTGCCAGGCATGGGGAGGCGAACCTGGGGAAAAGCTCAGCGGGCCGCCTGCAGGCATCCTCTGTGTGTCCCCAGTCTCTCCGGGACTGGATTTGATCCCCTGCTGCTGATTTCTCCTGTGTTTACTGATCTAAGTCTTTGGAGAACCCTTTTGGGCAGTCTGTACTGAGATCTACCCATCTTCCTTCCTGCTGTATCCTGTCCTTACTTACCTCCCTGCTTTTCTCTCCACTTTCGTTTCCATTTTGGGGAAGCTTCCTCCAACCCTAAATTCCTATCCTTTCCCCCTTTTTGTTTAGCTGCTTCTTCGAGGGTGGCAAGCCTCCTAGATGCCAGGGGAATGAAGTGGAACCCACCTGGAGCAAAAACTGTAATATCCTAATCAACCCTCTGGGTGAGCCTCATCCTCTGCTGGCCCCTTCCCTCCCCCAGGGTGGAGAAAAAGGAGGGGGACTGGTCAGGGAGGGAGGAAGAGTGAGACACGAAATAGACAAAGTCGGGAGAAAGACAGATGGAAATGCAGAGGTAGTGTGTACTTCTTGGGAGCCTGATGGAGAAGCTTTTTTATCTGCATCTCAGGGACTAGGTTCTCAGTAAATACAGGGAATGGATGTTGAATTTGCCCCAAGCAGCTGCCTGGTTCTGCTCCCTTCCCAGGCTTTGGTTCTTCTCTCACACACCTGTGGTTTTATCCTCCAGGACCTTTCTCCCAGTGCCATGAGGTGGTACCCCCACACTCCAGCTTCACCAATTGTGTGCATGGCCAGTGTGGGACCAAGGGTGACGCCCTGACCCTGTGCCGCTCCCTGCAGGCCTATGCATCCCTGTGTGCCCAGGCCGGCCGGGCCCCCGCCTGGCGGAACAGCACCTTCTGCCGTGAGTGACCTGACCGGCACTGCTGAAGTGTGGAGGAGTCTCCCGGACCTTGTCCTCTCCTCCTTTCCCTAAGTTCTGTTCCTAGCTAGGTTCTTCCCTCCTAGGCTGGTCCTCAGCCGCCACAGGGGACCTGCCCTGTTCTCCACTTTCCAGTCTCTCCAAGCCCAGCCCCCACCCTCTGCTTGTCTGGTTGCACTTGGGAGCTGCTCTGGCTGGTTCTCACATCATCCGAAACGTCTGCGCTCCTTTGGTGCCTGCATCTTTCCTCTCTTACCTGTTCCCTTTCTTCCTCTGTCCTAGAAACTCTTTTTTTTTTCAATTGTGGTAAAATATATGTAATGTGAAATTGCCCGTTTTAGAGACTTTTAAGCGTCCAGCTCAACAGCATTAAACACGCTCACAATGTCGTGCGACCATCACCACCATTTGCCTCCAGGGCTTTTCCGTTTTCCCAGACAGAAACTCTGTCCCCAGTAAACACTAAATCCCCATTCCTCCCACCCCAGCCCTGGGCACCCACCATTCCCCTCTCTGTCTCTACACATTTGACCAGTCTAGGGACCTCACATGAGCGGACTCACACAGTGTTTGTCTTTCTGCGACTGGCTGGTTTCACTCAGCACAGGGTACTCCAGGTTCACCCATGTTGTAGCATGTGCCAGAATTGCCTTCTTTTTAAGGCTGAATCATATTCCATGGTATGGATTGACCCCATTTTCTTTATTCACACATCTGATACACATTCTTCAATCCTCAAGGTCGGGGAGCTGGAAATCACTCAGCCCTTCCTAACACTAGTTTCTTCTTAGCTCTCAAGTGCCCACCTGGCAGCAGCTACAGCCCCTGTGCCAACCCTTGCCCAGACACCTGCCTCAGCCTGAGCCCCCCACGGGATTGCCCTGCAGCGCTGCCCTGTGTCGAGGGCTGTGAGTGCCAAAAAGGCTACGTCCTGAGTGGAACCTCCTGTGTGCCCCTCAGCCAGTGTGGCTGCACTGACCCAAGGGGCTCCTACTACCCGGTGAGAGGCCAGAGCACAAGGGGTGCCCTGCCCTTCCAAGGTCTGCGAGCTAGGGGGCAGAAAGGGTAGGAAGGCCAGTGCTGGGGGCTGAAGAGCAAGCCGAGAGAGTGCAGTGATGGGGGTCATTGCTGAGTAAAGCTAGCCTCATGCAGAGTTCGGGGTGGTGGAGGCCCAGTCTATCTCTGGCCTCCAAGTCTCTGGTGCATGCCCACACCCTGCAGGTTGGGGACAGCTGGTACACGGACACCACCTGCTCCAGGCTCTGCTCCTGCTCCACCTATAACAACATCTCCTGCCTCAAAACCTCCTGCAAGCCTAGCCAAAAGTGCTGGCCTCTGGATGGACTCATACGCTGCCGGGCTTCAGGTATGAGGCCCCTGAGCCTGCAGGAGACCTCACAGCCACCAAGACAAGCTCTCCCCAATTTCCCTTCATGCTCACCTCACTGCCCTCTGTGGCACTCCGGTCTGTGGCCCTGCTGTACCAAAGAGCTTCTGGTGAGAAAGATGACCACTGCAGTATCTGTCAGGAAGGGCTCCTTGGAATCACTCATGGTTCTCCATAGCGGATGGGCCATTAGAAGTCTCTCCTTGGCAGGATAATACCTGTTCCACCCACAAGCCTCAAACCCGCCAGAGCCTGTGTCTTGATTCTTTTCTATATCTTCCTTCCCTTTGGAAGCCCCCCTCGCCTTCATATCTTTTCCTTGAAGATGGGGAGAATGCCTGTTCTTGATAGAGGGTGCGTGTTCCTCAGCCGCCCCTCTCTCCTGCAGGTATGGGAGTGTGCCGGATCTCAGACACCTCCCATTATGTGAGCTTCGACAGCAGTTACCATGCCATCGGGAGCACCTGCACCTACATCCTGGCGAAAACGTGCCACTTCACCATGGACCTGCCTTTCTTCAAGATCAGTGGCGAGAATGGGAAGAGGGAAAACCAATCCCCTGCTTTGTACCTCCACCAGGTCAACATTAACATCTTTGATTCCCTGATCATCCTGCAAAAGGGCCACCGTGTGCTGGTGAGCTGAGTGGCAGGGGCTGGGACAAAGGAAGCGAGTTCTGGGGAGGCTCTGGTCCTTCTCCCTACTCGTGCGCCCCACCTTCCTCTGCAGATCAATGGCAAGCAGGTCACCCTTCCCTCCACCAACAAGGTCCGGGGTGTCAGCATCTCTGCAAGTGGCATCTACACTGTGCTTAGTGTTTACATTGGGCTGCAAGTCAAGTTTGATGGCAGTGGGTTCTTAGAGATCGAACTCCCTAGAGCCTATTATGGGAAGGTGAGTAAAACATCTGCCTTCTCCTAAGGAATCGGCCCCCCTGCAAGGGGTGGGGCCCTAGACTCAAGAAGCCACTCCTCAGAACAGCAGAGGGGTACTGAGTGCTCCTTTGTCCTTAGAGTGGAAAAGCGGGTGCCAATGAGAAATGCTCTCCTGCCCCCCACCCCAAATCCTGAGACTCCCCTCTGCCCACCCAGGTCTGTGGCATGTGCGGGAACTTCAATGGTGAGGAAGAGGATGACCTCATGATGCCCAATGACGAACTAGCTCAGGATGATACTGAATTTGTGGATAGTTGGCAAGATAAGGAGGCCAACCCAAAGTAATTGTCTCCTTATCTTTCTGCCTTTTCATGGGAACACAAGCTGGCATTCTAGGTCGTGTGGCACACCCAGGTTAGGGAGATCGGAGTGCCTCCTTTATGTACGTGACTTGGCCAGGAATGGCTTCTGGGAACTGGGAGCCTATCTGGGGAAACATAAAAGTCTTCCTTTTTTAGTTTCAAAGCATGAGAGGGAACCAAGGCTGCACGGAAGGTGGTCAGAGCTCAAATCAGCTTCCCAGCGAAGACAAGAGGTGTCTTCAGGGTCATTCGGGCGCGCTGCCTCATTTCCACGGCTGGGGCAGTGGCTGTCCCTATGATGATCCCTTTCCCTTACCAGTTGCCAACGAGATGAGCAGATGAAGACCAAGAGAGAAGATCAGGAGGAGCTAACTGTGAACTGCAGGCCTGATCACCTAGCAAGAGCTCGGGAGCAATGCCAAGTGGCCTTTCAGGCTCCGGCCTGGGCTGAGTGTGCCACCCACGTGGCCCTTAAGCCCTTTCTCCTCCGCTGTGTGCTCAACCTCTGTGAGTTTAGAGGTCTAAACAATGCCCTCTGCGTGTCTCTGCAGGCCTTTGAGGCCGCCTGCCAGGCCCAGGGGCTCAAGCCCCCAATCTGGAGAAACAGCAGTTTCTGCCGTGAGTGTCCCCTACTGCCCCAGATAGCTCCCAAACCCTGCTTCTGTCTGTGGGTCTCTTTAAAATGCTCTGTTTTCCTTTCCGATTATTTCTGACCTATTTCTGACCTCACTGTCTCTGACAGCAGCGCTTACAATAACCTCTTAGCCAGTGCCCTTCCCACCAGGACAGCGCGGGCTGCCTGTCATCTACTTGGCTAACACCGTCTTTCCAAAGGATGTGTGCTCCTGTTACTCCCCTGTATGGCTATTGCCTGCAAGATTCAGTCCAAGCTCTTGTCTGAAATGCACAACAGACTGCGGGCTATCCCAGCCTCTCCTCACTCGCCCCTTTCCTGTGCGCCTACCATCGCCAGCACCAAATGACCCCGTTCTCCACGCAGACATTGCTTTTCCATGCCCATCCCTGCCTTTATACACAGTGCTCCTTGCACCTGGAAAGTTCTCCTCCTGGCAGACTTCTAGGTATCCTTCTGTAGCTCTTTCCCTTAAAATTAAAAAAAAAAAAGTTACCCACCATAATATTCACCCCTTTTAAATTGTACAGTTCACTGGCTTGTAGGATCTTCACAAGATTCTGCAACCATTACCACTATCTAATTCCTGAGCCTTTTACATTTTAAAACAGTCATTAAAATGTTTTTACCATTTTATGCATTCATATGGTTCAACAACTTTAAAACTATGAAGAGTCCCAGTGAAAAGTCTGCCTCCCATCCTGGCCCCACAGGCCCAGTTTCTAGCCTCCGGATCAGAATCAGTCTCTTTCCAAAGGTCTCTTATTGAGGCACATACAAACAAACACAGGTTTGCTTTTCGTAGTTTTTTACAGACAGCGTTCGAGACACAGGATTTCCCACTTTATTTTTTTTTTCACTTGGCAATCTAGCTCGGAGATCCTACCCCATCAGCTATTCTCCTCCGTGGCAGGTAGCCACGCCTCATTTTGTTTTGCGGCTGAGTAATATTCCATTATGATATCCCAATTCATCTCTCATAATTTATTTAACTGGTCTCCCATCAATGGGCTTTCTAGTTGTTTCCATCCTTTTGTCTCCCGTTCCGCCCGGGACAGCCGTTCTTCTTCCTCCCCTCCCTCAGGCCCTGGCACGGACCCCACAGTCACTGAGTCTCTACCCCCCCCACCCCCTTCTCACCCCCAGCTCCGGAACGCCCCACCCACAGCACCTACGCAGCCTGTGTCTCTTCTGCTTACCTTTCTCCGGGGGCCTGGAAGGTAGTGTAAGGACACCAAAGTCCTTTGCACCTGTGAGGAGGGCTGCATTTGTCACCCCGCCACACGCTGCAGTGGATAACCTTACGCAGTCATGATTTTCTATGTGTGCCGCACGTATGCGTAGGGTAAATTCCTAGATGTGGAATTGTTGGGTCAGGGACGCCGCGCATTGTACTTTTGGGGGATGTTGCCAGTTGGCTTTCCTAGGGGTTGAGGAATTTACATTCCCGCCATAAACATATGAGGGTGTCCATTTCCCCACAGCTTCATCAACACAGAGCATTATTACACTTTTGAATTTTTGCCAGTCTGAAAAATAAAAAGAGTCTTCCTTTGCATTTTTTGTGCAGATTGTGCATCCTTTCATATATTTAGGAGCCATATGAATTTCCCTTTTTGTGAACTATCTCTTCATACCCGTCCACCAGCTTTACAGGGGTTGTTGGTCTTTTCAAACTATTTTATAGAAGTTCTTTTATCTGTTAGACAGAGTAGGTTTTTACTAATGCTACAAGTCACAAAAAATTTCCAGTTTTTGTATTTGACTCTTTTCTTGCCATGCAGAAAGAATTAATATATAGTTTGTGCGGTCAAATCTGTTAGTTTGTCTCATGGCTTCTGCATTTTGAGCCATGGTTACAAATGCCTCACCCTCCGAAGTTTAAAAATAATCTGCCCATGCTTTGTCTTAGTATTTTTACGGTTTTATTATATTTCAGAAAAGATTTTGATCTACAGCAATTTATCCTGGTATACAGTACAAGATAGGAATCAATTTTGGCTTTATTTTTTCCCAGCATTACTAAATTACCAGTCTCTCTTTTCCCTCTGAGTGAAATGCCATAATTTATCATGTGCTAAATTCCCATGTGTATTTGGGTTTTTATATGGGCTTTCTCTCCTCTTTCATTGTCCCATCTGTCTTTACTTACTTGTAACAATGTTCCTATCGTTGCCAGTTTAACACGTGTCATACTTTCTGGTAGGGACAGTCACTACCCACTGCTTTTTCCTTTTTACAAAGAAAAGTTTTCTTGGCTCTTCTGGTTTGTTTATATCGTCAACTCCATTTTAATATCATCTTGTCTTATTAGAAAATGTTACAAACATCTTTTTGGTGTGTTTTATTAGGATCATTTAAATGTATAAATTAACTTGGGAAACCTGACATTTCAATAGTGTGGACAGCTGCCCATGAACCCTCCCCTTTGCCCTCAACTACTTTGGCCTAAAGGGCCTGATTTAACTCCTCCAAAAGAGCCAGCAGCTTGTACTTTGTGCCCCTAGGCGTCTCACACACACATGCCCACCACACACTCACTGACCACACACATTAAGGCCCTGCGGGAGCTGCTGGCTGACCTTTGAATCCCAGGCTGGGCTGAAGCAGGAGAGCCGTTTCTGCCTTTCTCCCCCAGCCCTGGCACAGAGGCCCAGCGCACACTCACTAAGTCTTTCTCTTTCCCCCTCTTTCCCTGCCCAGCTCTGGAATGCCCGCCCTACAGCACCTACACGACCTGCATTCCTCCCTGCTTACCTTCCTGCTGGGACCCTGAAGGCCAGTGCAAGGATGCCGAAATGCCCTCCGCCTGCGAGGAAGGCTGCGTTTGTCAGCCTGGCTATGTGCTCAGGGAGCAGCAGTGTGTGCCCAGGGCTGAGTGTGGCTGCCGGGATGCCCAAGGCCGCTTCCTCCCTGTGAGTGGGGATGGAAGTTAGGGTGGGGTCAAGACACCTTGAGGATGGCATTTTCTGCTTTCCTTAGCCTTCACCAGCCTGGAGTGTGAAGGCTGGTGACAGGGCAGGGTGGGCTGCAGCCAGGACTGGGCTGGGAGGGTGTGGTTTGGGTGTGGATCTGAGGAGTCCAAAACCTGGGATGCTGTACAGGGTAGTGGAGGAGCACAGCCTTGGTTTGAATCCTAATGGTGTCCTCAGGGGATTGTGACTCCTCAGTTTCCTCATCTGGACGGTGGGTCCAGTAGTTACCTCCTGAGCAACCTTGGGAACAACTTGTGTAAGACACCAAGAGCAGTGCCTCTAGGGGGTGGTACAGAGACAAGCGTGTGAAGACAAGCTCCTAACTGGCCTGAGCCCAATAAGCCATTCAGACTGCTGGCTTGGGCGGAAGGGGTGAGAGGAAGGAGAACTGGCACTTCCCTCCTCACTCCCTGGGGCTTCCTGTGGCTTCCACAGGCAGGGAAATCCTGGCTGTCCAGAGACTGCACCCAGAACTGCACCTGCAGAGGAGGAGCCATTCAGTGCGGGCCCTTCATCTGCCCCCCGAGCTCCCACTGCCAGCCCAACTCCAATGGCAAGAGCAGATGCATCCCCAACAGTAAGGGAGGCTTGTGGGGAGGTGAAGAGGTGGGGCCAGGGGGCTGTGGCTGGGACACTCTGGAGACGAGAGGCCGAGGTCAGGCATGGGGTGGGCCTGGGTTCTCATCCCAAGTCTCTCCAGCTTTGTGCTTGCTTGCAAGTCATGAGCCTCTCTGGGGTTCAGTCCATGAGGGGCGAAAGAGGAAAGCGGACGAGGAGGTCCTCTCTGGTTTTCAATGGGGCTGGGGGAGAGGAAAGTTGTGGCTCAAGTATCAGGGGAGCTCAGGACTAAGAGGGAGAGTGACGAGAGACAGCAGGGTGGGTGAGGGGTTCTGGGGGCTGGTGTCACGGGGCAGGGTGCCTTCTCAGTGTTGGCCCTTCTTGACAGAGTTGGAACAATGCTCAATTGTTGGAGATCCCCATTACCGCA
Organism: Sturnira hondurensis; assembly: GCF_014824575.4. Classification (NCBI taxonomy): domain Eukaryota; kingdom Metazoa; phylum Chordata; class Mammalia; order Chiroptera; family Phyllostomidae; genus Sturnira; species Sturnira hondurensis. The sequence continues at coordinate 3,614,064 of NW_028081011.1, read as the reverse complement.
CATTTGATGGCCTCAGATACCACTTCCAGGGCCACATGACCTACACTCTGATCGAGACTGTGGACGTGCTCCCCAGTGGCGTGGCATGCCTGGTCGTGGAAGGACGCAACAAAATGTCCATGCGCCTCAGCCTGATCTTCCTGCATGAAGTCATCGTGATGGTCTATGGCTACACAGTCCAGCTCCAGGCTGAACTGCAGCTTGTGGTAAAACCTGGGCCAGGCCAGGAGGTTCTGGGGAGGCAACCCCGCGCCATGGGAGGCCACCTGGAGCAGGTGGAGCCAGGACTCTGTGTCCCCTGGGAAGTTCCTGACAGTGGCTGCCTGGTTATAGAAGTCAGAGTTAGTGTCACATTCACATCATGGGATTAAGCAAAAGGCTGGAGGGAGACAGGGGACTAGAGAGAAAAGAGAGCCTGCAGCGTGAAGGTGGAACTGGCTGAGGAAGTGCCAATGTTTTTACAAGGAAAGAGCTAGGGCTGCGAAGGCAGCAGATCTCAGGGAGGCCTTTGCCACACAGATGGTGAAGCCTACTGGGGCACATCTCATTCCACGGAATGGAGACAGAAGGGGGCACTGAAATGCACTGAGAGAGGCAGAGCCACAGCAGCAGCGGGGCAGGTTGACTCGACTTCCCACAGCTCCTGTCTTCCTTCTCCAGGTCAACGGCCAGAAGACGGCCACCCCCTACAACCCCGATGAGCATATGCTGGTTACCACTCGGGGACATCGACTGTATCTGATCACTGACTTTGGGCTGGTTGTTAGCTTTGATGGGAGGAACAACGCAGGTATTGGAGGCTGGAGGCCTGAGGGCAGAAGGGGCGTTTCTGAGATGGGGTGGGCAGGACCACATCTTAGACAGAACAAGTATGGTGAGAGGACCCCTGCCTGGGAGTGGGGTGCTGCGCTCCAGTGGAGGCCCCGGGAGGTGTGAGAAAGCAGAGGTGGGCAGTCTTGCTTTGGATGTTCCCTTCCTCCTGCAGCGATCTCCCTGCCCAGCACATACCAGGGGCTTGTGCGTGGCCTGTGCGGGAACTTTGACAAGAACCAAAAGAATGAGTTTATGTTGCCCAATGGCTCGCTCACTCAGAACCTCAGCGACTTCGGCAACAGTTGGGAGGTGGAGATCAAGGGAGGCCTTCCACATTTTTCCAGGTGAGAAGGCTGCAGCTTGGGGCAAGGAGGCCCAGGCCCCAGGGGCCTGAGCAACAAACAGCCCAGTATCTGTCCACATCCACTCACCCCCATATCCTCAGCAGAAGAGAAAACCCACAGGCAAGTGCCTAGACGCACTTGCCAGGTTCCCCTAATCCTGTGGGGGGCACCTGCCATCTGGATCCCAGTCTGTGCCTAGGCCCTCCCCTCGCATTATTAGTCCTTCCTAAATTCAGGAGCCTTTGTGCACCTCCCCTGGCTCTTGGCTCTCTCAGCCCCAGGGCTGTCCAAGAGGAGGAGGAGGAGGGGAGAAGAGAAGTCGGGCTCCGATGCGTCAGAGTGTAGCCCGTAGCACTGGGAGTGCATCAACAGCACCCAGACATGTAGGGTGCTGGTGGACCCCCAGGGCCCCTTTGCTGCCTGTCACCAGACTGTGGCCCCAGAGCCCTTCCAGGAGTGAGTCAGGAGCCCAGGACACTGGGAATTCCTTTTCTCCTGGTCCTGCTGCTCCCAGTCTCTGACTTTCTCTGTTTGTCTCGCTTCTATCTTGGTGGCTTCCATTCCTTGTGACGCCCCCGCCCCACACTGCCTGATGTCTTTATGTTGGGGCTTTCAAGGCCTTTATGCTACAGAGCTGAGTGTTCTCTCCTCCTTCAGCCTCGACTGTCCCTGCTGCTCCCCCAGGAACTGTACGTTTGATCTGTATGTCACCGGGGACCCCAAAGACCAGGAGGAGCTGTGCTGCCAGGTCCTCAGCGGGTATCCCATCACCTGCCAGGAGGCAGGCACTGCCCTGGCCAGCTGGCGGGACCACACCCACTGCGGTGAGGCCCTGACCTTCCCCGCTGCTGGCCCCGGATGCCCCTCAGCCATTTCCACCTTTGCCCAGCCCTTTGCCACCACCACTACCCACACCTGGGGCTTCCCGCCTGGGTTCCCCATTCCTCAGCTCTCAGCATGCCGGCGTCCTCCCAACTATCTCACCACGCCAGCGTCCTCCCAACAGGAGCGCTCCGGCTCTGCCAGGGAAGTGTCATCCCCGCCCTGTCACCCATTTCACTTCTTCTCACCAGTGCCCATCTTTGCTCCTCCCATTCTTTCATGTGCTTTAATGTCACAGATGAAGACACACTCAGAACTGGCCCACTGTCTGGCTTCCTTGCTTATACCGAGCTGTGTCTCGTGGGTGACCTTGCTCCTCTTCCAGCCCGACACATCACTGCACCAGTCCCAGCCTGACCACTCTAACTGTGACTCTGTCCCTTCAGCCTCGGCGTGCCGAGCCAATACCATCTATCAGAGCTGTATGACACCCTGCCACAACTCCTGTTCCAACCTGGCGGCCCCCAGGGACTGCAAGAGCCCCTGGGTGGAAGGCTGTGCCAGCCTCCCAGGCCGCATCTGCAGTGCTGTTCAGAGCCTCCCCCTGGCCCTCTGTGGTTTCACCAACAATGGCATCTACTTCCAGGTCAGGGACATGTGGGAGGCCCTGGGAGGTGGAAGTGTGGAGGGAGGAAAATGGGTCCTTCTTCTCCAGGCCCTTCTTTCCTCTCCAGAGGGATGACAGCTTTGTCACTGAGAATTGCTCTCAGCACCACACCTGTGCCAGCTCAGAGGTCCTGCTGAGTGATCCCCTCAGCTGCAGCACTGGGGGAATCTGCATCCTGGGGACCCTCACCCGTGGCTGCTTCCAAGGTGAGCCCAAACCTCCCCTTGGCTTTAAGCTGCCTCCATACCCTGGGGGTCCTTGAACCAAAGACTGTCCCTCCAGTCCTATGCCTGGAACTCCTCATCCATGCCCAGAAATTTGTGCCATTTAATTCCGCTCCTCTTCACTTAGCCCCTTCCTGCTTTGGGAAGGGCAGAAGTTAAGGATCTGATATGTCCTGCACATATGCTGTCTGCTAGGTACCAGGCACTTAGCATCGCTGAGCACTTGGTAGTAGTATAGTCTCCCCATTTTATAGGTAAAAATAATGGAGTTCAGAGGCGAGCAGTTTCCCCAGAGCCTAGGGCTAGTGAGTGCAGAGCCAGGAATGGAAGCTACTGCTTTATTTCCTGGGATCCTTGCTCCGGGCCCCCTTGCCTGACTCTGGGTGTCCCCCTAGAACCCCCCTCCACCCAATCCCCTTCATCCTTGTAGAAAGCTCATGTCTGCAGAACCCCTACCAGAACCACGGGCACTGTCAGGAGCAGGGAGCCCACTTCCCCTGTGAGTGTGACTTTGATTACAGAGGAGACCTCTGCATGGAACTTTGGGATGTGCAATCCCCAGAAAATCCGGGTAAGAACTTCATCCCAGGTCCTGCATCCTCACAGTTCCTCCCCCACAAACAGCTGTTGCTACCCCATGTATATAACGTTTGCATCTAATAGGCACTGCTATGTATTACAGACATATAACAGAGAGGTAACATACTGCTAATATAATCTATGTTATAGAAAATATAATGTGGTCCCTAGAGATAAGAGGGTGGGGTTCTCAAAGTCCCTGTGCCTTTCTCCTACCCACAGTTCCTGGAATTTCTCTGAACCCCAACTCTCTTCTGAGGTCTATATGCCTCACCCACTGATATTCCCCATCTTGTGTCACTCTAGGCCTCCCTACAACCTTTTATTGTTCTTTGCCATCCAAAACTACAATTCCTTTGAGCCTCTGGCCCAGTGGTTCTCCAGCTTTATCTTACCTAAGATTGGGCCTTGTGGGGTAGGGCTGGGAGGAGCAACTTGTTTAACACACTCCTCTGGGACTCGCCCCTGGAGATTCCGATTAGGTAGGTCTGGAGTGGGCCCAGAAATCTGCATTTTTAACGAGCTCCCAGGTAGCCAAAGGAAGTGACTCCAGGCTTCCTCTGTGAGAAACACTGGCCGATATGATACCCTGGACTCTCAGGATTAACTGGATGAACATTCCCCTAAAAGGCTTATGGGAGTTGTGTCGCCAGAAACAGAAAGGGTCTGGGGTTGAGAGTGCAACATTAACGCCTTAGAACCCCTGGGGCAATATCCTGCTGGAGAACCAGCCACGACCAGAGATTTAGGCGGATGTGGGTGCTTCAGGGTGGCAACCGAAGACCAAAGGGAGTGTCTCCTCCTCCACCCCTTCCCATCCCAATCCAGAGGTGGTGTGCCACTTCGTGGTCCCCCTGTTGGGGATGCTGGTGGCCACGGCAGTTCTAGTGCTGGCAGTGATCAGAAATTGTGTTTTCAAGAGGAGAAGGTGAGTTCTGGAAGGGGGGATGAAGAGGGGCAGCTGGGAGGTGAGTGAACAGAGAGTGGGCACTGATCCCCTCTGCTCCCCACCGTCCATCCCCTAGAGAGAGAATTCGGAGCCAGCACGCGCAGCCTGGCGGACACAGGTGAGAACCACCCCACCACCTGGAACCTGGACCACTGGGAGTCAGGGAGGCCTCTGATACAGGTTTTCTCACTTTCTCCTCAGATTTTGTTCCCGAGCCTGCCTTTAAAGTCACTCAATTTTGAGTTGTTCTTAAAAAGGGAGAGATAAAATAAAGTTATTTATTTGGGGGATGTGAATTTCCACATAATCTTGGTGGAGGAAGGGCCTGTGAGGTGGGTCTTGGGGGGAGAAATAGGAAGGAGACAGGTGTGGGGGGCATAGGGCTCAGTAACCCACAAAATGTCCAGAGAAGGGAAGTCTGAGCAGGTGAGGTCTGTCCCTTAGGCAGAGCCACAGTCTCTGGCCTCTGGGTGCAGAAGAGTCCTCCTCCTCAGAGGGCTTGGCCCCTGAGCTTTCCTACCAGGGGCAGTGAAAAGTGGTCCTGAGGAGTCTGACATTTCTAGCAACGAGATAACTTGCTTAGTAGAAGCTAAGAATGGGAAATGCACTTTTTCCCAAAGGGTGACCTAGCCTGTGCCCTCGAGTGCCCTCCCCACTCCTGCACACATCCCTTTCCCAAAAGGGCCAAAGGATTACTATGGCAACAGAGGGTGGGGTCTGAGGCCTCTTGCTGAGGAGTCTTGAGTCCCATCCTAGGAGTGACACCCGCTCCCCAGCCTGAGGTCAATGGGCTTCCCACCACGCATGTCCTTGTTTGGGGAGGGGGGTGGGACATTCTGCTTGGGCTCAGAGAAGAAAAAAGAAGCTCCCAGTTTGGGGAGGTTGGTCAGGATGTAGGACTCCAGGGGACAGGTGACTTGGGTTTGGGGCACCAAAGGCAGGGTTCTGGAAAGTGTCCTTACTCTGTGCTTACACTCTGAGATGACCAGCTCTGTAGCCACATTCCTTCAAGGAAGCAAGACCTAACCTGGCTGGAGAGAGGGCTCTGGGGATGAAGGGGTGACAATGGCCAGGCCATCCTGCCCCTTAGCTGGCGGAAGTAGCACATGCTCTGAGCTGGGTGTGGCGGGCACACTCAGGAATTCAGGAGCTGGGCTGTGTTTAATCCGGGTGTCACAGGGCTTCCCGCTGCACACCTATACAGACCTTCCCCTGGTCTTCAGCCCTTTGTCTCTTCTTCGACTGTGCCCTGCTCCCTTGACCTACTCCTTCCCTGGCCAGCTAAGGCCACCTTCTCTAGCCAGGTGTCTGGTTGTCAGGGGAAGGGGTGGCCTGGGCTGGCATCCTCCAGATAGGCCCTTTTCTAGACCCGGAACCCCTCCATCCTTGGCAGGACAGAGTCCCTTTCTCCCTTGGAGGTAAACATATGGACGATATCTCTTCAAGTGAGGGGACTCCAGAAGCTGCTCCAGGTGGGAAACTGGAGATGGGGGTCACTGCCCAGCTCCCTGGGCTGGGAGAGGCAGAAGCTGATTATGACCCTGCCCCAACCCCACCACCACAACAGGGGTTAACAGAGGCAGAAATGACGAGGCTGCTCCACTGGACAAAGCTGCCCTAGTCCAGACCTGCCCCTGCAGGTGTTCCTGTGGGCAGCTGACTGCGGGGAAACGGAAGATAGCGGAGAAAAAAACGATGGGGATTGGCCCCATCATCTTCCTGTTTGGGAGGGAGAAGACACTAAGTAGTTCCCCCCTCCCCTTCCCAAGGGGATGGGAAAACCTGCCCGGGCAGCATCTGGAAAGGAGGAACTGTCCCGACCCAGCCCGCAATCCCTGCGCGCGCGCACATGGGAGACCTGCGTCCTCCACCCCGGCTCTCTGCACCTCCCCCACAGCCCATGCAGACATTCTACTCACAGGCCTTTAAACCAACCCCAGCTGTCAACATCTGGCCCACATCTGTCTCCATCTGACTGGACCCCACCCCCGCCCCCCCACTACATGGGGCTGTAAAGCAGGGCTGTGAGCTCAAAGCCGCCTCTTTGCTTGAAACAAGCACCCTCCCATGGCTAAGGAACCAGGGGAGGAGGGGGCAGCCCCACCCCGGAGGTGCCCCAGGCTCTTGGCAGAACCATCTGGAGCCGTTAGAAGCAGCTGCTAATGACTCATCTCCCACTGCCCCCACCCCACCACCTGAAACACACCCTGGGGTTGGGGAACTAAGCACCCAGGCCCACCTCGGCCCGTTCTCCAGAACTCCTGCCCCTCCACACACTCCACCTTCCTCAGAAGTCCATTCTGTCCCCCACTCCCAATCACCCCCAGAGCTGCAATACTTCCCATTTTCTTTTATTTATACAAAAAATTGTTTTAAATATAACTTAAGAACCCCCTCCAAGCACCGCGGGTGTCTGTCTCTGGTTTCCACCACTACCGAGGCCCCCCCTCCCCGATGGACACGGCTTGCGGGTACTTGGAGGGGCCGGAAACAGCGGCGTGACAGAGGCGCTGCTCTGAAAACAGACACGACAATGGGTCCCTGCTCCCATGCGGGGACAGGAAGTGATAACGAACAGGTCCCCTCCAACACAAAACTTTATGACAAGGACGGTTAAAAACAACAACAAAACACAAAAAACCAGAAACAAAAACAAAAGAGAATAAGACCAAAACCAAAACTTAAAACTCAAAAACCTTCAATATGAAGGCAGCAAATGGGGGAGGGGCATTTACAAGGGAAAAGTGAGTTTGGTGGCAACAGCAGCAAAGTTGAGACGTCCAGTCCAGTGATTTCGTCACTGGGTCATGACACCCCTTCCTGCCTCCCACCTTGGTGCGCCACTCCCGAGCTTAAAGGATTGTCACCCTCTTCTCTTTGGTCTGCGGCCCTTCAAGGTGAGGAAAGGCACCCTGGGGGCCCCACCTGGGGATCAAAGGGAGGCTGTGGGGATTGCACCCAACCACCCTGGAAAATCCTGAGGGAAGGGCTCCCACACCCTGGGCGGGGTTCCCCACCCGAGGGGCATGTTACTTTTATACCCACTCCCATATGGCAGAATCCCCAAATCCTGTCTCTCCAAATTGCCAGCTCCCTGCCCCCACAGGTTCAAAGTGCAATCCAATAGGGCATAGAGATGGGGGCCTCTTGGGGCCCCACCCGACTCTGCCCCAAAAAGAAGGGGAGCCGTGTCCCCAGCGTGGGAATTCCTGCTGGTCCAGAGTTGTGGGGCCAGGCGAGGAGGCACAAATCAGTACTGAGAAGCTGGTGCTCCTGACCCGCCTGGGACTCCAGGTTTGGCCTGGGACTTCATGTGCTGAACACTGGCCAGGATTTTCTTCTGGTGTCCTGCCAGAGTGACTCCTATTCGGAGCAGGTCCCTGGGAAAGAATAAAGAGCTAGGTGAGGCCATAGGGCTGCTGGGACGGCTCTCCTAGCTTCTCCAGAAACTTGGTCACCGCCTCAGGATTATCAGCCAACGAGCAGGGGAGGGGACACACATCAATAGTTGCTCGGCAGTTTCCGGAGGATTTCGGAGGCAGGCCGCAGCGATTCTGCGCAGCCGCAGTTGGGAATGGGAAGGGGGAGGGTCGAAAGGCAGGAGGTGGGGAAGTGGGATGGGGTCGAGGGGCTGGGACCTGGATGGATGCTCCTCTAAGGACTAAGGCAGAGAATCAGAGAAAGGGAGAACCGAGAGAAAGAAAGGCCCACCAAATGAGGCTGGGGGAAGGGGATGCACAGATTGCTTTAGAGGTGAAAGGAGAGGTCAGAAAGAAAAGGCCAGAGAGAGAGAGAGAGGGGAAGGGCTGGGTGGAGAGGAAGGGGAGGGAAGGGTAAAACAAACCGCCTCCCCCTCCATTCTGAGGTCTGGAGACTAAGATAAGGGAAAAAAAAGAAGAGGTAGGAAATTGAGAGCAAGAACCTAGGTCAAGGAGGGGTTGGAGGAAGTTTGGGAGGAGAGGGCCCAGGCCCAGTGGGGCAGACTGGCCCGTGACTGCCCTGCCAGGGAGAGGGGCCTCCAGGACCCTCTGGTTCCAGATTTCTAGTCCTTCTATTCTGTTATTCAAATCTGGGGCCAGAAAAGTCCTGGGGAGAGAAGTGGGAAGGCAGAAGGAAGTATCAGAGAGGCCAACTAGGGAAAAAACAGTATTTGGGAAGTGTCAGAATCATAAAACCATTTAACATTAAAGCTGGAAAGGTTCTCCGAAACCTAGTCAAATCTTCTCCTTTTATGGGTGGGAAAACATCCAAAGTTGACACGTTGTTAATGTGAGAGCAGGGTCTGGAATGTAGATAGATTCACAAAGATAGATACAGATTGCCAGGCAGGGAGCAAGATGCTCCAGGGTTGAAATGGTGCGAGGGGGTGAGGCAGGCACAGTTGGCCTAGAAGACTCACTGGGCTCTCAGCTCCAGCAGCTGTTACTGCTTTTAGGGGGCCCTAGAAAAGTTGGCACTGGGAGTTGACCCCAAAGGCCCCTGCTGACCAGTGGGCTGGATTCTGGTCTCCAGACGCTCCTCTGACTGCTTGGCTCTAACCCCCCACCCCCAGTTCCTGCCATGACTTACTCAGCAGAGATCTGGCTGACCAGCTCGAAGGAGCCAAACCCAGCGGCTGCAAAACTTTCTTCGTATCTCCCCATCTTGATGGCTCGAAGCCACTCACCCACAGAGCCAAAAGCTGAGTAGTGAGGCTGCCGCTGATCCAGGAGTGGGTGTGAGGCTCTGGGAGACAAGGAAGGGGAGGATGTGCTGAGTACCAGGGTCATATCAGGATGGCAATGTTGAGTCCAGCTTTGGAGAGGCAGGCAGGGAAAATCCCATATACCCCCCAAATGATGGTTAATTTTGGGGAGATTCTGGAGGGGTGGAGGTGGCAGCGTGCAGCAAGGAGGGCCCATTCTCAGAAGTCCTCACCCGCCATTCTCCCTGGCCACGATTTTGAGGCTAGCAGGGTTCCGGATCATTTTGTCGAGGGCACTGACCACCTGGGGGAAGCGGGGCCGTGCATTCCGGTCCTTTTGCCAACAGTCCAGCATGAGCTGGTGCAGGGAAGTGGGGCAGTCTGGGGGAGGGGGGAGCCGGTAGTCCTGTTCAATGGCATTGATCACCTGGAATGACAGAAGCACTGGGTGAAGATGTCCAGGAAGAATGAGGATGCAAAGGATCCCAAGGAAATGGTGACTTGGTAGATGCTGGCTGGGTACTACAGCCCTCCAGAATGGCAAATCTGGGGGTCCTTTCGGCTGGGGCTAAGGCTGGCTACGGCTGAGGCTGGCCACGGCTTAATGCCCCAGCAGCTCTTGGACTGTGATTCAGATGTCTAACCTCTCAACTATACCCTCCATCCCGGTATCCTTCTGGGACCAAATATTCTTTATCAAATTCTTGGGTACAAAGGTCAATTCTTCTTTGTGTCACTCTCATCATCTTAAGGACTCAACAGCGATGAACTGTCTCGGAACCCCACCCTCATCCATATCCCAAGTGAGAATATTCCAAGAAAATATGGCAGGTCCAAGGGACACTTACATCCTGATTGCTCATATCCCAGTATGGCCGTTCCCCAAAAGACATGACCTCCCACATCACAATCCCATAGCTCCAGGCGTCACTGGCAGATGTGAACTTCCGAAAGGCAATGGCTTCAGGGGCTGTCCACCGGATGGGAATCTTTCCTCCCTAAAGATGAGGAAAGCAAAGATGAGCTGAGGGTCTCCCAAGATCCATGCACTCTGCCCCTGGCCTTTGCTTTTCCACCGAGCTCAGGCCTCCTTCCCTTCTGGGATCTAGTACCCAGCTCCCCAACTCCATTCTTTTCCTAGACACCCAGAAGTGGGGTTTGCTAAGCTGACCACTCCCTCCATGGTCCGCGCCTCCATCTTATTCCTGGATCAGGGCTGTCAAAACCCCTAGCCACCTTTTCAGCCTTCCCTGCCCACCCGGTCCTAAGCACCTAGTTCCTATGTCAGTCCCCTCAGCCTCACCAGAGAGCTTGTGTAGGTGGGGTCAGAAGAGTTTTCCTCCAGGAATCGGGAAAGGCCAAAGTCGGAGACTTTGCAGACAAGGTTGCTGTTGACAAGGATGTTGCGGGCAGCCAGGTCACGGTGAACGTAGCTCATCTCAGCAAGGTACCGCATGCCCGAGGCAATGCCCCGTAACATGCCCACCAGCTGGATGACAGTGAATTGTCCGTCGTTCAGCTGGAGACCAGACAAAGGAGAGGGGCATGGTTAGGACAGCTCATCCCCTATTTCCCCTTCTCTTCATATTCCAAATCCTATTTGACACTGCAAGCCCATCTCACGCCCAGGCCTGTAGACTTCCCAGGTAGGCCCTCCTTTCTCTCATCCTGATTCTCTGAGCTCTCACTTGGCTATCGTAACACAGTGCTTATAACTGTCCCAGTTTCAAATATACATATTCATTCTCTCTTAATTAGATTGCAAAGGAAGACTTGAAATTTTTCTTCCTTTTAACACAGTACAGTGCTTTACACCCAGGACATACTCAAAATGCTTTTGATCTAATGTGTTTTCATTTAACAAAACCAGAGTTCTGGCAAGGGTGTGCTCTGTGCACTCTCTTATACAGGTGGGGACAAATTTATGCCAATTCAGCCAAAATCTAGCTCAGCCCTCTTGGACCAACTGTGTGTAGTATGCAAGAAAACAGTGAGAAAATCAGGGTCCATCAGCAACCACAGTGCCAAAATCAAGGTCTAAACCCCAACATTGACCTTTACAGCTCTCACCAGGTAAACCAACCAGTCAGGAATGGTTAACTAATCCCACCTTCTGGGTTCAGTTAGCATGACGGGGATCTTCAGTAGCCCCACAGGGCCAGGGACACAAAGTCCAAAACCAAATTCCGAATCAATCTGCCAAGACTGAACCCAGTTTGTGGAAACACCACTTGCCAATGCTCAGAGCACAGACCTAGGGGCTTCCATGATTCCTTCCTTTCTCTCCCCCCACCTGCCACTTATAATCCATCTGCAAGTTCTGCTGGCCCTGTCTCCAATATACCCCAAATCCAGCCTTTTCCGGCACCCCACTGCAACCCTCACAGCCTGAATGACTGCAAGTCTCCTCACTGGTTCCTGGCTTCCTTCCTCTCCTACTCCCCAGCACCCACCAAAGGGATCTCCTCCTGAAACCCCTTGAAAGGCTTCTTGAACTAATCAAATCAAAATTCCTGACCAAGGCCACGAGCACGAGGCTCACGTGGCAGGGCCACCACCTACATCAAGATCCACCACGGTTCCTCTGCTCCCCAGGTTCAGCTCCACCTGCCTTCCTGCTTCTTTGTTGAGTTCTTGTCCCCAACATGACTCTTCCCCGCCTCATCTTCTCAAGGCTGGCCCTTTCCCAAGTACTCAAATGTTATCTCTTCTAAAATAGGCCCCTTTCCCTCCCTGCAATGGAATCTCTGTTGGGTACCAATGGAACACACTCCTACATACGCTATGGAGAGCCAATCATCATCTCACCGCTCCAGGTCAACCCCAGCATCACCCCTGGTGAGACCCAGGTGGCCTGTGTCTCCTGGTGGGGCGTGGTGCCATGTGAAATTCACAGCCCTCCTGGTATAGGCTGGTCACCGACATTTAATTTTGAATGTATCAAAACATTAGCTTCTTATGGGAAATACAGAGAAACAACCTAAATGACCTCACAGGGAAGACTTTAATGAATCCACAAAGTGAGACATTCAAGGGGACAGGTGGCCCAGCTCTTCTGCATGTCAAGGTCATGACAAGGGACTGTGCTGGCTTTAGAAGAGACTCAAAAGTAACCACCAGGTATAATGCTTGATCTTGAACTGGATGGTGGTTTGGATAAACTAGCAGTAAGGGACATTTGGGGACAACTGAGAAAATGTAGATATCGACTGCATATTAGAGGATACCAAGAAATTATAATTTTTGTCAATGCAATGTTATCTTTCTATGTAAGAAAATGCTTTGATTTAAAAAATATGTGAGGTGCCCTGGCCGGGAGGCTCTGCTGATTGGAGCATAGTCCCATACACCAAACGGTTGTAGGTTCGATCCCTGGTCAGGGCACATACCTAGGTGGAGGGTTCAATCTCTGGTTGGGGTGCTTTGGGCAACAACTGATTGATGTTTCTCTCTCATCAGTGTTTCTTTCTCTCCCTCTCCCCAACCTTTTCTCTCCCTAAAATCAATAAACATATCCTCGAGGGAGGATTAAAATAAAAATGCAATGGAAAATCAACAAAAATAATAAAATTCAGTGAACCTGTTAAAGTGACAACAACAAGCTCTTCTCCCTCATTTCCAGATACTTTTCTTTCTTTTTTTAATGTGCCAAGCACTTTTATTTATATTCTCAATCATTTTTTCTCACTGAGTTCTCATTATTCTTTGAGTTTTGGCATATCTCTACTTTCCTCAGCCACTTTTCCGTGGTCTTGTTTGTTTCCACATCTGAAACTACTTGTTTAATAAAAGTTTGTTTGTTTCCTTAATTTCCAGTCTTCCCCATTACACTGTCACCCTAAGGGCAAAGATACTCATGGCTTTATTCCCAGGGCCTAGGACAGTAGCTGGTATACAAGGAGGTGCTCAGGAAGTCCTTGTTAAAAGGACGAATGATGACCCTTTATATCCCAGGGTCCGCTGCCCCACAGAGAGGCCCATCCCACCTGTGCCGGAAGGGCCAGTCCCAGGGACTCAGCCTTTCCTGAAGGGAGAATGTAGGGTGAAGGGGGTCGTGTGGAAGCCACCGCCTGTCCTGGTTCTGAGTTCCCTGGCTGTGTTGCGGGAGCACAGCGGGCGGACTCAGGAGGCTGGGCAGGGGAGCTCACCCGCAGGAAGGAGTCCAGGGCACCGTTCTCCATGAACTCAGTGAGGATCATGACCGGCACGCTGTTGGTGACCACGCCCTCCAGACGGATAATGTTGGGGTGCTCGAACTGGCCCATGATGGAGGCCTCGCTCAGGAACTCCCGCCGCTGCCGTTCTGTGTAACCACCCTTCAGGGTCTTGATGGCCACGCAGCTCTCCTTCTTCCCCGGAGCCTTGAGCCGTCCCCGGCACACCTCCCCAAACTCGCCTTTAGGAAGGGTACGGGGAGTCAGCTCTCCTGGCCTTCCCTGCCCACCCCATCCTGCTCCCAGGCCTCCAGGCATCGTTCCTCTCACCTGCACCAATCACCTCTTCAATCTTGACATAGGAGACATCGATCTCTTTTGCAAATTCCCTCACAGCCTCATTAGGATCTTCGTAAGTGAAGGGGTCAATGTAGACCTTAGTACCTGAGGCATCATGCAGGGCCCATTAGCCGAGTAACTTCCCCTGCACTCAGACGCCCAATTCTTGCCTCACAACCTTGCCCCCGCACTGTTTCCTTCCTTGGCTCACAAGGCACCCCCAACCAAGCCCACCTACCGTGCCCAATAAGATACTGTCCATGTTTGTCTGAGTATTCAGCTTCTCTCCCACTGCTCTGCTTCCTATAGCCAGGGGAAGGACAAAGTAAACTGAGTCACATACTTATGTTCCCAGAGGGACAGGATGGGAAGAGGAGCAGAGACTGAGAAAGATTCCAAGTAGAAACGGGCTCTTGGGGCACGGAGGGAGACTCGCCCTGGGGCAAGAGGGCAGGTGGACAGCTTACCCTCCAAGGGCCTCCAGGGACTCAGAGCCCTCACCTGAGGCAGAGAACAGCGATGACAATGACCACCAGGACCAGCACCACACCCACAACTGCAGTGCCTGCAATTAGGGCCAGCTGCTCCCGCCAGCTCTCACTCTCTGGGGGAGAAAAAAACATGATCAGGAGAACCTGATGGTCCCCAAGGGTTCTGCGCAGGTCTCCCGAATGAGCTGTGGTTCTCCTGAGGACATTGTGACAAGTAGGAGAGGACAAAGGAGAGGCAGGGCTGGGGAAGCACAGTGCTTTTTCAAACTGCTTTCCACAGGCCGTGGGCCCCTCCAGCATCCCTCAGGGCAAGGTTCCCCAGCCTTATTACTGTCAGAGCTGGTTTGATTTTATTCTACTTTAAGTCTCGGTGGCGGCAAAAACAAGTTCCATTTGAATGAAAGGTTTGAAGGCTAAGTAAAAATAAAAGGGTTTATAGCCCCAGAGTGGAAACAACCCCTGGGTCCATCAACAGATGAATGAACAAACAGAGCGCACCCCTGCCACGGCGACACCTCCTGCAACGTGGGCGAGTCTTGGAAACCTCATGGTAAGTGAAGGGAGCCAGTAAAACAAAGTACTGCATACTGTACAGTCCCATTTATATGAAATGTACAGAACAGGCAAATCCATAGAGACATAAAGTAGATTAGTACTTGCCAGGGGCTAGGAGGTTGTGGAAGGGGTATAGGGTCTCTTTGGGGGGCACTGAAATGTTCTAACCTTCATTGTCATGGCTGTACCACTCTGTGGACATACTAAAAGCCAATGAATTAAACATTTTAAATGGCTGAACTGTATGGTAGATGAAGCATATCTCAACAAAACTGTTTAAAAACCCTAAAATTAAAATATTACAATAGGTGTCATCTCACTGATTCCCTGGAGCCCTGTGAGAGAGGCCTCGTATTTCCATTTATTTGGGTGAGAGAGCTGGGCCTCTGAGGTCAAGTTTTTGCCAATGGTCCCACAGCTGAGGGAAGGTTGCCAAGCAGATCTTCACACTCAGTGGTTGGGTTGGGTCTGTGCACCCTATGCTGTCCTCACCAGGCCAAAATTACCTCTCAGCTGAGGAAAAGAGGAGCCTAGGGGCGTGACTCTGGGGGTCCTTAGGGAGCAGCACCACCACCCAGGCCTATTCCCAGGCTCACCTTGCGGCTGGGTCTGGCTATGGTGCTCCTGCCCAAAGGGTCCATAGCCGGCCTCGGAGCGCGCCCGCACCTGGACCAGGTAGCTGGCTCCCCGCTTCAGCCCCTGCAGCTCTGCCCGGTTTTCTGAAGTCTTCAGGAACCGAACACTGTTGGGGTTCCCTGCACCCTGTCCGGGAGGAGGAGGAGTTGGCTTTAAGTACAGGCCTGCAGTTTCTGCTGCTCTTCCAGCCCCACCCCGCCCTACAGCCCCATCACTAGCACCTTGGTCCCATTACGTAGCAGGCGAGGCCTTTGTGCTCACTTTTGTGCACTGTGCTGATAATTTTGCATTCACTGTCTCATTTAATTGTTGCAGCAATTCTGTGGGGTTGGTACCATTATCACAACTATTTTACAGATGAGGATTCCGGGCTCAGAGAGGCCAAGAGGCTGGCCCAAGGTCTCCAGATAGTGAGTGGCACAACTGGAATTTAGTGCCTGCAATTCAGGTGTCCGACTCTGGAGCACGTCTCACTGCCCACCCCCAGCCCCAGGGGTGGTGCCCCGTCTCACCTTCTCATAGTACTTGACCTCATAGTCCAGCACTGCTCCACTGGGTGCCCGGGGAACAGCCCATGTCAAGCTCAAGCTGCTCGGTGAGGACCGAGTCACCCGGATGTCAGACACCGGGGGAGGCACTGTGAGAGACAGGACATGTTGGGGTTCTTCTGCATGGCAGGCCTGTCTTTTTGCCTTTCCAACTCCTCTGCTACCTGCAATTGTCTTGGTCCTCCAAATATCTCAAGAATTCCTCCTGGCTCCCATCCTCAACTCTGTAGCTTGCCTTTGCATCTTTTTCAATCTCTGCCTCTTGCTCCCAAAGCCCTGACTCTCTATACTTCTTGGGGACACAGCCTCTGCTTCTTTTCCCTTCAGGCCTTGCTAGCCTTTTCCACCACCACCTCTCCCATCTGACCACCAGCTGCCCCAGCCCCCAGGCTCACCCTTAAGGTCGGTGGTGACATTCACAGCCTCAAATGGGACAGGCCCGGTGGCTAAGGAAGATACTCCATTCAAGGCAGTGACCTCGAAGGTATAAGTAAAGTCAGGACGCAGCCCGCGAATTGCAATCCAGGGCTCCACCAGGTCCCGGGGGCCTGGGTCGAAGGTCAGGTCGCCTCCACAGGGTGTGCAGGACCCCCCAGGACGGCACTCCTGGCAATGGAGTGCATAGGTGAGATCCTCTCGGCCACCTGACTCGAGGGGAGCACTCCATTCCAGGCGTAGGGAGGAGCCGTTGAGGCGGGAAACCACGCTTCTTGGAGCCGATGGAGGGGCTGCAGGAAACCAGAGAATCAGACAGAGGCCAAGCAGATGAGGGGTGGGCAGTGGGACAGATGGGCAGCCACACTGACTTGGCCAGGCACCAGCAAGCCAGGGTCAAGAGGAGGAAGGCGTGGGAAGACGGGGACTGGAATGGGGGTCCACCCTAGGGGTCAATGGTCACTTACTGGTACAGGGCGCACTCCGGGGGTCTGTGCGGGCCCGAAAGTACCCGTTGCGGCACTGACAGATGGGTGAGCCGATGGTGTTGGAGTGGCTGTTGGCTGGGCATGGCTGACAGGACCCCTCCCCAGACAGAGGCTTGAAGGTGCCCTGGGCACAGGCTGAGAGAGAGAAAGCATACACCGAAACATGCATCAAAAACATGCAGCTGCTCTTAAGGCTACACGAAGTGCCAAGGGGAAGCAGCACAGGAGCTCGGAAGCCTCATCTCTAGGAGGAGGACAGCGCCTCCAGATCAGGAACTAACCCTAACACCACACCGCCTACACTCTTTGGCCGGCTGGTGACACCTGAAGAGCGCTGCTCAGAAAGATGATTTCAGGGCTAACCACAAAACACACCGGGTTATAAAGGAATCCAAGTAAGTCAAACACAATGATCAAAATATGAAGAATAGGTTGTGACACAGAAGTGTGTGTGCTTCTTTATTAACAAGACATGGTGGCTGGTCTAACAGCTTCCATAACACCTAAGTGGTGAGGAGCAAACAGAATTTGACACTCTGCCATCATCTGTCATAATGGGCTGTGAAAACACCCAGGAACCACAATGAACAAGAATAGAGACCATGATACCTTTGTCCTCTGAGCCCAACAGGGTGCCCCCTACCTGAGGACAGTGCCGCACCCTTGGCTCGCTTCCCGTGTCCAGAAAGGAGTGGACATATCAGGGAGAGTGTGGAAGTGAGGAAGGGCTCTGAACTACACTAAGGGGGTTAAGGGGTGGGGAACGAAAACAGGCCCTCCTGGAACGGGGTGCCCAGGGGAGCAAAAAATGTTCAAAATGGAAATTTAAGAAGTGAGTCCCAAAACAGGGCACAGGACCTTCTCCTCCTTATGGATTGGCAATGCTTTCTTGTAGACATGCCCCCTCTCACCTCGGCATCTGGTATTCCCCTCTGTGGCCTCGAACCCTGGAGCACAGCTGCAGCCCATGACTGGCTGCTCGGCCCACTGGCCATCCTCCCGGCAGTAGAGGCTGGGACTAGGGCCCGGGACAGGGATGGCATCAGCCACGCAACTCCCTGTCACTGGCACCACAAGCTCACGAGGCACAGTCTCCGGGAAGCGGGTGAGGTTCACGGTCAGCTGGGCACACTTCTTGTAGAAGAGGTGCAGGGACAGCAGGGCCATGCAGGCACCCTGGTCCTGGAAAGCCAGGTAGAAGCCGGCCTTGGTGAGTGGGCCCAGACGCAGCGTCTTGACGTTCACCTTACCGGTGGCCTCAGCCCCAGGGCGCTTCCGGGTAAGGTGCTCAGCAGCCACCGTGTCTACCTTTGGGGTCAAAGAAGAGACTCAACCACTGCCATCCTCCACTCCCCAAGGGCCCGGTGGACTATCTTTTTCTTTCTAGCTTATCCTCTCCATGACCTCCTTGGATTCTGTTCCAGAACATTCTCTCCACTTTTCTCAACTCACTTCCCTGCAGGCCCTAGCATTGTTCATGAATACTTGCTGAACTCCTACAACAGGTCCAGCTCTGTCCTACACCACTCCTTTCCGTTCATCCACTCGTCCTACAAAAATTTACCAACACCTACTGTATACCCTGAACGCAGTGCAGAGGAAACAGAAATGAAGGAAACCCAGATAAACTACAAAGTATGATGGATGTGATGACAGGTGGGATCCCAGAGTGGGGCGCCTCAGCAAAGGCATCCCAGGGGAGACCTAGGGGATGGAACACAGAAGACGTAGTAGGTGAGTAGAAGAGGCAGAGGGAAGGCCTTCCAGGGTGAGGGGTAGGAGCATAAAGGGGGAAGTGTAGGGTGGCCTAAGAACAGCAGAGTGGAGTGACTGAGAGGACCTTCCCTGGCGGCCAGGCCAGCAGCCCACCTGCATGCCGCTGCTCCACCAGCAGACTGCCTTCTTCCCTCCCCAGATCCGAGGCTCCTGCTTCCAGCGCCCCAACCAAGCCGGCCTTAGAAGTTCACCTCCACTGTCCCTAGACCACAGGCCTGCCCCAGCCCTGCCCTGGCCGGTGGCCATGGTACCTTGATGTAGGGGTTCTCCATCCAGGCTGGGGTGAGTGCTGTGGCTGTGTCAGCATCACTCTCAAAGTAGAAGACTGTAAAGGTCTCCTTGCAGGAGCGCCCAGCCCGGGGCAGGGACAGGCACTCGAGCATGGTGAAGCGAAGCGTGGCATACACGTGGACGGCACCTCGCCTCGGAATCCAACCTGTGCGCAGCCAGTGGGCCAGGCCTGGGGCACGCTGCACATCACACACCTCATACGTCCGAACACTGTGTTGCTCCTCATCCAGGCCACTCAACTCCTCCCACTGTGGGCAGAAGGGGGTTGGCATGAGGGCTGCCTAATGGCTTCAATGTCAGCAGGAGGGTGTTTGTCATCAAGCAGAAGTGGCTAGGGTGGCTAGGGAAGGGGACCTCCGAGAGCAAGAGCTCAAAGGACACCGGGTCCTGCTGCTTGATCTAGGCAGTGGTACTGGAAGCAGGTGGGCACTGGTGCTCATTTGTCAGTTTCCCTTCTGAACCCCAGCTCCTGGGCCCAGCTCTTACCTGCCCCTCCACCTGAGGAAACGTCACCCACTTCAGATCGGCAGTTTCCAATTTTGTGTTCAGCAGGGTCTCTAAGACAGACGGACAGTTAGCCACTGCTTAGGGGGGAGACACTAGGAAGACCAGATGCCTGGGAATGGGGAAGGGGGGAGGGCCTATTAGCTTCAATCTGGAAAGTCAGTCAGACTGAGACAAGAGATAAGGAGGGGAGTGAGCCCTGCCCTCCTATTTCTCAGCTCTTTTTCTGAAGGACAACCCCACTCCTAACAGCTGGCAGGCTCACTGGCCCTCAGTACTCCCAGATTTAGACCTCCCTCAACCGCTGTACCCTGGAGGATAGGGGAAGGTGCAAACAATGGAAGGGAAGAAGGGTCAACAGCTCAGAAAGGATTAAGCTAGATCCCTGATCTGGCCCTGACTCTGGTGGGCAAAGGGCTGCTGGCATGGGGACACCCTCCTTAAAGGACCTGCCAGGGCCTCCACAGTCCCTTCCCCAATTCCCAAGTCACTGCCTCCCTGCCCCCAACTCTACTCCCCTTCCATGTCCCCACCCATTTTAGGACCCAACACTCTAGTCCTTCAGATCCAGGGAGATATTGCTTAGCTCCTGAGGCCCAGCCAGCACCCCCAGTCCCTCCCCTCCTCCCCCAGCTCTCTGCTGTGGCTGCTGTCAGAAGGGGAAGTGCTGGAGGCTGGGATGCTTGGGTTCCCGCCCTGGCCCCTGCCTGCAGAGGCCTCACATCTGGATTTGGTTATGGGAAGGAAAAGGGGAGGAGACTTTAGGGGTGTGTGTGTGTGTGTGTATGGGGGGGGCACAGAACACACCTGGCTCTGCTAGGCCTGGGGGAGGGGTACCAGGGAGGGGTGGGGCTCTGGCAGAAGGTGGGGATTAGGGGAAACTGCACAGGCCCTGGCAGCACAGGGTGGAAGGAGGGTAGGGGAATCCCCTTGGAGACCAGCAGCACACCTGGGACCTGGTCCCCACTTCCCAATGCGGGCTGCTGGAGAGAAAGGAAGGCAGGTGGGTTGGGCAGCCTCCTGCCTGGGAGCAAGTGCTATCCACAGAGGGCAAAGAATCAGGTGAATGGGGCCAGCCCCAGGTAAGGCCCTGGCCCCCATGGGTGGCAGGAGACAGCCCAGCATGCTGGGGACAGGATGCCCGGGTTCTGGGAAAGGGGTGGATTGAGCCTGCCGTCTCCACCCTCCATTGTTCCAGCCTGGATAGTGTTTTCCTGTCTCCAATTTACACACACTGTCTCTGTTTCAGGGCTGCCCCCTGTGCTCTGAGCGGCTCACTTTCTCTTATTCTATCTGGGTCTTGCCTCCTCTTGGAGTTCTCTTTGACATGTCCGTTTTCTGGCCTTTGACCTCTCTCTCCCCAACTCCCTGTCCACCTCCATTTCTTTTGCTCTCTCCTCTGTTTTTTTGTCTCCCACTTTTCAACTTCACTGGTGTGCCCAGGCTTGGATGAGTTACTTAACTCTTCTAAGCCTCAGGCTCTTCAGCTGTAAAATGGGACAATAATCATCCCTCCTACCCCCAGGGCTGTAGGAACCAAGAAAATCTAAAGCCCTCAGCCTGGGCCTGGAGTTTAGAAAGACTTTTGGTAACAGCAGATTGAGTGATTCCCTTTTCCTCTTTGCATCTTTTCCCCCCTCTCACCCCACTTCATCCTGGTGGGTTTTCTCTTCGCTCCGCTTTTCTTTCTCTCTCAGTCTTTCCCCCTTCTTTCTCAGAGCCAGGCCAGTCTTCCCTCTCTCCACCCCTAGCCTTTGATCCCCAGCCCAGAGCAGCGCTGCCCAGCTTGGGGGAGAGGGGTTTCTAACTGCCTTTGATTCCCCCTCCTCAGCAGCCCCCCAAACCCCCTCTCCAGAGACCCCTTTGATTTCAGGCAGTGAAGGGGGGGGTAGGAGGCAACCCATTGAAAGGAGATTAGGGATATAGGAGGAGGGTTTATAGGGCTCTTGGTTCCCCTTCTAGGGGGTGAGGGGAGGGGAGAGACTCATGGATGAAGAAACATTTGGGGAGAATATAGAAAAATTAGAAATGTGCAGAGAGACAATGAGATAGGTGGTCATCAGGCTGAGTTAGGGCAACACAGGGGCTGCACAGGTCAGGTCTACTGGCGGGCAGGGTTGGAGGGGAGCCAGCTTGTCTAGCACTTGGGCAGGGCTGGGGTCTAGAGAGCATTTAAAGGGCTGGGGTGCAGCCCTGGGAAACCAGGAAGGGGGCCTCTTTGTGGCAGGGGCCGTGGCTTTGGGAGATTTGTTTGGAGTGTGAGTGCAGAGGTGGCCATTCTGACAGAGGCAGTGGCATTGGAGGCTCAGGGTGTGAATGCTAAGGAAATGAGGGGTGGGGGCAGTTTATGGCCTAGCACAAAATTCTGCCTTGTCTGCAGTGTTCCTCCAGAAACCTTTCCTTCTTTTTGGCAGAGGTGGGAAGAGGGTCAGAAACTCTGAAGAGAGTTTTGAAGGTTGGAGTAGAGAGAAAAGGAAAAGCCGGCCAAAGGAGTCTGGAGTCAGGAGTGAGAGTTTGGGGAGCCGGGGCTGGGGCAAGTCCTGGGACGGGGCCCGACTCCATCTCTTTCCCAAACAAAAGAAAACTCCACTCCCCGCTGGGCTGCCTCTCCCCCGCCCCCCCCCCCGCCCGGTCTAGTACTATTGGTCCGAAGTTCGGGTTTGAGGTGCCGAGTAGGGTAGGGAGAGGTCGGGGCCCTGCACTCCGAGGCCCAACTTTGGGGGCCCCACGAGTGGCGGGGTGCCCCTAAGGAAACTCACCTTCTAAAGCGACTGCGAGTGAAGCCCAGCAGAGCAGAGCCCGGAGCTCCATGGCGCCACCTCACTCCGGTTGGATCCGATCTGAGTTTGGGGGGCGCTAGCCCCCCCAGGTCTGAATCCCCCCTGAGCGGGTAGACGTGGTTTCCCCGCGCCGGACTCTCGGTCGGAGTCTCAGCGCGGGCCCATGCGGGCGCGCAGGAGACCGGGCGGTGGCGCCCAGGTGTGGCCCCGTGTCCCCACCGCGCAGGCGGGCGGGGGGCGTCCTTGTAGGGGACGCGCCGGACGGGAGCGGAGAGAGACGTGGCTGGAGTCGGGGTCCCTCCGGGGCCTCGGGGTTCCTCCCCGGCTGGTTGGGGGGTGTGTCTGCCTCGCGCTTTCACCCCCGCTTCGTGGGAGCGTTGCTGCTCGCGCCGCGGGGCCGAGTGCGCTCCGCGCCGGCGGGGTGTGTGGAAGCAGGAGTAAGGACTAAGCGGGAGAGAGGAAGACTGCGGATCGGGGTTGGGGCTGTGCTGGGCCGGGCTGGGACTCGGCCAGGCGGCGCCTGGCGGAGGAGGGAGGGGCGCGCGGGAGGCTGGCGGAGCCGCCCCCAGCCCTGACTAGGACTGGGGCCCGGGGCGCGCTGATTGGATCGCGCGGTATTGAATAATTCATGAGGAAAGCGGAGTGGGGCGCCCAGTGGAGCAGGTCGGGAAGTTCGGAGAAAGTTTGGAGAAGGGGGAGGGGCGGTGGGCGCGGAGCCCAGGGACCGCCCAGACGTGCACCAAGCCTGTGTGCCCGGGCCCGGATCCCGCGTGTCCGGGCCGGGGCCCAGGGACCCCTGCGGCAGGCCCGACCCCCGGAGACACCAGGAAGCGGAGACGCACACCCAGCAGCCCAGAGGGCCGCACAAAAGTGCTCATTATCTTCCCGCACATTTAAGATTCTTCTGGATTAGCCCATTATCCCCTCGTTGACGCAGGGGACCGTGTTTGAGGGAAACTTTTGAGGATGGAGGGTGGTCCTGGGATTCCCCGAGGCAACGATGTCAGTTTAGATAGCCCCGGAGCGACCGTGCATACAATCATTCAACAAACATTAAGTATTGGGGACTTACTGTGCGCTCGACCTAGCGCTGAAAAAATGCGGAGTGGAAATGACACAACAGGGTTGAGAAAGGAGTATAGAAAAGTCTAGGAAGCAAGGGTAAATTTTAAAAAGTGGGTGGGTCTGAGAGAGTGAGGGGTCCAGATGGATTCCCAAATCACCGTCCTCATTCTCACTGTCATGTTTGGGAGGGGTCCCCACCACCCGCAGCCCTAACCCTTGGGGCTGGGGCCGGGGCTGCTGCTGTCTTTCCTGAGGCAGTTTCCTGTCTGGCTCCTGGGGGCCCTCGGGATGGCTGGGAGGGCCTTTCCTCTCTTTGCCACCACCCTCCCTCCCATCCCATCAGTTAGAGGGGAGGATCCTGCAAAGCAGCGAACCTCCCACTAACCCCCTTCTACATCAGGGAACCCAGTGTGAATCATGGGGTGGATGGAGGGTGCTGCAGGAGTCCTCCAGTGAAAGAATTGGAAGGAAAGGCTTAAATTCAGAAACAATTTAAGGGGGACAGAGTCTGGAGGAGCTGAGGAGCCAAGGGAGAGGGAAGGAGGAGTCACCGATGTCTGGGGAAGGGTGGGGGGACAGGCTGTCAAGCACCGCTAACTCCCCCAGAGAGGACAGCCAGGCCTGTAGTGACCTCTTGTCCCAGCTCACTTATCTTCCTGCCACAAGTGGTGTTCCCCACACCCCTGCCCTTCCTTGTTGCCTTGCTTGGGTTCTGCTCCGGGGTGGGGGGTCATAGGGGGCAGGAAACAGCCGGCTTGAATGGAGCCAGGCAGACCGGGCCAGCAGACCAGGCTGAGGCTGGGAATACCATCCTCCTCTCTCCCTGATCTAAGTCCAGTCTCTGCTCTGTTATCAGCTTCTCCTTCAGGTTGCATTCCCCCTGCCCCCACCTTTCCCTGCTTTCACTCTGCACTCAGATTCTCCCCTCTAAAAGTTGTCTCCTCCCGGGCTCTTTGAATTTTCTCATTTCGTATTGGTGGGGAGTTCATCATTACAGGTGAATCATGATTCATCACGATGGAGCATGATAGAGACTGAGAGGAACAGATAAATGAGGCAGGCCAGAGTAAGGGGCTGATGAGACAGAGGAATGAAATAGTGTAATAGCTCACCACAGACTTGAACCCTGTATTTTTGACCCCTGAGGACCAGCCCCCGCCCCCCGCCCCCAGCTAGACAGAACAGTTTAGGTAAGAAAATGCCCAGTAGATCCCATATCATTGAGTCCTCAGCTCCACCCCCAGCATATAATCCACCTCTTAGTACCTAGTGTATACCAGTAAAAGAATGAATACAATGAAACTTTTATTGAGCATCTACTATATGCTGGGTGATCACTGCTAATTTGCAAGATTTGTAAAACATGCTCCTGGCCTCAAAGATCTTGTAACCTGGCAGAAATGCCATTACTTCCCCTTTCCACTGAGATGATAGCTGGGGGGTTTCACTCCAGTACCCAGGAATCACTCTCCATCCTCCTGTGGGTGTGAGATCATTTTCTTCACCCTCTGACCACCCCGGGCCACTTCCTAGGTGAGCTAACTTAGTATCCACTGAATTACATTACACAGGTAAACATCAGTGTCGTCGCTACCTGACAATCAGTCCAAACAACTCTCAGGCCCTCCACTCTTTATTGTCACAGCACTTAGGGCACTTCTCTGTCATCCCCACCCCCCAACACACAGCACATATAAGGTTGTCACCCAGTCCCCTGCCCATGATCATTATGGCAGTACCTGTGGGGAGCACACCCACCCCCATACCAGCCCCCAACAACTGGCAGGGCTTTATTTCCTCTGTCCACATCATTACAGCAGCTTGGAGCAGTCTTGGAGTTAGGACTTTTCCTATATTTATTAAACAATTGATCATTTCTTCAGCACAAATTGTAGAAATGGTCACTCCTCTTCCCATATTGCAGCCCATGTAACCCTGTCAAGTCTAGAGTTAAATTTACCTGGAAGCCCACGAGGTTTACACTCCAGCACCTCCACCTTCCTGGCTCCTCCCAAAGCCCTGGTTAATGAGTGCCATCCATTTAAACAGTTTTTAAGGTGAGTCACTGCATGAGGACATTTGAGATGGCCCTGAATCACAGCTCTTATAGGAAAGGAATTTAACAGAGGTTTTGACCTCACCGGTAATGAATCGAAGAGAAGTTTATAAATCAAAAGCCAAAAAAGATATTTATTAACTCTTTTGAGTTTATAAACTCAATGAAAGAAAAAAATTAAATTGTTCATACTAAAGGGAAGACTGAGATATAAAGAGAATAGACAATAATAAAGCCCGGGCTGGTGTAGCTCAATGGATTGAGCGCAGGCCTGCAAACCAGAGGATTGCGGTTTGATTCCCAGTCAGGGCACGTGCCTGGGCTGCCGGCCAGGTCCCAGCAGGGGGCACACGAGAGGCAACCATACATTGATATTCTCTCCCTCCTTCCCTTCCCCTCTAAAGATAAATAAATAAAATCTTTAAAAAAAAGAGAATAGAGAATAATAATACAAAGTCATAATCATCTGAAGAGGTGGTCAAAGATTACACCTGTAAGAAAAAGGTAGGATGTGAAAGTATTATAGAGGTGCATTGAGAAGTTATTTACTACAAATGTTATTTATCCAGCTTATTAGAAAATAGTGCACGATTATATCTAAATATACATCTTTTGTACAACTAAAAAATAAAAAACATCACAGTAAAATGATAGCAAAACACATGGTTTTTCATTTGCACTACATGACAGATGGTTCACATTTAGTCATAAATGAGCTCTATTCTGGGTTTTGAAATATTGTTAGTATTTGTCCCCTTAACATTTGCAACTGGTTGTGATCTCTCAATCTAAATAAACATTAATTTTACTTAATTTTATATTCACAATTTTGTTTTCTTAATAAAGGTTCCCCAAATTGTATAAACCAGGATTCACAAAACAGGAATCCAGGCTTCATGTGGAATCTTCCTGAATTCATCATATATAGAGCTGTATCAGACAAACACAGAGAAGCCTTCACTAATTTATCGCTGATTGTAGGTTTACTTGTACATGGCCCTAAGTTTCACGAAAGAAAGTACAACATATACTCAACATACACTGTCTGGCCCCCAGTAAATACTCAGTAAATCTCATTAACTGTTTATTCTTTATTGACTTGTCTTTCTTTAATTTACTCAGCAATCATTTCTGAACATTTTATTATGGGCCAGGACTGGGGATACAGTTATCCTCTGCCTCCCAGGATTTGACAGCTACGGTAACAGGGTGAAGCCAGGGCCCCCCAAAGAGAGATTTGTAATGGAGTCCAGAATTCGGGGTGTCCAGGAAATATTAAAAATATAAGATGTCCTCACCTCCACAAGTCTGAACGGGGGTAGGATACAAGGAGCAGGGCCACTGAGACTTATTTTGCATATCAACAGTTTTGCAAATAACTGCAAAAAACAGTAATTTAACATATCTAAAACTTTTGGCTGGTTTCATAGATAAGTAACTGTGGCCAAGCTTTGAGCCAGGAAAATGGGAGTGACTTTGACCCATGACTTTAACTAGGAGGCAACTCCCCCTGGTTACAGCGCCTGCTTGAGAGCTTGGAGATGGTTGGCTCCACGCCATGGGGCCCCGCCTGCCCAGACTTACCATGGCAGCCCAGAAAAGCTGGAAAAATACGGGAATGCTGGCAGGTGTAGCCGATTGTGGAGTGAGAAATGGGGATGCAGAGGAAGATTCGTGCTGGGATTTAAACCCAGACACTGCAGCCATGCTGGGGATTATGCGGTTTGGGGGCTCCCTTTGCCATACTGCTTAGAAAGCAGGAAATCAAGATTTAACAGCGAAGCAGAGCTCTCTCTTAGCAATCTGGAAGAATGCAGGAGAGACATCGCAGGAAGGAAAGGGGTAAAAGGACTGTTGCTGGTGGGCCAGAAGGTGCCACTTGGGTCTGGATTAAGAACTGAAGATCACGGTGGTGACACAGCTGATGCTGCTGGGAACTGCAGGAGGCCTGCCAGTCAAGCATGGATTACTGGGAAAGGACTGGGGGCTAGCTGAGCCACAGACCTCTATTATTTTCCTGAGATAAAACACCCCCATACCCATATGGTGTGTATGGGGGTGTTTTAAGGGACTTTGGGATTTTAGTGAAGACATTAAGTCATTACTATAAGTCTGTATAACTTTCTAATAAATAGTCCCTTTTCATCAAACTCTGGCATTGAGAGTCATAATTCCCTGGTGATGGGCAAGGTGAACCTAGTACATGGGGACCCCAGGAGGGGGGGGGACATTCAATAACAGTATCTTGTCCTCCCCCACTACAGGTCTGTCCTGTAACACTAGGGGTAGAAATAGCCATAGGAAATCTCTAACATAGGAGACTATGTATTGAGCATAAATGGTGGTATACAGAGGGTCCCATGGTATCAGAAAGGAAGCACACCTAATCCAGCCTGCAGGGTCAAGGTGACCTTCCTGAAGAAGATGATGCTGTCTGAATGAGTCCTAGAGCCAATTGGCAGGAAAGGTTGCTTTAAAGGCAGGAGAAGATAAAAAAGCGTGAACATGGTGAGATTGTCTCCAAACTGCCCAGAGTTCACCTGCCAAGGTATAGAGTGCAAAGACAATGACAATGGAGAAGGTAGAGAGGTAAGCAAGGGCCAGCCCTGGTCATTACAGGATTTTCCAGGAGTGTATGCTTGTCCTGAATACCTTGGGAGCCACTGAAGTACTTTAGGCTAAGAAGCAACATTGGTGAATTTGTCTAGAAAGATTCCACTTATACAACTTTGGAGAATAGACTGAAGGCAGAGAAACCAAACGCAGTTCTCCAAATGACGGCCTGAACTGACATTGGTGTGTGTATGTATCTCATGGGAGGATTTAAGAGGTGTCAAAAAGCTAGAGTAAATGGGATTTAGAACCTGGCTGTGGGGGTGAAGGAGACTGACATAAAGCATGACTCAAGTTTCAGACCTGGGCCCTGGCTGAGCCACTCAGTTGATTAGGGCATTGTCTTATTATGGGTTTGATCCTTGGCTGTGGCATGTACAAGAATCAACCAATGAATGCATAGATAAGTTGAATGGGAATTGATGTTTCTCTCTGTCTGTCTGCCTCTTTCTGATCAACTTTAAAAAGTTTGACTCAGGCACCTTGGTAGGAGCTAGTGAAATGGATCATGGAGGAGGATGATGATGGGCATGATGAGTTTGAGATCCTTGTGTACCATTTAAGAGTTCAGAGATAGCTTTTTGGCTGGAGATACAGGTTTGGGAGGTTTTTTTGTATATGTGGTGACAGAAGCTGCTGGGAATGAGAATGGGGGTGTGGAGGAGAAACCTTACTACTTAACTTTAAAAAAAACATTATCATATTTAAATTATCATAAGAACCTTGCCAGACAGGCAGGAAGGATGGGCATTATTATGACATCTACTTTAAATATGAGACAGGTTCAAAAGATTAAGTGACCTGTCTAGTGCACTCACTAGTAGTCAGCAGATAGGCCTGACTCCACTGGGATGTGCTTCCACTGGGATGCACTCAGCACCCAAGACAAGCTTCCAGCTGCACTTCTAAGGCCCTTTCCTTCTTCCTCTCTCTTCCAGGCCAGGCAGAGGGCATTTCCCTCCCTACAACTTGGAGCCTTTCTCTTGCAGAGCTTCTACTTTCCACTAGCTATTAAAGGGGTGGGGTATGGTATCTCCCCTAACATTCACCAGAGCCTTGCCTATTCAAGCCTCTAATCTTGGTGCTGGGGATAGAAGGGACCCTGAGCACTGACGGGCTAGCAGGGGACTGAAACAGCTAGGACTGGGAGTGAGCATCAGTGGGACCTGATAGAAAGGAGCGGGGGGGGGGGGGGGGGGNTGGGGGGGGGGGGGGGGGCACAGCTCATGACAGAAGCCAAGGCTAGCAGAGGGCCAAAAGGTAGTGAGAAGGGAGACCAGAGCTAAAAGGGAGAGGTTGGAGGGGGCAGTGGAAGGGGAGAGAGGTAGTGGGAAGCTCATTGTCCCAGCAGGGGGAAGTCTTTTGTTTCCTCTCTTCCCTTGGCAGCCTGACAGGATATGAGGCCAAGCCCCCCTCCATGCCAACATCCCCCCACCTACTGGATGTGGCCTTTCCCTTACCATTGTGTCCTTGACAGGAATGGGGCATTGGCTCTAGGAGGGAATTTAAGGACTATTCGTGTCTGGGGGATAGGCTCTCAGGGTCCTGAAGAGACAAGAAGCTTCTGCGATGGTTCATGGAGCTTGGCAAGGGAAAGCTGTGCCTGGGGAGGAGCAGGAAGTCAGGCTTGGGTGGGGCCAGCACAGAGGGTAGCAGGTCAAGCTACAGGGCTGTAAGCTGGGCTCCAGACTCAATGCAGGGCTTCGGTCTTCTCCCAGCCCCCACCATTCCAGCCTCGGTGGGGCCTGAGAGCTCACCTGAAGCCGTACTCCCCCACCCCCTCCATTCCCTAAGGTTGACATCACTCCCACAAAGGCAGTGTGCATCTCCTAGAGCCCAACAAACTCAGGTGACGTCACTGGGCCCTCTAAATCCACTTTCCTGGACGCCCTACCTCCCCGAAATCTAGGAGTCTGGCCCCCCAATGCGGTCCCTCGGGAACCCTGGAATTTCATCCCACCCCTCCGCTCCCTCCAGGTCCAGTTTGCTCCATCAGCTGTTCCAGCAGGAAGGGCGCCCGGCTCAGCCTCGCCTCTCTTCCCGAGCCTTTTGTTTGCTGGGTCTGCAGGAAATTGTAGGGGCGGTGGCCGAGGGCTCATCTGCCCCAGGGGCCTGAGGGAGGGGGTTCTGAACTCATTAGCCTTAATCCTAGGGAGCTGGCTCACTGCTGGGATGGGAAGGGTGGATCACCAGGAACTAGCACTTAGGGCCTTAACTCGGAGCGGGGCACCCCTGGGTGGGCGGATTGGAGGTCCTTTTCCCTGTTGGGCGGGTTAGGTGTGTGTTAGGGATATCTTTAAAACTGGAGGCTGGAGAGAAACTCCAAAGTCACCTAATAAAACCCAGGAGACGACAAGAGAGGAGAAGAACCCAGCTTCTGAATTCCACAACCTGGTCCTAACCGACTTCAATCCCGGGGATCCCAATGGGTGGAAAAGCTGGAGGCAGATCTGACCAAGCAACTTTTGAGGTGTAGCTTGGTTCCCCTTCCCCCCTTAAAAATTGTGAGGAAGAGGACTAGCACGGACACCCCCTACTCGGCGCCTTCCCAGGTCGCTACCGCAGAACCAGCGGCGGAGTGGACGCTCTAGCGGCCCAGCGCTCTCTCGCTGGTTGCCATCGCTCTCTGAGGCCACCCTGGGCGCCGCCATCTTCCCCTTCTAGGCGGTGAGGCGGGGCCACTGCAGTCACGTGAGGAGCGAGCCCCAACCCCCGGAGGGTTCCGAGCAGCATCTAAGAATGGTTATTAGGGGCTACTTGAGTTCTAGGGACTGTTAGAAGCGTGGGAGTTACAGCAGCGAAGAAAACAAACATTCCTGTCCTATTTTGTGAAGCTTAACGGTATATGGGGAGGAGGCAGTCAATGACCAAGATAAATAAGTAAACCACATATTAGGTGGCATTAGGGTTATGGGTGGGGGGAACAGGAAAGGGGATGGGGAGGAAAATGTGGCTCAACTTTAAATGGAGTTGATGGAGAAGATTTAACAAAAAATAATATTTGAGTCCAAAAGAGAAAGGAGGCTCAAGCCTAGTGAACTACAGCATTTTCTTTTTTCTTGACTTTTAAACAATTAGTTTTCTTTTTCTTTTTAGATTTTATTTATTTACTTTTAGAGAGCAGAAGGAAGGGAGAAAGAGAGGGAGCTAGATATCAATGTATGGTTGCCTCTCACACAACCCCTACTGGGGACCTGGCTGGCAACTGAAGCATGTGCCCTGACTGGGAATTAAACCAGAGACCCTTTGGGTCACAGGCTGACACTCAATTCACTGAGCCACACCAGCTAGGGCTGAATCACACCATTTTCTAGGTAACAGCCACTGTGGGGCAGGATCAGGTGATGAGCAGGTAGATTTGGTAGGGCTTTGTGGGTAGGTTGGCCATGTAATACCAGGTTAGCTAAAAAGTCCATTTAGGGTGTTTTTTGTAAAATAAAATACATATATTTTATTTTCACTAAACTTTATTGATTTGGATATTCTGAGCATGTCAGCTGCCTTTTTCTATTGGCTTGTAATGAGTAGAAGCTGGGGATGCTGCTAAACATCTTCCAAGCATCAGACAGCCCCACAGCAAAGAATTACTTGTCCAAAATGTCAGTAGTTCCAAGAAACTTTGCAAACCACTTTTAACTTACTCAGTTGCAGCATCTCCATACACTGCACAAATCTTTTTCTGTGTTTCTGTTATGTTTTTACCTTTTTTGAAATAATAAAGCATAATATGTAAAAATGTTGCATATTTTCTTGTTTTCAATATTAAAATATCTGCACAAAAATTCGATTTTGATAACATTTTAAAAATATGCCATAATATATATTTTTAATTATAATGTATTCTAAATTTATTTTTTTGATTTTTTTATTTATTTATCTTTAGAGGGGAAAGGAAAGAGAGAGGGAGAGAAAATATCAATGTATGGTTGCCTCTTGTGTGTCCCCCGCTGGAAAGTGGTCTGCAACGCAGGCATGTGCCCTGACTGGGAATTGAACTGCGATACTCTGGTTTGCAGACCCAGGATCAATCCACTGAGCTGCACCACCCAGGGCACGCCATGATATTACAGCTGTCACAATACAATCTAACAAAATTGTTTCAAATGAAGTTAAAGACAGCTAAGCACTACAAGAGCCATGGTATGGAAAAAACTAAACAAACTTTATGGCCTGCTCAATATGTAGACCATTCTGGCTCAGAGCAAAGGAAATATTGTTAATACATATGCTGAGGCAACAGGCATAAACTGCTGTAGTAGGACTATAGTCAACGAATCAGGAGGTAATTATGGCTACCCTAGGTAAGGGCTTTGGGCTGCTACTTTGAGGAAAATGGGAAGTCATTAGAGGGTTTTGAAAAGAGAAGCATCATGACTAATATTTGCTCTAATTGCATCACTCTAACTACTCTGTTGAGAATAGACTGTAAGAGCAAGGGTAGATAGAGTAGGAAACCTGTTAGGTATTGCAAGTGAGAGGCAATGGTGGCTTGGAGTAGGATGGTAAGATGTGGTTTGATACTGGTTATAGTTCAAAAGTAGAGGTTAAGGAATTGCTGATGGGTTGGGTGTTAGGTGTGAGAAAGAGCATTCAAGCATAACCCCAAGGTTTTTGACCTAAGCAACTGGAAAGGTGGGCGGATCAAAAAAAGTAGGCTGTGGGGTTAAGTTTAGGTGTTTGATTTTGTACATACTAAGTTTGAATTGCCTGTTTGATGTCCAAGCAGAGATGTTAGTACGTAGCTGGACATACAGTCTGAAATTCAGACTAGTGATCTGGGCTGAAAATACACCCTTGGGGCCACTATTATAGGGAACATAGTGCAGCCAGGGGTTCCCCAAAGAGGGATTTGTAATGGGGTCCAGAACTCAGGGTGTCCAGGAAATATTAAAAATATAGGATGTCCTCACTCCCACAAGACTGAACTGGGGGATAGGACACATGGAGAAAGGCCATTGAGAGTTGTTTTGCATAGCAACAGTTTTGCAGCTAACCACTGTCATGGTCATTCAACATATCTATAACTTTTAACGGTTTCATGCATATGTTAAATAGCTATGGCCATGCTTTGAGCCAGGGAGATGGGAGTGACTTCCACCCAAGACACAACTGGGAGGGAAATCCTCCCCCCTTACAGTGCCTGAGTGAGAGCTTGGAGAAAGGAGAGGGACAATGTGGCTTTGCTGAGAAAGGGGACCACATGGCTTTTGGTGAGAAAGGGAGAGCTGTGCAGCTTTGGGGCTCCCTTTGCTGTACAGCTTGGAAAGCCAGAAAGCAAGATGTAGTAGCAGTGCAGAATTCTCTCTTAGCAGTTCGGAAGAATGCAGGAGAAATGCTGCAGGAAGGAAAGGAGTGAAAGGACTCTTGCTGGTGGGCCACAGGAAGGTGGCATGTGGGTTTTGGATTAAGAACTGGAGATCACGGTGGCAACACAGCTGTTGGTGCTGGGAACCATGGGAGGCCTGCCAGCTGAGCACAGAATCCTGGGAAGAACCAGGGGCTACCTGAGCTGCAGCCTTCTATTTCTTTTCCTGAGATACAGTGCCTTGGACTGGGCAAAGAGGGGAAGGAAGGACTGTGTGTCTTTGTGTGTATTCTAAGGGACTTTGGGATCTCAATGAAAACATTAAGTCATTACTCTTAAGTTTGTATAACTTTTGAATAAATAATTCCTTCCTTTTTACCAGTCTCTGACACTGAGAGCTATTGAGAGCTGTAATTCCCTGGCAGTTGGCAAAGGTGAACCTAAAACAGGGGGACCTTGGGAGAAGGGGGGGTCCATTTGGTAATAGTATTTTGTTCCACTCCACAGGTCTGTTCTGTAACAAGATGGTATTTAAAATTATGAGATTAACCACAGGCTGATGTTTCTCTCTCTCTCTCTTTCTCCCTGCATTCTCCTCTCTCTAAAAATAAAATAAGTAAAATATTTAACAAAAATAAAATTATGAGATTGGATGAGATCATCAGGGGACCGGGGTAAGTGGTGAAAAGGAAGTCCAAGAACTGAGTTTCCAGTCGTCATCAGGGCCTTTGGTCTACAGTGAGCTCTTGGTTGTGCCTCCGACACCTGGGGGTGCTCCTGCATTAGGAGGAGTGATGGAGAAGAACCAGCAAAAGGCAGTGAGCAGGAGGAAATGTATGACTGTGGTGTCCTAGAAGGCACATGAGGGAAGTGTTGGAGAGGATAAGGTAGTGATCAAGTATGTCAAATGCTGCCGGTAGTTCAGTAAAATGAGGACTGATCATTGACCCGGGTTGACCAAGTGAAAGTCACTCGTGACTTGATGAGCAGCTTCCCTTTTACTGAGGGGCAAAAGCCTCTGCGTAGTGGGTTTAAGAAGAAACAGACTAGGGGATCGAAAATGACAGCTCATACAAGAAGTTTTGCTATAAAAACAAAAAAATAGAGTGATAAAGGGTGTGTGTGTATAGTAGATTCAGGAACATCTTTTCTTTTTAAGATGAGAAATAGCCCTAGCTGGTGTGGCTCAGTGGATTGAGCAAACCAATCAACCGCAGTTCGATTCCCAGTCAGGGCACATGCCAGGGTTGCAGGCCAGTTCCCAGCAGGGGATGCATGAGAGGCAACCATACATTGATATGTCTCTCCCTCTCTCCTTCCCTTCCCCTCTTTAGATAAATAAATAAAATCTTAAAAAAAGACGAGAAATAAAAACATATTTGTATACTAATGGGAATGATCCAATGGAATGGATAAACAAATTGATGACATGGGACTAGTAGCTGGTTAACCTTAACTGGGAGCATAATCAGCTTGTCCCTAGTAGCAGGCAGGAAGGCAGAGCAAAGTGTGGTGGGTAGATAGGAGCTTTTAGAATCTAATCTGATGGCTTCTGTTTTCTCATTTGGGAAGCAAGGAGGTGAGCTGAGAGTGAGAACAATGGTGGAAGCCCTGGAGGGTTGAAGAGAGAGGTGAAGATTTGTTATCTAGGAGTATGGGAGAGTATATGATCTACAGAAGTCTTGTCTGAGTGCTAAGCAGCACTAAAGACCCACTTACAGGTTCATGGTCATGAATTTGAAATGAGACTGGCTGCCATGGCTGGGTGTTCTCGCCAGCTACATTCAGCTACTTGATCAGGATAGATGGAAAATTGTTTATCAGGGCTGTGGTTTTGCCAGGAGGTGTAACTAAGTGATACAGGGTAAAGGGAGTGCTTTTCACTGACTGTGACCTTTAAGCTAGATAAAAAAGGAAGTGAGCTGGGGACAGTGGAAAGTGGGCAGGATCAATGGATTTGCAGTTCAATGAAATGAAGGATTGTTGGGGTCAGAGCACAACAAAGACCCTTTCCTTGACCAAACTTCAGTTAGGTTCTTGTGAACCCTGTCTGACCTGAGCCCCCATCCTTGCTGGGCCTGCCTATCCCAATTTAGAGAGCTATGTGATCACACTGGCTTGCTTTCGGCAAGAATCCTGTTAAGTCTGTTTAGCTAGAATCCCCCTATGCCTTCTATTTCCTCTTAGTAATTTTCCATTCACTGGCCCCCTCATTTTGCTTATTAGGTATAAATCCCCAACTATCTTTCTAGTATTGGGGGTTGAGCTTTCCCCTATTGTCATAGTCCTGAGTAAAGTCTTTCTTACCATTGTAACAAACATCTGATTTTTTCTTTAAAATTTTTTTTATTTTAAAATATTCTTTTTAAAAAAGATTTTATTTATTTATCTTCAGAGGGGAAGGAAAGGGGAGAGGGAGAGAAATATATCAGTGCATGGTTGCCTTTCATGCATTCCCTGCTGGGGACTGGCCTGCAACCCAGGCATGTGCCCTGACTGGGAATGGAACCGTGATCATGTGGTTTGCAGGGCCATGCTCAATCCACTGAGCTACACCAGCCAGGGCTTGATTTTTTTCTTAACAGGCCTACTAGATGAGGTGAACAGAAAGAGGGAGGGGTTGCAGTTATTGACAAGAACAAGGTCCAGGCATGCCCACTGAATGGGATAGAAAGAGCTATGCAGAAGTGGAATTTAAGTGACTGCCAGGCCAAGGTGTTGGAAGTTTAGTCAAATGTGGATACAGAAACCACCAAAAATTGCAGCAGGGGTGGTATTGGAGTGATCCAGGAGCCACACTCCAAATCGTGGGCAGCAGAGATGACCAATAAAAATGCCACAGTTGAACTTACGAGACCTCTTCCAGGCAAAGCCACATTTCAACTGGTTTGAGCCCTTCTGTCTACAGCCAAACACAAGTGCGAGGAAAGGTGGCTTTCATTTCCTGAAGCTCAAATGACAGTGTAACCATAAAGGAAAGTTAGAAATGTATTACTGAAGCTCTCTAAGCTTCAATTTCCCATTGAGAAATGGAAATAATAGTACCTACCTACCTCATTGATTGGTTATGCATATTTTTTTAATTTACTTTTAGAGACAAGGAAAAGGAGGGAGAAATAAAGGGAGAGAAACATCAATAAATTGCTTCTTGCCCACTCTCAACTGAGGACTTGGCTGCAAACCAGTCATGTGCCCTGACAGGGAACTGAACCCACAACCTTTTGGTAGGAAGGCTCTCATTCAACCCATTGAGCCATACCAGCCAGGGCTGGCAATGCATATTTAATATAGTACTGCATGCAAATGATAACATTGAACATTTTGGCACTGTTGCTCAAGTGCCTATTCCTTTAACCCTCAGAGTCACCTTATGCGGGAGGTTGTAGTTAATCCCTAGTTTACAGATGAGAAACGTTGCCAGGTGGTGCTGATATTGCTATTACCTGAAGAGAGTGGAAAGGGGCTTCTAACTCCCGGAGGTTCACAAATCTTGTAATTTATGCCAGAGGGAAGAACACGGTATGGGAGGGATGAA
This sequence comes from Sturnira hondurensis, assembly GCF_014824575.4. NCBI lineage: Eukaryota > Metazoa > Chordata > Mammalia > Chiroptera > Phyllostomidae > Sturnira > Sturnira hondurensis. Next base: position 3,577,411 of record NW_028081011.1, on the reverse strand, counting down.
AGCAGGAGGCACACGGAGCAGACCAACTGTGGCCTGCGGCCAGGACTGTCTGGATGAGCGGCCAATGGCTCCCTCAGGTGGCGAAAACAAGAAGGGCAGCCAGTGGGCTAGGTAAGGCGTTAGGGGTGGGCCCCGCGGGTGCGGAGTGAGGCCAGGACCCGGCGGACGTTCCGAGGATTCAAGAGGCGGCGTATGAGCCCCAAGGGCTTGGACCGACCAGGCTCATTGTCCCAGAGACACAGCTGGGCCAGAAGTCGTAGTCCTGCCCACCTGCAGCCGGCCTGCCGCCGTAACTGCACGCTCCTTACATCCATGGCTCTTGCGGACTCCTCTGGGTTCGGAGGTGGGTCCCTCCCGGGCGACAGGCGTTTGTTTGCACCAGAGTAATGGGCACTGTTGGAGCCGTGGCCCACACCCTGCAAGAGACCCACGCTTGAGGGGAACCCAAGGCAGCATCCAAGGAACACGTGGAGCAGGAAAAGCTCTAGCTACCGGAGCCTAGAGGGGGTGGGGCTTCCCTGGACGCACCCACGGGGCGGGGACGAGCCCGGGGACCAATGGGACGCGTGCGCTGGGGGGGCAGGCTCCCGGCCTGGCATCTCGGTAGCCGGAGCTATCTTTTCCGGAACCCGCGACCCCTCCGCTAGTAGCCGGCCCCTCTGGCTCTCGGGGATCATCCGGAGCAACTACGTCCTCCGGGTGGGTGAGTGAGTGTTCGGCCGCACCCGGGCTGTGGGGTGCGCCTAGACGGGGAGAAAGGGTTCGCGGCCCCCTCCTACCCACCCCTAGAGAAAGTGGGCAGGAACCTGGGCCGGGAGGAGGACCCACCTTGGGTTGCCTGCCTGTGTTTCTGTTTTGGTAGCTGAAGGATGTATTTGGGGGGTACTTCATTTGGTGGGAGGGGTTTGGCGAGGCCAAGAGGAAGAGGAGATGGTTTGTAATGGGTTGAGGGAGAGGGTTGAGGAAGAGTGGGATGTGGAAAGATTGGCAAGTTTCTTTTTCCCTGAAGGTGAGGCGACTGTATGGGGAGCTTGAAGGGGGAGCACAGTATTGCGGAGGAGGGGTGAGAAGGGCTTCCTGCCCATAACTCACTTCCCTTTTGGGGAATTTGCTTCCTCTTCTGCTAGTTAAGAAGGGAGAGGACCTTTCCAAAATCACTGCCATCCCTAGTCTCGAGGATATGGGGGAAGGGGTGGCCCTAGGGAGCTGAAAGGGGAGGGGCCTTGCTGCCTAAATTCTGCCCTTGTTGGGGCAGTGGCCACCGCCATTCAGCCCCCCACTAACTCTGTGTGTGTTTCTTTTGAATGAGGCTTCTGGGTATTTGCTTAGAGGTGTTTTCAGGGGCTCAGTGGAGCTGCTTTTCATTCAGGATTCTCTTGTGCAGGCCTTATAATCTGTTGCTGGTTCCCTCCACCTGCTGTCAGCCATGGCCAATGAAAACTCTCCTTTGCTGGCCTACCGACTCCTGGGGGAAGATGGGGTTGCCTTCTCTGCCAATGGGGCTGGTGGGCCTGGAGGCGAATCTGCCAGGAAGCTCTCCACTTTCCTGGGTGTGGTAGTGCCCACAGTCCTGTCCATGTTCAGTATCGTTGTCTTCCTGAGGATTGGTGAGTGGGTGGGGGGAGGCGCTTACTAGGGGGTGCAGTGGGGAGCAGGGGGCCTGGGATGCCGTTGTGGAAGGGCTAGAGGCTACTGAGGACCAGTGGGTAAGGGGTAAGGGTGGAGTGTGTGAGTCATCTTCTGACCTGCTTTGCCATGCCTGTCCCAGGGTTCGTGGTGGGCCATGCTGGGCTGTTACAGGCTTTGGCCATGCTCCTGGTTGCCTACTTCATCCTGGCCCTCACCGTCCTCTCTGTCTGTGCCATTGCCACCAATGGAGCTGTTCGCGGTGGTGGAGCTTACTGTATCCTTCAACATCGATGGACTGGGGTCTGGGCTCTCCCATCTTGTAGGGAGGAGGGAGGGGCCCCTCTCTTCATTCTTGGGGGGCAGGGCAAGAGGGAGGCAGGTTCTAATGAGTGTTTTGAGGAAAGGCTGGTATGGGGAAGGTGACCAACTTGGCTTTACCTGTTCCACTTTCTAGTCCATGTGGTGTGTTCCAGCTGTCATTTTGGTTCTCCTAACAGTCTTGTCAAGTAGGTTGCATTCATTTTAGAGAGGAGGAAACTGGAACTTAAGAGTATTAGGGACTTTTGTGAAGTCACGTGGGTTGGGAGCGAACATGTGCAGAGAGATCAGACGTCAGGGTCAACTGCAGAGTGCTTGTGCGAGGACCCTTCCTCACGCTCCTTTTCCCTTAACACTCACCCCCTGCTCTCTCTCATGTTTAGTCATGATCAGCCGGACCCTGGGGCCTGAGGTTGGAGGCAGCATTGGCCTCATGTTCTACCTGGCTAACGTCTGTGGCTGTGCTGTCTCCCTGTTGGGGCTGGTGGAGGCTGTGCTTGATGTCTTCGGTGCTGGTCTGTTCTCCCCACTGGTCACGGAACCTCTGTGGGTTTGCTGGGATCGTGAGGGAGAGAGGCCTTCTTTAGGAGACAGGCAAAGTGCTCCATTAGCTTGTCTTTCTTGAGCTTTTACCATGTACTGAGCCATGTGTAGATGTCAGAGATTGTCCTGGCCCACAGGGAATTTACCATCTAGTCTTACAGGCCAAGCTAATACCCCTAAAATCGACAGTAAGATGGGTGGTGGCCAACCAGCAAGGCCAGGATGCTGGTTCAGTTTAGTGAGGGAGTAGGGAAGATGGCCTTTCTGAGGACAGGTGGACCAAGGCAGGGTGTCTATTCTTGCTTTGTGTCATGGTTGGGGTCCCTCCATAGGGCCTGGTCTTCTAATTTTGTTCCTTCCTCTGCAGATGCCGCAGGGTCCAGTGGGTTCCGAGTCCTGCCCCAGGGCTATGGTTGGAGTTTGCTTTATGGATCCCTGCTGTTGGGCCTGGTGGGCGGGGTCTGCACTCTAGGGGCAGGCCTCTATGCCCGGGCCTCCTTCCTCACATTCCTGCTGGTCTCTGGTTCTCTGGCCTCAGTTCTGGTCAGCTTTGTGGCTGTGGGGCCTAGGGTCATCCAATTGACACCTCGACCTGGCCCCAATGGCTCCACCCTGCCACCCCAGGTTGGCCACTTCACTGGCTTCAATAGCAGCACGCTGATGGCCAACTTGGGCGGTGAGCTGGGCTCAGAGGTTCTGGGGTTCTCAGGGCAAGGGGCAGGTGGTGGTGGGGGGCTGGGCCCCACCTGGAATCCCTGCATGAGAACAGATGTCAGAGAGAATTGGGGGCAGGAGATCTGGACCTGAAACTGCACAGTTTAATTAAGATCAGTTTGGTGTGTGCTGGCTGCTGTGTGTTTGGCCCAGTGGGGTGCAAGAGTTGACCGCAAGACAGTCACTGCCTTAGAAGAACTTGTTCAGTTGGAGAGATAAGACGTACATTCAGGAAACAATCAAACAGCATAATAGATTGAGTGTGATTCAAGTAGAGAAGAATCGTAGTGGAGTCTAGAGAAGCCAGATGGGAGTATAGGCCTTGAGTGGGAGGAGTACGTGGACCTGGAGGTGGCCTGAGGTAGGCTGTGGAATTCAAGTAGGAGCAAGAGGGAAGATGTCTCAGGAAAGAGGATGGACAAGGCCTGGAGGGAGGAACAGAGTATACAGGAGAATAAGGTGATGAGGAGCTGAGCCAGCCCAGTGCTCCGTCAGGGACGGGATCTTGGTGAGGGTGGTGGGGGAAGCGGGGGCTTGTGGAATGTGAGGAGTGGGTGGTCAGGCCAAGACACCTGGATCACTAGGAGGGATTTTGACACCTCTTCCTTGGGAACAATCCCTCCTAGCTGGCTACTCCAAGGACTACACCACAGGGGCCATGATGACCTTTGCCAGCGTCTTTGCCGTCCTTTTTAATGGCTGCACGGGCATCATGGCTGGGGCCAACATGTCTGGTGAGAGTCTCTGTCTACTGCCTCTTGGGTGTATGGGGCTGCCAGCCTGTGCCCCTACCTGGTTGCTGAAGGCTCAGGGAAGTAGGGGATGGTAGAGGGCTGACCTCTCTCCCTGTGTTTCCCTCCCTCCAGGAGAGCTGAAGGACCCTAGCCGGGCAATTCCTCTGGGTACCATTGTGGCTGTTGCCTACACATTTTTTATCTACATTCTGCTTTTCTTCCTCTCCAGCTTCACCTGTGACAGGTACCTGGGGAGGGGTGAGCCTGGTCTTGTAGGGAGCGCGGGGGTTGTTAGACAGGGCGATGCACCTGAATCACCAAAGGTCACACGGGCAGGGGTGGGGGGCAGATGCCCAAGTTGTTGGGGTACAGGAAAATGGGAACTTTCTCCCATGGGAGAGAGACGGAGACGAAGCTGCTGTTGCCAATGGGAGGAGTAGCTCAGCGGGGCTAGATAATCTGCAGCCAGCATTTGCCACGTGCCTGGTACTGTTGTAAGCACTTGGTTTGGGGGTGGAGAATGGCTTTCTAGGCAATTTCCATGAACAGTTGGCTCCTTGTACATATACTGTTGGGAATGTCTGTCATGTGATTAATTCCAGAGCAGTCCAACTATAACCAATGAATGCCAAGTCTATCCCCCTGGCGCACTGGGTCTGTTACTATGGTCCTTGAGATAGGGGCTGGGTCAGTTGAGAATGCCCATCTCTTAACCTCACACGATGTCGTGAGCCCTGTTCCCACGAGGACCCCAGATGGCTGCACATTTATTTATGACGCCCTCCTCTTTCCGTTCCTGTAGGATCCTGCTGCAGGAAGATTATGGGTTCTTTCGCACCATCAGCCTGTGGCCCCCACTAGTATTGATTGGTATCTATGCCACAGCACTCTCAGCCTCCATGAGCTCCCTCATTGGTGCCTCCCGCATCCTCCACGCCCTGGCCCAGGACGACCTCTTTGGTGCGCCGTCCCCTGCCTCCTCGCCCAACTCTGAGCATGCCCTTCGTGTGTGTCTCAGTCTGTGCTTGGCCCAGGCTGATGTGTCTGCCGCGTTTCTGTTTGCACAGGAGTGATCTTGGCACCTGCCAAGGTGGTGTCCCGAGGGGGGAACCCCTGGGGGGCCGTGCTGTATTCGTGGGGTCTAGTACAGGTAAGCCTTCCTCTTTCAACTGCCTTTCCCTTTACCCTAAGCCCCTCCTGGCTGTGCTTGCAGGACCAGGGGGAACTTACAAGTGGGCTGGGGGAAATGAATGAAACAGTAGGATGCATTGGCACAGGGTGTGGGGGGCGGCTCAACACTCAGCCTCTTGCTCCTTGTCCAGTTGGTGCTCCTAGCTGGGAAGTTGAATACCCTGGCTGCTGTGGTCACCGTCTTCTACTTGGTAGCCTATGCCGCAGTGGACCTGTCCTGCCTGAGCCTGGAGTGGGCCTCGGCCCCCAACTTCCGGTGAGAGAATGCCTGTGTTCCTTGAAAAAGACAGAGGAATGGGGAGGACTCACACCAAGAGGGGTGAGGCTGGAAATGGAATAGAGTGGCCTGGTGTTCAGAGCCATCCCTGAGTGTCCTTCCTCCTCTCTGTCTATCTGCAGCCCCACCTTCAATCTGTTCTCCTGGCACACCTGCTTGTTGGGGGTAGCCTCCTGCCTGCTCATGATGTTTCTCATCAGTCCTGGGGCCGCTGGTGGCTCCCTGCTGCTCATGGGCCTGCTTTCTGCCTTGCTCACTGCTCGAGGCGGCCCCAGCAGCTGGGGCTATGTCAGCCAGGCCTTGCTCTTCCACCAGGTTCGGGGAGCTCAGAGGAGGGTGGGGAGGGGAGGGGGCAGCCTGGGAAAACCAACCCTACAAAAAAGGCCTCCTCTTCTCTTGGCTCAAGTCAGAGCTCCTGTCTGAGAGGTGGTGAGTAGGGGTTGGCCACTTGAGTCCTTCTTCCCCACCACCTCACCCTGTCCCCAGGTGCGTAAATACCTGCTCCGACTGGACGTACGGAAGGAGCATGTGAAGTTCTGGCGACCTCAGCTGCTGCTCCTAGTGGGGAACCCCCGGGGTGCCCTGCCTCTGCTTCGCCTGGCCAACCAGCTCAAGAAGGGAGGCCTCTATGTGCTGGGCCATGTCACTCTGGGGGACCTTGGTGAGTTGCCCTCCACTCCTCCGTCCACTGTCACTCTCAGGCGTTCTTAGTATTCTTTGTGTCCCAGAGGCCTCACGCTTCTCCCCAGACGATGCTTCCAACCAGCACACAGCCCTGCCCAGACCTTTTTCTTTTGTCTCTTTGGGATTTGGACTCTAGGAGAAAGTACGTGAATTTGGTCCACATTTGCTGCTGTCCTTCTCCGCAGACTCTCTGCCCTCTGACCCTGTGCAGCCACAGTACGGGGCGTGGCTGAGCCTTGTGGACCGGGCCCAAGTAAAGGCCTTTGTGGACCTCACCCTCTCATCCTCTGTGCGCCAGGGGGCTCAGCACCTGCTACGGATCTCAGGTCTTGGTGAGCTGTTCCTCCCTGGGTCCCCTCTCTCACTCTGTAGTCTTTTCAGTCTCTGCCATCCTCCCCCCCCACCCTCCATCACCCTAGAGAGTAAACCACAGATTGCAAACTCTGAAAGGAACCCACAGTCTAGTACAGATAAGACACTATACTCAAAGATAACAGACAGTATGTGATCAAGTCTTAGAAGAAATGCCTAAGGATTAGAGATGGAGTGACACCTTAATTTTTTTGTGATGCAAATTTGGGGCACAGGCTCTGAGGAGAGTGTTATATTTCTGAGGACAATGGGAGTATTATTTGAAGCTGGGCGCTGCCCCATCAAATCTATGACAGATGGTTTCTAACCACCCGAGTTCAAGAAAGGAAGACCACTATGCACTTATGTGGCCAGCAAAGGTTTTGTAACTAGATGATATCTCAGCTGGGCCTTGAAAGGGGTGGAGAAGTAGGGAGTGGCATAACATGGCCTCAGTGAAGATTCAGAGGGTGTGTGGGGCTGATGCTTTAGGGTGGAGTGGAAGATTTCCAGCTTGTGACTCTGTCTCAGTGCTGAGGCCTCCGGTCTTGCATCCCAGCTTCCTCCAAATCCGCACTCAGCTGCCTCCTTCTTTTATAGTCTCAGGACTGGCATTTTCCCCCTCACTGAGTACATGCATCCTTCTCCACTTAGAATCTGGCTAAAGATCAAGTGTTGGACATAGCTCTGCTTGGTGTAAATCAGAACCCTGGGAAATGCTCAGGAGGGGTGTAGCTAGTCTAATTTGCAAGATCAGCTAGAGTTCACACCTGTGGAGGTGTTTTGGGATGTTGTAAAGTGCTATGAGATAGTCCCTGGAGCATCTTAGGGCTTGGTCTCTTTTGTGAGGAAACCTGTGCCGAGACACCACTACTTGCATGAAATTTAACCTGTAGAAAACAATTCAAATAAAAGGAAAAAGAATTCCTTTACATAGTACATTCTCCTGGCAGTCCATTTGTTTCAAGAGATGGGGTCTTAGACTAGGTCTCAGGGTCTTCCTGTACAGTCAGCCTTCTTAAAGGGAGGGAGTTGTCTGCTTCCACATTGGTTGTTTAAAAATTAAAAACCAAGAGCTGTTGGCAGGGACTTGGGGTGTTGTGGTTGGTATGCACACTGGCCTAGAGGCTAAGAGAATGGGCTCTGATGTTGGGTGCATTATGTTTACCTGCCACACCAGTATCTACCAGCCGTGAACCTTCGGGCAGGTGCTCTGTGCCTCAGTTTCCTTATCTTTGAAAGGGAGTGAGTAAACAGCCCCTGTGTGATAGCGTTGCTTCAGGGATCAATGAGTTAAATAAAACAGGAAGTGGTTTCCAGAAGACGTGGCCCCTGGTCAGTATGCAGATGTTAGCTGTCCTTTTCCTGGAGACCATGCTCTGGACATGCCATCATTAGGGAAACAGATTGTGTAGCCCCAGCACCGGGCTCTCATCCTCCCCCAGCAGGGTCTGGGTGCTGTTCCCCTGGATATCGAGGCCATAATCTTGACTAATCAGGGGTCTGGTCTGCCCAGTGGAGTGAAACTCATCTCCCATGATGAAAAAGGTGTGCTTCAAGGAGCTTGGACTGAATGCATGCTCCTGCCATGGGAAGTGCTCATTAATTAAAAGAATCCTAAGGTGAACTTTGCCTATTTAAGTGGGGGAGATTAGTCATGGAGATAAGTCACATAAATGCATGAGAAAATGTTTGGGGAAACTCAAAGTCATTACGCAGAACTGCATAATGTTGCGCTAAGAGCCCAAGCACAGTGCAAACAAATGTCATTCCTGATGTTGCCATCAGCGTGTATGAATGGATGCATATAGCGCGGTGTAAACTCAGCTGGTGAGTCTGATTCCTGTTGGTTCCTTCCTACCTCCCCCTCTGTGCCCCTAGGTGGCATGAAGCCCAACACGTTGGTCCTGGGTTTCTACGATGATGCTGTACCCCAGGATCACTTCCTGACAGACCCGGCTTTCTCTGAACCAGCTGATGGCACCCAGGAGGGCGGGGCCCCAGCCCTGAGTACTTTGTTCCCCCCACCCCGGGCTCCTGGGAGCCCCAGGGCTCTAAGTCCCCAGGACTACGTGGCCACAGTGGCAGATGCTCTCAAGATGAACAAGAATGTGGTTCTGGCACGGGCCTGTGGGGCCTTGCCCCCTGAGCGGCTGAGCCGAGGGTCTGGGGGCACTTCTCAGCTACATCATGTGGATGTGTGGCCCCTCAATCTCCTGCGGCCCCGGGGTGGGCCTGGCTACGTGGATGTCTGCGGCCTCTTCTTGCTGCAGATGGCAACTATCTTGGGCATGGTGCCTGCTTGGCACAGTGCCCGGCTCCGGATCTTCTTGTGCCTGGGGCCTCGAGAGGCCCCTGGGGCTGCTGAGGGGCGGCTCCGGACACTACTGAGCCAACTGAGGATCCGGGCCCAGGTGCAGGAGGTGGTGTGGGGTGATGGGGCCCGGTCCGGAGAGCCTGAGGAGGAGGAGGAAGGGGACTTTGTGAATGGCAGGCGGGGAGAGTCTGAGGCGGAGGCCCTGGCATGCAGCGCCAACGCCCTAGTTCGGGCTCAGCAGGGGCGTGGCAGAGGAGGAGGGCCTGGTGGGCCTGAGGTTGGGGATGGGGAGGAGGGTCCCACCACAGCACTCACCTTCCTGTACTTGCCACGGCCGCCTGCGGATCCTGCCCGCTACCCCCACTACCTGGCACTGCTGGAGATTCTGAGCCGAGATCTGGGCCCGACACTGCTCATTCATGGTGTCACCCCTGTCACTTGCACTGATCTCTGACTCCCTGTTTCTGAAGTCAAGTGTCCAAGTCTGGCAGCCCACCTTGATCGACCACTGAGGAAGGGGAAGGGCCGCCTCCTGCCAGCCCTGCACATGGAACATGGAGCTAGGTAGAAGTGTTAGGGGACCCTGGGCTAGGGTATCTCTAGATCTCTAGGAGAGGGCCCCTAGTGCACTGATAAGTGCATAGCAGCTGCCCCTGCCAGGCCAGGGGAGGGAGTCAGCGCTGCCCCCTCTTTCCCTTTACTGGTGCCTTGATGGGAGCTGCGTCCCTGCTTGTGACTCTAGGCTACCTCAGTCTCCCCCTCACCTGACTGACTCACTGACCCCTGAGGTTGTAATGTATTTGTTCTGTTTTACTTTTCTAACTGCTGAATGTCAATAAAAGACAACACTACAAGCTGGCTGAACACTGCTGCTGTGGGGGTAGGGAAGGTGGGACAGGAAGAGGGAGAGATCTGCATGGCGGGGTGGAATGTGGGAAAGAGGAGCGCTGGAGTGTCCTAGCGGCGAGAAGGCCACGTGCAGGACTTGGGGCGCCAGCCTGGGTGGGGGACTCGTGGAAATGGAGGCTGCCCACAGTTCCCCAGACTGGTTCGCAGGCGGAGAGCCCTCCATGCTGGACAGCAGGGGGCTGACTTGGGTGGGGGGAAGGAACGCGGTTTAGGGCCTAGGGGGCCACGTGACCCTCCCCCAGGAATGCGCTGACATCACCGGGGGCGTGGCCGTCGCCCAATTGGGGAGGTGGGGGGGGGGAAGCCAGGAAAAGTTTCTTTTCTGGAGTCCCAAACAAGGTGTGAGACGGAAGAAGGAATCAAGACCAGAGGCCCGAGGCTCCGTGGGACCCTGACCGCTGTCTGAAGTCCCTCGTTCCAGGCCATGTCGGGGCCCACTTGGCTCCCCCCCAAGCAGCCCGAGCCCGCCAGAGCCTCTCAGGGGCGAGCTCACCCCCGAGGTGCCCCGGGGCCGCCCCCAGCCCACGGAGCAGGTAAGACAGCCCCAGTACCTCTGAGGAGGCCACCGGCTGGTCGGCTTCTGCTAGTCCCGCTGAGCCTGCCCCTGCCGCTCCTTCCCCAAAGCTGGGCTGGAACCAGCGTCCCCTGCCCTCTCCGCAGCCCTACTAGCCCCCGTCTCATTCTCGGACCCCAGGTGTGGGTGGAGGTGGATTCGGGTGAGGCGGAGAGGAGAAGAGTGACCTTAGAGAGTCATCCCCACAAGCGTTACCTTGTCTCCTTCCCCATCTCCACCTTCACTCTTTTTCCCTCACCCAAGCACTCCAGCCCCACCCCAGAGTCAATTTTTGCCCCGTCCCATCTGAGCAGTGTTACCAGGCTCTGGGTGGACCGGAGGATCTGGGGCCGGCCTGGGTGGGGTGCCATGGTGCACCCCAGCGTTCGCAGGTAAGAACCCGGGATTGAGGGGCTGCATGGCATCCGGGGCAAGAGTAGAGACCACGTGATTTGAATTCTCCTTGTTTTCGCTCTATTCCCAGGGGCTCCCCCCAGACAGGGGGGGCCTGCGCCCTGGAAGTCTGGATGCTGAGATAGATTCGCTGACTAGCATGTTGGCGGAGCTGGACGGGGGTCGTGGTCATGTCCCACGGCGGCCTAACCGGCAGGTGACCCCCCCATCCCTCCCTTGCTCCTTGCCTTTTGCTCCCTTTCCTTCAGCCTGGTCCCTTCTCTGTCCCTTCAGTGCCCTCCCCACCCCCATGTAAGTGATACACACACCAGTGCTTGACCATCGCAGCTCAGTGGGTTGTCAGTCACTTGAGGGTGGGCCCTTGTCAAAAACCATCTGTTACTTGGGTGCCATATACATGGGGTGTGCGTGCGGGTTTCCACAGGTGTATGTCCTATAATGGGCCTGCTCACTCCTTTTGGTCTGCATTTTTTCCCCAGGCTTATGATTCCCCTCAGCCCCCTGCCTACCGCCCTGGCTTGGGCTCCCAGAAGCCAAATGGAGGGGGTGTTCCTCCTCCACTGCTCCCAGCATCCCCCTATGGGGGCCCCACTCCAGCCTCCTATGCCAAGGCCAGTACTCCCGCTGGCCCTGCCTTTCCTGTGCAGGTGAAGGTGGCACAGCCAGTGAGAGGCTGTGGCCCCCCCAGAGGGGGGCCCTCTCAGGCCTCAGGGCCTCTGCTGGGCCCTCACTTTCCTCTCCCAGGCCGAGGTGAAGTCTGGGGGACTGGCTATAGGAGTCACCGAGAGCCAGGGCTTGGGTGTAAAGAGGAGGCTGCTGGGGGCTCCAGTCCTGCAGGAGGAGGAAGAGGAAGTGGGTATGGCCACCAGGTAAGCCCTGGGCACTGGGATTTGGGGTCCTCACAGACAACTGCACACTGATTGGGTGCTATGGGGGTGGCGTTTTAAGTCCTGGTTGTCAGAGGTCTGGGATGTCAGAGCTTTGGACTCCCTCCTGCTCCCTCCAGGGGTGTGAGACAGGTCAGGAAATGTAGGAGGGAGGGGACTGGATGACACACTGGCTCCTCAAGGCACACCCTTGGACCCTGGGCTGAGATGTTCTCCAATGAGCTTTCTGGTCACCTCCAGGTATTTTGACAGCATTGAAAGCTAGAGGTAGTGCCGAACCCCTGATTCTCACCTCCCAGGTCCCCCTGAGCCAGCCTCCTGAGGAGGAGCTGGAGAGGCTGACCAAGAAGCTGGTGCATGACATGAGCCACCCGCCCAGCGGGGAGTACTTTGGTGAGTTGAGTCTGAGGGTGGGTGGAAAGGGTGGGGGGCTGGTGATTCAGAGGGACAGCATATATGGCTTCCTGGCCTATGCAGGTTGACCCTGTTCCTCCCTGTCTTCAGGCCGATGTGGGGGCTGTGGAGAAGATGTGGTTGGGGATGGGGCCGGGGTTGTGGCCCTGGACCGCGTCTTTCACGTTGGCTGCTTTGTGTGTTCTACGTGCCGGGCCCAGCTTCGAGGCCAGCATTTCTATGCCGTGGAGAGGAGGGCATATTGTGAGAGCTGCTATGTGGTGAGTGGTTGTGGCTAGGGGCTGGAGTCAGCAGAGGCAGGGGGTTTCCATCCAACATAGGAACTAGATGTCCATGTCCCAAAGAGGAACAGGGCTCAGGGCTGGGGGACTAAAACTGATATCCAAGAAGGGACGAATTAGACTGCTAAATACTGGCTGCTGGAGAGGAAAAGCAATAGCTCTTTGCAGATTTGAAGCATTTGTTTTAGAGTTAAGGGAGTGTGTTAATTTCCCACAATACACTTTAAGGCAGATGTTGAAGGAAACTGAAGCTCAGAGGTTTCGTAACTTGGCTGGGAAGCTGCAGTGCTGAGATTTGCACTCAGATCTCTTCAAGACTAGTTTTCACTAAATCAATGGCAGGGGGTCACTAATTCATGGCAGGGGTTACATAAACAGATGGGTGGGCTGTCAGGATGCCCATAGGGCTGCCATGTGCCTTCCCAGCCCCTGACCTTCCTGTCTTCTTTCCCAACAGGCCACCTTGGAGAAGTGTTCCACATGCTCTCAACCCATCTTGGACCGGATCCTTCGGGCTATGGGGAAGGCCTACCATCCTGGCTGCTTCACCTGTGTGGTGTGCCACCGTGGCCTTGATGGTATCCCTTTCACAGTGGATGCCACCAGCCAGATCCACTGCATTGAAGACTTTCACAGGTCAGGCTGGATCTTGCACCTGTCTCAGGATATCTGCTTTTCCCATCTTTCTCCTCTCTCATTCATGTCCCCGTACTAGCCTCTCCTGTTTCCCACTCTTGTCATGCCTTGTTCTCCCTAACATCAGTTTCTTCCCAACATCCAAGATCATTCTGCTGGCCTTTTCCCTTCCCTCCCACATCCCACCTCTGTGCTCCATTGTTATTCCCTTCCAGCCCTGGGGCTTGACAACCCCTTGGTTCTCTTCTTCTCCAGGAAATTTGCTCCACGATGCTCAGTGTGTGGGGGGGCCATCATGCCTGAGCCAGGTCAGGAGGAGACCGTGCGAATTGTTGCTCTGGATCGAAGTTTTCACATCGGTTGTTACAAGTGTGAGGTCAGGGGGCCTGGGCAAGGGGAAAAGTTCTTGGAGTCCAGGCTCACTGGGTGTGGTAGAACCCAGGGGTCTTGGCCTGATTGAAAGCTGTTGCTTCTTTCCTAACAGGAGTGTGGGCTGCTGCTCTCCTCTGAGGGGGAGTGTCAGGGCTGCTACCCACTTGATGGTCACATCTTGTGCAAGGCCTGCAGTGCCTGGCGCATCCAGGAGCTCTCAGCCACTGTCACCACTGACTGCTGAGTCTTCCCAGAAGCACCTGCTGCATTCTCCCTTCCCATCCACTGCCTTCCCTGACATCTGCCTTTACAATTCTGTCACCAAATGCTATGTCCTCTTCTACCAACCATGAAATAATAATCTCTCAAGAATTTGCAAGACACCTCAAGTCTATTGTCTCATCTGATTCTTCCTGCAGCCCACAAAACACAACTATTGTGACTGCATTTTTAGCTAAGAAGTGACTTTCCCAGACTGCATGGTTCTCAAGAGGCAGAACCTAGGTCTTCATAGTCCTGGCCCAGTTATTTTTGCAACTCTATTACACTCAGTCTTCTGGATCCCTGGGTCCAATCAGCTGAAGATAGAAACTGTTGAGAAAAAAATTAACATTTAACGTGTACTATATGGTTAAGCTTAACCACGGCTGCACCTGGTACTGAATATGTACAGACTTTTTTTTTCCTTATCATTATTCCCTAAACAATACAATAGAGCAACTATTTATATAGCATTTACATTGTGTTATAAGTAATCTAGAGATAACTTAAAGTACACAAGAGGCTATGTATAGGTTACATGCAAATACTATGCCATTTAATATATGGGATTTGAAAATCTGCATATTTTGGTATCCCTGGGGGTCCTGGAACCAATCCCCTGTAGATACCAGGGTACACCAACGCATGACTGTATACACTTTTTAAAAAAATATTTTATTCTTATTTATTTATTTTTAGACAGAGGGGAAAGGGAGTTAAAGGGAGAGAAACATCAGCGTGTGGTTGCCTCTTGCAGGCCTCCCACTAGGGGCGGGGCCTGCAACCCAGGCATGAGCCCTAACTAGGAATTGCACCAGTGACCTTTAGTTTGCAACTCACTGAGCTACACAGTAAGGGTTTTATACACTCCTTTTAATGTAGTCTGGTGTAAGGATACCCCACCTCTCAGTGCTGGGAGCAAAAGCATCGGGATGCTCCAGGAGACAGTATTTCCTATTGTCTTCACACTCAACTCACTGACCAAGGACTTGGTGCTATCCCTAGGGTGGTGGTGCATTTAATCTGGGCCAAGCCAGACGCTGTTGACCAAGACCTCAACCTACAACCTATGTCATCAAAGTACTGGTTGGGATGAGGCTCAGATTTGCCAGTTTTGCTTACAAAAGGGGGTACCTTTGGCAAAGAGAAGAAAGAACAATGAATGAATGGGTTTTGCACGTAACGCATACCAAGCACCAATAAAGGCTGGTTCTCCAGAAGGAGCACAAAATGGTGGGAGATGCTTTAAAATGGTTGCTCTACCCCGCTAAACGCCCGCACTCTCCAAGCCCCCCAGCCTTGCGCGGGTAGTGTTGGACAATGCCTAGAAGGTATAGAACCGGACACTTCCGGGTAAGTGCGACCTTCGACCTCGGCCTGAGGAAGCTCCCCTTCACTCCGCCCTCCCCAGGCTTTCTTGGTCCAGCCCAGCTTCCGTAGTGCTTCTCGCTCAAGCAGCTCTCGTTCCGGAAACAATCGCGAGTTTTCCGGGTCCCCGTCCCTTCCCATCATCCCCCGGTGCTTCGGGCCTTTCCTTGTTTAGTTGTAGTTAGGGCCGCGCGGGTAGTAGTTTGTAGTTCCAAGACCTGTTCCGCGAGTGACGCAGGCACTGCGCGAGCGGCGCGCCGACCGCATCCTCGGCTGTCCCACTTTCTTCGCGCCTCCTCGATCCCATAGCTCAATAACCTGTGTCTGACGATTTTCGCGGTCCTCATCGCGCGCCCGAGGCAAGGGGCGGGCCCTGGTCTCTCAGAGAACCTGCGGGCGGGAACGCGATACTAACGGCCGCGACCCCTCCCAGGTGGGGGAGGGGAGGGGCCTAGAGGGTCGGGGCTAGGGCGGGATGGGGCGGGGGGGGAGGGGCGGGCCACCGGGTGGGCTGGAGACCCCTGGGGGCGAGTGGAGCGTCGGGGCCGTCCACCTGCTGTCAAGGAGGGCCTAGGATGGTGGGGACCACGGAAGGCTGGCCTTTGCTGGGAGAGGTGGATGTGCTGCTCCAGGTGGGGCGAACGTTTCCTCTTGTCATTAATTCCCTGAACACCCTTGTCTGGGCTCCAGGCCTCAGACCGCGCTATGGGTGACAGTGATGACGAGTACGATCGAAGACGCAGGGATAAGTTTAGGAGAGAGCGCAGCGACTATGACCGTTCGCGGGAAAGAGATGAAAGACGTCGAGGGGACGATTGGAATGACCGGTAAGATACTTTTTCTCAGTTTTGTACCACCGTCACACTCTGTTGCACTCCATCCTCATTGTGTTTCCCTTATAATTTTATTAGGGCAACTCATACGAAATCGCTCATACTTCACCGTTTCATGTGGTTTATTTAACCTATTTGTACTTGGCCAAAGATTTTTGAAATATCCAGAACATCAAACCAATAGAGTTAAGAGAGTTTGAGTCTGGAAAAGCAGTATTTATAAATGTCCTTGAAATGCGTCTATTTATTGTTTCTAAATGATACCTCAAAGAAAAATAATGTGATAGAATTGACTTGGACCCTGGCTGGTGTAGCTCAGTGGATTGAGCGCGGGCCTGCGAACCACACGATCACGGTTCGATTCCCAGTCAGGGCACATGCCTGGGTTGCAGGCCAGTTCCCAGCAGGGGACTCACGAGAGGCAACCATACATTGATATTTCTCTCTTCTCTCCTTCCCTTCCTCTCTAAAAAAAAAAAGATAAATAAAGTCTTAAAAAAAAAGAATTGACTTGGAGAGGTGTCAGACCAGTTCCCAGGCAGAATGTGATTAAATTTCTTGTAATTGTCTTGCTTAAAATTAGAAAGTTCTTTGGCCAGTGATAGGTTTGAGTTGATAGCAATTAGGTTTCTGGGGTATACTTGAGTTGGTTATAGGTAGGGTATTTATATTAAGAAACATCTGATGTGACTTCAAATAAAGTAATCAAGATTAGGAGGAATTGTGGGATATTTTCTTTTCAGTATAAGAGGTGTCACCAATATCTAATTAGTTAGCTGATGGCAATGGCTTGATTTGTAAACATTACTGGGAAAATTTTTTGCTCAATTATTGTGATAATAGAGATTTAAAAAATGAATTTAGTAAATCATTCAGTCTCTAAGTAAATGTGTCTCTTCACTGTGGAGACCCCTGCACTTTGTTTTCCTTGGTATTTTCTAAGAAAGAAGAAAAGGTGTTATGAATTCTGTAGATGAGTAAGATACAGTTATTGCCTTTAAGGAGCTTGCAGTCTGTGGGCCAAATGGCCTGGAGTGTGTGCTACAACAGGGTATTTTTGAGAGGTCGTCTTAAGGATGGTAAGCAATGAGGGAACAGATCTTTATTTTATTTTGTTTTATTTGGGGGGCGGGGAAGGAGGGAGAAAGAGAGGGAGAGAAACGTTGGCCCGTTGCCTTTTGTACATGCGCTGACCAGGGACCGAACCCACAACCCACCTGACCAGGAATTGAACTGGTGATTTTTCTCTTTGCAGTACCATGCCCAGCCACACTGTCAGGGCAAGGGAACAGATCTGTTAAGGAAGGGGAGTAGTGGTGGAGGTGGTATGTCAGGGAGAGCTGCAGGGAAGTGCCGCTTACACGTGGAAAGATGAGTGTGAATTCCCAAGACACAGGTGGTGTGAATAGCTTTGAGTTGTGGGCATAATGTGTGCGGAAAAGAGTATGTATTCAGGTTTTTTTCAGAGTATTGGTTCTCAAAATGGGGTCCACAGACCCTAGGCCCCAGGGCCTGGGGGATGTGTGAAATTACAACTGTTGTTATGGTAATAGTAAGTATTGTTGTTTGCAGTGTATTGACATTTGCACTGAGGGTGCTATAGCAGGGGTAGGTAAAACTGCTGGTGCCTTAGCACACATCAAAGCAGTGGCACCAAACAGGGGTGGGGGATCCTAGCCATTTGCAGTTAATGTCTTTGATGAAGCAGCTTTTATTAAATTGGATTGTTGAATATACATTTTTTAAAAGATTTTATTCGTTTTATTTTTAGAGAGAGGGGAAGGGAGGGAGAAAGAGGGAGGGGAATATCAATGTGTGGTTGCCTCTCATTGCGCCCTAGTGGGAGCCTGGCCCTGCAACCCAGGCATGTGCCCTGATTGGGAATCAAACCGGTGACCCTTTGGTTCACAGCCTGTGCTCAGTCCGCTGAGCCACACCAGCCAGGGCTGAATATATTTTTTTAATACATAGGACAAATGGGAAATATGCATATAGGAGTATAATGGTTATCTTGAGTAGGATTGAACTGTGAGCCAAATAACAGGTTGTTTTTTGTTTGTGTTGATTTTAGTTGTTTCTATGGGATGCCTTTAAAAAATATGAATGAAAGATTGTCAAAGAATAGTTATTCATATTTGTGTATTTGGCAGATGTTTTCATGAAAACAAACTAAAAGAACCTGTTACTTCAAGAAAAATTATCAGGCCCTGGCCCATGTGACTCAGTTGGTTGGACTGTTGTCTGGTAAACGGAAAGGTTGTGGGTTTGATTCCTAGTCAGGGCACATGTCTAGGTTGTGTGTTCATGCCTGTTTAGAGCACATACGAGAAGCAACCAATCTGTGTTTCTCTCTCATATAGAAGTTTCTCTACCTCTCTCACTTCTTCTCTCTAAAAATCAGTGAGCATGTCCTTTGTTGAGGATTAAAAAAACAAACTGTCAGTTTTATAGACATTGAAGAAGTGTAACTTTCCAGTGAAAACTAAAGTTTTGGAAAACTTACATCTATTAATGTGAGATTATCAGCTTGTCACTACTTGAAGACTTTTCTGAGGAAATAGGTAGTGATACTAAACAATGTGGTCTTTTGATATGGTGTAACAAGATATATCAAGATCCATTCATAGAGCAAGGTAGAACAATGGATTTTAATGTAGCAAACTAACTCTTGTAGGGTTTTGGGTGGTATCAAAGAATATTCCCAGTCATCTGAAAAGTATTCCCTGTTCCAACTGCGTATCAATGGGAGGCCAGATTATTTACATACTTTTCAGTTGAAGAACATATATCACAGTAGATTGAACACAGAAGCAAATGTGAGAATCTAGCTGTCTCTGTTAAGCCAGACCTTGAAAATATTTGTAAATGTAAAAAGTACCATTTTCTCACTTTTTTTGGAAAATAGCCATTTTTAATAAAAATATGTAATTTATGTTAATATACAACTTCAAATTGAATAGGTATTTTTTTCTGTTCATATTTTAAATACAGTAAGTATTAATAGCTATAACAAACATAAGCCAAAACTTTAACATTCAATAATTTTTAAGAGCGTAAGGGGTTCCTAAGACAAAAAAGTTTGAAAAACCACTGAGTTAAGAGCAAAGGATTTTTTTGCAATGGGGATTAAAGCAACTGGTGACTAGTGGTGAGGCTGGGGTGACAGCCAGGAACCAAAGTTTTGAACAGTGCGGTGTACTGGCATTTAAGCAAGGGTATGGTACCATCAGATTTTTGTTTGAGAAAGATCACTTTGTAGAGAAGGGGCAGGTAAGCAAAACCAGTGCTGCCCTCAGAGGAGGGGTGACCAGAGGATAACAAGGAAGAGGGCAGTTTTGGTAGGTTGGGAGACAGTTAGGTTGGGACCCTTTGGTTCTCAGGCCGACGCTCAATCCACTAAGCAGCACGAGTCAGGGGGGTTGATTCTTTTTTTTTTTTTTTTTTAAAGTATTTAGTCTTTTTCTAAATAAGTCTTTCTATATTTTTTAATATTTTATTTATTTATCTTTTTAGAGGGGAAGGGGAGAGGAAAGAAACATCAATGTATGGTTGCTTCTCATGCATCCCCTGCAGGGAACTGGCCCCTGCCGGAAACTGGCCTGCAACCCAAGCATGTGCCCTGACTGGGAATCGAACCGCTATCCTCTGGTTCGCAGGCCCGCGCTCAATCCACTGAGCTACACCAGCCAGGGCCGGGGTTGATTCTTGTATGTGTCCTGAGCAAGGATTGAACCTGCAACTTTGGTGTATTGCAATCAGGCTCTAACCAATTGCACTTCCCAGCTAGGGCCTAGAGGGTAGTTTTACAGTTTTAGGCTTTTAGTCTTGTGTCTCAGGATTGGAAGGGCCTGTCCAGGAGTGTGATTTTAGGATATCCAACTGTGTCTTATTTACTGTTACTGTTCTTATCTCCAGAGAATGGGACCGTGGCCGGGAGCGCCGCAGTCGGGGTGAATATCGTGACTATGACAGGAATCGGCGAGAACGCTTCTCTCCTCCCCGCCATGAGCTCAGCCCCCCGCAGAAACGTATGAGGCGAGACTGGTGAGATGGCAACAGTTTCTCTGTCTTCCTTCACTTGTGTTGATAACTTGGACCATTTCCTTTTCTCTAACTTCCTATAAACACATCTTTTTTGTCCCTTTAAATCCTCGGGTGACAGATCACATTTCATATGCCCCTCCCTCTATCCCATCCTCCTTCATGCTCTGGAGAGATGATTCTCTCCTCTGTCTGACTTTTGTGTCCCCCACCCTCAGGGATGAGCACAGCTCTGACCCATACCACAGTGGCTATGAGATGCCCTATGCTGGGGGGGGTGGGGGCCCAACTTATGGCCCCCCTCAGCCCTGGGGCCACCCAGACGTCCACATCATGCAGCATCATGTTCTGCCTATCCAAGCCAGGTAGGGACCTGGGATTCTAGGGTTCTTGGGAAAAGGGAGTTGTTGGACTTGGGGAATGGTTGGGGTTGCTGAAGACCATGGCAGGGAGTGGGCTAGACACACTGGAGTGCCTGTGGGGGTGGTCACCGTTGATGCCTGGGGTGAGGTCCATGTGGGCAAAGGAAGAGGGCAGCTGGCTACCTCGGCTGCCCCAGCCCCTACAACCAAGACTTCCTGACCGGGCTCCCCTCAGGCTGGGTAGCATCGCAGAGATCGATTTGGGTGTGCCACCACCAGTGATGAAGACCTTCAAGGAGTTTCTCCTGTCGTTGGATGACTCTGTGGATGAGACAGAGGCAGTTAAGCGCTATAATGACTACAAGCTGGATTTTCGAAGGCAGCAGATGCAGGATTTCTTCCTGGCTCATAAGGATGAGGAGTGGTGAGTGCCCCTACTTTCCTGTTATCTTTTCCCTAGCATGTTTCCCCTGGCCTTGCCAGGGGAGCCTGCAGCCCTGTCCTTTTCCCATTTCCCCCAATCCAGAACTTCCTAGGGGGTGGGGGAATGGGAATTGCAACAGCATTAGCTGATGGGTTCTCCTCACTTCAACGTCTGCCACGGTCCCCCACCCATCTCCCTTCCCCACTGTCCTCAGTCAGTGGGACACCTCCAGGCAGCTGGCCAGAGCCACCTGTTCCCTTGGGACAGCAGACAGACTGCTTCCCACTTGCTGGATTTGGGTCATTGTCATCCCTGATCTCCAGGACCTGTGTGACTGTGGCATCCTCCCAAAAGCAACGAGTGAATCCAGACAAGAAAAGCAAAGATGTCAGGGTCATTTGACAGAAAAAGAATTTTAATTTTTTCTTTTTGTGGATGTTTTAATTTTAATCAACCATCTTTTCCCCCCTTCCTGCTCCTCCTCCTCATCCTCTTTCTGCTCCTTCTCCTTGAAAAGAGCCAGAACTGGGAACTACACCCGCTCATCGACGGAGCTCGGAGCAAACCCACCTCCACCCCCACCATACCCAGCCCATACATGAGCCCCTGGGCTGAGCCACGCTGCCCCGGCCAGGCAGACAGGCAGGGCACTGCTGTGCACAATGCAGCAGTTTAGCTGAATGTGATTGCTCAGGCAGTTAGTCAGTCAGGGCCCCCACCGCGGAGTCCCGCGGGGGTGGGGCATCCAGGCCGGGACACCCCAGCCAGGAGCCAGCCGGTGGCCCACCTGACAGCATGGGCCCTGGGCGCACTAGTTAAATCTTGAGCTCTGTTTGACCAAGCGGCCAAGGTAAAGATCCTGGAGGTGACGCCTGCGGCTTTTCTTTCCTCTTAATGCTCAACTTGTGGTTATGTTCTGTCTTTCACTGTCCTCTTTTTTTCTTTCTTTGTCTTACTCATGTACTTTTCTCTCTCTGTTTGTGTTCTTGCTCCTTGCCTAACACTACTACCTTTTATCTCCCCCACTTTCTCTGTCTGGTCTTTCTGGTCTTTAGTTTTCCCCTTTGTTTTTGATATCTGGGACTTTCTCACACTTTATCCTTTTTTCTCATATTTCTAATTCCTTTTTTTTTTATTAACCCAAGGTCTTGTTTTAAATGTCCTCATGCTCTACCCTAACCCTCTACCCCTCTCTTCACACCCTCTCTGTGGGCAGTACCTGAGGTTAAAAGGGCACTTCAGTTTCTCCCTGTCCCTTCACCATCTGCTTATTTTTCCCAAGGGGGGAATAAAGGTATCCTGCCTTTTGGCTTTTCCTATCTGGTACATTTCAGGTTTCACCCTGTCTTCCACCTAGGGGTGGAGGGAGTTGGTGGGAGCAGTCCTTTTAACGACTCTAGTTTGGGGTTGGCAAGGAGAGGGAGGTTCTTTGGGACCTACTATTTTCTTATCCTTCCTTTCAGAAGCTTTGGGAAACTGCACTTTTAAAGTTAGTGTTTCCCAGAGACTTAAGGCAATCAATTTGCCTTTTCAACCTTGGTTCCCCCTGTAATCATTACTCTTCCCAAATATAGAACTTTTAATTCCTGGCTCTCCCCAAAATCTTCTCAGAGCGTAAACTCTGGTTCCTTTGGGGGTATTGGGTGTTTTTATTATACTCCTTTCCCCGGTCTCTCTGCTTTTATGGTCTTTTGTGGGTGTGAGAGGATGGGAGTGAAGTCCTTATTTTCCCGGGCCCCTTCCAATGTCCTGGCCTTGGCCTTCAGTGACAATTTTGTATCTTCCCTCCCCACTTCCTTTATAGGTTTCGCTCTAAGTACCACCCAGATGAGGTGGGGAAACGTCGTCAGGAGGCCCGGGGGGCCCTACAAAACCGACTGAGGGTGTTCCTGTCCCTCATGGAGAGCGGCTGGTTTGATAATCTTTTCCTGGACATAGACAAAGCTGATGCCATTGTCAAAATGCTGGATGCAGGTGTGCAGACTGGTTGGGGCAATGAGTATCTTGTGGTCAAGGTCTTGGTTGGGAAATAGAAGTAGGTTGACAGAAAGCCAGAGGCTGAAGGCCAGGGCCCTTGGATTATGACTTTTTTTCCCTTTGCTGGTAGCTGTGATTAAGATGGAAGGAGGTACAGAGAATGATCTACGCATCCTGGAGCAGGAGGAGGAGGAGGAACAGGCTGGAAAGCCTGGGGAACCCAGCAAGAAGGAGGAAGGCCGGGCTGGATCAGGCCTTGTGGATGGAGAGCGCAAGGTCAATGAGAAGGAAGAAAAGAAAGACGATGGCAAACAGGTCAGTGTTGGGGCCTCTGGATGCTGCCGGTGAGTGCCAGGGGAAGAGAACGGAGCTATTTCGATGGTGGTGGGGTCCACAGGAGTTAGAAGTAGAGGGCTCTGTGCTGGGGTAGGGGAGAGGTGGACTTGTGGGCTCAGCTGTTGAAGTGGAAGGGGTTGATGGGGAGATAGCTATCCCAGTGACTGTCTTTACCTGTAGGCTGAAAATGGCAGTGCTAGTGATGACAAAACTAAGAAATCTGAGGGTGATGGGGACAAGGAAGAGAAGAAAGAAGACTCTGAGAAAGAAGCCAAAAAGGTAGGGACTCTCTTAAATGGAGTTAATGTTAGGGCAGGCAGGGGTCCTTGTTATCTGGCTCATGACGTCTTGCCATGGCTCCCACAGAGCAGCAAGAAGCGGAACAGGAAGCACAGTGGTGACGACAGCTTTGATGAAGGCAGTGTGTCAGAGTCGGAGTCAGAGTCAGAGAGTGGCCAGGCTGAGGAGGAGAAGGAGGAGGCTGGTAGGTTTTATTTTCTGCTTATAATC
This sequence comes from Sturnira hondurensis, assembly GCF_014824575.4. Classification (NCBI taxonomy): domain Eukaryota; kingdom Metazoa; phylum Chordata; class Mammalia; order Chiroptera; family Phyllostomidae; genus Sturnira; species Sturnira hondurensis. The sequence continues at coordinate 3,554,075 of NW_028081011.1, read as the reverse complement.
CATTCTCTTTGTATGAATGGTGGGGTAGGTGAGAAGTTGGTGAAATTAATGGGATGGTGGTCTCTTGGGAGAGACTGGTAGGGTGGGAGTTTGACAGCTTTTTTGTCCTCTCCAAAACCAACAATAAAAACTCACCAAGTCCCACCACTTCCTGTGTAGAAGAAACACTCAAGGAAAAGGAGAAACCCAAGGAGGAAGAAAGGGAGAAGCCCAAGGACACTCCTGGGCTGGAATGTAAACCCCGGCCTCTGCATAAGACTTGCTCTCTCTTTATGCGCAACATTGCACCCAACATTTCCAGGGCTGAGATAATTTCTGTGAGTGGGGAAAAATGGCATTGGGGGCAGGGACAACACCCAGGCTCCATTCTTCCAAGGGGTGGGAGGAGGCATTAGGCGGGGAGAGCATAATCTGGTGGTGCTTTTGACACTCACCACTAGTTCTCTGACAGGGAGGCTTCCCTTCTCATGGGCCCATGTCTTTTGAGGGCTGGTCCTAGTTGTACCATTTACTTTGAAGTGCTGCTCTTAAGTTCTTTGTTGTTTTTTCCTTATCTGAGTAGAGGCTAATAGGCAGTTCCTTAGGGTTCTGAGGACATGGGGTTTGAAGAAAGAAGTGAATCCTTGAATCACTAAGTGGAGTTTCTGTTCCTCCGCCTTTCCAGCTTTGTAAAAGATATCCAGGCTTTATGCGTGTGGCACTATCGGAGCCCCAGCCTGAGAGGAGGTGAGGAATGGAGAGAAGTATGACCCTGGGTAATTTGGAAAGGTGCAGGGGAAGGTTAATGGTCATCATCACCTCCACCCCAGGATTATGTTGACATCTTTGTTCTTGTTTAGGTTTTTCCGTCGTGGCTGGGTGACATTTGACCGCAGTGTTAACATCAAAGAAATCTGCTGGAATCTGCAGAACATCCGAGTGAGTGCTGGGAGCCAGACTGTTTTGAGGAAGAGGTGTGGCTCTGTATGCTGCACACCTCTTACTGCTTTTTTCATTGTTTACTACTTTCATTTTGCTTCCTATTTCATCCATTCAGTCTGCTCACATTAATTGTGTACTGTTGTCTGTGGGCTAGGCCCCGAGACTGACTTCGGGGAACTCACAGTCTAATCACTGCTCTCAATAGGGCCAGTCTTCGGTGTTGGTAAGCTTTCTGTACCTTTCAGCTCCGGGAGTGTGAGCTGAGTCCTGGCGTGAACAGAGACCTGACCCGTCGAGTCCGCAATATCAATGGCATTACCCAACACAAGCAGATAGTGCGCAATGACATCAAGCTGGCAGCCAAGCTGATCCATACGTTGGATGACAGGACCCAGCTCTGGGCCTCTGAACCTGGGACACCTCCTCTGCCAACAGTCAGTGACTCTCTGTAAAACTTTTTCAAAAGCAGCCCAAACCCCCTCATCTGTGGGTATCTCTAATCTTACATGATCTGTGGCATTGACCCTTTGTGCTTTCCTGCTTGTTGGTCCCTCTTTAGGCAGCACCTCCAGCTTCTAGCAGAACAGATTGGTGTTAGTGACTATTTGTGGGCTATGGTAAAACAAATAGAAACATGAAGATAAATCCTAAGGCAGTGATAACAGGCCAAGTGAGCCTTGAATTCTTTCAGCCTCACTTTGCCTTTCAAATTGGGTTCCTAGGCTACATACTCGGAGGGGCTTTCTGTGTCTCACTTCCCTCTCTTCTCCCTCTCAACTAGAGTCTGCCCTCTCAGAACCCAATTTTGAAGAATATCACTGACTACCTGATCGAGGAAGTGAGTGCTGAGGAGGAAGAACTGCTGGGGAGCAGTGGGGGGGCACCCCCTGAAGAGCCTCCTAAGGAAGGGAACCCAGCAGAGATCAATGTGGAACGAGATGAGAAGCTGATCAAGGTGCCGGCAAGAGCAGAGTGTGTAGGGAGAGCCTGGCTCAGGGTGGTAAAAGGCATGAGTGTGATGAACTCACACTTCCTTGTTTTCTCCTAGGTTTTGGACAAACTTCTCCTCTATTTGCGCATTGTGCATTCCCTGGATTATTATAACACGTGCGAGTACCCCAATGAGGATGAAATGCCCAACCGCTGTGGCATCATCCATGTTCGGGGACCCATGCCACCCAACCGCATCAGTCATGGGGAAGGTGAGCTCTTTGTCTGAGTTCCATTTGGTTCCCCTTTCTCCCCAGCTACCTCTAGTTTTCTACTCTGGAGCAGTGCTCTTGTCACTTTTCCCCCTAATCTTCTCCTTTCATATTCCTTGGTCCTGGCTCACTTCTCCAACCTGCCATCTGTCTTTGTTCCCAAACTACAGTATTAGAGTGGCAGAAGACATTTGAGGAGAAGCTGACTCCGCTGCTGAGTGTGCGGGAATCTCTTTCAGAGGAAGAGGCCCAGAAGATGGGTCGAAAAGATCCTGAGCAGGAAGTGGAAAAGTTTGTCACCTCTAACACCCAGGAATTGGGCAAGGATAAATGGCTATGTCCTCTCAGTGGCAAGAAATTCAAGGTCTGGGATGTTAGAGTGTTGTGGGACAGGTGGGAGCAGTGGGCTGAGCCAGGAATCTGCCTCCAGACCTGGAAGGAAACGTCTTTGGGACCAGGTGGGAGGGGAGGGTGATTATCTTGGGATATGGGGATCTAGGGAACTGCTTGCTCAGTTCTGATCCTCTCCTCTTGGCATCCAGGGCCCTGAGTTTGTACGCAAACATATCTTCAACAAGCATGCAGAGAAAATTGAGGAAGTAAAGAAGGAAGTGGCATTTTTTAACAACTTTCTCACTGATGCTAAGCGTCCAGCTCTACCCGAGATCAAGCCAGCTCAGCCACCTGGCCCTGCCCAGAGTAAGATACGATCCATGAGGGTCTACCACATTCCCTCACCCATGACAGTTGAAGGACTCCTGGTTCTTTAAACAGTTGCACCCTGAAGTTTCGGCCTTACCCTCAGGCTGTATTCCTAAAAGCCAGTTGTCTGTGTCCTCCTGCTCCCCCCCCCCCAGTAATTCATGTTCCTGTCTGTGTTGTACTCCCCCCAGGTCTGACCCCAGGACTCCCCTACCCACACCAGACTCCCCAGGGCCTGATGCCCTATGGTCAGCCCCGGCCCCCCATTTTAGGCTATGGAGGTAAGTATAGGAAGGATTTCAAAGGGCTTGGTGGTTTTGAGGGGTTGGGGAAAGAAAGCAGTTAAAATGTAGTTGAAATCATAGGTTCTCAGCTCAACACTGATCTTTTTCATAGCTGGTGCTGTCCGCCCTGCAGTCCCCACAGGAGGGCCTCCATATCCTCATGCCCCTTACGGTGCTGGCCGAGGGAACTATGATGCCTTCCGAGGCCAGGGAGGTTATCCTGGGAAACCTCGCAACAGGTGAGAGTGCTAAGATGTCTGTTTTGTTGCCTGCTTCAAATTGGGACCCTTAACTCTCATCCCGTTTTACCTCTTTCTTACCTCACAGGATGGCCCGTGGAGATCCACGGGCCATTGTGGAATATCGTGACCTGGATGCTCCAGATGACGTGGATTTCTTTTGAGCCATCTACTTTTCCTCACTCTTGGTATCCTGTACTTACGACTGCCGTGTCCCATCCAGCTCTGAAAATTTTTTGTACGTCCAGCCCTACTGCCAATAAAAGCACTTCTGCAGTGACTCCTGAGTACATATTATATACTTCCCAAGATCCTCCCAAATATTGGCCGTACAGTGGTTAAGCTGGGCCTTGCAATTTTATTGATGCCAATGGTTCCAGGCTCTACTGGGGCTTCCTGGAGACCTAACATTGGGCATTATCTAAGCCCCTGCCTTTTGAGAGTAGGTAGGTGAGTGTGTGGGACCAGAGTCTCAGTTCCAGGGACTTTGCCTCAGTCCTGGAGGTGCAGCTATTTTTCAGAGTTATGGGTGGTCCAACACAGGTTATAGAAGGAGTTTGGGTCAAAAGTTGTGTTCACCTCCTGCCAGCTCACCCACCCAGCAGCCTGTAGTTCACTGGGGTTTTTTGGAGCACCCCAGCAGTGAGGGTCCAATACTAGGACATAGGCTTCCATGCCTGGCCCCAGGCAGACTCCCAGCAAGGCTTTGGACCGCGCATCTGCATCCCCCCCAACCATTACAGGCCCCCCACCTCCTATGAAGTGGGAGTAAAGCCTCTCCAGTTCCCCCTGAAGCCCAGCTCCACGGGGAACGTGACAAAGGCGCCCCTGGGGCCCTCTGAAGTGGTCGAGACAGAGATTGGCCTCTACGCAGCCGATCCAGTTCCGGGAGCCCCGAAACCCAGGGGGCTTGTCGCCCATGTCCTCCAGTGCTGCCTGCACGTCCACCAACCCGGGTACGCCCGCAGTTTGTCCGTCTGGCCACGAGCATAGCGTCTGTAGGGTGCGGTATCCGCAACCCCAGCCCCGGTCGTCCAGGCCGTCGCAGCCGTAGTGATAGTAGAGGTAGTGGCCCGAAAGGATGGCCAAGCGAACGGGGCCATGGCCGGGTGGGGCAAGGCCCAGGTGGACATCTTTTAGCAGCTCCAGGGCGGTCGGAGGGAGCAGAGGTGGTTCAGGTAGGGCAATGTTGAGTCTGGCGGTGTGGGGCCAATTCCAGGGGGAACTCGGGCTCCGGCACTTACTCTCGGCCTCGGGTCTTGGGCTAGCTGCGGGAAGGAGGGGCAGGCGGGCTCTGGCGACAACCTCTCCCGGCACGGGGAAGCAATGGAGACCAAGTCGACCCACAGGGTTCCCACAATGCACCCCGCGCCTGCGCCGCCCTTACTGCGCAGACTCGAGTTCTGCCTCCCGGGGGCAGTAGCGGGCGCCCTGTATCCCACCTCTAACTGAGCGAGGCCGAGGGCTTCAGGGACCACCTCTCCATTCCCTCAGCCCTAGTGGTTAGGCATTCTGCCAATCCCCGGCTTCCCAACTGCGCACACGCCTTTGGCTGTAACAGTTTATTGGCAGCCCAGAGGGGCGAAGGCACCGTGGGGTAGGGGCTCGGCCGAGACATGCAGAAGACGCAGAAGACTGGGAGCCCCGGGAAAGGGAGGGAATCAGGGCGGGCAAGGTCTAGGGCTCCTCTGTTATATCCCAGCCCTTAGATAAATAGTATATACAGCTAGGGGACTGGGAGGGGCGGGCGGGGTGGTGGAACGTGGGGGTCCGGCCTGGGTCACAGGTCTGAGCAGCGATCCTGCTTGCTGTAATGGTCAAACTGGTTCTTCCAGTGCACCATGTAGGAGCTCCAGCGGTGGAACTCGGCCTTCCACTGGCGCTCTGCCTCATCCAGCGTGTCTGTGGCCCCGGGCGCCCGGCGAGGAGGTGGGAGGAAGACATGGGGAAGGCCAGGGAATGGACATGGGTAGGGGGCATGAGTGCAGGAGGACACAAGGAGTAAGTAGGGGGCCAAGTGGGTGGTGGAAAGAGGATCAGAATGTCGGAGACAAAAGACCGGGGAAGATGAAGACAGAGGGAGACCAGAGAAAGATGGCAGGAATGAGGATGGAGGGGTAGAAAATGACCGGTAGACAGGAGCACGGAAGGGATCAGGAGGGTGGAGCATCCATGGATCGATGGCGGGGGCGGAAAAAGAGACAGAAATGGTTGACGGTTATAGCCCCACTGGGAGATGCTATCTAGCCCCAGGTCTTCTCTCTCCCCCAACACCAGGCTCAGGCTCTAAGGAATAATTTTATAAAGAAACAACTGGCTTTTTCATTTGCATTTAAACAAAAGCGTGTGGGTCCCTGAGATGGGTCGTAGGTCACCACTCCCCTTGTCCAGTTTGAGGTTTTCTGAGGGAGGGCGAGGGCGCTGGGTCGGAGATCCCTGAGTGGGGCCCTTCCCCATGGTCCGACTACTCATTAGAGGAGGGGCCCAGTGAGGCCGGAGGAGGGGAAGAGTCTGTGGTCACAGCCACGGGAGGCTGGAGAAGAGGAGAAAGAAAAGGAGGGGTAGGGGGAGGCCGGGCCTGGGCCTCGGGGCAGCCTCCCCGTGGGCGGGGCCTGGGCAGGTGCTGGGAGCCTCCGAGGCTGGTGGGGAGAAGAGAGGGGTTATACACCCCGCCGGCTTCCATTACCCACTCTCTCTCCGCGCCCCACTTCTCCCCCCCTGCTCCGCCCCTGCTCACTGGCCCCTGCGTACCGGTGGCACTGAGCAATTTGGGTAGGAAGCCGTTCCAGAAGGCACAGGCCTGGGCGCGCAGCCCCCGCCGCACCTCCAGAGGCTGCAGGTTGAGGCTCACGTACTGCTGCGCTTTCCCCGTGTACGGAGGCCACTGCGGGGCTTTGGGATCCTGGGGGTCATTGGGGTCCCTGTGGAAGGAAAGGGAAGGCTCAGCCTCACGCAAGCCCGACTTGCCCTGGGGTTGGGGGATGGAGATGGAGAGGAGGAGGAGGAGGCAGCCTGCTTCCAGACCTCATGCCCTCTTTGCTCCGAGGAGAGCCCCATCCCTTCCCTCCCAACACCGCTTTAATCCTTCTTTCTCTTCTCCAGTATCCCTCAACATCTAGAGTCTTCCCCTTCCTCCTGTCCGCTTTTTGTCTCTCCCTTTCCTTCAATTTTCCTGCTCCATCGTTGTCTTTGTTTCTCTCATTTAAAAAATTCATGATTTATCGAGCCCTTAGAGTGTAACAAGGCCCAGTCCTATCTCTACAGACATCATATTTGCTTTGAACAACACCCATGTGATATTGGATTTATTGTCCCCTTCTTCAGACAGGTAAAATGTGTGCACTCGTGCACCACAGCTAATGAAATCACCACTGATCCAACTGATCCAGCTCTGCAGTTCACACTCTTAACTACTACGGTAACTCCTCTGTCTCTCCCGTTCAGCTCTTCTTGCCTGCCTCGGTTGCTGTCCTTGTCTTTTCAGGATCTGCCACCCCACTTCCTCCTTCCTTCCTCACCCATTCTCCTAGGTCATTCTCTCTCTCCCCTTTTGTCTCCTCTCCTCTGTGAACTTCCCCTTCTCTTTCTAGCCCTTCTTGTCTGTCTCTGCTTGTCTTCCACTTCTCTCTCTGTCCCCCTGCCTCCCTAGCTCCCAGAGGCCATCCTCCCCTCCTCACTGCTGACCCTGTGCGGGCGAAGTTGGACCAGTATTTCATCAGTCGCTGGGCAAAGGCTCTCTCCTCGATGGTGTAGTTTAGCGAGGGTTCCAAGGGGAGCCCAAAGATGAACTCAATCTCGTAGCCGTGGGGCACCCCCATCCAGAGGGGCCAGGAGAGCGTAGACGCACGATGTTCAAAGATGTAGGCATAGACCCGAGCACCCTGGGCGGCCAGTCGCCCAGCCAGTTGGGCCACAGGGCACACGACATTGTGGTCACCCACCACGTTGCTCATGGCCTCTCTCAGGCGTGCTGGGTCCTCAGGGTTCAGCCAGTCTGTGTAATGCAGCACCACAGCCTCGGCAGCCAGGTCACTTGCCTGGGGGACCCCGACCCGCACCCCAGCCAGGAACTGTGCCCGGCTGATGAGAGACTCGTTGTCTTTGCTGAAGCCTGGGGCCCCGTAAACCAGAAAATAGGAGCCCTCATCCTTCACCACACCCACCAGCACCTGAGGGAACAGGGGGAAGTAATGGGAATGGGTGGAGGTAGGGGCAGACACAGACAGACACACAGACAAAAAACCAGAGAGATGAACAGTTACAGATGCAGAACCACAGAGGAAGAGAGTATGAGATTGGGGAACAGGTGGAAAGAAGGAAAAAATAGACCCGTATTTTCTTTTCTCTCTGTCTCACTGGCCACCCCAGGATCAAGCCCTCAAGGAAGAGATGCCTGGGCCTTTGGGAATGGGTCTTATGGATCCCTCATGCCTGGGTCCCCAGAGGGAGGGTGGGTGGGAGAACAAGCCTAGAGGAACCAGTTCCACCCACTCCAGCCATTAGTCACCTGCAGGCCCTGGAAGTCTCCAGCATTGATGAGGGCCTCGGGGGTGTCACTGAGGAAGTCTCCGTCTATCACAGGCACAAAAGAGAAGCGGAAGACGCTTTCCTGAGGCAGCACATGCCACTCGTGGTCCACCAGGTCCTGAGCTGGCCGTGTCCGCAGGCAGGCGACCAACTCTGTGTCATTGCTACCAGCCCCACCTGGGGGACAGCCTACAAGGCGGGCCAGTAGTGTGGCCCTTCGGCGGGCCTCTCCCGTGCCCACCGTAGCCCATGGCCCATTGGGTGCACCGCTCTGCAGCACAGCCCTGTGGAACAAGCTCCGGCTGGGTGGGGACAGAAGGTGCATGCCCACAGAGGCAGCACCTGCACTCTCCCCAAACAGAGTCACTGACATTGGGTCCCCCCCGAAGGCTGCTACATTCTCCTGTACCCACTGCAGAGCCAGCCTCTGGTCCAGGAGACCCACATTGCCTGGGGCCTCCCTACTCCCTGGCAGGGCCAGGAAGCCAAAGGCTCCCACCCGGTAGTTCATGGATACCAGCACAGTCCCCTCTGCTTGGGCCAGGAAGCGGCCATCATACACATCCAGGGAGGAGGCCCCACTGTAGAAGCCACCCCCATAGATCCAGACGAGGACAGGGGCGGGGGATGCAGGCCGAGGGTATGGTGTCCATACGTTGAGGTACAAGCAGTTCTCACTCAGCTCACGGTTGGGGTTCCACATCTCGATGCCCTCAAAGCCAGGGTACAGGGTGTCCACGTATTGGTAGCAGACACTTTGGAAGGCTGTGGCATCCAGCACCCCTGACCAGGGCCGCTTGGGCTCCGGTGGCAGGAAGCGACGGGGGCCCACGGGTGGTTCTGCGAAGGGGATGCCCAGAAAAGCAGAGACAGGGCCCCCAGGGGCCATTAGGCGGATGCCCCGAAGATGGCCCCCACGCACTGTCACCAGCAGCTCTGGGTCCTCCGGGTGCTCAGCTTCTGCCCCTCCTCCCAGGAGGAAGAGGAGGAGGAGAAAAAGTGGGGACGCTGGGAAGAGAGTGTGCAGGGGACAGCATGGGGGCCTCATGGCTACCAAGGCAGGCGGGCAGCTGCTGGGAGAAAGAAAGGCAGAGGATGAAGGCCTGAGGCTGCTAGGAAGGAGATTAGGTAACGCTCCTGCTGGAGGGTTATCTCTAAGCTTCAGAGAAGGTGGGGCAGGCTGGCAAAGAGGAAGCGAGAAATGGAGGAAGGGAGACAGACCAACAGAGACAAGGACACAGGCAGAGAAGCGAGAGGGGTCAGTGATCAGGCACACATACACCCAGACGGACGAATGTAAGGAACAGAGATGAGACCTTCCAAACAATACCCTCCCCTGCCCCACAGAGGACCCACTACCCTCACCTCCTTCCCCCAGCTGGGTGGACTGGTTTGGGCCCAGTGCGAGCAGTGCGGGTACCCGCACCAGAGGCCGCAGTCCACGTACTGGCCACAAGACAGGGGCGGGGCCCTCGCTGACGCGAGGCGGATGGGGGCGCTTGCGGTGGCGTGAAGGCTCAGCCGCTTCTGCCGCTGGCCAGGGCCGGGGCCCTGGAGGGTGGGTTGGGCATTCAGGGTGTGGGAACCGCAAGTTCTGGGGCACCCCAAATCCTGCCTACTCCACATTCTACCCGCCCAGCCCGCCTCATCCACTGCCTGGCACAGCGCGCTGGTTCCCTTGGGTGCCTGTCAGTTGCGCACCCCTGTCGTCTAGCCCCAGCGAGCGGATTCGCCAGCCTTGGACCCCAGGACTCCAGTTCTCAGTCTGTCCGATGCTGTTGTGCATGCTTCCGCCAGCGGGGGGCACTAGAGACCAAGAAAATATCGGCGCTCCGGGCCCAGAGTAAAGAAGCCGGGAACTTAGGGCGGGGGTCTAGGCGCTTGCGGACACTGCAGAGGGGTCTGACGAGCGAACCGGGACGCCTGTGTTTTCGGAGCTCCGGAGATCCCCCACTGCAGGGCGGGGGCGCTATTTTGGGGCAGCAGCTGCTGTGGTTCCGGCATCTCCAGCCAAAGGATCAAAATTCCCCGGGTCGGAACTCCCCCCTCTCGCGGCGGTCACCCAGCCGCCGGCGTCCTGAGATAGGGTGGTGATGGTGCTGAGATTAACTAGGAAACTCGAGTGGGGCTAATTATAACTCGGGGCTTCCGCTGAGCCTCCCCTTCCCTCCAAATAGAGACGGAATCCCCGCGGGAGGGGGATGCCTGGGCCTGGCGGGGCGCTTACGCTGGGCGCTTGCAGGGGCCCCTGCGCTCGGGTCTCGGGACTGGGGTGGGGTCGAGGGAAATGGCAGCCGGACGCCAGGAACCTGCGTGGACCGGGTTCCGCCCCAATCAGGGGCCGTCTTATAGTGGCCCCAGACCTGAGGACCAGCGGGCTAGGGGCGCTCGGGGGTCCCCACAGGAAACCGAGAGCAAAGGCAGCAGCCAGCCGTTCGGGGTGCCGGCTCCCTACGCAGGCAACAGTAAGTCTCCAGCGGCGAGCGAAGAGTTAAGGATGAGAGTGGGGTGGCGGGGGGCGTCGCTGGGCAGGCCCGGGGGCGCAGTGGGCGTCAGGTTTGGGGGCCTGGATCCCTCCGGGAGCGCACTGTGCCCCGGACGCTGAAGGGGCCGAAGGCTGGGGGAGGGTCCCGGGCGGGGCGGGAGACTCACCTGAGGCGGCCAAGCGGGGCCGGGCCGGGCCGCGCCGGGAGCTGGAGGCGGCCGATGTTCCCCGGCGCCGGCTGAGCAGACTCTGACAGCCGCCGCCTCCGGCCCCCCGCACACACCCCCTCCGGCCCCGCACCGCGCCCCCGCCTCCGCCCACTGTCTCCGCCCCCTCCCCTCCCCACCGCCGGGAGCTGCCACCTCCTATCCCTCTTCTTTCTTGGGAGCTGAGACCCACAGACCCCGAGACCCTGACGGAGCCCTGACAGACGCCGACAGACGTCCAGACACACCGTGACCCGCACTACCAAAAGACCCGCAGTGACGGAGCAGAGTCCCACAAGACCTACAGATGAACAGAAACCCGAGGAAACAGACACACGCAGACGGACTGTCTCATGCAGTGACAGCCACAAACACAGTGAGACATTGACAGACGGATGGACACTCTAGGACAGGGTGACAGCCTCGGTCGGCGCTGGGGGACGAATAAATGAGCATCCCTGGCCACAACACAGCAGGGATGGCAGGGGCGGGGGGAGGACCGACATGTGAAAATGTGGCTGGAGGAAGTGAAAGCGTTCCTCAGAGGAACGGGCGGTAGTGCTGGAGAAAAGGTGACACGCGACACTCTTGGGGACGAAGGCGCAGCTGTGGAAATGAAGATGTGGACACGAGATCATGAGTGGAAATGAAGGGGACCCCCATAAAGGAGACGGGAGGGGGGGAGAAGTGACTTGTGGATACTCCAGATGGAAGGCCAAAGTGGTGGCACGCAAAAGGGTGCGGTGCGAGGCTGCCCTCCGCTGCAGCAGTAGAAACTTCCGGAACCCCGGCGGGTGGGTTTGCGCTGGTTTCCTGACGGGTGACCTCGGACTTTCGTCAACAGGGGCCTGTAGGTATGACATCACTATGCCAGGCTCTTATTGGCCGCTGGGACGGGCAGGTGGGAGCGGCCTGGCCAGGGGACCCCTAGACTGTTCGGAGGGGCCGGAGCTGCACCGACCACGTCCAGCCCTAGGGGATCACCCTTGGGAAAGTGTGGCCGCGAAGGCGTCTCACGCTCGGGGTGAGGGCGGAAAAGTGTGAGGCGGTGCCCGCACAATTGCGCTGCGCGAAGATGCCATACTCTCTCTGGGTGGCCCTCTCCGGAACCCGAGGCCGACTGCTCGGAGACTCGCTGGACCGGGCGAGCGTTCTAGCGTGCGCGCGCGCGAGCGACGGTGCGGGGCGCCGCGTGGGGCGGCCGCGCGCGCTCACGTTCACTCAGCCGCCTAACACCCCACGGAGTCCCTGGGTCGCGCCTGCAGCTGTGAGGGGCCGAAGGCACCGGATCTGGGGTCTCAGGAGTGTCATGGGATCCTCACGAATCGAGAAATGTGCCCCTCCCTGGGCTGCGCGGTCCTAGTTCTCCTAACTGGCGCTCCCCACCCCCAAAGCTCGCCTGTGCGCCCCCCGGGAACTGACCTCCGCAGGGCCGGGGACCCTCGCTAAATCTGGTCCATTAGAGGGCGGTGGCCGCCAGGTGGCGCCGAAGGCAGCCGCTCCGGCCTCGAGGACTGGGTTGGAATGCAGAGATTAAGCCCCACGTCATCTCTTCCCACCTTCTGGCTTTCCGGGTTCTAGTCTCCAGGCACCCTAAATCCCCCGCAGGGACACCGAGATTCCCTGCGTCCTGCCTGCAGCGTCCTGGACCTACTGGTTGAGGCCTCCCCAGTGGTCAGACCATATCCCTAGTCATTAGGGTTGTGAATAGAGACAGGAGACAGAAAAATGGACAGCCGGTTGCAGTTGCTGGAGAGAAGGATATGAGGCAGGTTTCCCAGTGAGGTAATTATGAATTATTAGAATGATACAAATCAACTATGAATAAATGAGCAGAGGCTTGCTCCAGGCCTAAGGCTGTGGAAATTTTTGGCCTGTAAAGGCCCTGACAGCGATGGGGGCTTGCCTCCCTGCTGTTCTCCAAAAAGGACTGTCCCATGCAAGTGTCTCACCTGACTTCTCTAATCCAGCGTCCCGAGGCCTGTACCACAAAGACAGAAGGAAGAGACAACTTATAGCCCCGGGTTATCGTGAACTAGTGATGCCTTAGACAGTAGAAGGTAAAAGGACAGGGCGTGTTCTAGGAGCTGGCCGGGCAGAGACTGCCTCAGAGAGGTCAGTGCTGAAAGCCTGGATCTGCCTCTGGAGTCAAAGACAGGATACCTGTGGTGATCTGGAATCTCTCAGGAAGGCACGTCATACATGCATCTGGGGGGTGTTAAGTGGATTTAGCCAGAAAGTGTCCAGATACGTCTGCAGAGGCTGGAGTGGAGAGCAAAACCAAGGGCAGTTCCTGCCTGCCTGGGAATGGCATCAGTGAGGCAGTGAGGGATCCATGGGAGGTAAGGGCAAGGGGGGTTGTGAAGAGTTCTTTTTTTTTTTTTTTTTTTTGTGAAGAGTTCTGAAATCAGTCAGAACTTTACTCCTTTCAGGGGTGGGGACTATGGAGAGTTAGTCAGCAGGAGAGGGAAGAGGAAGTAGAGTTTTCAAAGATGCTGGAGAATCTGAGGCAAGAAGGGATGCAGCCGTTAATGTCAATACCCCCTCCCCCCTCCCCAAGCCTGGGGAGATGGGAAGAAGGGCAGGCAGGCCTAGTACGGGAAGGGATGTAAGGAGGGTTATGGGGGGTGGGTTGGAATCCAAGGAGGGTGTCTTACTTCTGGAGCCCCTGATGTACGTCTCCATACCCTGGGTCAGGGAGGGGTCAGTTGAATGTTCACTTGCATGAATCTGCAAGATGTCATGGAGTGCTAGGGCATGCAGGCCCTTTGCCTCTAAGGTGGGTGTTGCAGAAGGAGACCCGGGTCTCTACAGCTGTAAGTAGCTCTGGGAGATGTGCCCATGGGCCATGTGTGTGTCCTCAGCCTGCAGTGTGTCCCGGGATTGTGAGGATGGAGACCATGCAGGTTGTGTTTCCATCTCAGGGAGGTTTTAAAAAATTGTTTTTAATGTATATTTATTTTTAAAACAGTGACGAAATATACCTTTATTTACTTTGTTGAGTCAGAGGGTTGTAAAACTTTTCCTTATCAGGAAAACAGAAAGGTGCTTTAGAAGTCCAGTTACCTTGGAGCTTATTTAAACAGAGAAAAACATCAGAATGTTTTCAGGCAATACATTCTTGGCTCTTTAAATAACAATTGTGACAAATAACAGAAAGAATTCAGGAATATTGCACTTGTGATCTGTACAAAACGCCAACATTTGGGGTTGTACATAATTTAAAGAAACGTCTCAAACATTAAAAAAAATTCTGTTACAGTCAATACAGAGAGGCATGCCTTAAGGGGCCATAGGAATGCAGTTTATTATTATTTTTTTTAATTTTAGAGAGAGGGGAAGGGAGGGAGAAAGAGAGGGAGAGAAACATCGACTGGCTGCTTTCCGTACCCGGAACCTGCAATGACCCAGGCACGTGTCCTGACTGGGGAATTGAACCAGTGACCTTTTGGTTTGCTGGACTGCCCAATCGACTGAGCTACACTGGCCAGGGCCATTGGAATGTGGTTCAGAAAATAAAGGAAAAAATCCCACTGGAACTACTCAATTTCTTAAAAAATCGCTGAGTAAGGAAAGCAATACTGAACCGCCACCCCGATTGTAGATGGCTTCTCCACAGTACCTTGACTTAAATCCAAGAGCAAAAGTTAACGCTCTCTTTATTTTTGGTAAACAACTGCGTGGCAAACGTAGATGACCTTTCCCCCTGGATTTTACCTTGGCTTGGCCTTTTAAATGTTTTCTTTAAAAGAGGATGGGTCTGGCACTTTTATACTGATGTCACCAAATATTTCTTGGGATCTCAAGAAGATTCACATTCTTTACAGCTGACGCAACATGGGCTGGAGCTCCCATTAGACCAGCCTCCGATTTCTCCAGTTAATGCATTGGTGTGTGTCATAGTTCCACTCATGTTCCACTCATGTTCCACTCAAGTTCCACTCCAGTACCATTCCCCCATGACCACCTCCGCAGGGATATTGTGAACCTTGTGTACATGGAACATTAAATCCAGTACACAGACATTTTCAAAACACTTGCCTAATGTTTATTTATACAAGTACTTGAATGATATCTCCAATGCCATGTTCACTGTCTGAAAAATCCACACAGAAGACAAAATATAACATTGCATAATGCCTATCAGTTTGTTGTCATATTCTCCAATTAATAATCCAATAAATTACAAACACTTGCACCTCTTTTGGATACCGAATGGAATGCATCCCTCATGCTTTGCTGCTGTGTATCTTCGCCGTAAAGCTGGTGGAACTGGGAGAGCTGTGGCTTCCTGTGGTTGCTGAAGATGAGGATCACCTTGATTATAGCCAGGTGCTGGGGGCCAGGGTGGAGGGCGGGTGCTCAGCCTCGCCTCGGGACCTCACTGGTGAGCCTCCTTCTCAGAGGGCTTTTTGATGAGCAGGGACCACCCCAGAGAGCCTGGAAAAAGGGTGCAGGTGTTGGGAGATCCACAGGGCCTTGGAGTAAGCCCTGGACTGGATTCTTGGGTTATGGTCCAGTGCTCCAAGTGAGGCCTCTGGAAAGTCACACTACTTGTCTGGGCCTCAGTTTCCCCATGTGGAAAATGATGGATTGCACTTATGTCAGAATTATGGGGACCACTTAGGCTGCTTCACTTGGTGTTAGGTCGAGTCCTTACGTCTGCGTTCTTAGCAAGTCAGCAGGGCAGTCCCATGAGGGTGCTCTGAGGACCACCTGAGGAGAAATGCTGGACTAGGTGCCCCCACAGTCAGTCCCAACGGCTGACAACAAGCTGTGTGGGTCATCAGGAGGTGCTTTGGGCAGTCAGCCAGAGCAAGAACTGACAGGGACACCTCTGGTCATGAAGGGAGATAGACAAGGATTTGAGCTTGTATTTGCAAATGGACAGAACTTCCAGGAACAATTCCTCTTTTACCACCCTTAGTCAACACGGGGCCTTGACTCATCTGCCGAGCGATGGCACCTTTCCCGAGGAGGTCCGACATAATAACCTCCCTCGTGTCCTCTGTGACGCTGCCCTCTACAGCCATCGCTACGGGGATGTCCTTGACTCTCCCATTTCTTCCTTCACCATGTCTGTTTATCCAGGAATTAGTCTTGATTCTCCCACCAGGTCTGCCAGCTCAGGGAACGCTTCTGCTGCACGTGCATGTCTGTGTCTTAGTGCTGCCAACACGGGGACGCCCACTTCTCTGGCAGCCCTTGCCCCACCTCTGCCACCAAAAGGCCTTCTCATCCCTGCCGTTCATTGGTTAGGATTTAGTTCAACTATGTGGTACAGAAAACCAAACAATGATGGAAACATGCTTTTCTCCTACATAAAGGAGACCTGGAAGTAGGCCAGGTACAATTGGCAGGGTGTCCTGGAGGCCAGAGACCAGGTTCCTTTACACGGAATTGTGTTCCTCAACCTTCATGAAGCTTCAGTTTCATGGTGTAATGGAGTTGCTAGAGCATCAGCCGTACCAGCTGCATTCCAGCCCGCAGGAAGGAGGAAGGACTGAAGGAGGGCATTGCTCCTCCCTTTAAAGATGTTCTTTGGAAATCATACACACAGCCCTTCATTTACATCCCACTGGCCAGAACTTAATCCTCAACTCGTAATTGGCTGTGCAGGAGATTTCAGAGGTGTAGTTTTTGTTCTGGATGACTTGGTACTTATCTAAAGTTTTGCTGTCCCAATACTAAGGAAGAAGAGAGAGAGCAGGTACTGGGGCTAGCCCTTGCTTGAGGCCACTGCCTCAAGCTATTGAGTGAGTGGGGTTGTTAACCTGCAGAGTTGGGAGCTTGAGCCAGGCCAGAGACTTTCCTCCCTTCTCCCTACACCTTCCTGTAACGCCTTCTGAAGCCTGGCCTAAGGTACATCCTTTTACATGATTCCTCCTTGGATTCATCCATCCTGTTTTTACCTTTTTGCTTTTGCTAGTTTTGAGCATTTCACACCGTTTTTAGCCTGTCTCTGGATAGGCTAATTTTATTTTCACAATTCCATTAAACATTTAACCAGTTTACAGTATTCCTCATGCAGTTCCTTCTGCTTATTCTCACCTCCTTTCTAGCAGGAGGTAGGGTGGAGTGGGTTTCATATCCTGTACACTGAATGGATTATGGACATTGCTACCCTTCTGAGGTTGATTTCTGTCCATAAATTATAATGGTTCTGAAAGGAGTGAAATGTATAATTTAATTCACCAGGGGTACATTTTGCCTTGTGTTACCATTTATCAGCCCTGGTGTCAGAACCCTGGAGGAATTCAAGTTCCTGGAGTATGACTCAACTCCCAACTGACAAGGTCCCTCGTGTGCAGACCCACTGCCTGTGCAGATTCTGGCTCCAGCCCACCCTGATGCTGGTTTTGGTTTACATATTAGCAGCTCATCTTGCATGACCTATTGGGGACAGCTAGGTTGCACCAGGTACTATCTACTATATCGGACACTCTAGGAGCTCCTGAAAATGTCTCCAGCTGTTTCTGCAGGTATCAGCCAGCCAATGAAGGCATTCCAAAGCAGAGGTTCCTTGGATGAACCTGGCTGTGATTCTAGGGACAACAGACATCGTACACAGGAGTGTGCAGAAGCGGGCAGGGCTTGCCTGGGCCTCCCCCACCTTCACTGGATACAGTGCAGGCTGGCTGCAAGGCTGGCTACATGGCCAACAGTTCTGTGGACAGCTGGAGCCCCAGGTCAATGTCTACAACGTTGGGGAAACCGGAGTGAGTTAGTGAGTAGTCAGATCCAGTGTTACTTTCATGTTAGCGTTTACTGGGGGCTTGTTTGCCAGGCACTGGCCTGAATACTTTGCTAAAAAACATCACCCCAGCTCTGGCAGCTCAGTTGGTTGGAATGTCGTCCAGTACACCAAAAGTTTGCTGGTTTCATTCCCGGTCAGGATACACACCTAGGTTGTGAGTTCTATCCCCACTTGGGGTGCATAAGGGAGGCAACCAATCAATGTTTCTCTCTCATGTTGATATTTCTCTCTCTCCCTCCCACTCTCCCCCTTCTTCTTTCTCTAAAACCAGTAAATATATCCTCAGGTGATGGTTAAAAAAATTGTCCCATTTAACTTCTGATTACAGTGTTCCAGGGGGCACGCCCTATTCTTATAATTGAACAGTTGGGAAACAGAAATTGAAGTGCAGAGTGATTAAGCTTTTGTTTACTTTTATCAGCTGGTAAGTGGAGGCCTTGGACTTCGGATGAGAACTCTGACCTGCACTGGTGTTGGTGTGCTACAGAGCCACGCACCTGTTCTGTGGCTTCCAGAAAATGAACTAGAGTCCAAGAAAAGAAAGGCAGTGGGGCAGGCCCCTTTTGTGAGTTTCTGGGGACAGCGTCCTACCTGCCTCCCACTCTCCCCCACTCCCTTCCCCACTTCCGTTCCTCCCCACTCCATTTTTCTCTCTATTCTTCTCTCCGTCTCAGGCCTCACTTGGCGATTCTGCCTGTCAGATCTTCCAGACATCTTGGACCATGAAAACAGGTCTAGGTGGCAGATGCCTGGGTATTGCTCCAGCATTCTGAAGGGGGAAGGCAGATGAAGAATACCCAACTCTGGGGGAGAAGAAGGGCAGGTAATGGTTTCTGCAGTTCTCAGGGACCTTTCCTCCTCTCCACTTGGGAACCTCACACCTCCACCTCACTCCCACACTCTGACAGCTCTCCTGAATGCAGGACCGGCATGTTCAGCCAGGCGAGGGCCGGAGGGTGTGGGGTGCCCAGCCTCCACAGTGGTCAGAGTCTCTCCATTCCATCCTGAACCCCCAGGCCACCACAGTGGTCCCTCAGTTCCCAGTGTTATCTCTCTGACTCTTTCCTCACCATCCCCATCTCAGGGGCTACTTCTGAAGTCTCTTTACTCTGCTCAGACCACCTCCTTTCCTGGGGCTCCATGGTTTTCAGGGATTGAGATAAAAGGGAAAAGGGTGCCCCTTCCCCAGTTCCTTCTCTGTAGGCTGAAGGGCTCTTGGAAAAATGGGAAGGAGGGTCTGGCATCCTTAGGGACCCTGGAGTTCGAGGACAATGGAAAAATTTAGGTAGTGAGGGGCGAAGGGTGGGAGAAATGGGTGAAGGGGGTCACCCATTTTGCTTTATCAAAGCAGAATAAAACTCATTGATACAAAGAACAGATTGGTGGTTGCCAAAGGTGAGGGGTGAAAGGTGGGAGAAATGGGTGAAGGGGGTCAAGAGGTACAAACTTCTAGTTACAAGATAAACAGTCTTGTGGATGTAACCTGCTGCGCAGTGACTGTAGTTAATAATGTATCATGTATTTGAAAGTTGCTAAGAGAGTAAGTCTTAAAAGTTCTCATCACAAGAAAATAATTTGTAAGTCTGTGAGGTCATGGACATTAACTAGACTTATTGTGGTGGTCATTTCACAATATATACATATATTGAATCATTATGTTATATTATACACCTGAAACTAAGGTAATGTTATATGTCAACTATATAGCAATGAAAACAAAACAAAATAAACATGCTACAGGCCATTTAAATAACCCGGAAAAGCATACTGCTAATCCTGAAAGTATTTTTGAAGACATTAAATATATAGTGCTCATGAGGATAGGGTTGAACAATTTGTGTTTTTTAAATATAAATTTGTGAATGCTTTTGTATATTATAGATATTAACCTTTTATCTATCATTCACATTACAAATAATCTGCCCCCCCCATCTATTTTGTCTACTTTTTATTGTTTTGGCATTTTTCCTTTATACATAAAAGTTACTTTTTTATGTGGTAGGATATGTGGGATTTTATTTTTATAGCTTTTGAGTTTTGCATTTTGATCAAAGTAGTTTCTTCTTCAAGTTAAACACATAGTCTTATAAAGTTTCCTCCAGAATTTTTAGTTTTTTCCTTGTGTCTTTGATTTAGTTTGCTTTATATTTTAATGTTGTAAGATCTAACTTTATTTTCTGTTATGTGTGTAGTCAGTTGTGTTTTTAAATAAACAATTCATCTGAATTAAATTTCATCTTTGTTGTATATTCAAATAATTGGATTTACTTCTGGCTCTTCCATTGTTTCATGGATTTATTGCTTATTCTTATGGCAATACCATACTGTTTGGATTATAGTAGTGTTACAGTATATTTTTTCTTTCTTTGAAGGAGGCATGAGAGCAAATAACTGGTCGTTTCAACACAAGGTATGATCCAGTTTGTGAGCCATAGAGAAGGGGGTAGAGATGGGACAAGGATTCTGTCTCAGAGTTCTCACCATTTTGATTGGGCCACTTCTGATGAAAAAAAATAATTGCCCCCAAATACCTTAAAGTTAACACCTAAACATCACTTTTTTTTTTTTTTTTGCTAACTCCTCCTGGAATCACCTTTCTGGTTTGGCTCATACTCTGCACAAAGCAATGACTCCCCACAGTGGAGTCTTTCTCTGGGCTCTGTTTGGCTCTCAGTAAGGAAGGTCAATACTTCTGTCCCTCCCCTATGGAGAAGGCAATATGGATAAGGTCAAAAATTACCTTCTAAAAGTGAGAAAGGGATTAAATTGCTGCTTGAGAACTGTGGAATTATTTGGAATATTTTACAAATGGTTGCTACAACAACAAAGAAGGTAATTACAAAATGTGTATGTCACAACATGCTTTAAAGACACTTTGCATTGTGCTCACATTCTCTAAATGTTCCCAAAGGTGTTCAGACTTTATCCCAACCAGAATCTCTGGGGAGAGGCAGAGACAGATTGGCAAGAAAGACATTGCGGGGAGGGGATGGGGCAGAAGCAAAAGGAGAAAGCAGCCTTCCAGTTAAAGATCAGCCCTCAGTTTAAAGGTCAGCTTCTGCCCCTTGTTCCTCAGAGGGAGACAAGGTCAGAGGGAGAAGCAGTGGGAGGTGGGACTGGGTTGCTATACATCTCATTCTGGTCAAGCAGGGTCTGGTCCAGCATCCTTTGTGAATAGAGCCGTTCCTCTTCAATGCATTTCAGTTCATCTTCCAAATCATCAGCTGTCTGTTCCAGCTTGGCTACCAATCTCTCAGCAAACTCAGTGCAGGTCTCTGCCTCCTTGAGTTTATCAGTAAAAATCTTTATCTCTTCCTCTCATCTGTCTTCTTTTTGTGAGTACTTTTCTTCAGCAGCAGACACTTTGGGTTCTGCTCAGCCAGTCTGATCTGCTTATCCATCTCTCAGCAACAGGACGCTGCCAGCTCAGCTGATTCCTCTGTGCATTCCAGGTCCCCCTCAATAATCATCAGCTTATGAGCCACCTCTTCACACTTACTATCTGCCTCTTCTGCAGTGTGCTTAGCTTTTCTGAATTGAGTTTCCTGGGGTTTCATCTTTCCTTCATCTTTTAAAGCTCAGTTTTCAATAACTTTCATACCTCTCTCGCTCTTATCAGCAGCTTTCTCAGTTTCCTCCAGCTTTTGCAGGGCAGTGGCCAGGTGCTTCTGAGCATGGTCCAGCTCTTCTTTAACCAGCTGAATCCTATGGTTCAATGAGACCACCTCAGTCTTAGCTAGTTCCCGGGACATCTTCTCCTTCCACTTCCAGCTGGAGGAGCTGGGCCCTCTCCACTGCATCATTGGCCTGCTGATGCAGAACTTGGACCTTGCATTTCACCACCTCAATAGTGGTGATCCCTGCCATGGTGCCCACCCAGCTCCTGCTCGTGTTCAGTTTCTTGCCTTCTCTGCTTGGTGTTGTGGCCACTCCTCTCTGTTAGTAATCTTATTGAGGATTTCTTAGAAGTGACATTTTGCTTCTCTCTTGCTGCTTTCAAGATCCTTAGCTTGTCTTTGTCTTTTGAAAGTTTGACTATAATGTATCGTGGGTCTCCTTGAGTTCATCTTATTTGGAGTTTGTTGAGCTCCTTGGGTACTTATATTTATGTCCTTCATCAAATTTGGGAAGTTTTTGGTCAGTATTTCTTCATATATTCTCTCTGTCCCTCTCTTTTTTGGGGACTCCCACAATGTGATATTGGTCTGGTTGTTGATGTCCCACAGGCTTTTTTTTTCACTCTTTTTTTACTCCTGTTTTTTAGGCTCAATGATTTCCATTGTTCTGTTTCAAGTTGTAGATTCTTTCTTTTGCCTGCTCAATTTTGCCTTTGAATCCCTCTAGAAAAATTTTAAATTTCAGTTATTGTATTTTTCAATTTCAGAATTTCTTCTTGGTTTCTTATGCTTTCTATCTGTTTATTGATTTTTTCATTTAGTTTCATGCATCATCTTGACTCTCTCTCTATATCTTCCTTCTTCAGGGACAGTTTCTATTTATATTTTTTCTTTGAATGGACCACACTTTCCTGTTTCTTTGTATGCCTTGTGATTTTTTTGTTGAACACTGAACATTTGAATTTAATAATGTAGTAACTCTGGAAGTCAGATTTTCTTCCTTCCCCAGGGTTTGCTGTTTTTTTGTTGTTGTTATTGCTTATTGTGCATTTCTCCTTCCTTCCTTCCTTTCTTTCTTCCTTTTTTTCCCTTATTGTAGGGGGGGGGGTCTCTGTTCCAAGGATCAGCATGAGGTGTAAACTAAAGTCTTCTCAAGCCCTTTCTCATCCTTTCCCTGTGCATGTATGGTCACTTTCTGATTTTCCCCAGGAATGCAGTTGTTTTTGAATGTCCTAGTCTTTAATTTCTGATTCCTAAAAGGGGAAAAGCAAAAAAAAAAGGCAGGGAAAGAAAAGGGTACCAGCCCTTTAAATCCCCTGAAGGTGGGGGAGGGGCCTGCAAGAATTGGGAGAGGTACAGTAACAGTGGCTGTCTCTTTTCTTGCACCTTTGTGATCAGAAGCAGCAATTACTGATTAGAGCACAGACCCAAGATACAGGAATACGTGGTCCTTTTGCCTACCCTAGCTCCCACAAGCCATGGGCAAGCTGCTCCAGGA